>NC_132796.1:109141479-109758822 GCF_048418805.1 Vulpes vulpes | reverse complement strand
AGGTATTAGGCTTTCGCATAGAATTGGTAGGGAGAATTTCTGATGAGGCATTCCCAGAGACTCATGGATGGACTTTCTGCTCAAATCCTGAGTACAATAAGCTGGAACTATATTCTTTTAATACCTTTGCTATTCTTATCCACCTCTTTCCTGATCTTTTCCCTCCTTCCAGTTATGGAGGTTTTTCCTTAGTACTCTGGGTGTTGCTGAAGATAAATAGCTTTTCCTGGTCTTGTCCTGCAGAGCTGGGGTAACCCTGGCACACACTCACTGCTTTCCTTTTCCCCAGTGGGGTAGGTCTCCACTGCTAGATAATTCATACATGTGCTATGTTGAGTTGGTGGAGGGGTGGTGTTGACAAAGTTCCTCTTACCATCTCTATTGCACCCCAACTCCAATTTTTTTGCTCCAGTAGCATGCTGGAATTTTCCCCTGGAAAGACTCAAAGGCAGGAAGGCTTCTGCAAATTTTCTCTCATTTGTGAGTATCTTCCTAAGTCTGTATACTCCAGTTTTTTTTCCCAGCTGAAGTGAGACAAGTTTGGGCAGGTTTGCTGGCTTTGCTGGTTGTTCAGCCCATATTGAGGTCTATCTGCCTTTCTATATGTGGATGCATGAGTTGGTAAGACTCCACCTGGATCCCTTGGGATATGTTGCTGAATCCTACAATTCCCGCAAAGGCACTTATGTTCATGGATAAATGTCTCATTCATTGTTTAAGAGGGACAGACAAAAAGGAGGAACATAGAACACCACCATGATGCTGATGTTACCCTTCATCCTCCTTCCTTGATTTTTAAAAAAAGAAATAAATTATTTTATAGCATATGCCTGAAAGCATGGAGAAGGACAGAAGGAGATGGAGAGAATCTCAAGCAGACTCCCCTCTGAGCGAGGAGCTGGATGCAAAGCTTGATCTCACGGTCCTGAAATCATGACCTGAGCAGAAATCAAGAGTCAGATGATTAACCAACTGAGACATCCAGGTGCCCCATTCATTCCTTGACTTCTTTAAGCATGTTTCCTTTAGTTTTGCTTTTTTAAAATAATTTTTTTATTTTGGAATTTAGTACTTTCTGACATACTGACCAAAATACACTCAGAACCAAGTGGATGACAGTTTTGGTCCATTTTGTGAGATTATATCTCCCCCCACCCTCCATTTCTCCCCCTGCCCTTTTTGTTGTTTCTCTCTTTTTTTCTTTATTTGTTTTCCTTTTTCTTTGTCTTTTTTCTTTTATTTTCTGTTTGCTTACCTCTTCAGAATTCTCTAGTGTTTATTTTGCTTGGGTCATGATTGATACTTTTGACTCTGCACACTTTTTTTTTATTGGAGTTCAATTTGCCAACATATAGCATAACACCCAGTGCTCATCCCATCAAGTGCCCCCCTCAGTTGACTCTGCACACTTGTACAGCCATTCTGTGCTAGACAAAATGACTAGGAGAAAGAATCCACCACAAAAGAATCAGAGGTAATATTCTCTGCCACAGATCTAATGGATATGGATTTAAGTAAAATGTCAGAGATAGAATTTGGGATTATAATTATAAGGTTACTAGTTGGACTTTAAAAAAGCAAAAAAAAAAAAAAGACTCTAGAGAATCTCTTATTGTAGAAATGAGATCTAATCAGCCCCAAATTAAAAATACTCTAACTGAGATACAGTCTAAACCAGATGCTCTAGCAGCTAGGGTAAATGAGGTAGAAGAGAGAATAAGTGACATAGAATACAAGATGATGGAAAGGAAAGAAGCTGAGTAAAAAAGGAAAAACAACTAAGAGACCATGAGGAGAGGATCTGAGAAATAAGTGATAGTTTGAAAAGAAAAAATTAACGTCCATATTATTGGGATTCCAGAGGCTGTGGAGAGAGGACCAGAAGGTATGTTTATGCAAATCATAGCTGAGAACTTCCCTAATCTGAGGAAGGAAACAGGTATTCATATTCAGGAGATAGGGAGGACCCCTCCCCAAATCAACAAAAACCAATCAACACCCCGACATATAATAATGAAGTTTGCAAATTTCAGAGATAGAAAAAAATCCTGAAAGCAGCTTGAAACAAGAGGTTCCTAACATATAGGAGGAGAAATATCAGATTAACAGCAGACCTATCCACAGAGGCCTGGCAGGCCATAAAGGGCAGACATGATATATTCAAGGTACTAAATGAGAAGAACATGCAGCCAAGAATACTTTATCCAGTAAGGCTGTCATTCAGAATGGAAGGAGAGATAAAGAGCTTCCAGGACAGACAGAAACTGAAAGAATATGTGACCACCAAGCCAGCCCTGCAAAAAATATTAAAGGGGATCCTGTAAGCAAAGAGGGAGCCCAAAGAAAGAGACAATCTGCAGAAACAAGGATTGTACAGATAATACAGTGGCACTAAATTCACATCTTTCAATTGTTACTCTGAATGTAAATGGGCTAAATGCTCTAGTCAAAAGACACAGGGTATCAGACTGGACAAAAAAGCATAGACCCATCCATATGCTGTCTACAAGAAACTCATTTTAACACTAAAGACACCTTCAGACTGAAAATGAGGGGGTGGAGAATCATTTACCATGCAAACGGACCTCAAAAGAAATCCGGGATACCAATCCTCATATCAGTACATTAGATTAAGAGATGAAGAGGGACACAATAGCATACTTAAAGAGTCTAACCAACAAGAACATCTAACGATTTAAATATTTATGTCCCTAATGTGGAAGCAGCCAATTATATCAACCAATTAATAACCAAAGTAAAGAAACACATAGATAGTAATACATTAATAGTAGGAGACTTCAACACTCTATGCTCAGCAAAGGACAGATCTTCTAAGCAGAAGATCAACAAAGAAACAGGGGCTTTGAATGACAGCAAATGTTGGCAAGGATGTGGAGAAAGGTGAACCCTCTTGCACTGTTGGTGGGAATGCAAACTGGTGCAGCCACTCTAGAAAAGAGTATGGAGGTTCCTCAAGAAGTTAAAAATAGAGCTGCCCTATGACCCAGCAATTATACTACTGGGTATCTACCCCAAAGATACCGATGTAGTGAAACAACGGGACACCTGCACCCCAATGTTTATAGCAGCAATGTCCACAATAGCCAAACTGTGAAAGGAGCTGAGGTGTCCTTCAACAGATGAATGGATAAAGAAGACATGGTGTATATATACAATGGAATATTGCTCAGCCATCAGGATGAATACCCACCATTTACATTGATTTGGATGGAACTGGAGGGTTATTATGCTGAGTGAAATAAGTCAGTTGGAGAAAGACAATTATCATATGGTTTCATTCATATGTGGAAGGTAAGAAATAGTGAAAGGAACCATAAGGGAAAGAGGGGAAACTGAGTGGGGAAAAATTACAGAGGAAGACAAACCATGAGAGACTACTGACTCTGGGAAACAAAGGATTGTGGAAGGGGAGGTAGGTGAGGGGAATGGGGGTAACTGGGTGATGGACATTAAGGAGAGCAGGAGATGTGATGAGCACTGGGTGTTATACTATATGTTGTAAATTGAATTTAAATAAAAGAAAAAAATTAAAAATGTAATTATAATGAGTCCTTTTAATTCTTTGTTCAATTTGACATCTAGGCCCTCTGAAATACATTTTCTGTTGCCTGCTCTTATTTCTCTGTGCATGAATCACACCCACTTCTTTGCATGTCTTTTAATTTGTTTTCAAAAACTGGATGTTTACGTGATATATTGTAGCAATTCTAGATATGATTAGATACTGATTCTTCTCGTACTCAGAGGCTTCTTTGTGTTGTTGGTTGTTGGTTCAGCTATTAAGCCAAAGTCTAACATTCACTCATATAGTGCATTTTCTTCATTTAGAAGAAACTATAGTGACATTTTATAATATTATGGCAAAATATTTAAACAAAGCACAAACATCAATACCTTATAGTATTATATATTACTTGGTAGTGTAGATACAAAATGAAATAGTAAAAAAGTAATAGATGAGATCAATGACATAATTTTGAATAATGTAATGTTAGGTATCCAATTATTTTGTGTATAATACATTATTGTAATCTCTATTGAGCAGATAATATTTTTTGTTAAATTTGTGGATTGTCCAACAGCAAGTATTTTCATGTGTATAATTTTGACTTTTTTTTTGGTCCAGGGGATGACATAACTGGAGAAAGATAATATACATGTTTTAGGACGACCTACAAAGACTACATCTAGGTAAACACTATTTGAGAGGCTAGGAATACATTAACTTCTCAATTATGATAGAAAACAATGGGTTGCAGCAGATTATGTTTGGAAAAAAATCTAAATTATAAAGTATTCTATATTCCCTGTTATGCAGTTTTTACTTGGAGTGAATAATGCATCAAATTCCTTTTGACATCATCAATTTTTAAAATATCCAAAAACTTAGAGGCACCTGAGTGGCTCAGTAGTTGAGCATCTGCCTTTGGCTCAGGTCATGATCCTGGAGTCCTGGGATCGAGTCCCACATCAGGCTCCCTATGGGGAGCCTGCTTCTCCCTCTGCCTATGTTTCTGCCTGTGTATGTGTGTATGTGCCTCTCATGAATAAGTAAATAAAATCTTTAAATAGTAAAATAAAATAAAATATCCAAAAACTAAATAATACTTCTTGTTATCAATGAAATGTGGGGTCATACTGAAAAACTTCTATCCCACATAAATTTGAAGCCTTTGCCAAATACTCAATGAGAGAATAAAGGTGATGCCATCATGCAACTAAAACTTCAATTAGAGGCTCTATGCAGTGTTTTAAACACTTTTTAAAAAAGATTTATCCACTTTTGTTTAGAGTGAGAGAGAGCACGGGGAGGGGCAGAAGGAGAGGGAGAGAGAAACCCCAGCAAACTCCTCACTGAGTTTGGAGCCAACACAGGGCTCAATCTCAAGTCCCCAAGATCACAATCTGAGCTGAAACCAAGAGTTGGATGCTTAGTTGACTGTACCACCCTGGAACCCCTACTTTTTAAGAAACTTTTGATTCTATTAATAGTAATACACTATTAATAGATACACATTTGGGAATCCCAGGGTGGCTCAGCAGTTTAGCACCACCTTCAGCCCAGGGCCTGATCCTGGAGACCCGAGATCAAGTCCCACGTCGGGCTCCCTGCATGGAGCCTGCTTCTCCCTCTGCCCGTGTCTCTGCCTCTCTCTCTCTCTGTGTCTCTCATGAATAAATAAATAAAATCTTTAAAATAAAAAAAAATAGATACACATTTCAGATCACAAGCCAAAGCATACTTTTGAAAATATATAGTTTTAAATTTACTGATTCAGTACTAATTTGTTATGGTGTTCTCAAAAGTTAATCTTATAAGGACAACTATACAGGAACGAAAAATATACATGCATAATTTTCATGAATGCATCACAGGGTTTTGAAAGTTACTTGAAGGAAACATAATTTATCATGTTGATAGAAATATATTACTGATGCTAAGAATTTATAGAATCTTTTGATATCAATACCTACTTCTCCATTATAGAAAATGAAAGAATAAAGTTAATTTGATTCTAAATTTCACAATTGGCCCATCTGTATTCTAAATTAAATATCAAAATCAATTTATTTTTTCCGTATTAGATACAACACTCTTTAAAAGAGGTTTATGACAACAAGAGAAAGCCTTTTCAGTGATGTAGCTGATGCATATAATTTGAAGAATTAAGATGGCAACTTCTGCAACTGTGTAAAAATTTAAAATTGACTGCTGTACATAATAAGAATGGAACATTGGTTCAACACTGATATAAGAGTAATTGAAAACTTTGTTTTCTGACAAATACCCACCATTTGCTTCGACGTGGATGGAACTGGAGGGTATTATGCTGAGTGAAATAAGTCAATTGGAGAAGGACAAACATTATATAGTCTCATTCATTTGAGGAATATAAAAAATAGTGAAAGGGAATAAAGGGGAAAGGAGAAAAAATGAGTGGGAAATATCAGAAAGGGAGACAGAACATGAGAGACTCCTAACTCTGGGAAACGAAGTAGGGGGGGTGGAAGGGGAGGTGGGCGGGGGGTGGGGGTGACTGGGTGACGGGCACTGAGGGGGGCACTTGACAGGATGAGCACTGGGTGTTATGCTATATGTTGGCAAATTGAACTCCAATAAAAAATAAATTAAAAAAAAAAACTTGGTTTTCTAAAATCCAATGTTGCTCCTAACATATCACAACGTTTTTGCACCAATAATTTACCAGGTGCATTTCTAAACACTTAAACCCCTCTGGATATATTTAACTTTGCCAATATTAGTAGACAGAAGAGAAGGTAGTCTCTCAAAATTTAAATTTATTAAAAATGACTTAAGGTCTATGAGATCAGAAAAAACATATCACAACTGACCGTTTCGATTAAAAATGAGATTTACAAAATTACTACAAGCAAGAAATAGCAGGGGGGTTTGTTTTATTTAAATTCAACTTAGCACATAGCACACCGTTAATTTCACATGTAGAGTTCAATAATTCATCAGTTACATATAACACCCAGTGCTCATCACATCACGTGCCCTCCTTAATGCCTATCACCTAGTTACCCCGTTCCCCCACCCACCTCCCCTCCAGCATCCCTCAATTTGTTCTCTATAGTTAAGAGTCTGTTTTATGTTTTGTCTCCCTGTTTTTATCCTATTTTATTTTTCCTTCCCCTCTCCTATGTTCATCAGTGTTTCTAAATTCCACATATGAGTGAAATCACATGGTATTTATATTTCTCTGACTGCCTTATTTCACTTAGCATAATACCCTCCAGTTCCATCTATGTCCTTGCAAATGGCAAGATTTCATTCTTTTTGATGGCTGAGTAATATTCCTCTGTGTGTATGTACACACGTACACACACACCACATCTTTTGATCCATACGCCTGCCGATAGACATCTGGGCTCTTTTCATATTTTGGCTATTATGGACATGGCTGCTATAAACATTGGGGTGCATGTGCAAGAAATAGTTTATATTATCATTATTTAACATGAATATTTTGTTTGAGGAAGGAGTAACTTTTTCCAATAGACTACTGACATCTCTCCTTTTTTCCCACAGTGACTTTGCAGACTTGAAAGGATGGTTTGTTAGGGGCTTTCAGCAGATAGGAAAATGGAATTCCCATTTAGAGATAGTGTGGCCCAGGAGGAAGAGCCTAGGCTCTGGGTTAATACAGAGCAAAGTTTTAAGCCCAATGCATTAGCTAAATGTTGGCCCCTTGGCAAGTCATTTCCCCTCCCTGAATCTTATTCTTCTTTCTTGTAAATGGTGGAAAATAAAACTGTTTATCTCCTAGAGTGATACGTACTGGAACATTAAATAGGAAATTGTATGTAACATATTTACCACTGGTGCAAAGGAGGTGCTAAATAAAAGTAACTTTTTTTTAAAGCAGCCATTTATGAGACACTAAAAGGTGGCTATTAGGCATCATGCAGGCTATACTCAGAGGGCAACTTGTTGAGAAATGAACACCTTATAAAACGTGATCTGCCTGGGAAATTTGGAGACCTAGGTGGAGTTCAGGCATAGCATGGTAAAATAGAAGATATTGGGGAGGGGTGAGATCTTTGCAACCCCAAATGTGGTCCATGGATCAATAGCACCAACATCACCTGGGAGCTTGTTAAGAATGCATACTGTTAGGTCCCACCCCAGACTTAGTGAGTCAGAACCTGTAATTTAACCAGATCCTGAGGATATGTAAATGCACATTAAAGTTTGAGAGGCACTGGGATAAAGAAGCTGAACTGTATTCTGACACTGAGTAGGCACCAAAGTTGGAGAAAGTCTCTATGGTGCCATGTTCAGGGCTTAACTCTGTCTTCAGCTGCTGTCAAAGTGCAGCAGTGCTAGAAAACTTTGCTTTCTAAAATCCAATGTTGCTCCTACTAACATATCACAACATTTTTGCAGCAATAATTTACTAATGGCAGTACTGCCATTAGTTACTCTGTGCTGCTTCTGAGGATGAAGGAGCCATTGGAAAAGCATACTACAGAGTCAACAATTCTGCTTAATGCCATGGGCAGTCTCAACTCAGATCACAAAGCCAAATAACAGCCTAGGTGGATAGGCATTTGCTGGTAGTCACAGTTAAACAGGCTCATAAGCTAAATAGCCCAAAATATACAAATAAATAATCCTAGGAACTTCAATACTACAGGTCACTACAGCCATGTCTGTTCCATCCTGAGAAATCAACACTCCATTGCAACAGCTCGATATCAGCCCTGTTATACTTTAGAACAGTTAGTCTGGTACCTCAGCACTATTAAAAAAAAACATTTTTTGAGAGTATAGAAATGGGATTTGAAAAAAAGAAAGACAGAACAACCCAAATTGGGCAACAAATCAAACCAATGATCTAATACTGGAGAATCCAGTGCCACAAATATAGATAATGAGCTACCTGTTTATAATGAGGATAAATTGTCTCAAACCAGAGACAGCCCTAGAACTTTAGAATTATATGTTGTGGAATGCTAGTAGATCTACTGTTTTATACTGTACAGAAGATTCGAAAGAAGAAGAGTAATGACCCGGACCAGAAATCATATTTTCAAGTTAATACCTTTACCTGGCCAACCATCAGTGAAATGCAACCGCTGCCATACTTTTACTTCAGGGTCTCTGAATTGCTCTGATCCTTGGATGAGATGATAGGAGGGAATAAGAATATTTTATGGGGTAAGGTTGTCCTTAGTACTGTTTACCAATTTTCTGTCTTTAGTGTACATGGTAGGATTGCACTTCCTGGCCCTCATGTGGTTGGATGGAAATGTGCTTCTTGCTGAGGAATTTAACTTCTGGGGCCAGACTCTCTGATCTCTTTTTCCTCTGGCAAGGTATTTGGTAACTTGTGAGGTGCTGGGTGCTCATCAGACTGGCTCCATGAATGGGTACAATGAAGAGAACCCTCTGTGAACCTGTAATGGTCAGACAGCAAGGGCAAGATATACATATATTTTTAAATTTTATATTAAGCCAAGATTTTGAATTGTTTGTTCCTGCATCATAACCTAGCCTTTGATGGTTGAGGAATCAAGGAAAATACTCTTTATAATAACAACTCAAAAATGGGAGAGAAGATGTGGCATACACACACACACACACACACACACACACACACATATTTCATACAATGAAATATTCAGGCATAAAAAAGTCTTGCCATTTGCAACAACATGGATAGAGCTAGAGTATAATGCTAAGTGAAATAAGTCAGAGAAAGACAAATACAGTATGATTTCACTCATATGTGAATTTAAGAAACAAAACAAACAAAAAACCAAAAAACGGACTGAACTATGAGAACAAACTAATGGTTACCAGAGGGCAGGTGGGTAGGGGGATGGGTGAAAGAGATGAAGGGGATTAAGATTACACTTACTGTGATGAGCACTGAGTAATATATGGAATTGTTGAATCGCTATATTGTGTCCCTGAAACTATAATAACACTGTTAATTATGCCGGAATTTAAATTTAAAATATTTAAAAAACAAAAAAATAATGGGGGAGGGATAGATGATTTTCCTCCTAGAAAATGGTCCATGGGACCAGTCCTATTAATTAGCAACGAAGGTTTCCTACCAAGCTCTAAGTAACATCTCTGAATCTGAAAGGCCATGACTTTTCTTGCCCTTCTGCAGATGGAGAACAATCCCAATTCTAATAGAATAAGAGAAAAAGGGGTTGAGTGTTAAAAGGTCAATCTTGCTTTTGATTGTACTATACCTAAAGTGATTAGAGAAGAAGTTACACCGAACTTGTATACTGAGAAGACCAATCTTAGCTAACCAGAGCATGTCAGTGTTATGAAAGATGGTCAAGAAGACATGACCTTCACTTGACCTGTGAGATGGACCCAAAGGATCAGAGGCTTTTCATCCTGATCCCTGTCCTTGGAATGTAGGTTTTTGCTTGCCTTTCTAGCTCCCAGAGACTACTTTAAGGACACAACCTTGAGAGAGTGATATGGTGTTGAGGACACCTACACAGTGTACTTGACTGAATCCAGTTAAGGCCTTTCTCTATATAAACTTCTAAGACTTGGCGGGCAGGTGTGGGGATCTATTCCTCTTGCTGCCACCCATGACAAGCCTCACGTGTAAGTTCCCTTTGCTTATTAAACCTGCCACCTACCACCCTGGAGCGGCCAGCCTCTTTCTTCTGCTTCTTTGTGCCCTCTTGATATAGGGCGAATTTCAGATTACACCTAGGAAGCTCCTGAGGAGGTTATGAACCAACAGTCGTGTGTGTGTGCATATACACCCTTATTTTAAGGATTTGGTTCATGTGATGGTGTGAACTGGCAATTTTAAAATCCATAACAGCAGGCAGTGGGCTGGAAACTCAGATAGGAGTTGACGCTGCTATCTTAAGGCAGGATTTCTTCTCTGGGAGCCTCAGTGTTTGTTCTTAATACTATTCCTTCAACTGCTTAAATGAGATATATCCACATTATTGAGGGCAATCTCCTTATTTGGAATAATTAGGGGAAAAAATTCAACTTTAGGAAAAGTCACGATGAGGGTGACTTTTTTATTCTTTAGTAAATTGATTAAAACAAGACTTCTGATGGTGTCCTTTCTAAAATACAAGTCCCATCCTATTATTCTCCTGTTTATAATCCTTCAGTGAGCTGCCATTGAAATATTTTAGCCTCAAATGTAATTTCATCTAAGACCTGGCTCCAATTTTTATTTGAACCATTTTTTTCTGCCCCTCTTACCCCCATTACTCTACTCTAGTTATACCAAACTTCTTGCTATTTCCTTATTATAGCATGTTTTGGGGGGTTCCATAGTTGAAGTTTGCTTCTCTGTCCCCTGTACCCTCTTTTCCCCAGAGCAAGGTCCTTCAAGGTGCATCTCCTCAGTGCAGCATTTCCCATGCCCACAGACAGCCAATCAGTCTTATATCTATTTCCCCAAAATATATTATAGCCAGTTCTGTTAGAATATAATCAATTTACAGTTGTCTTTTTTTCTTTATTTCTTTTTGACAAAAAGGTTAGGTTTTTGAGGTAAAGGTCTATGATATTCCTAGCCTTTAACAAATGGCTGCTACACAGCTGTTGCTCTAGAAACATTTGTAGGAAAAAACATCTGCTCCCCTCCCCAAAAGACTCTGATAAATATAGCATCCTGTAATATGTTCTTTTCTATTAAGACCTTTAAGTTCCCTTCCAAAACTGTTATTCTGTGATTATTAGGCTATTTCCTTAAGTTTATCCATAATATTTAATGGTGTTCCCAGTCCTTATTTTATCATTCTAGTAGCTCTTTGCATTTGGGTTCTTGATGATTTAAGACACAGTAGGTCACCACTAAATATCACATAACCATGGCATCTAAGTAGAAATTGCTGCTTTTCATCCTGTGAAACTTTCCCTTTTCCATGGTTTAGGATTCAAGAGCAGTTGTTTACACAAACACAAAAACACCAAAGAACAAGATCAAAAATGGGGAGTCCAAATATTTTCTTTGATCTTCCATGGCATTATATTCATTCACTTTTCCATTCCAAGGGTCTGTATCAATTATCTACTAGGAAAATATATACAAATAAATATATACATACATACATAAAATTATGCTGATAAGTTTAAAAAGGTAGAGCTTGACATACACTTACAATGGAATCCTTTTTTTTTTTTTTTCCTAAGTAGTAATTTTTTGACTCGGAGTCTGAATCAGATTCAAAGCCTCAATTTGTAAATTAGAGGGAAACATTATCTTAAATTTTGCAAATATTTTATGAATATATTGTTATATAATGTCATGTAGGACTTAATATTAAAGAATGTGTCAGTCACAAATGTCAGTCATAATTTTATCTCCAGGATAAATTCTGGCACATAGTAAGAATGTAGTATCTGAAGATTTTAATTAGATATAGTTTTCTATATCTACAAGAAAATAGGAGATCCAAAATCCATCGGTGGTTCAGTTACATTTATATCTTTCACTGCATGGCCCGCCTGATCTGAAAGTATTGGCATCACAGATATGAAGCCTGTTTCAAATCAAAGGGGGAAAATGTTGAGTGCTCGCTTAACTATTGAGGGAGAAGATCTCCAAAGTCATGGCAGTATATATGCCAGGTCTTAAAAAAAAAAAAAATCAGGCCAGTTGGAAACTAATATACACATTAGTCATACAGAATAAAATTCCTCTCTGTAATAGTCATTAATGCTCTTTATAAAGATTTCATTTCTCTTCCTTCCAGGCTCTTGGTCGGTTTGTACTCTCCATCCCTTTTGAAGATAGGCACAGCTAAGTGACCTGCTTCAGTCAGTGAAATATGAGCTTCCATGCAGCATCCTTATGAGCTATTACATTTTCACTACATTTCCTTTTCACATTGTAGAAGGAAGGAGATGGAGCCTTCTTCAGCCTGTGTTGCTATGTGAGAATAATGTAGAACAGATTCCCCCCTACATTCCACCCCTGGCCAATTTAAGATGGACAAGGAGTGTGAGCCGGAAATAGGCCTCTGTTCTTTTAGCTGTCTGAGGTTTCTAAGGCTCCTCTTTTTTTTTTTTTTTCCTACTGCTGCATAACCTAGCCCATTCTGACTGATATATGTTCCAGTAATATAGTAGGGGATTCCCTGATTGTGTTGCCAGCCTCTTTAGACAATAGCACAGAAAAAAATACAAAGTCATTATCAAGTGATAAGGAGCATGGGTGAAATCCATTGATGCTTGCCATAAAAAAAAAAAAAACTGTTTTATATTGGTTTGAAATGAGCTTTCAATAGATGTGGCTCCAAAAAGAAGCTTACATAAGTCTTAAGGCCTCTCCAGGCAAGTTAAAGATGATTAAATGTTACTGGGAATTAGATTCCTCAGTTGTGATTACAAATGTTTCCAGAGACCAACCCTGAGCAAATTGTAGATCAACCATGAACCTCTATTTACAGTCAAATCGAGTAACTTCTGCTGTGTTTGTCCCTCAGTGCTTTGACATGGCCTTCCAAGAGCTGTAAAAAAACAAACTCAGAGGAAAGCAGCTATGGAAAACCAAGCCTTTAAGAAATGAAGGAAAGGGCCTTCCATTTATTGGTCAGCTACTATGTATGAAGCATGATTTTTTTTACATCCATTTTCTCGTATCAGTACCACAATACCTGTGAGGTGACTATTGTTACCTGCACTTATGAGGAGCTAGGTAGAGACCTTTTCCAATAAAAGTCAGTATGGCAAGTGACGCTGATCTAACCTCTACATAATGAACGACAAGCTTTGTTTATCAGGCACCTACCCTACCAGGGCACTGTCGGAAGCACACTACTTGTCCCTAAGAAGGTCACCAAATAGTCGGTATAATGAGCCCTTGATATAAATAAAGATGTAATAGTATGTAATAGTGTGAACTAAGGTTTCTACAACCTTAGCCTACAATACAAAATTTCTACTATTTTGTAGATAATGAAGACCACATATATCCCTTGGCAGAAGTCATTGACAACTGGGGTGGTTTTATTATTTTATTTTCTTATTTATTTATTTATTATTTATTTGTTTATTTATTTATTTATTTATTTATTTATTTATTTATTTATTTATTTATTTATTTTTAACTGGGGTGGTTTTAGAAGACAAGGGGGAAGTTGCTGTTAGCCTTGATAGAGGGTAAAAGGAAAAGGGATGGGAGTGGGAATTTAAAGGTGGGAATGACCGATAAAAAAACACGGAGGTAGAAATGCACATAACACATCTGGGAAATAGCACCAATCTGCCTGAAGCATATGTTTTCTTTCCATTAATTGATAGTGGATTAGTGAAATCAGTGAATATTCCATTTGGAAGAGATTGTGAAGCCCTTCTCTATTCCAACTAACTACCAAGTAAAAACCATTCTACCGAGCGCCAGAGAAGTGGTGCTTCACAGTCTGCACGAATACCTACAACAGCGATTTCGAACACTGCTGTCCATCGTAAACCTTGGTGACTTTGGTAAAATCGTAAGTTTCTATCAAATATTGCAGACCTAAAATTAATTTATTAAAAAAAATAAAAATAAAAACCATTAAAAAAAAAGGAAAAAAAATATTGCAGACCCACTGAAGCAGTCTTTTAAGGTGGAGCCTGGGTAAAGGCAAAGAGAGATAAGTGAGACCCTTTGTGTAAGTCAATATATTTTTACCCCTTACAACTGACATTTTAGGGTAGCTGGGTGGCCCAGTGGTTAGGGTCGTGATCCCACGACTTCCAGATCGAGTCCCACATCGGGCTCCTTGCGGGGAGCCTGCTTCTCCCTCTGCCTATGCCTCTGCCTCTTGCTCTGTGTCTCTCATGAATAAATAAATAAAATCTTTTTTAAAAACTGATATTTTATGTCTTCGGCATTTAGTGAAGCATGGGTAAAGGTAAAGAATGTCTGATGGCTATGACCCACCCACCTACTACGAGAAGCATACCAAAATATTTTTTTCAACCATACAAAGTAGTCTGTGTCAGAGTTTTGGTAAACAAAGCTCTATCTCCTTACATTCTCTGTGATGTTCTAGTACCTAAGTGTATCCCTTACAGAGAGATGTTTTAGGCAGCTGCTTGGTGGGCCTGCCCATTTTTATCTGGTCCTGGACTGATAATGTGTTTTCTTTTAAATAAATTCTCCATGGTATTCCTTATGCAAAGCCAGGGCTAAGAACATGGGGTAGAGTGCCTGCTGCTCTCACAAGGAACCCATTGTTGATGGGCTTTAATTTGAAGAATGTTCTTTTCTTGTGTTAGCCCAAGATGCACTTCACCATAACTTCAGGTCGTTGCCATATAAAATAATGCTAGTTTAATCCTAAAAATAGCTGAAGTTCAATCTAATATACTTCCTCTCCTACCAACCCCGCCACCATCACCACGGTCTAGCAAGTTCTTGTCTTTAAGGTAAATGGCTTATTCCTCCTACAGCGATGGCTGACTTCGTAGGCATGTAGCTTGAGCCAGTCCCATAGGGATCCACACTGAGAAAGACCTCCTGCTTGATTTAATGTTCTGCTATGAGCACCTTGGAGTTCTTCATTTTTGCTCTTTTATTTCACACCAGCCCCATAAATTATGTAGGAAGTGCTGCATGCAACAGGATTTTAAATGCGCTCCATAGGCTGGATATTCTGTTTTCGGTAAAGCCAGTTTGTCTTTGTTCTTTTCAGTCCATACACCTACAACTGTGCATGATACACACCAAGTAACTTACCTCAGCTTGGCACAATCAGGTGTGACTGCTGTGTTCCCTGTTCTGGAGAATAAGTTCCCGTCAGTCTTGCGGCAGCAAGACCACACTGTTGAGTTAGATTGAGTTTGCAGGGGCACCTGGGGGGCTCAGTCGGTTAAGCATCTGCCTTTGGCTCAGGTCACGCTCTTGGGGTCCTGGGGTAGAGCCCCACATTGGGCTCCCTGCTCAGCAGAGAGTCTGCTTCTCGCTCTCCCTCTGCCTCACCCCTCCCCCTGGCTCGTGCTCGCTGTCTCTCTCTCTAAAATAAATAAAATCTTTTTTAAAAAAATTGAGTTTGCAGATACAATGACATCCTCGTTCCATACCCCTAATTCCTTCTACACCCCAAAGCTGAAGGTAATTGGTCCCCCTTTCAGACTTATTCTTACCCCAGCCTCTGTTTGTATTCAGTGAAAATTCAGAGTCCCAGGTCAGTGTCTTTTTCCATTGTCACTGTAACTTTTTTCTTTTTTTTTTATGTTTATATGTATTTATTGTTATTCATTTTATTTTTTAAATCTTATTTTTTTATTGGGGTTCAATTTGCCAACATATAGCATAACACCCAATGCTCATCCCGCCAAGTGCCCCCCTCAATGCCCGTCAACTGTAACTTTTTTCAAGTTGACTGAAGCCTATTTGTTCATGTACAGCCCTTGGGTGTTCTTCTGGTAGATAACAATAAATAACAATATTCAGAAGTAAGTGAACGTTACCAACCATCTCAAAGCCTTATTCCTAGGTGATAATGGAAGCTTATCTTGGACCAAATTCTGCCAGTATATCAATATTTGTTAAACATCTGTTAACAGGCACAAATCAGTTCATACAATCTGTTTTGTGAGCTCAGTGAAGTCCCATTACCTGGTCACATCTTGCCTGAAAAGTTCACTGGAGGCAGATACAACTTTATTCTAGAGGAATGATCCAATTAAGGCCCATTGTAATTATCTCAAACTGAGGCATTTTATTCTTATTTTTTTATTTTATTTTATTTTTTATTTTTTTAAATGTTGAGGAAGACTTTATTCAATACTGTTGCAACAGGGGTCAAGATTATCCAAACAGGAGAGAAAGACTGAGCTCAACTCTGAAGACAGCAAGGATAAATAGAGTTTCACATCCAAGGTGGGGAGGGGGGCAGGGAGAGGGGGTAATTTTTTGCTACACTAACCTAACAAGACTCTCTCAAAGGACTAGACATCAAAGGTGGGGGTAATGAACTTGAACAGATATCAAGGTTGAGGGCATTCTTACTAGGACAGGGTTAAGCAGGCTAGCTGGCAGGGATAAGACTGGGCAAGGCCCAGCCTTAGTGGAGAGGCAGCGTGGAGGAGCATCACTAAAACTCAGTCAGTCCTTGTCACTAGGTCCAGCTCCTCTGTGAGTGGCAGGAAGGAGAGCCCAGGGACACCATGGAGAGGGCAGGGCTGCCCTCTGTGGCCTCAGAGGTCAACATCCAACATCCAGTGCACCAGTTCCAATGCTATCCCAGGCTGGAGCAGGAATCCCTCTGCTGCCTTCACTCAGCATAATACCCTCCAGTTCCATCCACGTTGAAGCAAATGGTGGGTATTTGTCATTTCTAATGGCTGAGGAATATTCCATCGTGTACATAGACCACATCTTCTTTATCCATTCATCTTTTGATGGACACCGAGGCTCCTTCCACAGTTGGGCTATTGTGGACATTGCTGTTAGAAACATCGGGGTGCAGGTGTCCCGGCGTTTCATTGCATCTGAATCTTTGGGGTAAATCCCCAACAGTGCAATTGCTGGGTCATAGGGCAGGTCTATTTTTAACTCTTTGAGGAACCTCCACACAGTTTTCCAGAGTGGCTGCACCAGTTCACATTCCCACCAACAGTGCAGGAGGGTTCCCCTTTCTCCGCATCCTCTCCAACATATGTGGTTTCCTGCCTTGTTAATTTTCCCCATTCTCACTGGTGTGAGGTGGTATCTCATTGTGGTTTTGATTTGTATTTCCCTGATGGCAAGTGATGCGGAGCATTTTCTCATGTGCATGTTGGCCATGTCTATGTCTTCCTCTGTGAGATTTCTCTTCATGTCTTTTGCTCATTTTTATTGTTTTTTATTTTTTTTTAAATAAATTTATTTTTTATTGGTGTTCAATTTGCCAACATACAGAATAACACCCAGTGCTCATCCCGTCAGGTACCCACCTCAAACTGAGGCATTTTAATGCAGGCATTTAGTTACATAGCTGATAAAAGAGCTGAGATGCCAAATAGGATGGTGTGACAATCCAGGGACTAGTAAAAGGAAAATATCTTTAACTTCCTGGGCTGGATGGGTAAAGGAGATGATGTTCCTGGTAGCACCTGGAGTCGGAACCAGAGAGAATCACTGCTGCAGAAGGTATAGGCCCCATTCAATCCTTAAACCCTTCTCACGTATAGGTGCACATTGTCTGTAAAATAGCATATCCAATCCACAAATCCCGAACACAGCTAATTTCGGCAGTGAGAGCCCATTTCTAATCTCTTTTATGCTAATTCGCCAAGCCTCTGGTACTGCACCTAGATAAAGATACCTGAAATGCTTTAGTAGTCACCTGTGGAGCATGGGCTTTCTGATTAGAATATCAGCTGGCAAATATCTGGGGCGTGAATTTTTAATTAGGATTACTAACTGTACCCAAAGCATAACTTAAAAAATGTGTGTGTCACTATTTATGTTAAAGTATTTTAAAGTAAATTAAAAGACATGACAGACAGTACCTCTTCTCCTGAGTTGTTTCCTCTCTCATAGCACCCCTTAATTATTTTCTTTTTTTTTAAGATTTTATTTATTTATTCATGACAGAGAGAGAGAGGGAGGCAGAGACACAAGCAGAGGGAGAAGCAGGCTCCATGCTGGGAGCCCGATGTGGGACTCGATCCCGGGTCTCCAGGATCATACCCCCCAGCCTAAGGCGGTGCCAAACCGCTGGGCCACCGGGGCTGCCCCCTTAATTCTTTTCAACAGTCCTTCCTACCCCCTCCTACTACCTGCAGCCACAACTCACTGAAGTCTACTCTTTGCAGACATACAGCTTCTCCACACAGTGGTGGTTGGCAGATGTCTTAAAGAAATTTTTCTGGGCAGCTGCACACACTGGTGCTCCTTCTTTCCAGATCTTCCTGGTGCTCCCTGCCTGCATGAGTCATGGCCCAACTCCCCCTCAGTACTTTTCCAGACCTCATGCTCCTTGTGCCTGAATGCTTAATCATGGAGAAATAACATCTAAGAATTCATATTCATGAAAAACAAACCCCACCACAGTCAGAAATAAAAATAAATAATAAAAAAGAAGAGACTCTTAGAAACAAAAGGAAAATCTGGGGCGCCTGGGTGAAGTGTCCGAATCTTGATTTCAGCGCAGGTCGTGGTCCTCAGGGTCGTGAGATCGAGCCCCACATCAGGCTCAGCAGGGAGTCTGCTTGATTCTCTCTCTTCCTCTGCCCCCAACCCTGTCTCTCTTTCTGTCTCTCAAAATAATAAATAAAGCTTTTTTTTTAAAAAAAAGAAATGGAAAATCTGACAGGAAGTTTTGGGAAGCTTTAATATGCCTTTCTCAGTTCTTGAAAGATCAAATAGTCAAAGGCAGAAAATCTGAATTATGTAGCTAATAGGATTGAGGAAATGAAGATATATCAAACTGTCTACAGATAATACAAGTAACCTTATGTAGTAAACAGCTATTACAATAGCTATGTAAGGTAACTTGTATTAATCTGTTTGTAAGGTATTTGATTGGTACCCTCAAAAACACAGAACACGGGGGCACCTGGATGGCTCAGTTGGTTGTGTCCAACTCTTAGTTTTGGCTCAGGTGGTGATGTCATGGGTTTGGGATCAGTCCCGTGTCGGACTCCACACTCGGCTCAGAGTCTACTGGGATTCTCTCTCTCTCTCTCCCTCTGTCCCTCCCCTGCTCAAATAAATAAATAAATAAATCTTTTTTAAAAAGTGCATCACGTGGACAAAGACATTTTCTAGCTGCAGGAACAATGAAATGAAAATTGATTAAAAAATTTAAACAGTATCAGAAACACTTGAAAATGTAAAAGGACATGCACCTAAATAATTCTTGTGTCAACAGGCAATCTTATGTTCAGCCTTTATATCAAGGCCTATGGGATGCATGAAAGCTATATTTAAAGGCAAATTCCTCTCTCTTATTGGTAAAAATAACCCCGTTTATGCCCAGTTCTCTTTTGACTTGAAATTTACTTAGTTTTCAATTAACATTGTCATCCTCGCTCTTATTATCTTTGTGTTTGCTGGTAACTTTTATTTGAAAAATTTCTCCTTAAAAAAAAAAAAGAAAAATTTCTTCTTTTAAAATGAGTGAAAATATCAGTGAGGGTGACAAAACATGAGAGACACCTAACTCTGGGAAACGAACAAGGGGTAGTGGAAGGGGAAGTGGGCGGGGGTTGGGGTGACTGGATGATGGGCAATGAGGGGGGCACTTGGTGGGATGAGCACTGGGTGTTGTGCTATATGTTGGCAAATTGAACTCCAATAAAAAAAATTGAAAAAATTTCTTCTTTTAGATTAGGTTCTTTAGTGATAATAGTGTTAAATTCTCTATTTTACCTAAATATGAGGGCTTTTGAATTTTAATATAACTGAATGATGATTTCATTGTTCCGGAATTTCAGTATAGGTAGATTCGAAGCTCCAAAGGCTTCCAGTTGTAAGAAAGGTTAGGACACTTATCCCGAAGTTGTGTCTACATAGTAAGACAGGATTTTTAATTGTTTACCAATAAATAAAAGTCAAAGCTTTTTAAAGATATTTATTGACACTTTATGTGAAATGAGGTCGAATCAAGTCAATAATTGTTTTTAATACTGTAGTTATGAATTTAGGTTGGCTTTGGGGAATAGATGAAGGGAGAAATGCTCAAGCTACCCACCACAAGCTATCCATTGGTTCATCATCGATCACTGCCGCTTGAACTGTATGATTTTAAGACATTATGTTTGTATATTTCTCTTCATTTTGTTTCTCTGGCTTTTCTTGTAGGGACCATGTTTCTTTGGACTTTTTGGCCTTAGAGATTTGGAAAATACTTATTTTTCTTTATACTACTGCTCTTCAAAAACACGTCATAAGTATATTCCCTAAGGCCCATATTGCAAAACAAGACATGAATTTTTTTAATAAATTAATTTTTATTGGTGTTCAATTTACCAACATACAGAAAAACACCCAGTGCTCATCCCGTCAAGTGCCCCCCTCAGTGCCCGTCACCCACTCACCCCCACCCCCCGCCCTCCTCCCCTTCCACCACCCCTAGTTCGTTTCCCAGAGTTAGGAGTCTTTATGTTCTGTCTCCCTTCCTGATATTTCCCACACATTTCTTCTAATACATGAACTTTTACTTCACATATGTGATCATAAGAATAGTTAACATTTTTAAGCACTTATCTGAACCACACATTGTTCTAACTCCCATATTTCTCACTTATATTTGTCCAATTTTATTTGTTTACATTGTACTGCTGCTGTATAAAAATCATTGTAATGACAACCATCCAAGAGAAGGGAGCTAACAGTATGATCTCTATAATGTTTTGAGTGAGCTTTGGACAACTATTAGGCTTTTATTATCTGACTCAGCTTGCACCTGGATCCAGCCAAGAGCAATGCTGATAAATAGTGAGCACACGTAGACCCACTGCTCCGTCAGTCATTTCTCTTTGATACTGTCTTCCAGATGTACCTATTTCCTTCCTATTCAGAGCTCTTGGCACTCCTGCTGCTCCATGTTACTACTGTATTTAGTCTCTCTCTAGGAGAACTCGTATTGTGCCAATCAACCTTTACCAGCACTGGTTGAGTTTTCTATTTACTCACAGGACATTGTCTGTTTCAGTTATCCGTTTTAACCTTGACATTTGTCTGATCATATCAAATGACTACATCCTTTCTTTGTTAGTACGTCTGTTTTATTAGTTCATTAAGGACCACTATAGCCTGAAAGGGGTTTCTTTCTTCATAAACAGTATTATATCATTATATCCTTCCCATTAGCAAGACAATTCACATCTTCTGGTGTCACTGAAATCTGGCTACAGCAGCATGGAGACGTCTTCAACTCTTTCTCTGTGCTTTTTTTTTTTTTTTTTTTTTTTTTTTTTTGCATTGTCCCACTATCCCAAGGAAGCTTCTAGCATCTCTGTGGCAATATGATAAAAAAAAAAAAGTAAAAAAAAAAAAAACTTCTGTTTTTTTAACTGATATTACTATTGCTACTACAGTAATTATAATATCTGTAAGTTCATTCAACCCCTGTGCCAGATACAACTTCTAAGCACTTTATGTGCAGTCGAGGTTCTTTAGTTTGTGGCAGAAAACTAAACTTAATTAGAGTAAGTTAAAAGAATTTACTGGCTCATGGAGTTGAGAAGCCCACAAGTTGATCTTTCTGTAGTCATGGCTTTTATCTACATGCTCAAATGAAAGAGATAGATCTGTGCTGTCCTTCACAGGTAAGTTTTCTTTTCTTTTCTTTTCTTTTCTTTTCTTTTCTTTTCTTTTCTTTTCTTTTCTCTTTTCTTTTTTCTTTTCTTTTCTTTTCCTTTTCTTTTCTTTTTTCTTTTCTTTTCTTTTCTTTTCTTTTCTTTTCTTTTCTTTCTTTCTTTCTTTCTTTCTTTTCCTTTTTTTCTTTCTTTTCTTTTCTTTTTTCTTTTCTTTTCTTTCCTTTTCTTTCTTTCTTTTTTTTTTCTTTCTTTTCTTTTCTTTTCTTTTTTTCTTTTCTTTTCTTCTTTTCTTTCTTTTTTTCCACAGATAAGTTTTCTACTCTCTTTCTTTCAGTATCAGGGAAGTTAGACCCTTTTACTGGGAAATATGGAGGCAAAGATAGCCACTAGAAACATTACACATATATCTCTATATAGTGCCGTATAAATGGGAATCTCAAACAAAGCAAGACAGAACAAAAACAAAAGCCAGTTGGCTCTGTTTGCATTATCCATAAACATAGACATAGATCTCTGAACTGACCACTGTGATCAGGGAGGTCAGTATTCTTATTGGCCAGGCCTGGATCACATGTCTGTAGGTAGGCAGGTTAAGTCCATCTCAAATTTTATGAAATGTACTCCCAACAGGAAAGAAGGGTTCTTTTTATTATAAGAAGGAAAAAAGGGGGATGTTGGGTACAAGCACAGATATACATTACATCATTTATTAATCTAATTTAGTACTTATGGCAGCCCTGTGAAATGTATATTATTGTTAGTTTTACAGACAAAGAAAAAGATTTTTTCAAGTCAGCTAGCATGGTAGCAGTCACAGGATAATAAGAGGAAGCACTGAGATTTGGCTTTTGGACTCGGCCTTGAACATTGCTCGTCAGTCCTTTTGTTTTCCTGGTTATCCCTTTAGACAAATTCTAAAGTGTGGCTAACTCAAACTACCCTCCTCAATAGATTCAGTGGCTTGCTACTTCTCAATAAAAGCAGAAGCTATTAGTAGTGATTTCTCCAATATTCTGTAACCTCACCAAGAGACATCTACAATTGCATGCATCCTTTCTTAAAGCTCTTATCCAGCGTGAGGCCAATCACACAATCACATCAGTATTCTAGATTCTACTCCCTCCTCACTTCTTGGTATATTTATTCAGTCATCCCCTCTCTCTTCTCTGTCTTCAACCTCACTACTGGCTGCCACTCATTAGCATTTAAACTCCGATCTGCAAAAATCTCCCTTCACTCCACAACCCCCTCCAGCTAGAGGCCTGTTTATAGGATTCTTCTTAGCTAGAATTCTTCAGTTTTCTACACTCACCGACTCTATTCCCTCCCTTCCTCTGTGTTCCTCAGCCTGCTGCAGTCTGTCTTCTATTTCCATAACTTTGCCAAGAAGAGTCAGTATTAGGATAATCAATGACATGCACATTGATAAATCCAGTGGGTTTCTTTTAGACCTTATTATACTTGATGTCTCTATAGCTTTAAACTCAGTTTATCATATCATATTCTTTTTGAAATCCCTAAATTTGAAGTTTCTCAGACATCTGTACTGAGCTATCATTTTATTCTCACTTTTCACATCCTCTCTAGGCTATCTCATATATGCAGTGCATTTCATTTACCATCTAAGCATTGATGACTCCTGAATTTAGATGCCCACCCTCTTTCATGACTGTCTTAGAATTCTAGGCCTCTATCTCCAACTGCTGGTTCGCTATTTCCAATTGGATGCTTCAAAAGCACTTCTGCTTTATCATGTTCCATACTCAAGTCTGGTTTTCTCCCCCTAAACTGAGTGCTTCCTTAAACTTTCCCCTTTCATGCTTCTATATGGTTCCTAAAGCCAGAAAGTGGTGTTCTGCTAAACTCCTTTATCTCTTTCCCCGACTACATTTAACCTATCAGCGAATCTTATCAATTCTAAAGGAAAACTGTATCTTGAAATTATCTTCTTTTCTCATCTTTATTTCTTTTTTTTTTTTTTTTTTAATTTTTTTTTTAATTTTATTTATTTATGATAGTCATACAGAGAGAAAGAGAGAGGCAGAGACACAGGCAGAGGGAGAAGCAGTCTCCATGCGCCGGGAGCCCGATGTGGGATTCGATCCCGGGTCTCCAGGATCGCGCCCTGGGCCAAAGGCAGGCGCCAAACCGCTGCGCCACCCAGGGATCCCCTCATCTTTATTTCTATGTCTGTAGTCCAAGTCACTATGTTCTCTTACCTGATCTGCCACGATACTTTCTTAACTGGCTCCCTGCTTATGTTGTTAGATCCTACAGATCGTTCTCCATGCGGCAGCAGCAGCAGCAGCATGATTTTTCTCAGATCTGATTGTGTCATTCCTCTGCTTAAATTCCTTTGGTCTCACTTGCCCTACTGCCATCCAGTGGTCTGTAGTCTTACAAGTCCCTCTGCAATCTCATCACTGTCTATCTACCCCCCACCCTTCTCTAACCTTATCTTTTACCACTCTTCTCCTTTGTCTCTGAATTCAGCCAGACTCAAATACTTAATGTTCCTTTTATAAACTGTATTTTGCTTCCAAAGAAACTTCCCTGTTCCAAGATTCTATTAGGTGTCTCCATTACGTGTATCCAGATCACCTTGTGCTTATGGTAGGCTATTGCAATGGCTTGTTATATCAGTCAGAGCTGGATAGGAAAACAGACACCATTCCAAATATTTCAAGAAGGAGATTCAACACTGGAAATTAGGTGCTTTATGAATCAATTGGAAGAGCTGGACAAAAGATGGTCAAGGAGGCCACTATTAGATTTGGGGTTCAACTCTAGCTTTCAGGAATTAAGAAATTGCTGCTTGCTTCCCCTTCTCTCAGGTCAGGAAACAATAGCGAGGAACTGGTAAATATGGCCACAACTGCCATACAGCATTGAGGTAGGTTACTCCTGTGGAAATGCCTCTAGGCTGCTACAAAATCTTGAGTCTGTTAAGGCCCAGGTGTTGGCCTACTGATCCAGAGAAAGGGTGGTGTGGCTTCCACTTCTCATTTGCTTTGCAAATGTCAAATTTTGGTTCCTATTGGCAGAACCTAAACTGTACCTTGAACTGTACCTTCCCTTCTGGCAAGGGAATTTGGCAAATGTAGTTTCTGGTCTTCTAGTCCGTACCAGGGAACAGTAGAGAAGTGGGTGAAAATGGTGCCAGGTTCTAATATTCACCACAACCATTCTTTTATCAGGCACCCTATCAAAACTGTGAGCTCTGTGAGAGTGAGGACTCCGGTTCCCTATTATTTCACCTCAGGGCCCATCTGAATGCCTGGCCCTATGAGTATTGATGTAATGGAAGAATAATGAGGTCTTTACATCTCACAGATATATTAGGGACATTATTGTTGATAAAATGAAAGTTAATTACAGTCCAAATTCTGTCACAAGAATATAAAGCTTTCTAGGACTTACCATTATATTGATATTTTTATGCACTGTTATGTTCAGACACTGTGCTAAATCTCTTTACCTGAATGAGTTCATTTAATCCTTAAAATAGCTCTTGAAGTAGATTCTGTGATTCTCACAATTTTATAGATGGGGAAATTAAGGCTCAGAGATTAAGTCAATTATCCAAGGTCACAAAATTTCTAGGAGGATAAACTGTTTGAAACCCAAGGATGTCTCATTTCAAAGCCTATGATCCATTCTCCACTGTACCATCTCCAGCTGAGGGAAGTGGCATTTCATGGGGCGATGGGATGCATCCATGACCTTTAGACTCTAAAGCTAGTGCTCCTTCTGAGTTCTCCCCCTGCATCAATTTAAACAACTTCTCTTATATAACAAAGAGGCTTTCTTAGGTTTCTTTCAAAAAGAACAAAGCATACCTGGCAAGTGCCCTCTTAGTAGCACAAAGCGATTTCAAGGGGTAACTGGGTGGCTCAGTCAGTTAAGCGTCCGACTCTTGGTTTCAGCTCAGGTTATAATCTCAGGGTTGTGAGATCCAGCCCTACATGGGGGCTCTGTGCTCAGTGGAGAGTCTGCTTGAGATTCTTTCCCCCTCCCTCTCCTTCCTCCTTTGTTCCTCCACGTGCGCTCTCTCTCTCCCTCTAAAATAAATAAAAATTAAAAAAAAACATTTCAAGCATTGCCAGATAAAATATGGGATGCCTAGTTAAATTTGAATTTCAGATAAAAAAGGAATTATCTTTAATTATCTTAGTGTAATATGTCCCAAATACTGCATGCAACATACTTATACCAAAAAAAATTCATTGCTTATTTAAAATTCAAATTTTACTGATTGCCTTATATTTTTATTTGCAATATCTAGAAACCTTAACCTCATTAGAAGCCACATTAATGAACGTAACCCATTTCATTCCCTAGACATTACAGCTTGCATAGCACTTTTGCCACCTTTAACTTATTTAACACATACAACAAACTTATGAGAAGTAAATTGTTTACTCTGTAAATACAACCAAGGACACTGGGCTAAGGATAGTTGAGAAATTTGCCCCTGATCATATAGCTCATGAGAGGTGGAGCTAGAGTTTAAATCTAGTATGTCTCACTCCATGTTATGTTCTCTCTCCTTAATGCCCTTCACAATCCAGCTCAAGCCTCACCTTCTATGGGAAACCTGCCCAAACTATTCCCTATCCAAAGGCAAATTTATTACTCATTATTTTATGCTGCCATGGATATTTGCACGTTATTATTATGGGATGCAGCACATTGCTGTGTAATTATGTTTTTCTCTCTGCCAGAACTGAACTTCTTTGAATAGTATGGTAGGCAGAACAATGACCCATCTTTGTGAGCAAAGATGCTCATATCCTAATCCCCAGAAACTGTGAATATGTTACCTTATATGGCAAAAGGGATGTTGCAGATATGATTAAGGCTAAAGATCGTAAAATAGAGGAATTATCTTGGATTGTCCAGATGAGCCCAATCTATTCACTTGAGTCCTTACAATTGGAGAATCCTTCCTGGCTGTGATCAGAGAGAGATGAGATGATGGTGGTGGGGGGTCAGAAAGCTGCAACTTTGTTGGCCTTAAAGATGGATAAGATGGACCATGAGCCAAGAAATAATAAATGCACACTGCCTCCAAAAGCTAGAAAAGGCAAGAACCCAGATTTTCCCCTAAAGCCCCCAGAAAGGAACACAGCCCAATTACACCTCGATTTTAGCTCAGTGAGACCCACTTTGGACTTCTCAGTTCCATAAGGTAATACATTTGTGTTTTAATGACCAAATCTGTGGTCATTGAAGTAATAAGGCGCCACCTCTTAGTCACTGCTATATTTCTAATGAGCAAAGTACCAAGTAAGCACACAATAAGTACTGAAATTGTTTGCTTGCATGGATAAATGGAAGTTCTAGCATACTGCTTCATGACCAGAGCATTATGAAACAAGAGCACCCAACTAGAGTGTGAGGAAGAAAAATGATCTCTACTTATCTTCCCTGAGCTAATGAGAGTAAATGATCTTCTGTATTACTTGGCCCAATGATCATAAATCTAGAAAAGGAACAGTGATAAGTGAGGACTCCAAGACCAGCCTTTGTGAGTTCCTAGTTGTGGCTATGATACTGAGGGGAAATCTCACCCATAGTTGCTACAATGATAAAAACAGCTACAATCTCTTGAATTACTATTTTAATAGTTGTCAACTTGTTGTGAACCTGAATGCCCTGCGACATGTGTTCATAGTTGCGTGTTCCCAGGTCTAATCTCTAGAGATTCTGAGTCAGAGATGGATCCCAGGTGATTCTGTGGACCATACTGCATAGGAGATATATAATACAATAATAACATATATACGCCAGGATGACCAATGCTCTCTTCTTAATCTTGCCTCCTTGTTCCCACAAGTTGCTCCAGGGAATACTTCTTTGGTCCTAAAGGCACCCCGGACACCAGATCTCATTCCTAAGTAAGTGAGAGAGCAAAGGTGAAGGGAATCATTTCCTTTATTTTTAATGCACTTCTCATCATAAAAGTATCCAGAGGTCAAGGTAATCAAGAGAAAATACATAAACACATTCTATTAAGTAGGCTGGCAGCAGAATCATCAAATGCAAGAACTTCTCAGGGGAGTTCATTGTGGCATCTTCAAATCAGGAAAGTTTAAAGAAGGAAATTTCTCTCTTTTTTAGTTAGACTAAAGAAATGAGAATTTCATCTATAACGAACCATTGAAAATAAAAGGTAACAGTTATGGAGAAATGCTTCCCATTGGTCGCTTTTATTTTTTTAAATAAATTTATTTTTATTGGTGTTCAATTTGTCAACATACAGAATAACACCCAGTGCCCATCCCGTCAAGTGCCCACCTCAGTGCCCGTCACCCAGTCACCCCCACCTTCTGCCCCCCTCCCCTTCCACCACCCCTAGTTCATTTCCCAGAGTTAGGAGTCTCTCATGTTCTGTCTCCCTTTCTGATATTTCCCACTCATTTTTTCTCCTTTCCCCTTTATTCCCTTTCACTGTTTTTTATATTCCAATTGGTCATTTTTAAATGGTGACCCCTGCCTTCTCTTTGCTTAAAAAAGGTAACACATTCTAAAACTAAAAAGAGATTTGAAAACCCAGAAAGATGCACAGAAGAAAATGACCATTTCCCATAATTTCACTGCCTAAAGATAAGCTATGGCCAGCATTTGGATTACCCTCAATGCTTTGGGTTATACATGTGTATCCTAGATATTTGAGATCATTTTGTCTATGCAATTTAATATCATGCTTTCTCCTTCCAGTTAACATTCTATCTGCCCCCCACCATGACCAACTTATTGTAATGAGATTGGTTTTGTTAAATTATTTTCTTTATTTTTTTTTAAAGATTTTATTTATTCATGAGAGACAGAGAGAGAGAGAGGCAGAGACACAGGCAGAGGGAGAAGCAGACTCCATGCAGGGAGCCCAATGCAGGACTCGATCCGGGAACCCCAAGATCACGACCTGAGCTAGAGGCAGACGCTCAACCGCTGAGCCACCCAGGCATCCCAAAATTATTTTCTTTAAAAGAATGGAGAGATTCAGAAATCTTAAGAGTCCAAAAACTGACTTCATGCTCAAAGCCTCTGCATATTATTCTTAAAGAGAAGCAATTAGGTCTTCCTGGAGTGTCAGAGGCACTGGGGCACCTGCAGCTGCCGACTGCTAATCATATTAGACAGAAGTTAATTTTGAGGTAACTTGCCCTCTGGCACCCCGCATGTCAGGCAGTGCAGTGGCTCCTTTATTTACAGTGGGCAATGCCATGTTTAGAGAATAATGTGCATTCCAGGCCTGCCATTCTCAACTGATTGCAGAGCTTTGTTGGAAAAGACGGAATTCTAGAATGTTATGAGCATAAATCACATTGTTGGAAATTGTCTTTCTCTAAAAGTTTATGGTTCTGGTGCAGCCCCATTTTTCTTCTGGACCTGAATTTGACTGAATTCCACTTGTCATCACTAAGAAATATTTTATTTTCATTTTCAATTCAGTCATAAATTGCTGAAAATATCCTCTCCGGAGGTAAATTAAGGTGTAGTAATAGCACAACTGAGTCTTAGCAGTGAAAAATATTCACTATATATTGAATATACATGGGTATACTTTGAACAAATATGATTGCATTAAAAAGTTGTCGACATTGTGCCCATCTTAAGGCCAAATTGAAGTTTTATCTGATTTGCCTTGTCTTCTGGATCTATTGCTGAAGGCAAATACCTTTCATTAGCTTCTTACACTAATGAAACAAGTTACCAGATTGGAGATATGAGGCCAAGTCAAGAAGGCCGAGTTCTCCATCCTCTGAGCATCTTTTTATCTAAACATGCTGGAAATTGTTAATTCAACACAAACCAAGGTTTGGTCCACTTTGGTGGACACTTAAAGAAACCTTAGTGCTGGTCATTCCTTGTCACTTTTCTAAACTGATCACTTGTTCTAAGTTGCACAAAGGCTATAATTTTGGTCAATAGACTGAGAAAACTATGTTGTGTATATAAGATCTCAATCCAAGGCAAGTGATGTTAGTAATCTTAAATATATTTGAGGTTTCGTGTTAATTTTTTAATATGGTGGCATTAAAATACAGAGGACATTGAGATTTTTCAAGGTGTTGATATGAGAGAGATACTTACATTAAGATATTTGTAAATTAGAGAGGGAGACAGAACATGAGAGACTCCTAACTCTGGGAAACGAACAAGGGGTGGTGGAAAGGGAGGTGGGCGGGGGGTGAGGGTGACTGGGTGACGGGCACGAGGGGGGCACTTGATGGGGATGAGCACTGGGTGTTATGCTATATGTTGGCAAATTGAACACCGATAAAAAAAATTTTTAAACCCTCAAAAAAAGATACTTGTAAATTGTTAATAACTGTAAGGATTAATTGTATTTTACACTAAAAATATGGTATAACATAGTGCAAAGAGCACTGAAAAGATGAGGAATGGTTTCTAGTTTCCATTCTGCCACTAATAAGCTGTGTGAACTTGACCGAACCCCTGCACTTGCCTGTGTTGGAGAGAAAAATGATAATAGAATATATCATCGTGTACAAGGTTAAATAGTGCATTTGAAATAATTAACAATCTGAGAAAATACAGGCTTGCACCAAGAAATGAGAACCAAAAATACAATGGCTATGAAAAAATAAGTCAATTTAACCCCAACTGGTATTTCTAAGATATAAGGAGAAACAAGCATCTGGTCATTTGCATAGTTTTGCTCACACAAACAAAGTAGGGTTTTCAGCACTCCCTTGGAAGAAAACCAACTAGCACAAGGGTTCTCACTCAGGAAGGACCGCAGCAGACTTCTGAACAAGGTGGCTCTAGGATGTCCATAGTGTTAGACCCAATGGCAAAAGGGGGAACCTGTACAGGCCTAATTTGTCAAGCAGCACGGTGGCACTGTCCTGAGAGTGGAACTAATTGCCCTGGGAACATGGGTGGAATCAGAAAGGACAAAAAGGTATTGAACAACTATGGGTGGGGCCTTCAGGGATACTTTAGACCTATTTCCTCTCCCACTAACTCTGGTCATGTCCACGTGGTTGATCAATCATGTGCTCATGTGGCCACTTAGCCTTACCTGTTCAGCTTTGCTTTGCTTTGCAAAGGTTACAGTGAACAGGGAATAGGGGGCATTATGCCTTCTGGGTGCCCTTCTTTTGTTATTTGATCTGGGATTGGTGTAACATAGGCAGCACTTTCATAAATCTTTTTTTCAAAGATTTTATTTATTTATTCATGAGAGAGAGAGATAGAGAGGCAGAGACAGGCAGAGGGAGAAGCAGGCCCAATGCAGGGAGCCCAACATGGGACTCGATCCCAGGTCTCCAGGATCACACCCTGGGCTGAAGGCAGCGCTAAACCGCTGAGCCACCCGGGCTGCCCTAGGCAGCACTTTCAACCAAAGGCTTTGAAGTAACTCAGACCTTGGTTTGAGTCCTGGTTCCACTATTGATGAACTGGGTGACCCTGAACAAGTTTCCTGCTTCCTCTGAGCCTCAGTTTTGTCATCTGTAAAATAAGGATAATGGTGGGTTCTCTATCCTGTAATTACCATACATGAAAAGATTAGCAAAAATGTGTCTAGGTTCACAGAACTAGGCATGGTTGAGCCACAGCTGGCTGACCTTATGCCTGCGATCGTAGAAGTGACCTAACCTGTTAAGATTGCAGAGCTATTTGGCAGTGAGGTTGGGTATGGGAGACACCGCTACTTGCCTCCTCAAAAGACATTCTCCTTCACTTCCTTACCGAGGAATCATTTTCCCCAAGAGTAGAATTGTGGCCAGCTAAAAATTCAACTTTCTGGGGTACCTTGGAGCTTTGGTTACTGTATACATGACACAGTTCTGTCCAATAATCGGAAATACACCAAGTAGGCTTTCCAATGAAGCTAGTTGTCCTAATAAAAAGGGGCAGACTCAGCTTACATGTGTCCTTCTTCAGGCTTAGTCATGAAAATAATACTCTAGAGGTGGAACAGCCACTTTTGAAACCATCTTGATATCAGAAAGGAAAAAGCCACAAGCTAAAGACGACAGAAGGTAGAGATGAGAGCTGAAAGGAGCTTTTGTAGAAAAGCTCTATCAGCCTGGACTGTGAATTTCCCGACTTAGTTGCATTAAAAAAAAAAAAAATCACTGTTTGCTTAAGTTACTATGGTCTGGTTTCTGTTACACACAGCTAAACCCAATTCCAACTGATATATTAGGATTCAAACCTACAGAAATTTATTCAGCACATATTTTCTGGTGAGGTCCCTAGAGACAAAGCTCTGCTCATACTGTTTTTCATCTTGTTTATTTGTAATAGTTCCCATCCTGTCCTTGGTCTTAACCATCAGCTCCTCGGGGACAAAGTGCTTGGAACCCAGGATAATGTGCAGTCAATACCTATGATTTAAGGATTGGGAAATTGGGGCCTAGAGAGAGGTTATTTAGTGGAGGAACAGAGGCTAGTGCTGAGGATTTTTGATGTTCAGTCTTATGCTCTTAGCATTAGGGCTATCCAGGGCAGACCAAGATGGGGTTTCCCACCTGGCTAGTACTGCTCATAAAGAACTGGGCAGCAGGGGCAGGTTTCAATGTTTGGGCAACAAAAGACACATTTTCTGGGGTGCTTGGATGGCGAGGTCATGATCCTGGGGTCTTGGGATGGAACCCCACATCGGGCTCCCTGCTCAGTGGGGAGTCTGCTTCTCCCTCTCCCTTTGCCCTTCCACTCCATGTGTTCTTTCTCTCAAATAAATAAATAAAATCTTTAGGGAAATGTTTCTGTTTTTTTTTTAATCTTATAATTTTGCCCCAAATATTCTACATAGGCAAGGAGTAAGCCTGTTTCCTTATCTGCAAAATGGGCATAACAGCACATCTGTCATAAGGTTATCGCTTAGGATCTAAGCAATCGATATATGTAAAGCTCTTAGCACAGCGCCTGGAATATAGGGGGAGTTTGAAGTAATAGCCCTTAGAGCTGAATTTATTGTCTTTAATGCTGAAGTGTGAATCTTTTCAATTTCTTGCTCTCAGAATCTTTGCGATGACTAAAATAAAAGTTCCATGGTCAGGCAAAAGTGAGCTCTAGACTGAGATTTGTCACCTATGAATTGAGGGACATTGGGAAAAGCACTCACTGCTCCAAATCTTGATTTCCTCTTCTGTAAACGGGGATTTTTTTTTTTTTTTTTTTTTTTTTTTTTTTACCTATCTCACTGAGTTGTGAGGATTAACTGAGGTATTTTATGTAAGCATACAACTTCGTGTGAGCACTAACTAAAACAAGGTATTGTGATCTTGAGGCGAATTGTTATTTAGAACCTATCTTCTAATATACCTTAAGGGGTTTTTTCCTTTTTTTTTTTTTTCCACTAATCTCTGAGCCTGGACTGCATGTGCATCACCTTCATTACCTTGGGTAGCCTGTCCTTCTGTGAGCTGCTTTTTAGATTTTTTTGCTAACTTTTCCTCTGTGTGATGGTTGAATTTTATGTGTCAACTTGGCTAGGTTATGGTGCCCAGTTGGTTGGTCAAATAGTGGCCTGGATATTACTGTGAGGATAGTTTGAAGGCCTAAGTTTACAATCAGTTAACTTTAAGTAAAGGAGATTATCATCAATGATTCTAGGTGGACCTCATCTACTCAGTTGAAGGCCTTAAGAGCACAAACTGAGGCTTCCTGGAATTTTGCTTTAAGAGTATAGTGGAATTCCTATCTCAGGGGTGGCAGGGGGAGAAATTCTGCCTCAGTTTCCATCCTGCTGACCTACCCTGTAGAATGCAGATTCAAGACTGGGACATCAAGTCTTTTTTTTTTATATAAATTTATTTTTTTATTGGTGTTCAATTTGCCAACATATAGAATAACACCCAGTGCTCATCCCATCAAGCGCCCCCTTCAGTGCCCATCACCCAGTCACCCCCACCCCCCGCCCACCTCTCCTTCCACCACCCCTAGTTCGTTTCCCAGAGTTAGGAGTCTCTCATGTTCTGTCTCCCTTTCTGATATTTCCCACTCATTTTTTCTCCTTTCCCCTTTATTCCCTTTCACTATTTTTATATTCCCCAAATGAATGAGACCATATAATATTTGTCCTTCTCTGATTGACTTACTTCACTCAGCATAATACCCTCCAGTTCCATCGACGTCAAAGCAAATGGTGGGTAATTGTCATTTCTAATGGCTGAGGAATACTCCATTGTATACATAGACCACATCTTCTTTATCCATTCATCTTTCCATGGACACTGAGGCTCCTTCCACAGTTTGGCTATTGTGGACATTGCTGCTAGAAACATCGGGGTGCAGGTGTGGGACATCAAGTCTTAACGTGAGTTTCTAGCCTACCCTACCGGTTCTGGACTTGCCAGGACCCACAAATGCACGAGCCAATTCCTGAATGCAAATCTTATAATACATGTAGTGTAAAATCTAGGATAAAATCTTACTGGTTATTGGTTGCAGTTCTCTGGAAAACCCTGGTACACCTTGCCCCCTTGTACAAAATGGGGTTTCAGGAGCAAATGGATCTTCTTCGTTTATTTTAGAAATTCCATGGAGAGCCTCATCTTGACTTCTGACATTTCTTCTGACTAATGGGAGAGGAGCAGCTGATGTGTTTGTATTTCTGTTTTCAAAACTAGCCTTTCATTCTCCTTTCACAGTCAATTTACTATTCCCTACAGCCTTTCACTTTAAATTTGCCACTTCTCTCCACACACCTCTTGGGAGTTTCCACTCCAATAGCTCTCTCTTTTCTTCCCCACTTCTCCTTGTGGCTATCTTGTCATAACTACTCATTAATCATGAAAATCATTTTACAAATCAGGCTGGGATGAACCTTGCGGCCGCTGGATATAACACAGTAAGAGCCCAATGAAGGATCTTCACACCAAGCTCTTCACACCCCATGTTATTGCACCACAGATCTTTTATCCTCTGGATGATTTTGAGGAAACGAGAGATTTGATAACAATCTTCAGGCATGTGGGGAGGTTCAAAGGATGACATGAAGTGCTCCCGGAAATCTCTAGGACCTGACTAAATCATGCCTGTCCCCTCATGACAGCTGAAGCTGCTATATGCCCTATGCAGACAAAGTGCTTGATTGCTTACCCATGGATATTGGTGTCCTAAGAAATTTTCATATCTATTCCAGAAGGTACAGCTCAGGGAAGCCAATTAATTAAACTAGTTTTCCAGCTGATAGATTGATGCAATACCACTGTTTCAGTAAAGCACAAATTAGAAGCATATTGTGTCTGATGGCGTGGTCATCTCTCACTGTTGAGTATAATTTGCTAGAAAAGAAGAAACAAAACAAGAACCAAACCTGGGAAGAGCTGTGGCAAGGGACTCTGAATGCTGAAGCACCCTTAACTGAACATGGACTATATGCCAAATTAAGTGTGTCACTCATGTTACCTCTTTTAAGTCCCAGAAATCCTTTGAGATAGATTTTAGTATTTTCCTAATTTTATGAAGAAGGAGATAGATTCAGGGGGTTGAATTACTTTCCCAAGGACATATGGCTAGTTAGTGGCAGAGCTGGCAGGAAAAAATAAGCAATAGTAATAGTCATGTTCTGACCCTCCACACACTTAGCAGGTTGAATTCCTGCTGGCCTGGTGACTTTTCCTGTGTCCTCTTATCACCTGTGGCCTTCTTTTTGTTATATAATTTAATGTTTTAAAATATTTTATTTATTGATCAAGAGAGGGAGTGAGAGCGTGAGCAGTGGGAGGGACAGAGAGAGAAGGAGAGACAGTCCCATGCAGACTGCTGAATGTAGAGCCCGACATGGGGCTCGATCTCACAACCGTGAGATCATGACCTGAGCCAAAATCAAGAGTTGGACACTCAACTGACTGAGCCACCCGGAAACCCCTCACCCCTGGCCTTCTACTTCTCTGGTCCACCACACATCAGGAAACCTTTCTCTATTTTCATGATGATGTATTATACTTTGTTGATCTCTCATTCTTTAGGGACCATTCCAACTGCTAAAGGATGCCATCAGGTCACGATGATAACAAGATGTGTGTATTTGTAACCTACCTGTGGTGGGTACAGCAGAATCCATCATAATGAAGGCATGAGAAAGGTTTCTGTTTTGTTCCTTGGTTGCCATTGCAGCTGATGAAGTATAAGACCTTTGAAGTGCAACTGCTTTGATCCCAGCTGCTCTGTAGCTGATCCTGCCAGGCTGCTTTGAAGTGAAGCAATCTACAGTTCCCTGTTGGTAGGATATGGGGAGTGCTAGAAGGAGTAGGGAGTTCATGGGACCAGTTAAGTGGCTGTTGCTAGGATCCAGGTGTGACATTTGATGAGAGCTTGAACTAGGGCAAAGGAAATGGACATGAAAACAAGGGGGCAGATAAGATAGATTCTAAACGGTTAAAATCCACAGGATATGGAGACCTTTTGAAAGTGGGGGAACTTTAAGATGAGTCATTAACTTCTGGTTTTCGAGATGAGTTGATAGTGGTGTCATTCACAGATGGAAGATGCAGTAACAGGAGCAGAGACTTCGGTTTTGTCTTGCAGAGTTCTCTTGGCAACCCATGGTAGGCAGGGAAACCAGGCGGAGGAAACCAAAAAAGGTGCAGAGATAAAAATCAACAAGGCCTGTCTATAAAACAGCAAGTGGATTGGTTTAATTGAAGTGCGGAATGTATGTTGAGGGAGAAGTAGGAGTTGAGGTTGGGGAGGGAGGGAGGCACTAGATCAAAAAGGGCTTTTGAAGCCATGTCAAAGAGTTTTGCTTTCATGCTTAGGGGCAATGGAAGATTCTGAAAAGGTTTTAAGCAGGAAAGTGACTTGATAGTAAAGATTTTCATTTTGGAAAATCTCTCCAGTGCAGAGGATATGGCCTGGGAATGGGTTAGTGACAAAACAGGAGGAGCTGTTGAAGGAGCTCAACTGGGAGATGATGGTGATTGAGACTAGAATAGTGGCGATGGAGGCTGAGAAAAGTGTATGGAAGGAAAAAGATTTTAAAGATAGAATGGGCGGGGCCCCTGAGTGGCTGAGTCGGTTAAATGTTGATTTCGTCTCAGTTCATGGTCTCAGGGTCGTGAGATTGAGCCCCGCATCGGGCTTTGTGCTGGGCTTGGAGCCTACTCAAGATTCTCTCTCTCCCTCTGCCCCTCACCCCCTGCTCATGCTTGTGCTCTCTCTCTCTCTCTCTCTCAAAAAAAAATATATATATAGAATGGGCAACACTTGCTGATGACTTAGATGTGGAGGAGAGGAAAAGTGGGAAATCAAGGCTAACCACTAAGTTGAGGTTGGTTTAAGTGAAATTTCACTTTTACCCTTATCACTCAGGAAAACTTATTTTATTTCTTCTAATTAATGCACTGCTTCCTCAGAAAATTGTGAATCCGTTATTTCTTTTTCTTTTGGAGGTTTTGTGTTATTTAAACCCATCAGTATTTATTGTATCTGTAGTATACAAGAATCAGATGGTAATACTTGGAATCAAGTCAACATGTAGCTCTGATGGTGTAAAGGCAGCAAAAGGAAAGGGCACTTGACAAGGAATAAAAATATATGTGCTCTTCATCTAACACACGTAATCCCTCTGAGCCCCTATTTTTTTTCAATCCTCAATAATAACCAAACAACACAGAAAAGTGTGCGTGTGTATGCCCACGTATGTGTTGGCACAAGGCTAAGACTAGAACTCTAAATCCCTCCTTGCCATAAACATGCTGTCTTAATCATATTCATGGAAAATAGGGCTTTGCGTCTGATATTAACAATTCCAACAATATTGGCTCTCTGAAGGCAAAGTTATTTATTTTACATTTTATTTAACATTTTCTAATCATCTCCTGCAGTTTGTCTTATCCATTCACTTTCTGAATTTTCAATTAATACTAAACACCATGAAGTAAGGACATGGTGCTCTTGTCATAGTCTGCTTGGGTTGTAAATGGCACAGTGATGTCAGCTTGACCTAATGCATCAGCTATGATTGCCCCTCATTTTGTCACCAAAGTCAAGAATTTTTTTTTTCCTTCTCCTTTTTGGTAGTACCTCATATCAAAAGATTTTGAAACATCTAAGAGTGCTGGATAGGAGGATTGGATTACTTTGAAATACCTATCCAAATAGTGAACCACTTTTCTTGCTCATCACCCTTGAGCTGGTAAATACAGGTAATTCACTCTTGTGCAGAAGGAAATGGTTATGTGCACCTTATTTCACATGGCTTCCCAGCACCATGTGGGAAATAATTTAGTACCTCTGCAGTAGGCAAACAAAGACAGCCTATTCAGCTGTTACAAATTGATCATCCAAAAGATTTTGATAAATCACCACCACCTATGTGTCATGGAAATACTAAATACTGAATATGCTAAGCTATTAAATAATTCACTGAAATATATCTTGTATGCTAACGCTAGTATGAATTTTGAACTAGCCCCTGACCAAAGAACGAGTATTTTTCTCTTTCTTTCATCTCTTACAACTTGTCTCCATGTGATGTTTTATTGTCAGAGTGAACCATGTAAGTTTAAAAAGTATAGAACTATCTAGTTTTCTTTTTAAGAAACTGAAAGTGATTTAGAATATAATTTTAATCCCATAGCTCTCAGATAATGAAATTTATGTCAAGCAATTAAATACGATTTAGAATTGAAGCCACTAGCAATATCCCAATAGTGATGCTCATACCCTACGCTGTAAGACAGTGGTGACAGTTTAGGAAAGACAGTGCTTATAGGAGACTTGCATTGTCAATTTTTGAGTGGATTAATTTAATGGGAAAAACTAATGTAACCCGAAAGTGCTGCATAAGAAGGTAGGTCAGTATTTCACTGGAAAACATTAAGGTAGTTGTGATTGGGATCTTTTTTTTTTTCAAGATTTTATTTATTTATGCATGAGAGACATATATAGAGAGAGGCAGAGACACAGGCAGAGGGAGAAGCAGGCTCCACGCAGAGAGCCCGACACGGGACTCGATTCTAGGTCCCCAGGATCACGCCCCGGGCAGCAGGCGGCGCCAAACCGCTGCGCCACCGGGGCTGCCCATGATTGGGATCTTTAACTAAAATCCTAAAATAAATAATAAGTGAATGAATGAATGAAAAAATGAATAAATAATCTCAGGCGTTTGAATGTGATGAAAGTGCCCTAATAGAAAACAGCTAGGGAAACTGGTGGGAAATACAGATGTATGGTTAGTCTTGATTGTTCAAAATAGTAAAATAGGTTCAGTGTGATGAGGGGAAACACATAGTCTCATTTCTAGTCCAGTGAAGTTGCAGGCTTGGATTTGAACTTATAGATAAGAACAGTTTGGAAACCCCTGACTTAATTTGTACTCTCTTCATCTAATACTAATAATTTTCGAGGTAAATACCTGGGATATCGTCTACCCAATGTAAGTTCTGTAAGTGGAGTACTAAGACTAATCTTCCTGAAGCACTTTGGGTATATTCCTATCTGTGATATACAACTTGGAATATAGGATGGAAATAAATGGATGATGGATAGATAGATGATAGATGATAGATATATGATAGATAGATAGATAGATAGATAGATAGATAGACAGATAGATAATAGATGCATACATACGTACGTACATACGTAGTCATCCCAAGGATTAGTTGGCTCCCCCTGTTCCTTACCATCATCTCAGAACAAGCTTGAACCACAGTCTATACCCAGTGAAAAGACCCATGGTTTCCTCAAGCTTTATGTAGCTCCTTTACGATTCCCTCAGACTTTGTATCCTTTCTTGTTGAGTTGGCTCTCCTTCAAGATCATCTCCCCATGCTCCTTGTGCTGTGATGTACACTGGAACGTGCCAGATGTGGAATTTAGCTCTGTAATTTCCATATAAAGCTTTTATGTGTTTAGCAGGTTTTCCAGGATGTCTGGGGACGTATATTGTAACAAAGCAAACCTAAAATTGGTATATTTAAACGTCCCTGATTTTAAACCTCCTTTGGCCTTTTGATTTTGGGTTATAATGTACGTGGTTTTTCATTAACTTTTTTTCAAGTCGGTAAAAGGTGACAAGCAGGGGCATTTGTCTTCTCCACCAGATAAATAACAGTTATACCCTTTCACCAGTGAGACTGAGCAGGACAGGCCTTAGCAGCTCCCTATGTGAACATAAGAGTAAGAAATTCATAATAGCCTACAGCACCAAGTTTTCTGGAAAGGATGTGATGGCACCCTTTACAGTTATTTCATAAGGGAAATTTGCTTTGACGCACGTTTTTAGTTTATGTGTGTTTTTTCAAGAATGCAACCTTTTTTGTAAGACAGCATATGTAAGTGTGTTTATGTGTATTTAGAAAACACATCTCATTAAGACTGAAGCAAAGCAACGGAAATGACTCACGAAGGTAAGATTTAAGAGCAGCTCTGTGTGCTTTTTTCCCTTTTTATGTTTAGACTAGCGAGAAACTATTCTGTTCTACTGTTGCGGTTTCCAATAAAGAGCTTTTGCATTTATTTATTCATCAATTTTCTATCTTAATATCCACTAATTTTGGCTTTTTATCTTACTACTTACTCATTCATGTCTTAGGTATAGTCTCTTTTTTTTCTAACTTCGGTTAAATGCTTGTTTTCATTTAGTTTCTCTTAGCTAATAAGAAAAACAGTAAATCCCATCAATTTTAATATAGAATGTTTTACATATTATTTTTTAACATTATATAATTATGGCTTTAATTAACTCTTTGGCATAATGTATTTTCAAACTAGTATTTTTAAAATCCAAGCAGTTTTATTTTGTTGTTTGTTGGTGAATCTATTAATTTGTATTTCTATTATACCGTGGTCAAATAATATAGCTTATATAATTTCTGAATTTAGTTATTTATTGAAGTGAGGCATTTTCCTAGCTCAGTATTGATCTATTTCTGTAAATGATCCATGAGGACTTGGGTACGAGGCTATATTTTCTATTTATTTGCCATAGAGTATGCTATGCAGCTATTAAATTGACCTTATTAATGTTATTACTTGTATTTTTCACAATATTAATTTTTTGCCTAATTGGTCTGAAATACCTGAGATATATGTGTTAAAATCTTGCACAAGTTAGGTTTTTGTGTAATTTCTTCTTATATATTTTTTTAAAGATTTTATTTATTTATTCATGAGAGACACAGAGAGAGAGAGAGAGAGAGATGCAGAGACAGGCAGAGGGAGAAGCAGGCTCCATGCAGGGAGCCCAATGTGGGACTCGATCCCAGGTCTCCAGGATCACACCCTGGGCTGAAGGCAGCTGAGCACCTGGGCTGACCTCTTCTTATATTTTTGACATAATTTAACCTTATGTGTCTTGGTACAATCATATCCAATTACCTATTAGTGACTTACCTCTTCGTGAATATCTTTGTTCATTTGCTGCTTTGACATTAAATTCTAATTTTTCTTGTAATACTATGATTCCCACTGTTTCAGGTCCTGTGCAGGAAAAGATGGTGACAAAGAAACTGAGAAACCTTAGTTTTATTGCAATAAGTAAGGGCATGGAGGATTTATTCACATCAAAATGCTACTATTTATACTCAAACAATATATGTCAGGTTCCTGGTATTGAAGGCCTACAGGGATGGGGAAAAGTAGAGATCTTCATAATCTGAGGGTACCAGAGGGAAGGGCTAGGGTATCTGTAGGCCAGCACACCTACGCTTATGTCAAAGTATAGAGAAGACAGGTGCGTTAGAGTTTTCCAGAGAAACAGAACCAAGAGGAGAGAGAGAGATTCATCATGGCTCACATGAATTGTGGAGGCTAACAAATTCTGAGATCTGCAGAGTGGGTCAGCAAACTGGAGACCCAGGAGAGCCAATAATGTAGATCCAGTCCAAGTCCAAATACCTGAGAACCAGGAGAACCAATAGCGTAATACCAGTCAGAAGGCTGACAGAATTGAGAACTAGAAGGAGCCAATGTTTCAGTTCTAGGTTAAAAGCAAGAAAAAGTAGATGTTCCAGTTCAGAGGGACAGGAATTCTCCTACTCCGTGGAGTGTCAGCCTTTTTGTTCTATTCAGGCCTTCAACTGACTGGATGAGGTCCACTGGATGAGATTAGAGCAATCTACTTTACTTAGTCTACCCATTTAAATGTTAATCTCATCCAAATAAAACACCCTTATAGACAAACCCAGAAATAATGTTACATCACTTGGGCATCTTGTGGCCCACTTGAGTTGACACATAAAAATCACCACAACAGGTATAAACAGGATAGTAGTAACTTTTTTTTTTTTTTTAACCCATGGAGCTATAGTGATTTATTCATGAAGATTTAGAATAATGGGGAAGAAAGTGGTACTTAAGGTTTAAAAAAAAACATTTTACAGTTAAAAATGTTTATTTTTTTAATTGAGGTATAGTTGAGATGCCTGGGTGTCTCAGTGGTTGAGCGCCTCCCTTCGGCCCAGGTCATGATCCTGGAATCCTGGGATTGAGTCCCACATCAGGCTCCCTGCATGGAGCCTGCTTCTCCCTCTGCCTGTGTCTCTGCCTCTCTCTCTCTCTCTCTGTGTGTCTCTCATGAATAAATAAATAAAAATTTTAAAAAAATAATCGAGGTATAGTTGACATACAATGTTATATTAGTTAACATATGGTATATTAATTTTAGGTGGACACATAATGATTGGACAAGTCTGTATGTTATGCTATGCTCACAAGCATAGCTGCCATCTGTCACCAAACAAGGCCATTACAATACCATTGACTGTATACCCTATACTGTACTTTCCACCTCTGTGATTTATTTATTTTATAAGTTGGAAGTTTGTGCCTTTTAATCCCCACCACTCATTTTGCTCATTCCCATCCTCTTGGGCAACCATCAGGTTGTTCTTGGTATGTATGGGTCTGTTTCAGGATAGCAGTAGCTTCTAAGGGAATCCCTTCTGGTTTCTGGGGAATGGCAGTACATGTGGGGTGAAACATGAAAAGGAAACAGAAATGTAGCTGTCACTCTAACCAAGAATTCAGCAGTTTAAGCAGAATCCAAATAATTAAGCCACAAAGATTGAGTTGTATAGAAGATACTAGTCACAGCTCTTTATCACTTCTCTTTATCACTGCCTTTATCACTTTAGTATTGCTCTTTACCACAGCTTAGGGACTCAGAGTATGCTCTGTGGTTCACTATTTTGAGATTGTTGTAAGAATAGTCATTTCCTAGCTGAATGAAAGAGAAACTCCCCTTGGTTTTCCAGAGATGGCTAGGGTGGAGAAATGCCATAAAAAAGGATACTAGTCATTTTTCTAGGGAGAAGTGATGAAAAAGTCACATGTCATCAAACAACAGGAGATGAGCTGAGAAACAGATCAGGTTTGTCAAAGCAAGGGCCTTCTCACCCTGCTACCTGAGTGGGTGTTGGTGAACAATGCCATGGTTCAAGTGCTGGGTCCTACAGAAAGTAGGACCTGGAATAGAATAAGGAGATATTTCCAAAGCAAGCAGTTTCTACCCTTTCATGAAAATTGAAGAGTTGGCTAGAAAATTGTGAGTAAGGGAATCAAAAGATTTTATTGGTAAGGGATGGAGTATAGAGGGTTGTTAGTTGAGGCAAAAAGGGATTGAGAGGTTGTAGTATACAAGGTTAATATACAAAAGTCAGTCACATTCCTATATGCCAGCAGCGAGCAAGTAGAATTTTTTAAAAAATATTTTATTTATTTATTCATGAGAGACACAGAGAGAGAGAGGCGGAGAAGCAGGTTCCCCATGGGGAGCCTGATGTGGGACTCGACCCCAGGACCCCAGGATCATGACCTGAGCCAAAGGCAGAGGCTCAAACACTGAGCCACCCAGGTACCCTGAGCAAGTAGAATTTGAAATTGAAAACATAATACCACTTATATTAGTACACATACAAAAAAATAAAATACATAGGTATAAATCTAACAATATATACATAAGGCCTATAAAAGGGAAACTACGATATTTTGACAAAAGAAAATGAAGAACTAAATAAATGGAAAGATAATCTATGTCCGTGGATAGGAAGACTCAACATTTCAAGATGTCAGTTCTTTCCAATTTGATCTGTAGATTTACTGGAATCTCAATTAAAATCCCAGCAAGTTATTTTGCAGATATTGGCAAACTTACTATAAAGTTTATATGGAAAGGCAAAAACCCAGAATAGCCAACAAACTATTGAAGAAGAAAAACAAGACAAATACTACCCAACTTCAAGACTTTTTTTTACATTTTTTTCAATCTAAATCCAGTTTGCCAACATATAGCGTAACACCCAGTGCTCGTCCCATCAAGTGCTCCCCTCAGTGCCCAGCACCCAGTCACCCCAACCGTCCTGCCCACTTTCTCTTCTGCAACCCTTTGTTTGCTTCCCAGAGTTAGGAGTCTCTCATGGTTTGTCACCCTCTCTAATTTTTCGCACTCAGTTTCCCCCTCCTTTCCCTTTTAATCCCTTTCACTATTTCTTATATTTCATGTAGGAGTGAAACTGTATGATGATTGTCCTTCGATTAAACTATTTCACTCAGCATAATATCCTCCAGTTCCATCCACGTCGAAGCAAATGGTGGGTATAGCTTTATAGTAAGACAGTATGGTGTTGGCAAAAGAATAGACAAATAGATCAGTGGATCAGAATAGAGAGCTCAGAAATAGACCAACTTAAATAGCTAACACAGAGCAAAACACATACAACGGAGCAAAGATAGTGCTTTCAACAAATGTTGCTGGACCAACTGGACATCCACATGCAGAAAGAAAAAAACCTACACACAGACTTCATACCTTTCATAAAAATTAACCCAAAATGGATCACAGACCTAAGTGTAAAACTCAAAAACTACAAAACTCCTCATAAATCACATAAGAGAAAATGTAGGTGACTTGAGGTTTGGCAATGGCCATTTAGACCCAATGGCAAAGCCTCAATCTGTGGAAGGGAGAACTGATAAACTGGACTTTACTAAAATTAAAAGCTTCTTCTCTGTGAGAGGTAGTATCAAGAAAATGAAAATGAAAAGACAAACCACAGACTGGGAAAAAAATATTTGCATAGCCGATAAAGGACTATTATCAAAGTAGACAAAATACTCTTCAAACTCAACAATGAGGAAATAGCCATTCCATTAAAAATGAGTGAAAGACCCTAACAGACACCTCACCAAAGAAAATATATAGATGGCAAATAAACATATGAAAAGATGCTCCACATCCTACATCATCAAGGAAATACAAGTTAAAACAATAAGATACCAGTACACACCTATTAGAATGGCCAAGATCCAGAACACTGACAACACTAACCACTGGTGAGGATGAGGAGCACTGTGAACTCTCATTCATTGCTGGTGGAAATGCAAAATGGTACAGCTAATATAAAAGACGTTTAAGTGGTTTGGTAATAAAACATTCCCTTGCCATAGGATCCGGCAATCATGCTCCTCGGTATCTACAGCAAAGGAGTTGAGAGCTTACACCCACAGAAAATCCTGCACAGGGATGTTTATAGCAGTTTTATTCCTAATTGCCCAACCTTGGAGGCAACCAAGGTGTTCCTCAGTAGGTGAATGGATAAAAAAACAAAACAAAACTGTGGTACATTCAGACAATGGAATATTATTCAGTGCTAAAGAAAGAAACAAGCTGTCAAGCCACAAAAAGACATGGAAAAACTTTAAGTGCGTGTTACTAAGTGAAAGAAGCCAATCTGGAAAGGGCCCATGTGGTATGATTCCAACGATATGATTTTCTGGAAAAGACAAAAAAACTAGGTAGACAGTGAAATGTTTAGTGGTTTCCTAGGGGAAGGGGGATGGAGAGATGAATAAGTGGAGCACAGAGGATGTTTAGGGCAGTGAGACTACTCCATATGACACTATAATGGTGGATACATGGCCTTATAAATACATCCAAACCCATAGAATGTGCAACGCCAAGAATGAACCCTAATGTACACTATGGGCTTTAGGTGATGATGATGTGTCAGTGTAGGTTGGTCAGTTGTGACAAATGCACTACTCTGGTGTGAGATGTTGATAGTGGGGGAGGCTATGATGTGTGGGGATGGAGAGACTGTGGGGAATTTCTGTACCTTATCGGTATTGCTGCGAGCCTAAAGCTGCTCTAAAACGTAAGCCTATGAAAAATCTTTTTAAAATGATTCAGACAGACCTGTGACTGTCGGAATGGTGGGGGTGGTAGACTTAAAGGTAAACATTTGCTTCCGTTTCCTGGAACAGGGACTTTCACTTTGAGGCTGTAGGAATTGTAGGGGGCATCAAGCACTATGCGATGGCAGAAAATGGGAAGGGAGGACCACAGAGCTTCTGTTGCTCATTTGAGCCACCTCCACCATTCCATCCTGGTTCCATCCTGGTTCTGGTGCAGAGAGGAATAAAGGGTATATGCAGTGTGCCATTTTGGGATTTCCAGGTTTCCTCCCTCCCTCCCTCTCCTTTCTTCCTTGTGACAGCTTGAGGAAGGGGATTTGTTGAGAGAGTCCTTAAGATGGCCACAGTGTAGTGCCTCTTGCACAGGAGGACCTCAAAATTGTGAGCTTGCTTTCTCTCACTCCTCTACCTCAATTCACTTCCCCCCTAGAAGAGCTTCCTCTCGTCTGCTTCTTCATTCTCAGGCTGATGTGGAGAGAGATTGCAACAAGGTATGATGTATCTGAACTGAAACACAATTTCCTTTGGTGAGCTGTCTGGGTGTCTAAATTTTTCTCTACCTATCTTCCTGTATCTGTGTGTTTTAAAGATTATTTTCCTGAGGGATTTCACAAATTCCCCCTCTTTTCCAGTAATCAACACTGTTTATTCAACGCGCATTCACTAAGTAACTTCTCTGTGCCATATAGCACTCTAGATGCGGAGAATACACAGATGAATAAATTGGACCCTTGCCAACAGGGAGCTGGGTCCTAGGAAAGATTCAATAAATTCCTTTCCAATATTGCTTTTGGAAGCCAGAATTTATTTTTCATAATTGGCATCACCGAAATCTTAGTTTTCCAGTTTCCTTTATAATTTCTTACCCCCACCCCCAAATCATATATAACCACAGGAATTCTGAAAATGTACTTGAAGGCCTCAGTACATTTTTCTTTCCAAAACAAGACCATGGGCATTTCTTCAACTAGAGAGGAATTCAAAATCCAAGTTTTAGAGGCTCAGAATTGTAATTATTACAAACGAAAATGTCTTTCTCTCCCAATATTGTCCTTATAAAACCTTTTGGTACTTTTGCTTCCAAAATGTTGGCGGTTTAATTATGAACTCAACTGAACTATTAGAGACATAGCCTTTCATGCGTTAGAGATTCACTTTGGAATCGTGGATTTAAAGAAACATGGTTATATAAATCTAAGGAGAAGTCATGAATTACTGTTAATTTAATTTGCAACACATGTGTGATATCACAATACCCTTAATAATAATAGCTCCCATCCTTGTACTGTAGACCAGATACCATCCTGGGTGTGTGTTATCCCATTTCATTATCACGGCAAGCCTGCAAGACATCCCAGTTTTACAAATTGAAAAGCCGTGAAGGAAATTTGTTCAAGCAGTGTCATTTTTTTTTGCTGGAAAAGTCATTTTCCCTTTTATAATGATGACCATATTATTGATACTAATCTACTATATTCAAGGCAGTGGGAAATTTCATGAGGTAGATGGAAAAATGCTATTTGCATACAAACCGATTTTTTGTTTTTGTTTTTGTTTTTCATTCTCATGATGAGTGAAATAGCTACTGAGGAATTTATGGGGTCGCCAGCCATGAAATACCTAAGCAGAGAAGACAAATGTTTGATAGAATATTCTATGGTTTTTTTTTTTCATTGGTTACGTAACAAGATGTAGCAGTTGGTCTAAATCTAAACATTTAAAACCATCCTTAACAACTGCAATGTGATCTTAAGTATTTATTACTGTTGGTGACAAATAGTAGCCACTCCTAGTATTGCTGGCCTCCATTCATAATGGAAGGAAAGGCAGATTTTCAAAGTTTAGTGAAAACAAACATGGAAATGGTCCTATGTAAGTTTGTAGACACGTGGTATTAGAACACCGGCTCTAACGGAAGTCATTGTATTGAGGTAATATGAAGGAGGAACTGGGACAAGAAGGCAACGTTGGAGCTTGCTGGGTGGTCTGGAGGCCTAGGTGAGCATCCTCAGAGGAAGACAGGCACATGGCATCTTAATGCCATTGAGCTCATCCATTTTCAAATATAAGTTTTTCCACCTGGGAATAAAATCTTTGAGATAGACAGACATGTGTATATTGGGGGGGAGGGGGTACTATTCCTGAGATATTTGTAGAATTCTTGCCTTTGTCCTTCTGACTTCCAGGAATGCACTTCAAAAACTTGTGTGGAGAGGCCTGGGTGGCTCAGTGGTTGAGCATCTACCTTCAGCTCAGGGCGAGATCCCGGGGTCCAGGGATTGAGTCCAGCATCAGGCTCCCCAGAGGGAGCCCGCTTCTCCCTCTGCCTGTGTCTCTGCCTCTCTCTGTGTGTCTCATGAATAAATAAAATCTTTAAAAAAAAAACTTACGTATCTACTGATTCATACTATCAATATAAATAAAAAGATGACGCTGAGCCATATAAAGGCATTTACATAAAGTTTGAAATCAGAGAATTTTTAAAAGTTGAACCTCATCTCCACACCTGAATCTGGAAATAGAAGACATAACAAATAATTTCCCATTTCCCATACCTTTCCTATAGGTTCTCAGTCACGTGTTTAACGTGATGAGCAGCAGCGTCACTGGTGAAACTGAAATTTGCAACAGCTTATTTTTTGTTCAAGACGTATAATTTCCGCTATGCTCGACAGGCACTCTTTGTAAACTTGCCATCCGTACATTTTGATGCCTGTGATTTAATGTTTCTCACTTAACATTTCACAGTGGCATTGTTTATTTTCATTGTAATAAGAAAGTTTAGGGGTACCTGGCTGGCTCAGTTGGTGGAGCGTGTGACACTCAATCTCGGGGTTGTGGGTTCAAGCCCCCTGTTGGGGGGTAGAGATTACTTTTTTTAAAATCTCCCAAAAAGAAGTTTAACTTGCAGTCCCTTCTTCCAGTTCATCAACTTTTCCAACATGCATCTTTTCTGTATGCCAGACATATTTCTTATAGTGGTTTGTTGCTGATGATGTCTTACGCCGTCTTCTTTCAGCACTGATAGGCTTTATTTGCATAGTAAACACTTCTGCGCAGGCCTCTTATAGTTTATTATTTTGTCATTCTCATCATGAGGCTTATATCCTCTGGTCTGTGATGGCTGCTGCTCCAGGTCGACATTCATCTCCTAGGGATATCATAATAAATTACCACGAACTAGGTGGCTCCAACAACAAAAACTTACCTTCTCACAGTCCCAGAGCCTAGAAGTTTGAAACCAAGGTGTCTGTACTGCCATGTTCCCTCCCCCTGAAGACTCTAGGGAAGAATCCTTCTTTCCTCTTTCTAGATTCCTTGTCCTTCCTTGGCTTGCAGTTGCATCCACCCCAATCTCTGCCTCAGTTGTAACATGGCCTTCTTCTTGTGTGTGCATCTAAATTTCTCTCGTTACAAGGGCACTAGTCATTAGATTAGGGCTCACCCAACCCAATCTTACAAGGATACTAGTCATTAGATTAGGGCTCACCCAACCCAATCTTACAAGGATACTAGTCATTAGATTAGGGCTCACCCAACCCAATCTTACAAGGATACTAGTCATTGATTAGGGCTCACCCAACCCAATCTTACAAGGATACTAGTCATTAGATTAGGGCTCACCCAACCCAGTCTTACAAGGATACTAGTCATTAGATTAGGGATCACCCAACCCAATCTGACCTCATTTTTTACTTTATGGCATCTGTAAAGGCCCTGTTTCTAAATAAAGTCACATTCATAGGGGTTCGAACTTAAATAGCTCTTTTGTTCAATTAAAAAAAAATTTTTTGGGCAGCCCGGGTGGCTCAGTGGTGTAGCGCCGCCTTCGGCCTAGGGTGTGATCCCGGAGACCTGGGATGGAGTCCCACATCGGGCTCCCTCATGGAGCCTCTCTCTCTCTCTCTCTCTCTCTCTCTTTCTCTCTCTCTCATGAATAAACAAAATCTTTAAAATATATATATATTTTACTGAGGCAAATTTCACATAACATAAAATTAACCATTTTAACGTGTATAATTTAGCAACATTTAGTACATTCGTGATGTGCAGCCACCACCTCTATCTAGTTCAAAAACATTTCCATTGCTCCAAAGCAAAACCCCTTACCTATTAAGCAGTTTCCCCCCAATCCCCCTTACCCAACCCCTGGCAACCATCAATCTGCTTTCTGTGTCTATGGATATATCTATTCTGGATATTTCACGTAAGTGGAATCCCATAGCATGTGATCTTTTGCATTTTGGCTTCTTTCACTTAGGATGGTGTTTTTAAAGTTCATCCACATTATAGCATGTATCAATATATCCGTGTTTCTGGCTGAATAATATCCATTGTACGGTATACTACTTTTTGTTTATCCGTTCATCTGTCGATGGGCCTTTAAGCTGTTTGCAGGTCTTAGCCAGTATGGATAGTGCCGCTATGAATGTGTTTGCATACACTTGTTTGAGTTCCTGTTTTCAATTCATTTGAGTGGGTTTCGGGGTTATATGGCATATTCTATGTTTAACTTTTTGAGAAATTGTCAAACTGTTTTCCACAGCTGCCGGACCATTTTACAATCAACTAGGGTTCCAATTTTTGCACACCCATCTCAACGCTTGTTATGTTTTGTTTTCGTTTGTTTTGTTTTTAAATTATAGCCATCCTAGTGGATATGAAGTGGTACCTCGTTGTTGTTGTTGGTTTGGTTTTGTTTCATTTAAGATTTTATTTATTCATGAGAAATAGAGAGAGAGAGAGGCAGAGACATAGGCAGAGGGAGAAGCAGACTCCCCCATGGGGAGCCCGATGCAGGACTCAATCCCAGGACCCCGGGATCACAATCTGAGCCAAAGGCAGAGGCTCAACCACTGAGCCATCCAGGCACCTCTCTCACTGTTGTTTTGATTTCTGTTTCCCTGATGATTAATGATGCTAAGCATCTTTTCACACATCTCTTGGCAATGTGGATATCTTCTAGGGAGAAATGTCTGTTTAGATCCTTCGCCCATTTTAAAAATTTGGTGGTTTGGGCAGCCCGGGTGGCTCAGTGGTTTAGCACTACCTTCAGCCCAGGGTGTGATCCTGGAGACCCGGGATCGAGTCCCACGTCGGGCTCCCTGCGTGGAGCCTGCTTCTCCCTCTGCCTGTGTCTCTGCCTCTCTCTCTCTCTCTCTCAATCTGTGTCTCTCATGAATAAATAAATAAAATCTTTAAAAAAAAATTTGGTAGGTTTTTTTTTCTGTCTTTCTGTTGTTGTGCTGTAAGTTCTTTGTATATTGTGGATACTAGAAGCTTTATCATATCTATGATTTGCAAATATTTTCTCATTCCATAGGCTATATTTTCACTTTTTTGATAATGTACTTTGATGCACAAGTTTTTCATACGGCATCCAATTTATCTGTTTTTTTCTTATATTGCTCATGATTTTTGTGTCATTTCTTAGACTCAATTGCCAAATACAAAATCATGAAGATTGGGACCCCTGAATAGCTCAGTCTCTGCCTCTCTCTCTGTGTCTCTCTCATGAATAAATAAATAAAATAATTAAAACAAAAACAAAAGCAAAATCATGAAGATCTACCCCTAGGTTTTCTTTTAAGAATATATCTTTTTTGGGGGGGGGGGATTTAGAGCAGAGGGAGAGAATCTTTTTTTAAGATTTATTGATTGATTTTAGAGAGGAGGGACAGAGGGAAAATCCTTTTTTTTTTTTAGATTTATTTAAGGGGGGAGGGGCAGAGGGAGAGGAAGAGAGAGAATCTCAAGCAGACTCCCTCCTCAGTGCAGAGCCTGATGCAGGCTCAATCTCATGACCCTGAGATCATGGCATGAGCCAAAACCAAGAGTCAGACACTTAACTGACTGAGCCACCTAGGCGCCCGAAGAATATATCTTTTAAGAGACGTATAGTTCAACTCATGGTGAATCCCAATGTCATGGGCACATTTGAGTCAATAAGAAGAGGAAAAAATATAAAGAGAGGGTATGTTCCATGCTTTGAAGCACATAATGCAGAATGAAACATGACTTTTGTTCACATCCCCTTGGCCAGTGTTTAATCTTAGTTTAGAGTTGCACGTTCTAAGAGGGAAGATCAGTAAGGTGCATTTTAGCTTTATGCGTATATGCACAACTAAAACGTTCTCTTACTATGTAAGAAGGGGAGAATAGTACATACGAAAAACTAGCAATCTTTTGCACTGTTAAATACTTCGAAGTTATACTCTCTTGATCTGACATTTTGTAGACTTTGCTCTCCTATCGGATGAACATTGCTGTGCGTAACTTTGAGGTCTATCTGATTCCCCACTCCCTTACTTTTTCTGCCTAGATGACTAAACAATTTTAGCCTTTGGCATTCAATAACATAGCCAGAATAACTAAATGTTGAGCCTTTTGAATCCATTTTTTTAAGTGTGGTATGATATTTTGATCTACGAATTCTGATTTTTATTTTTTTTTAAAGATTCATTTACTTATTTTGAGAGAGAAAGTGAGCAGGAGGAGGGGCCAAGGGAGAGGGACAAGCAGACTCTGCCCTGAGCATGGCCCAAGAGGGGGCTCAGTTTCAGGACCCGTGAGATCACAATCAGAGCTGAAACCAAGACTTGGAAGCTCAACCACCCTGGCGCCCCTACAAATTTTGACTTTTAAGTCATGGTTTTTATTACATTTCCATCTCCATTTCTTGGAAATTCTGCTTCAAGGATAACAGCTATGTTTGGTTCTCCTCTGTGACTTCTTAGCTACTAGTTATTTCTACACTGTATATTAGTTCAATAATGATGTTTTAGTCCCTAATTGTTTCCCTGGCTTTGTATCATTCTTTTCCATTTTAAGTTTCATTCTAATATTTTATAATCTCATTCGGCGCCCTCAATTTATTATGTGGCATCCTTTTTAGTCAATGTAGTGGTAAATATTTTCTGAATAGATTATTTCCTTTTGGGCGGGCCTGGTAGCTCAGCGGTTTAGCGCCACCTTCAGCCCAGGGCGGGATCCTGGAGACCCAGGATGTTGTCCCATGTCAGGCTCCCTGCATGGAGCCTGTTTCTTCCTCTGCCTGTGTCTCTGCCTTTCTCTGTGTGTGTGTCTCATGAATAAATAAATAAAATCTTTTTTTTTTAATTTTTTTTTTTTTTATTTATGATAGTCACAGAGAGAGAGAGAGGCAGAGACACAGGCAGAGGGAGAAGCAGGCTCCATGCACCGGGAACCTGACGTGGGATTTGATCCCGGGTCTCCAGGATCGTGCCCTGGGCCAAAGGCAGGCGCCAAACCGCTGTGCCACCCAGGGATCCCCAAATAAATAAAATCTTAAAAAAAAAAAAAAGATTATTTCCTTTTGAGCAGAACCTTTATCTGTTTTGCTTGCTATTTTTTCTTCCTTCCATAGAATCTTTACATAGATGCCTTAACACTTTATTTTAATCTTAATTATACTAGAAATGAACAGGTTTTTTTTTTTTGGTTTTGTTTTTGGTTTTTTTTTTAATGAACAGTTTTAACTATCCCATTTATTTCTGTTGATATATTTTGGACGAATTTTTCTTAACTCCCATTCCATTTTTTTTGGGGGGGGGCTTGTTTGAGAGCTGAGTTTCCTCTAGGTTATGGGAGTGAGTGCAATGAAATGAAGGTATCAGCTGGGGCCATAAGTAGAAATGGTTGCCATACTTGGGCTATGTTTCATCCTCTAAGCTCTTGTTAAATGTCCTGTAACTTTTCCTGCACCTTTCCAGTGAGAAAAGAACTTACCACATCTGGTAGCTTACTCTGTTCATTGGAGAGTATTAGGCCTTTACCTTGTGTCAAAGAGACACCCAGCCAGGTTTATCTTCCTCCTTTCCCATTTTCTTTCAAGGAATATTCCCACCACCTCAAGCAGAAGAGTAAAAGGCCAAGTGGGACATGGTCTTGGATTAAGGACTTATTGCATGGGGAGGAGATATTAAGTGTTTTCAGAAGTCATTTTCCCCATCTCCCACTCCCTGCTCACTCTCCCTGTTCTCCCACTGTCCCTCCTCTGGTCTTCTGTTTGAGCAAATTTCTGTTTAGTGCTGGTGATAATTAGTTCTGAGTTTTTATAGTCCTTCCGCTTTTCCTCTTCAACTCTCCTCTCAGCAGGGAATTGAGAATCATAGCAAATTTTAGCAGTTTTTCTGAACTATAGTTAGAGGACGATGGTTTCACAGGTAGGCTTTTCATATAATCTAACTCTCTGCATCTTTGTCCACATTGGCTTATGAACTTTCTCTGAATTGAGGTATGTTGTGAAATTTCTCAGGGTTGTGTTTACTCACCTCTCTGGAATATTTCTGTGGAGGGTGAAATTGAGCATGTGTAGACCTTAATTAAACTGAGTGGAACAGATAATTTAAAAACCATTTGTGGGAGCACCTGGGTGGCTGAGTTGGTTAAGCCTCTGCTTTGGCTCAGGTCATGATCCCAGGGTTCTGGGACTGAGCCCCTTATCAGGTTCTCTGCTCAGTGGGGAGTCGGCTTCTCCCTCTCCGTTGGCCCCTCCCCTCCATGCATACTCTATGTCTCTCTGCCTCTCTCTCTCCCTCAAACAAATAAAATCTTAAAAAAAAAAATGTGTTCTTTTACTTGCCCTCATCCCCTCTCTTTGTTTGATTACTCCTTAGTCATATGGCCACATTGTGGAAGGGGCTGACTGAATCAAAATAAGTTTCCACCAGTAAGAAAGAAAAGATGATGAACAGATTGGGTAGATACCTACCCATGCCTACCATGGCCTAAAGCTAACAGGCTCCTACCCTTTTATTAAGTGATCTTCATGGCTTCACAGTAGCATCTGCATTTTCCTAATCATATCTTCAGCCTTCTCTTAAAAGTTGAAAGGACTTTGTGAAAGATTTTTTTAAAAGATACATTCTTTTTTCACCTATCAGATAAGAAAGATTAAAGTAAAGAAGAAAAGGAATACTGAGTACCAGTTAGGATATGGAAAGGAAAAAAAAAGGGGGGGGGGCAATATACTCATGCAGAGGGGCTGGGAATACAAAGCAACACAAAACTTTCCAGAAGTAAATTTGGCGCCATGTATCAAAAAAGTTTTAAAGTGTCCATACTCTATGAAGTAAACATTTCATTTGCAGAGATTTATCTTAATTGAGCATGTATGCAAAAAATAATGTGCAAGGATGGATCATTGTAGTATTTTATTTAGTACTAATGAATTCAAAACTAATAATCAGGGTGGGTTAAAGACACATCTATCTACAAGGTGATTTTATACAACATTAAACAAGATGACACAGACACCAAAGTTATTTGCCACTTACTGAGCATTATGTAACTTATATATTTTAATTAATAATTTCATGAGCTTTGTGAGTAGGCAATGTTATCACCCTATTTTAGAAATGAAGATACAGAGAATTAGAGATATTCACTTGCCCAGAGTCATGAAGATAGTTAAGTGACAAAAAAAAGATTTGAGTAAAGATTTAAATATGGTCTTGGGGTACCTCAGTGGGTTAAGCAGCTGGCTCTAGATTTCAGCTCAGGTCATGATCTTGAGGTCCTGGGATAGAGCCCCACCCCTAGTCCTGGCCTTCCCCTCTCAGTGGGGAGTCTGCTGGAGGATTCTCTCTCTCTCTCTCTCTCTCCCTCTGCCCCTTCCCTCATTCACATGTCCACACTCTCTCTCTCTCTCTCAAAGAAATCTTTGAAAAAAAAGTAAAAAAATAAATCTGATGGTCTTTCATTGAGATATAATTGACATACAATAAACCACATGTATTATAATCGTATAATTTTATAAGTTATGACATAGACATAAACCTATAAAATGATCACCATTATCAAAAGAGTGAACACAGTTCCCACCTACAAAAATTTCCTTTTGTCCTTTTGTAATTCTTCTTTCCTGCCCCCTCCTGTCCCTTATATCTCTCTGCTGAATTTCTTTTGCCCATTTGTCAGAAAACATCAGGCTTTATATGTATGGGTCTGTTTCTGGAATCCATCTTCTGTTTTTCTATATTTACACCAGTACTATGCTGTCTTGGAGCATGTACCTTTATACTGGTTGAAACCAGGTAAGGGCAGTCTTTCCACTTTATTCCTCTTTTTCAAAGTTGTTTTGTCTATTCCGGGTCCTTAATATTTCCATATAATTTATAGAATCAGCTTGTTAATTTCTATGCTAAACCCTGCTGGAACTGGAATGTGATCACGTTGGGTCTATAATCAATTTGGGAAGAATTGACATGTTAACAATATTCAGTCATCCCATCCATGCATTTGTTTAGGTCTTTCTCCATTTGTTTAGCTCTTCTTTAATAAATCCCAACAATGTAGCTTGGTGTGCAGGATTTCACATCTTTGACAAAATTTATCATTAGGCATTTTCATAATTTAGATGCTATGGTAAATAGTTTTGTATTTTTAAATTCAGTTTCCAATTATTCCTCATTGATATATAGAACTATAACTGGGACGCCTGGGTGGCTCAGTGGTTGAGCATCTACCTGAAACCTCAGGATTTTTAAAAAAGGCAAACAAGTTCAAAGTTCATTAAAAACAAACAAAACACATGTTTGTATTTAAACACATTTGTCTAGGGGACGCCTGAGTGGCTCAGCAGTTGAGTGTCTGCCTTCAGCTCAGGGCGTGATCCTGGAGTTCCCGGATGGAGTCCCACATGGGGCTCCCTGCATGGAGCCTGCTTCTCCCTCTGCCTGTGTCTCTCCCTCTCTCTGTGTGTCTCTCTTGAATAAATAAATTAAAAATCTTAAAAAAAAGAACTATAACTGATTTTTGTGAATTCACATCTTACTCTGCAACTTTGCTAAACTGACCTATTCTGGTAGCTTTTTGGCAATTTCATTGGATTTTCTATATAGATGATTATATCACCTGTGAATAAAGATAGTTTTATTTCTTCTCTGCCAAAATAAATGTCACTTTTTTTCTTTTTCTTGTCTTTTTGCACTAGCTAGACTTTCCAGTACAATGTTGAATAGAAGTTGGGAGAGTGGAAATCCTTGTCCTGTTATACTAATATTTGAAAGAATTCAGTCTTTCGCTTTTCACTATAATTTTACCTACAGGTTTTTCATAGATGCCCTTTATTAGGTTGAAAAAGTTACTTTCTATTCTTCATTTGCAAGTGTTTTTATCATGAAAGAGTGTTGGATTTAGTCAAATGCATCTTCTGCATTTACTGATTATATGATTGAACATTCAATTATGCTCTTTAAAAATTTGTTAATGTGATATATTACATTGATAGTATTTGAATGTTTAACCAAACCTGTATTCCTTGAGGAAACTAATTGGTCATGGTATATTATCCATTGTTTATATTAATTCACTCTGTTTTATCCTGGATGACTTCACTTGTTATGTCTTCAAACACACAAGCCTTCGTAGCTGTCATGTCTAATTGAACATTAATCCCATCCAGTGACTTTGTCACCTCAAATACTGTAGTTTTCTTCTCTTAAAAGTCCTGTGTGACCCTTTTGTGTCTTTTATGTTTGTACTTAACGTTTTAAACATACAGAATATAGTTATAGTAACTTTAAATGTCTGGCTATTAACTCAAATGTTTGTGATAGTTCTGAGTCAGTCTCCATATATCAGGGTTGTTTGAATTTGAATTTCTCTTTAGTTAGGCTAAACATTTTAGATCCTTAAGGGTCAGTCTGTATCTTGTAAATTTTCATTCCATATCTTTTCCCCACTTTTCTATCAGATTTGGAGCCCTTTGTCCCATTATTTTTAAAGTCCTCACATATCATTTATTGATACTCTTTTACAGAGAGACAGTGAGCACAAGTGGGGAGGGGCAGAGGGAGACGGATAAAGAGAATCTAAGTGGAGCCTGATGCAGGGCTTGATCTCACAACCCCGAGACCATTACCTGAGTTAATCAAGAGCCAGATCCAGGTCGGTTAAGCATCTGACTCTTGGTTTCAGCTTAGGTCATAACTGAGCCACCCAAGTGCCTCAAAGTCTTCATATATTAATGATATTAGCCCTTTATCTGTGATATGTGTTGCAAATATTTTTCCAATTTTGTCGATTTTTTCTGAGTGTGAGCTTGTGGTATATTTTTTTTAAAGAGATTTTATTTATTTATTCATGAGAGACACAGAGAGAGAGAGGCAGAGACACAGGCAGAGGGAGAAGCAGGCTCCATGCAGGGAGCCCGACGTGGGACTCGACCCTGGGTCTCCAGGATCATGCCCCGGACTGAAGGTGACGTTAAACCACTGAGCCACCCGGGCTGCCCAAGCTTGTGGTATATTTATTTGTGTCTTTAAAAAATATTTTAAATATAACATATCAATGCATCTTCAGTGAGTGAGCAACCAGTAACTTCCATAAAGTGATCCTTAGAAAACCCAGAAAAGATCCACTAACAGAAAAGGACATGTGCCCCGATGAAGACCACAAGCTGGCTGGAAGTGCTATTAGAATTAAGAACATATGGTCCATGGCTCATCCCACCACCCATGATTCTTTACATAATGAGCTAAGTGTACAGGACAGGACTCATTCACACAGTGTCTCTTCTACGAAGCTAGAAGCTTGTTAAATAGCCATTCATAAATATTAATTCTCCTGGTGTCCCTCCTCAAAGGAGTGAGGTAAGCTCCATTTCTCCAGGAGGCCACAGGAGCAGGAAGGGAGGTAGGGTATTAAGAGATCCAGCAGTAAAATAAGTTGAGAAAGTCTCTGGTGGCTGAGGACTCATATTGAGAAGTGCTTTTTCACATAAGGCGCACATGCTTCTGCCTAAAACAAGCCCCTCCCTGAGTGCACTCTTAAGTCTTAAATTATAGTTTTCTGCAAGAAAACACCCAGCCCGACTTCCAGGACGTGCGCATTTGCCCCTTCTTGCCTATAGTGGTAAAATCTGAGTGTGAGTATTACACCTATTGAGATAAACTCAATCCCTTTTCAAAGCAAGATGAAGATACCCAGAGGAGCAATTTATTCCCTGAAACCTTGGCAACCTGAAGACAGTGATAGCAGTCTGGAAATAGAAAACTGAGGAGAGGAGCGCCTGGGTGACTCAGTCGGTTAAGCATCTGACTCTTGGTTTCAGCTCAGGTCATAATCTCAGGTGGTGAGATCTTGAGCCCTGTGTTGGACTCCATGCTCAGTGCAGAGAATACTTGAGATTCTCTCTCCCTCTCCTTCTGCCCCTCCTGTTCCTGCTCTTTTCCAAAATAAGTAAATAAGTCTTAAAAAAAAAAATAGAAAAGTGAGGAGAGCTATGTGGAGAGTCGGAAAAAGAGATGGCATGGAAAAATGCCTTGCTGGTAGCTAATAAGTGAAAGGTCTTCAAGGTGCATAAGAGGACTTTGTAGAAGGGAAGTGGGGTGACTAACACGTCCACAGAGACTTAAATATGTTGCGTTGAAGGAACTTAGGTAAGACCTCCAAAATACTAGGTAATGGTGAAGGGTGAGAGACAACAGAATGAACCACTGAATGGGGGTGGTCATGGGGAAAGGCATGGAGGAAATATCCTCTCCCTGCCACGTGTGCCACCAGAACTGAACTAGAGGTAATAAGAAGAGGTAGCAAGTCACTTTGGCATGCATCTTTAAGGGGTGCTAAGGAAATACCTCCATCCAACTGGAACATCTTGGCCTCTCCCAGGCCTCAAATTCTTTTACCATGGAGTCACCCCAGGGCTACCATTAGCCAAAGCAGTGACTTAATGACAAAAGGTCATCATGTGGTTTCTGATTGACGAGGAAGGGTAGGAGCCCTGGAGTAGACCATTGTTAGGCTTAAGCATGGATGAGAACCTAGCACAGATATTGAACAGCCAAACACAAGCAGGAAATGGCTAACCACAAGCATGGAACAACTGATCAGAAAGGGGGAACAAGCAACCAAGAAGAAAGGCAGAAGAGGATGACCCTCTCTCAAAGCAAGTGCAGGGATAATGCCAAGGTCAGATAACCCAACCCGCACTCCTCCTCTTCTTCCTCATCAACCGCCCCACTCAAGACCTCTACCCTCTGCCCTTGCCTCACACAAACCCCTCCTCAGCCTGTGCCTCTCCTTGGGAAGCCCCCTTTCCACCCACTATCCAGCCTCTTCCCCCAAACCAGTGCCCTCTATACCTGCCGTGTTGCCCTTCCAAGTGCACAAGACAGCCAAGAGGGTAGAGATGCCCCTGTTAGCAGCTGTGCCAAAAGATCCTCTGAAGCCTCTGTCACCTGTTTAATAAAGCACACGAGAGAAACAAAACCAACATTTGCCTATTAGCAGCAGCTGATGAAGAGAGTGAATCAAAATAAGAGACCAGAGCTTCAGCTGAAGCAGAACCAAGAGACCCAGGGGAATTCTGCTGAGCCAAGTAACGCACTGTGTATAGAGAGGCCTGGAGACCTGTGACCGTCTGTAAAGTCTCCAGAGGAGCCTGTGGGGACATGGCCAACCGCATAGAGACCAAATGTCACACCAACGGGGTACACAGATTGCAACAATTGAAATAAAATCAACAAGATATGAAAAGATATGTCTCTGTGAGTTGTCTGGTGGTAAGGACAGAGAAGGGTGGAAGCAAGTATGTCAGAAAGGAGGGACATGGAGTCCTGCAAGGCCAGGGGCCAGACCTGCAGGTCCACAGTCAGGCAGATACCAGGGCATAAGGCTGAAGTAAGGCCTGAGCACTGAAGACCACTTTCTTCCTTAACACTTTATTTCCCTGGCAGGAAGAAAATTATTTAGAGTATGTGTGTGTATGTATGAGATATGGGGGGAGCAGCTGGTCCAGATCAGCTGAGATGTGATGGGGTGGGTGGCAGTGCCACGTCTCCCGATAAAGGCAGACAAATCACCTCCAGGCCACATAGCTCATGGTGGTGTTTGTTGTGTGACATCCTATGCTGTGAGAAACTAAAAGCCCTTAAATCAAAAACTCACCCTACAGAAAATCACCAACAGCATCCCTGTGATATGGTTTGGAGTGTTGGGGTTTGGAGCTGATGGCCAAGAAAGAATTAATTCTTGGTGCCAAAAGGTGGTTTTATTAAACCCCGGGACAGGACCCGTGGGCAGAAAGAGCTGCGCTGGGGTTGTGAGGAGTGACTGATTATAGATTTTCTACCCTGTGGAGGAGAGGGTAACGTTAGGGCTCCAGGAAATTGAGTCCATAGGTTTCTGGAGATTGCTTTTTTTTCTCGTAAATCATTAAGAGAGTTGCAGACTGATGGAGACTCCTGTCCTGCATGACCGTGATCTGTCAGTTAACCATTTACAGCCCTTTGACAAGTCCTTGAAACAGGCACAGTGACATTCCTCTAGGAACTCAGCTGGTTCCATGTTAATACTTTGCTAAGGGCAACAGGCAATCTTGGCCCAACCCCCAGGATCATATAAAAATTACTTTAGAAATTTTCTTTATCTCTAAACCCCCCAAGATATGTGTTGGTAATCGTCCCCCAAGCATATGGCCCACTGATATACATCTGAAGGGTCTCATGACTAAGGTTTTATTAGACGATAATAAATGACCTCATCCCAATAGCTGGCCCCCTCAAGGTCCTGGAAACCTGCCTCCAAAATTCCTTAGAGACTTAGGCTCTCCCTAACCCCTTCCCAAATTGGAAGTATATAATGGGCCAATCCTCATGACCCTAGTGTAGCTTTCTGCCCTTGGGTCCTGGCCCTGGGCTTTAACAAAAATCACCTTTTTGCACCAAAGACATCTCAAGAATTCTTTCTTGACCGTTGGCTTCGAACCCTGTCTCTTCCTACATTAATAATTACCAATACTGGGATCCCTGGGTGGCGCAGTGGTTTGGCGCTTGCCTTTGGCCCAGGGCGCAATCCTGGAGACCCGGGATCGAATCCCACGTCGGGCTCCCGGTGCATGGAGCCTGCTTCTCCCTCTGCCTATGTCTCTGCCTCTCTCTCTCTCTCTGTGACTATCATAAATAAATAAAAATTTAAAAAAAAATAATTACCAATACTAATAAGGGTACTTTCTTAGTAAGAAACTTGGGGTAGAGCCATGGCCTCCTAAGGGTGGGGCAGTGGGAGGGTGCCCGCAATAATGAGGAGCACTGTCTACCGAGAATTCTAATACAAGAGTAAAACCAAGTATGAGCCAGTCCAGGTTCTTTTTTTTTTAAGATTTTATTTATTTATTCATGACACACAGAGAGAGAGGCAGAGACACAGGCAGAGGGAGAAGCAGCCTTCATGCAAGGAGCCCAACCTGGGACTCAATCCCGGGTCTCCAGGATCACCCCCTGGGCCAAAGGCAGACGCTAAACCACTGAGCCACCTCGGGATCCCCTTTTCTAAAGATTTTATTTATTCATGAGAGACACAGAGACAGAGGCAGAGACATAGGCAGAGGGAGGAGAAGCGGGCTCCATGCAGGGAGCTGGATGCAGAACTCGATCCCAGGACCCCGGGATCACAACCCGAGCCGAAGGCAGAAGCCCAACCACTGAGCCACACAGGCGTCCCCAGTCCTGTTTTTATTATCATTTCCATACACCAGCATTTTTTTTCCCAGAGTGACTGGTTCTTTATTTCAAAAAGACACTTGTCAATTTTCAGTATCAAAACAGTTTGCACTATTGGTTTCTTTCTCCCAATCGGCCCCCAAAGAGAGGCCACCAAAGGAAGAGTGCATTTTAAGCCAATAACCTGCAGGATGCACATCTAACAGACCTCATGGAAACCTCACCTAAAAGGGGAGTTGGGCAGGGAAAGAAACTTTTAAAAGATCAGCACACTGTCAGCCCACAGACTCTAGAGAGTTCTCAGCCAGACGGGGTGGTCAATGTGCCCCAACCCTAAAGAAGCAAAGTTTCAAAATAATATAAAATTTAAAAAAAAAGTTTTGTACATAAGCTATTCAAGATTTCTCCAGCACTGATACAAAGCACAATGAGATGGCACATTTAGAGGCAGCAGCTTTGAACCTAGAAAAGGGTGACGAGATGAGTTTGTTTCATGTGGCTAAATCAGTGGCAAACATAATTTTCTTTTTTCTTTCAAGGAGGCAGGAGAGCAAATAAGTGGTCACCTCGACATAAGGGGAACACGGTCCATTCTGTAAGCAGTTAGGGCAAAGATAGGACAAGGATTTGGCCTCAGATCGAGGTCTCAGCATCTTAATTTTTGTTTGGTCACATCTGATGAAAAAAAAAAAAACATTATGTTGCCTTCAAAGATACCTTAAAGCTGAAACCCTGAGCCACACTTTTTTGGCCAACTTCTGGAATCACCTTTCTAATTTGGCTGGTATTTTGGACAGAGCAACGAGGCTCCCAGAGCGGGTCTCTTTCTGGGCCCTGGGCCTTGTCCACTCCCCCCTCCTTGGAGAGGACAGTATTCATTAGGCTGAAAAGTTAATTCCAAATGGGAGGAAGGGGTTAGACTGCTGCTTCAGAACTGTGGAATTATTCGGAATGTTTTATAAATGTCGCTACATCAACTACAACAAAAAAGGTAATTACAAAATGTGTCCATCACAACATGCTTTTAAAGACACTTTGCATTGTGCTCACATTCCCTTAAACATTGTTCCCAAAAGTGCTCAGCCTCATGCCCAACTGGAATCTCTAACACCAGCATTTCTTTTTTTTTTTTTTTTAATTTTTAACACCAGCATTTCTAATATTAAATACTACCTCCCCAAATCTATCTTTCTTGAGGTGGTAGTGGAGGGGTTTTGACATCAAGAGGGTTGAGTTTATCACATTCCTTGGGTTGATTGTTCAGGTCTCTGTGCTATATATTTACTCCTCGCTTCTTTATTTGCACTTCCCAGCTCCACCCTCCTCTTTTCCTCAGTCCTTCTAAGGAATTTTATGCGTATCCTCTCCCAGAAAGGATTTCTGGTGGTTCTTTTAGATTTATTTATTTATTTATTTATTTATTTATTTATTTATTATTTTATTTTATATATTTTTTTATGGAGTAACAGCTAAATGATTAATTTCTTTTCAGATCTCTGGGACATCAGGAGAATTTTAGTCCTTAGATGAAGGACAAGGCTAACACATTTGTTTTTCTGGATTTGAAATAGAAAAAACAGTGGCTTGCCCTGACTGACCCTAGTTCTCTGCTGTGTATTTACTCTTCTCTCTCTCTTTTTTTTTTTTTTTAAACTCCTCTATTTCCACTCCCTGGCCCCATTCCCCTTTTCCTCAGTCATTCTCATGAATTTTATGCATATCCTTTCCCTTGCCTGAGAGTTAATAAAATGCATATCGTGGTTTACCAGCATGCATCTTAAATTTATGTATCTGTTATGTATCATTGTTTTTTACTATTTCACTCAGCGTATGTCCCTTCTGTTATTTCTTTCCCTTGTAATTGAATATTTCAGAAAACTTTTTTTTTTACTATGTAAACTTTGGAAAGATATTGGAGCTTTTAATATTACACAAAATATTTTTACTAGGTTAATTAAATATATTTTAATTGCTGACCAAATGATATTTTAGTTTAATTGAAATTCGACTGAATGTCTTGATAATACCAATGAAATAATTAAACATTTCTTAAAATGATAATGGATTAAAGTAGTATAATCATATGACTTTTTTTATATTTGACTTAATTAGATTGGAATGAGATTTATCTGTTGAATAATTATTATGTTTCAAGTAACCCTTTCAGAAAAAAAAAATACAATTGAGCTTGAGGCAGTTATTGGGTCTGATTAGTCAGAAAGGATATCTGGGGATCCTTTTCGATTTTGTGGTAGGGTAATAGCTAATTGATTAATTTCTCTCCAAATCTCGGAGACATCAGGAGAATTTTAGTCCCTAGGTGAAGGACAAAGCTAATACATTCACTTTTCTGGATTTGTGATAGAAGAATTGTGGTTTTCCCTGACTGATTCTAGTTCCATTTGTAAATGGATTGAATAAAGAACCTGCCTTAGGGCTCAGTGATTTACACTGGTGAGAAGTCAGCTCTCCAGGTGAGGAAGACTAATGAAGTGCGGCTCAGTTCCATGATGGTAGTCCTGTTGCTTCTCTGTTTCAGGTGAACACCGCCAATAGTGTCAAGTAGGCATTGTGAGTTAGAGAATTAGAAGGTTGAGCTTTGTCCTGCCAAGAGGGTGCTGGTTGGGGTTTGCTTTTTGTTTTGTTTTGTTTTGTTTGAACATTCATTGTAACTAATTAATAGGTGATAAGGGGTTTTAAGTTTTCTTCTGGTTTCTGGGCAGGCAAAATCACCTCAAAATCAATGACAAACAACAGCAAAGACACCCATCCCCCACATCTCACATGCACACAAGCTTCCCTAACTATGTGGCCAAAAGGAAGGTATGTACCAGATGTGTGAGAGCAAGCCCTCATCTCTGACGGTCTGTAGTATTGTAAGAATGGAGTAAACTTGATACAACCGGGCAGCTTGATTATATGTTTGCAGAAGTCAGAAATAGGGCAGCCAGGGTGGCTCAGCGGTTTAGCACCGCCTTCAGCCCAGGGTGTGATCCTGGAGACCCGGGATTGAGTTCCACGTCGGGCTCCCTGCATGGAGCCTGCTTCTCCCTCTGCCTCTCTCTCTCTCTCTCTCTCTCTCTCTCTCTCTGTCTCTCTCATTAATAAGTAAATAAAATCTTTAAAAAAAAAAGTTAGAAATAAATCTACCATGGTATAATCACTTCTAATTTGCATGCTCTGTATGTCTGGATTTTCATATCATAGGTTTTTTTTTAAAGCGAAGCACTTTTTACACTCCATCAAAAAGGAAAAAACCCATACAAACAGGCATATTTACTGAGCCAAGCCTGTTTGCATCTGAATCCCCAAGCACTTGCTTTAGGTAGCATATGCTTCATCTCCATCACATACATGCGTGCACACACACACGTGCATGCACACAGGTGGATTTAACCATTGATGGCTAGTGCAAATATTGAAATACCTATATCCAAAAAGTTTAGTGTTTAACCTTCAATAAACAACTAATTAGCATTAATTTTGAAAAGGAGACAACGCAAGTCAAGTAGATAAATCGTAACAAAGCCATTGCCACACCAGAGACCGTAGATATTTGTTAAATTAAAAGAGGTTCCTGGCAAAAAAAAAAAATTAAAAATTAAAAAATTCAAAAAAAAGAGAGAGATCCCTGGCTTCTCCAAACCATTCACTCAGGATCACTGGAAATTGTAGCTGCTTTGCAAATTCTTGTTACCCCAAGTTTGACATGGGAGACTATTAATGCATCTGTATCCCGGTGCAAATTAGTTTATGAAAAGAGTTGAGTGTATCAGGGTTGTAAGAAACCTCTGAGATCATCTGACTCACCACTTTCATTTAACACATAAGGAACCTAAAACCCCAGAAAGGATGGAACTTTGGGTCACACAGCAAACTGGAATCAAGTCTCCAGAGTAAACACGTGTCCATAGAAAAGGTCTCTACAAAGAACTGGCCTAGTTCTGCCCAAGCTGACTCAAGATGTTCTTAAGCTGTTCCTGCTCACTTGTGGAAAACTGAAGATCGACTTCGTGGTTAAAGGCAAATAAAGAAGTTCATTGATTGCATATAGCCCTTTGAAAACAATTTTAGTCAACTCCAGGGTGGTAGGTGGGGGCAGGTAGACTTCAACAGAGGGGAGGCATTTTAGGAAGAGAAACACTATAAAAACCCAGAAGTAGCTTAAGCACCATTCTTCAGAGTCAGTTATTTATACATAAAGGCATCCCCAAACCTCTGCTGTAGAGTGTGTGTTATTTCATAGAGATTCAGGGATGCCTTTAGTGTGTGTGTGTGTGTGTATGCGTAAAGAGTATTATAAAACTAGCTTCATTTGGTATTAAAATCTATGCTAGGTGTTATGCTATATGTTGGCAGATTAAATAAAAACAAATGTAAATAAATGAATAAATTTTTAAAAAGGTATTAAAATCTAGACACAGTTAAATTCAAAACTTATGTGTTCCTGGCATTTTAAACTGTTCCAATCAATTTAATCCATAGAACAAAAAGCGGCACATTACCTCCACTGAAAACAAATGCATACAGATGTGTCAATAGTCTCTCATGTCAAACTTGGGGTAACAAGAATTTTCAAAGCAGCTGCAATTTCCAGTGATCCTGAGTGAAGGGTTTGGAAAAGCCAGGGACCTCTTTCAATTTAACATGGGCATTAAGGAGGGCAAGTGATGTGATGAGCTCTGGGTGTCATACGCAGCTGATAGATAAATTGTTGGACACTACCTCTGAGACTAATGATGTACTGTATATTGGCTAATTGAATTTAAATTAAAAAAACAAAAACAACCCAAAGTGAATCCATTTTTTGGTCGTTGTCTAGATGAAATAACCAGATAAGAATTACTTCACTTTTAGAAATATCTTATTTTTCAATAACATAATTAATATAGTCTCAGTGAAGATTCAGAAAAGTCATAAAAACGAATATATTAAAGAGTATATGTGAGCCCATCACCGAGAGCCATCTTCTATTAATGTTTTGGTCTTTGCAGATTTTTTTTTTTACAAAATTTATGAATACACTCTCAAGTGTACTTTTGATTTTAGAGAAAATTGTCTCGTGGTATATACCTACATTTTAGTAACCTGCTTTTTTTTTTTTTACATTTCAGTGTATCATAAACATATTTCCACATAGTGATGATGCATTCATCATCCCTTATGATGGCTCTACAGTATCCTACAGAAGGGATATACTGTGGTTTATTTAAGCAATCCTCTATTAAAGCATATTACATTGATTGTATTTTTTTCCTCTGGTGTAGACATTATGACAAGAGGTATTTTTCATACACATGTGTGTAATTATCTCGTTAGGAGATGACTTTTTCCTTAGGATAAATTCCTGGAAATGGAATTTGTGGGTTAAAGGGCCTCAGTTAATGGCTTTGGAATCACATTAGTTTTCCCAGCAGATATTTTATATCAGTTCAGATATGTGATACCAGTTTTTCCTCCAAGGAAAAGCAAATGTATGATCATATTGATTTCCCCATACCCTTGCCAACTCTAAGCATTGTTTTTTGAGACTCTCTCAATCTCATAGGAAAAAATTCTCATAGATATCCTCATAAGCATTTCTTTGAAACAAAGTTTCCTGACTGCATTGGCCATTGCAGCTTCTCTTTTGGCCTTTGCCCATTGTTCTATATGACACTTATCTTTTTTTCTTGTCTGCCACTTACGGCGTGCTTACCACGTACCAGACACTGTGCAAAATCATTTATTATCGAATCTAAAACATACCAAATACCAGGTGTAAGTAGGCACTAGTATTACACACAATTTCATAGATGGCAAGCAAGGTTATGCAGTTTGTTCAAGCTCAGGTAGTTGGTAAGTGACAGACAGATGGTGCTAAACCAGGTCTGTCTGCCTTTGAGGCTCTGCTCTTACCTGCTGCACCAACGTCCACTACACAAACATTTGGAATTATTTGGTAGCCAGATCTTTTCCTCTCTGGTTTTTTGGCTCGGGTGTTATGCTTAGGAATGCATGTTTGTTTTTTGTATTTTGTGTGTGTGTGTGTGTGTGTTTTGTTTTGTTTGGGTTTTTTTTTTTTTTTTTTTTTTTTTTTTTTTGCTGTGAAGCAAAGCAGAAAAGAACACCATCTGTTGGGAGTGAAAGGGAAGGTGATGAAGAAAGAGCTTGGAGTCCGGTGGAGGATGTTTGAAATGGCTGCTACAGATGACCCCGGGGTTAGGCTGCTCATCACAGCTGCCAGGTGAATGCCCCAGCTACACTGAATCTCTCCTGGCTTCTTTCATTAGCATTTGGACATACTCAGGTATCTCTCATCTTTAAAAAAACAAACAAACAAACCCTTTTCAATGTCAGGTGTCTTCCAACCTGAGCGCCGTCTTCCTCCTCACCTTTAGAGTGAAACCTCTTAAAGTTTGAGCATCTCTTTTTGAACTTCCTCTCTTCCTATTCATATCTCAGCCCACTCCTTTCTGGTTCATTATTTGTCTGATAATATTCTTGATAGTTTCTTTAGTGACCACCAAATTCAAAGCCCATTCACCAGCCCTTAGCTTCCACAGTTAACTTTCTTCTTTCTAAAAATCAGGGCATCTAGGCAGAACAGTCAGTTGATTGTTCAACTCTTGATTTCAGCTTTGGTCATAATCCTGGAGTCATGAGATTAGATAGATAGATAGATAGACAGAAAGAACAAAAGAAAGAAGAAAGAAGAAAGAAAGAAAGAAAGAAAGAAAGAAGAAAGAAGAAAGAAGAAAGAAAATCTTTTTTAAAAAATCTCTTTCCTTGGATTCCATGAATCCATCTCCTTGTACATAGCAGACTCTTCCAAACTCTTCTTTGGTGGTCTCTGCCTTCGTGTTAATACTTACATATCCCTTGTATGCTCTCTTCCTTGTTGCTATTGCCTGGGTGCTTTTAGACACTGGTAATGCTCAAATTAGCAATGTTCTCTCTGATTACAAAGCTACATTTCCAGGCCAGAGCAGCCTCTGAACTTCAGAGTAACATATGCCATAGGACACCAGCTATCTCTACTTAAATGTTTTCCATATACCCTAATCTCAGCGTATTTAAATCATTTTCACCTTCAAATCTGTTCCTCTTCCATTTTCTCTCCTGTCACATCCACCTAATTTGCCAGGGCAGAAATCTAGGATTATTTTTGACTTCTTCTTTTACCTACTCCTAACCCTTTTAAAAAGATCTAAAATTATATTCGCTTCTTTCCAACCCCACTGCCTCTGGCTTTGTCTCAGCCTTCACAATCTCCTATTGCATTAAGTCAATCTGTTAACTGTTCTCTGTGCATTCAATCTTTCCTCCTTTAAACCATTTTAACGTGACAGGAAGAGTTAATGTTTTAAAATGGAAGTCTGGACATGTCACTGCCCATTCTTTCCATGAAAAAGTGCAAGGCCCTTCAAGAAACAGCAGTGGCACCTCCAGAAATTCTGCACAGATAAGAAATGGTTTTGCAGTTGTCGGGGGGGGGGGGTTACAGTGATAATGTGCTCAGAATCAGGGGTTAGGGAACTCATCTTAAAATTGCTTTTGCATAGCACTTTGCAACACTTTGAAAAAATGTCAATTTTCCATATCAAAGCCTGGGAAGATGGCTAATAATATATTGAGGAAAAGGCTCTCCCTCTTCTAAACCACTCTTTGTATCTGTGCCCTGAGTTATGGACCTTACGTGATCTGGCACCTCCTTATAATTTGTTTAAGTTTTGCCCACCCCTGTCCCTGGTCAATTATTTATCTCCCTTTAAGCCAATCAACGAATGCCTACTATGTGCTAAAAAGTATGCTAGACATTGAGTACCTAGCAATGAACAGAACATAGTCTTGGTGGGGGCATCACAATGCATGACTTCAAGCTGTATTACAAAGCTGTAATCATCAAGTGTGGCACTGGCACAAAAACAGACACATAGATCAGTGGAACAGAATAGAGAACCCAGAAATGAATGCTCAACTCTATGGTCAACTCATCTTAAAGCAAGAAAGAATATCCAATGGAAAAAAGACAGTCTCTTCAATAAATGGTGTTGGGAAAATTGGACTGCCACAGACATAAAAATGAAACTGGACTATTCTCTTACACCATACACAAAGAAAAATGCAAAAATGGTTGGAAGATCTAAGTGTGAGACAAGAATCCATCAAAATCCTCAGGAACACAGGCAACAATTTTTTTGAACTTGGCCACAGCAACTTTTTGCAAGATGCATCTATGAAGGCAAGGGAAACAAAAGCAAACATGAACTATTGGGACTTCATCAAGATAAAAAGCTTCTGCACAGCAAAGGAAACAATCAACAAAACTAAAAGACACCCTACAGAATGGGAGAAGATATCTGCAAATGACCTCTCAGATAAAGGGCTCCTATCCAAGATCTATAAAGAACTTATTAAACTCAACACCCAAGAAACAAACAATCCAGTCAAGAAATGGGCTGAAGACATGAACAGGCATTTCTCCAAAGAAGACCTACACATGGCCAACAAGGACATGAGAAAATGCCCCGCATCCTTGCCATCAGGGAAATACAAATCAAAACCACAATGAGAAACCACCTCACACCAGTGAGGATGGTGAAAATTAACAAGACAGGAAACCACAAATGTTGGAGAGGATGTGGAGAAAAGGGAACCCTCTTGCACTGTTGGTGGGAATGTGAACTGGTGCAGCCACTCTGGAAAACTGTGGAGATTCCTCAAGAAGTTAAAAATAGAGCTACCCTAATGACCCAGCAATTGCACTACTGAGTATCTACCCCAAAGATACAGATGCAGTAAAATGATGGTACACCTGCACCCCAATATTCATAGCAGCAATGTCCACAATAGCCAAACTGTGGAAGGAGCCTTGGTGTCCATAGAAAGATGAATGGATAAAGAAGATATTACTCAGCCATCAGAAAGGATGAATACCTACCATTTACATTGATTTGGATGGAACTGGAGGGTATTATGCTGAGTGAAATAAGTCAGAGAAAGACAATTATCATGTCGTTTCACTCATATGTGGAATATAAGAAATAATGAAAAGGACCATAAGGGAAATGGGGGAAACTGAGTGGCAAAAAATTAGAGAGGAGGATAAACCATGAGAGACTCCTGACTCTGGGAAACAAATAAAGCATTCTAGAAGGGGAAGTGGGTAGGGGATAGGGTAACTAGATGATGGGCATTAAAGAGGCCACATGATGAGATGAGCACTGGGTGTTACAGTATATACAGGCAAATTTAATTGAAAAAAATTTAAAAATATACAAAAAAAACAAAACAAAACAGAAAAGAAAAAGAAAAAGAAAAAAACATAGCATAGTCTTGGACCTCATGGAGCTTCAGTGTAGCAAAGGAGATTGCCATTATATAAATTATTTTAGTATTAATAGGTAATTAATTGTAACAAGTGACTTTTGGAGCATGGTGAGAACTAGTCCAGGGTTTCTCAGCCTTGGCACTATTTTGGGTCAAATAATTCTTTGTTGTGGGGAGGAAGTCCTGTGCCTTGCAGAATGTTTAACAGCGGGATGCCTGGGTGGCTCAGTGGCTGAGCATTTGCCTTTGGCTTAGGTTGTGATCCTAGGGTCCTGGGATCGGGTCCTGCATCAGGCTCCTCACTGGGAGCCTGCTTCTCCCTCCACTTCTCTCTCTATGTCTCTCATGAATGAATGAATGAATGAATGAATGTTTAACAGCATTCCTACCCACTACTCACTACATGCCTGTAGCACCTCCCATTCTGTTATGATGACCCAAAACGTCTCCAGTTGTGGGGGTGGGCAGGGTAAAAATCATTCCCAGTTGACAATCCCTGTTTCAGACCAAGGATACCATTAATTGATTGATTCAGGAGTCCTATGTCTTTGATTTCCTCAAGCATGTCGCGTTCTTTCTGTGAGCTCAAAACCTCACACACACACACACACACACACGCACACACACACACTGTGCTTTCTGCCTAGAACACTTTACTCCTTCCTTGATTGAACCACCCTAATATCTCCCGTTCCATTCCGACATTTTCATTCTGGGGTAGATGCCCCTCTGTTATCTCATGGCACCCAAACCATTTCCCATTGATACAAATCACACTGTATGGTAATTTCCTGTTTACTTATCTGTAAACCCCACTAGTGTGTAAGCTCTGTAAGGATAGCACCTGTCCTGTTCCTTATTGTATTAAAAAAGTTCAGACATTTAGGGATGCCTCGGTGGCTCAGTTGGTTAAGTGTCTGCTTTTGGCTTAGGTTATGATTTTGAGGTCCTGGGATCGAGCCCCACATGGAGTTCTGCACTCAGTGAGGAGTCTGCTTATCCCCTCCCCTTTCTTCCCCTCCCCGTGCTCCTGTATGCGCATGTGCTCACGTTCTCTCTCTCTCTCTCTCTCTCATAAATTAATAAAATCTTTAATTATAAACATTAAATTAATAATAAAATCTTTAATTAATAAAATCGTTTTTTATTTGGCACCAAAAAAAAACTGATCAAAATATATTTGTTGAGTTGGTGAATGAATGAGAGAAATTTTTAGCCAGGCCAAGAGGGAAATGGTCAGCCAGGATTGAATGACAATTAGACAGATTCGTTATGATTTTGATAAGATACCAAATGTCAACATATAGAAATCACCTCTCAAGTACTAGGAAAAGTGCTCAACAGACATCCCTGACTCTTCCTTGTACATAGCTAACTATTGCTCCATCTATTTCCTTTTCTCAATTTCTGCCTTCCATGTATCCTTATTTCTCATTGGTGTGAAGAGAGTATGCGAATTGGAAATTGGCTGATATTGTCTAGTTTACAGACTATTTGGTAATTGAGAAAGCTTTCCCCCCCCCTTTAGTGGGTGTCCCCAAATACTTTGACATAAAAGAACTGAGACGATCTTGGTGGCGCTATAGGAGCTGGACCTTCCAACAGTACCCCAGCCCAGCAGAGCTATGGAGACAAAACTCCCCACATAGAATCATGGGGGTAATGGTGCTATCCCAGGAGATCTAGAAGGCAAGACACCAAGCCATAAAGTATTATTCTCAAGACTGAAGATATAATGGAAGTTGATTTAATAGTTTTTGGACTTGTTTGGGACCTGTCACTCTCTTCTTCCTTCTGAATACTCGCTTTTGTAATGGGAATGTCTATCCAATACCTGTCTTATTACCACTGTGTTTTTGAAGCACAAAACTTATCTGGTTTCACAGGTTCACAGCTGGAGAGGAATTTTTCCAGGATGAACTGTATCTCAAATCTCGCTCATATCTTATTTAGATGATATTTATATGAGACTTTGGACTTTAGACTTTATACTTGTTGCTTGAACAAGTTAAGAGTCTTTGGGTTATTGGGATGGATTGAGTATATTTTGTATGTGGGAAGGATATGAATTTGGGAGGGAACGGCCAGGAACAGAATGCTATGGAGTGGTTTGTGTGCCCCCAAATTCATATGTTGAAGCCCTAGCCCCCAATGTGATGGTGTTTGGAGATGGGACCTCTGGGAAGTAATTAGGTTTAGATGAGATCATGAGGGTGGGACCCTAATACGATAGCACTGCTGGCTCTGTAAGGAAAGAATGCTTCTCTCTTCCTGCCTCCCTGTCTTCTCCCTTTCTCCCTATGTACCAAGGAAAGGCCATGTGAGCACACAGTTAGAAAGCAGCCATCTGCAAGTCAGGAAGACATCTCTCACCTGAACCAAACCACACTGGCACTTGATCTTGGACTTCCAGCCTCAAGAACTATGAGAAAAATAAATGTCTGTTTTTAAGTCTATGATACTCTGTTATGGCAGCCTAAGCTAAGACGAGTCCACACGAAGGACACTGGCTTCTTCTCAAAAGTTTATTATGATCCCCAGTGATGCTTTCTAATCTAAACCTTAATGCTTTTACCTCCAAGTACCCATTGGACTTTAAAAAATTCGGTATTGTCTTCTATGCAAACCAGCTTCCCTGCTCATGGCTGTAATTCCCTCGGTGACACTACTATTCTCTCAGGTATCTGAGCTCAAATATGTGATTATGTTTGTCTTCTCTCTCAGAAGCCCCCACAATGAATTTCCCCCCATCAAATATTCTTTATTCTATCCTCTTGTAGTGATAGGCATAGAAGTCCAAGATATATTATTATATTTCATCAATTCTGAGACACCGCCATTTCATATACCACTAAGGAAGTGAAAACCCTGAGAATTAAGCTGTAATGCAGTATTAATTGTAAAATGCATCCCAATTACAAAGATGTTGAAATATGAAAAATTGGCTTCACAGAATTAGTAAAATGATGCACGGTGGAAAAATGAAGGACACTGCACTATATAGAGCATGATACCTATGTCAGTCAGGTCCCAGCAGGAAATTGATGATCCACCAAATTAGGATAATGTGAAGAGGGTTTTTTATGAAGCAGTTAATTACCAAGATGCGAGTGGGTCATAGCATTACCAACAAAGAATAGTGTAGGAACCTGCATCTAAGCAACAGCACCGTTGCTTCCACTCCTAGGGCCACATGGATGAGAAAAGGGAAAAGTGAGAAGGATTGGGAAGGAGACAAACCCTGTGGAGTGGGTTGAACTGAGAGAAGTTTCTTCTATGGAGGGACGCAGCACAGGTGAAGTGTCCTTGCAAGGAGGGAGCCCGGAGATAACGGTTCCTATGTAACTCACTTCTCTAATCTGCCAAAACCTCCCATTGGCTGAACCCTCTTGAAAGCCAGAGGAGGGGGCAAGAGAACTTGGGTGATGTCATCCGTACGTTTCGGTCTGCCTAAGAAAAGAGCAGGGTGGAGGAGGATGAAAAACAGGTATGTAGATGCAAAAAGGATACCTTATAAAATCTCATGTGTACAGTGAAAAGAAAACATACATATTTAAATACAAACATACTTATATTTTCACCCTGGAGGAAAACAAAACTGTTAACAATGAACTGTATGGCCACATGAGATTCAGGGGACTCGGGTTGGGGACTTTTATTCTTCATATAGACTCTTTTGGGCTACGTGAACTTTTTATGATAAATACTTATTATAAAGATTTTATTTATTTGAGGGAGAGCAAGAGAGAGAGCATGAGTGGGAGTTGGGGCATAGGGAGAAGCAGACTCCCCACTGAGCAAGGAGTTGGACATAGAGCTCGATCCCAGGACCCTGGGATCATGACCTGAACCCAAGGCAGACAGACACCCAACTGACTGAGCCACCCAGGTGACCCTTTTTGTTTTATAGTGTAAAGAAAAAAAAAAGTCAGCTAATGAAAAATAGTCCCATACTTATACCTTTCTCTCCATTTCCATTGCTGTAATCCTAGTCTAGAAGATAATATCCTTACACCAGTTTTAAGTACTGTCTCTCATTTGACACCTCTGTTTTAGTTTTCTTTTTCTTTTGTTGAGTATGATTGGCACCCAATATTCCATTAGTTTCGGGCGTACAACATAGTGATTCAACAACTCTACCCATTTTGCTATGCTCACCACACAGTGGTGTATTACGATACCATTGACTATAGTCCCTACGTTGTGCCTTTCGTTCTTGTGGCTTATTCATTCCATAGCTGGAAGCTTCTATCTCCCCTTTGCCTGCACCCATTGTGCCCATCCCCTCATCACCCCTCCCCTCTGACAACCGTCAGTTGTCTGTATTTATAGGTCTGATTCTGCTTTTTGTTTGTTTTTTCTTTTTTTTAATATTTTTATTTATTTATTTATTTATTTATTTATTTATTTATTTATTTATTTATTCATTCATGCGAGACACAGAGAGAGAGAGAGAGAGGCAGAGACACAGGCAGAGGGAGAAGCAGGCTCCATGCAGGGAGCCCGACGTGGGACTCGATCCCGGGACTCCAGGATCACGCCCTGGGCCGAAGGCAGGTGCTAAACCGCTGAGCCACCCAGGGATCCCTGTTTGTTTTTTCATTTTGTTTTTTTAGCTTCCACATGTAAGTGAAATCATGTGGTATTTGCCTTTCTCTGTTTGACTTAACTCACTTAGCATAATAATACCATCTAGGTCCCCCCTTCTTGTTGCAAATGGCAAAATCTTACCCTTTTTTTGGCTGAGTAATATTCTTCTGTGTGTGTGTGTGTGCGTGTGTGTGTGTGTGTACAAATCTTTATCCATTCATCTATCGATGGACATTGGGTCGCTCCCATATCTCAGCTATTATAAATAATGCTTCAGTAAACACAGGAGTGCATACATCTTCTCGAATTTGTGTTTTCATTTTCTTTGCATAAATACATGCAGTTTGCTTACTCTAATTAATCTTGAGTATGTTGAGTATGACTGCCAGGATTGTGTTTACTCATTCATTCGTTAATCAGAATGTTATTATTGATCAACTAGTATATGCTGGGTATTATTCCAGAAGCAGAGGCTCCTCTGGTGAAGTAAAGGAGATACATTCTCCACCTCATACAGGCGAATTGGAAAGATGGATGCTAATTTTTTTTTTCAAATCACATCAACAAAGGTGCAATTTTAACCTAGACATGGGAAATTTTAGCCACGACAAGGGAAGCGTTCTACAGGGAGTGATAATTAAGCTAAAATCTGGAGGATGAGTGGGGTTCACTCAGGAAATTTGGGGAAGGAATATTTTTTCAAGCAGGAGGAATAGCATACATAATGTTCTGTGGTGTGAGCACAGTTGGCATATTAAAAAAAAAGGCAAGCAAGCTGTGTGGCTTAAGCATTGCCTTGACAAGGAGCTTGCTGAGCATTTTGTGGATGATGTCGTGAGGGGTCAGTCCATGTAAGCTTTTATAGTCAATTCCAAGGATGTTTCTATTTATCTCAATATCAATGGAAATCCTTTGAAATATTTTTCTTAAACCCAGCTTTCATTATATTTGTGGTTTAGCATAGGCTCCCTAAATCTTTCTAGATAACATCTATACTTATACCTTCCAATTATCTATAATCTGGCTTTACTGACATATGGAAATAGATGGCTCACTGGTTTCCCATAAGCCTTTATTTTCATTCAATATCTACTGAGAACTACTGTGGTGGAAGGCACTGTCCTAGGCATATAAGATAAATCAGTGAGCAAAATAAAGATCTCCGCCCTCATGAGACTTGCATTGTAACCACACTTGAGTCAATTTGACATGCATACCGTTCAATACAAATGCCACAATTACCTGTGCAATTTGAGGATGTGAGAGCCCAAAAAATTACTAAAGGATCCTAGTTATGTTAGATGGGTATTTTGTTGGAGATAACTAAGTTCTGCTGTAGCTGGCTTAGGAAAAGGGAGAAGGATTTATTATAAGAACAGTGGGGCATCTTCTAGAACCAGGAATGGTCTTTCTCTTCCTCTTGTCTTTGCTACATTGCACATCTGCTTGATTCCTTGATCTTGATACAGACCAGCTCTTTTGTGCACAGCTCTTAGGGTTTACAGCTCCTTTATCAAAATCATGGGGGAAGGGGTGGTTCTCATTTTCGGGTCAGGCACTCAAACCTGGGACCAAAAATTGTGGTAAAAGAAAATGGGATGATACCGTGGAAACATAGCTGCTCTCTCTGTAACCTTGTGTACTGAAGAGGGGAGTGAGGCACAAGAATAAAGGAAAATTTTTGGAAAACAAGAGATTTGGGAAATGGTTCAGCAGGTACATTTGTGTCTCCTGTACTAATATAACCACTTCTTTAGATGTGAGGAAACAGATCTAGAGAGGGACAGGAATTCACTAAGATGATAGAGTGGAGCCTAGGGCTCTCTTTTCAGGCTTCCTCACTTTGTTCCCCTCTCCTGAAATTCCTTTATAGTCTTCAATGTGACTTTAAAGGTCTGTCCCTTCAACGTTATAGGATCTCCTTTCCCCTTTTTCAAGTTTTGCAAGCCTTAAATTTTATACATTTATAGCATCATGTTACAGAGATTTATCTTCTACATATTTTTGTTGACCATTCTCTTTGGTTACACTCACTAACATGACCTGAACCTTCTCCCTTTCTGTATAATCTTGTAACATGCTACAATCTGCAAGAGTAAGACTGACTTTTACAGTATTCGTTGGTTGCATTGTAGGTTGACTAATTCCGAATGATACCTACTGATGTGCCTTAATCTTACCAGTGATGTGTGCATGATATTACAAAACACATAGTTTCAGTGAATTTGTGTGGAAAGCACAACCATTTTTGGAGTCAGATACTTTTGGTTTCAGTCTATATTGCCTATGTGATCTTGTGCCTATGTGATCTTGTGCAGGTTACTTAGCTCTCTGTCATCACCTATTTCAAAGGTTTACTGCAGAGACTGAGAAAATACCTTCATGTATTCCTTCCTTCAACAAATGTGTAAGTGCCAACCATGCACCGAGTATTTGGTGGGATCCCAAGGATGAGGCAATAAACAAAAACAGGCAAATGTTCCTGACTAAATGTTCTTTACATGCAACTTGGTCCATAATACAATCTCAACAAGCCAAACTTTCTTATTCCCCTCTAGAAAAGTTGTCTGTAGCTACATCATATTATTCCTTAATTTTTCTTTAAAAAATAGAGCCTTTGCAAACCTGAGAGTCTTGTCTTTTGCTGATCTTGATCACCTTTTCTTTGCATTTCATGTATTAGACTGAACTTACATTCATAGGCTGTCATCTAGGTGTCCTACATCTTCCCACGTATTTCTGCATTTATTTTCTTAAAATTAAATTTGATTTCATAAATGATATGTCTTTGTTGAAGAAATTTTAAAGTGCAAAGGAAATCAAAGAAGAAATTATAAATGTATCTATCGTTTCACTATGAAGGCCTACTACTCTATTGAGGAGATACTACTGGTATTTGGTGTCTTTTTTCATCATCTTTCGAACTGCATTCATACTGAGGTCTGTATTACCCCTACTTTATCTCTGCGATGCCTGTATTTTCAAACAATATTAACATTTCTTACATATTTAGGTTTTGGTAATGCAAGCCATGATTGACTCTATGTCTGCACAAACACATTCTCAGTGCATTGACCTGTCTCTGACTTCTGGATAATCAACAGCTCTTTGTATTTATATTATGTTTAGTATTTGAGATTTGAACAGATATTGATAATTTGATTAACATGAATGTCCACACACAAATGAAACACAGATCTCTTTCTTTATGACGGGAAAGCGGGAAATGACTTTATGAAATATAAGTCTAGCTTATTGACTATTCAGTAATTAATGGCTGGTAAATTGAGCCAAAATACTGGGTAATTTCAAATAAGAAATAGCATACTTGATTGTATGTGAGTATAGCATTGTAAGCTTATCCAATTTAAAACAAGTCTCATTTTGTTAACTTTCTATACTGAGTCTAATTTACTCAGTTTTGTACCTCTGGTACCAGCATCTTTTAACTCTTTACCTCCCAAATCATCAAACCTACATAAAAGTCGAGTAAATAATATTACTATAATGAACTCCCATGTATCCATTAACCAGTTTCAACGATTACCAACATTTTACCTTGTATCACCTAGTCTTCCCACTTTTTGGGGGAGAATATTTTAGATTAAATTCCAGACATCACATCATTTAACTTATAAATACTTCTGTATGAGTTGCTAACTTCTAAGGACTTTTGGCATGCCCGTTATGTCATTATCACATCTAACAAAATAATACTTAAAATCATGTAATGTTCAGTTCAAGTTTAATAACCATAATTGTCTCAAAAATGTCTCTTTACAGTTGATTTGCATTGGATTTATCTTGTCTCATTTTTTCTTAAATAGTCCCCCGATACCTCTTTATCATATAATTAATTTATCAGAGAAAAATAGGTCCTTCGTCCCGTAGAATGGCTCACATTCTGGTTTTGACTGTTATCTTGCGGTTTGCTTATCTTGTATTTTCTGCAAACTATGAGTTAGATCTGGAGGCATGATTAGATTCAGGTTAAATTCTTTTTATATGAGTACTTCATATGTGGTTTTGTGTACTTTCTCTTGCAAGAAACCATGAGACAATTAATATCTGGATATCCCATTTTTAGTGATGTCAAGATTCATCAATGCCTTCAGTTATATCGGTCTGATCTCTCCAACATAAAGTTCCCATCAATATTTCATCTGATGGTCTTAACAACAATGATGATGATGGCTTTGCTCCATTATGTTATTCAGGGTTGCAAAAGTGTTTTTCCTAATACCATCCTTCATTCTGCCTTTATTACCTAGAATCCTGTTGTAAAAGATAAATGTGTTTTTTCAACTATTTGGATACCCTGAGGTTGCATGCGAAAGGTAAGGTAAATGTTTACTTCTCTCCCTCTATTGATCTGTATAGTAATGAGTTGTCTACAATCTCCAAAGGTGTCCAATGAGTTATTATTTAGTACTATGAACTCAGAGATGTTTATGTATCTGATATTTATCAATATAATGCACTTATCTTTCTTGATAATCAAGTCCCATCGTGGATCAGTAGAAACCCATTAATTAGAGTTGGCTTCTGTGGGCAACAGAGCCTTAACTCTAATAATCAGGGTCTGAAAAATTTTGGTATCAATATTTAATTGCATACATGGAGGAATTGTACTCACAGAAGCCTTTTGACTCAGGAGTTCTGTGAAGATTACAAAAGTATCAGTTGAGAATGGCTAATGCCCTGTTCTGGATGAGAAACAGGATGTAGAGGGAGTTCTAACTCTCATTCCCTGGTTCTTCCTCAGTAAGGAATTGCTGATAACCCTAATCAGTATGACTAAGGGAAGGGTTATAGTTTCATATGGGCCCTACCTGGTCTGTGTGTCCTATTGTTGCTGTCCTACTCATACTTAGTAATGAGGGTTTCCGGGGATATTATTGCTAAGTTTTATGTTTCTGCTTATGTACTGGCTAAGAATGAAACTCTTATCATTTGAATTTTTATCAATTGTATAAAAGGCTTGGTTCTATCTCTGGAGATATGCTGCTGCAACTCTGTATTTCAAATCAGAATACTAAGTAACCATATTTGCACTTTTTTGGTGGCTCCACTGCTTTCTATATGACCAGAGTTTTTTGAATTTTGGCAATTGAAGGCACTTTTTTTTCTTTTTGGTAAGAAAAATGTCCTCTATTATGAGCTTGATGTAAAGACGAGTTTTCTATGGGTTTGCTGGCAGCACAATTCAACAGCTTTATGCCATCAATTATCTGTCACTATAATTTAATCCATTTACATTTCATAAATGCACAGATTGCAAGGTCATACAGTCTTGTACCTTAACTTATTTAGGCTATATATGATTTCACTGTAAAATTAACTTCATCTGAAAATCCATTTCTATTTTATTTTATTTTATTTTATTTTATTTTATTTTATTTATTCATGAGAGACATAGGCAGAGAGAGAAGCAGGCTCCATGTAGGGAGCATGATGTGGGACTCGATCCCAGGACTCTAGGATCATGCCCTGGGCTAAAGGCAGGCACCAAACTGATGAGCTACTCAGGCATCCCCTGAAAATCCATTTCTAAAAAGTTTTTTTCTTTTATCCTGGAAATGGTCATGACCAGGAGTCAAAACACTAGAGCCCATGGGCCAAATCCAGCTACTATCTGATTTTGTTTAAAAAAAAAAAGTTATATTGGATGGAATACAGTCATATTCATCCATTTACACATTATCTATGGCTGCTTTGATGCTGTAAGGGCAAAGTCAAGTTATTTGTGATAGAGAATATATGGCCTGCAGTGCTGAGAATATTTACTATCTCAACATTTGTAGAGAAAGTCTTCTAACCTGCTTACATCTAATGAAATTTGCTCTGTGTGTATTCATAACAATATTTTTCTCAGGAAGCTGCTATGGAATTATCACTAAATAAGGAAAAGGGAAATTATTTTGCTCAGATACAATCCTTGCAGTGTTAGAAAGAAAAGAGACTTTTTTTGTCTGTTTTGTTTATTGTTCTATGTCCATTTCATAGTAGGAGATCAGTAAACATTGGTTGAGGGGGTAAATACATGGATGGATTATAGTTTAATGTCTTTGGTAATTAACCAAACACAAGAAACCTACATTAGATTCCTATTTCTATAACTGTAGTGATTGAATGACTACCATTGAAGACTAAAAAATTGATCAAAAACTCAGCAGCCTAGCACATATTAACAGTATTTTGTACATAACTCTTTCAGATAACACTTATTAAATACTAACTTGCTTATATTGAAGAACAGTTGAGGTTAGATATCCATTTTCCTTGTTTCTGTTTCTGGTGAAAAGTTACCTTCCTGAAACATTACTTGGTTGAGCGTTTGCCTTTGGCTCAGGGCATGATCCCAGGGTCTTGGGATGGAGTCCCGCATCGGGTTCCCACAGGGAGCCTGCTTCTGTCTCTGCCTATGGCTCTGCCTCTCTTGTGAATAAATAAACAAAATCTAAAAAAAAAAAATCTCTTTTCAGCGCCTATTAATTTACAACCAGGTTATGTTAGAGACCTCAGTATTTATCCTGTGTAAAGTTCACAGTTCAAATGCATATAATATAGAATGTGGAGGCTAAAAGTACCCAGGTTTTGAAGATTTGTGACATTAGACTAGTCATTTGACCTTTTTAGTCTCAGTTGCCTCACCTGTAAAGTAGGGTGTAACAACAGTAACAAACTCACTAAGTGAGAGTATAAAAATAAGTTAAAAAATAAATAAAAATAAGTTAATACAAGTAGAAAAAGTCACTTGACACATAGAAATCACTTGATAAGTGTTGGTTATTATTATTACCAAGCTACCCAAATATTTATTGCATAAATAAACTGTATACAAACAACGATCTTGTTCCTCTCATCCAAACCTACCTCAGTTATTTCTGCAAGTTCTCAAATAAGGATTTTTCACAAGGAGGGCAGCCCTAGTAGTGCAGCGGTTTAGCGCTGCCTGCAACCCGGGGTGTGATCCTGGAGACCTAGGATCGAGTCCCACGTCAGGCTCCCTGCATGGAGCCTGCTTCTCCCTCTGGCTGTGTCTCTGCCTCTCTCTCTCTCTCTCTCTCTCTCTCTCTCTCTCTCTCTCTCAATCTCTCTCTCTGTGTGTCTCTATGAATAAATAAATAAAATCTTTTAAAAAATAAGGATTTCTCACAAGGAATCAATCACAAGTCTGTCAGCTGAATTCACACATAGTATCCACCTTGATCTTGCTTTCTTGTTCTATTTCCAATTTTTTTTTAATCCACTGCTAGAAAAGCCTCCTAGAGAAATTCACTGTCACTACCTTCCATGGGCATGTCTATGTCTATGTCTCTGTCAAGCACTGTCATCTCAGGAGACTCCCAGAGAATCAAATCAACAAGGTGCCCATGTATTGTTTGGTTCTATGCTGGGCACTCCATGAAGGGAGATCAACTCTGAGATACATTTTTAAATTTTAATTCCAGGGTAGTTCACATACAGTGTTATATTAGTTTCAGGTGTACGATATAGTGATTGGACACTTCTATACATTACTCAGCATTCGTTACGATAAGTGTACTCTTTAATCCCCATCCTTTCTTTCACCCATTCCCCCACCCACCTCCCCTCTGGTAACCATCAGTTTGTCACCTCTTAACTATATTAAGAGTCTGTTTCTTGATTTACCTCTTTCTATTTTTTCCCTTTGCTCATTTTTTTTATTTCTTTTTTTTAAGTTTTTATTTAAATTCCAGTTAGTTAACACAGTGTAATATTAGTTCCAGGTATACAATATAGTGATTGAACACTTTCATCAGACACCTGGTGCTCATCACAAGTGTAGTCCTTAATCACCATGACCTATTAACCTCCCCACCCACCTGTCTTCTGGTAACCACCAGTTCTCTGTAGTTTAGAGTCTTTTTCTTGGTTTGCCTCTCTCTCCCCTTGCCCCTGGCTTTTGCTCGTTTGTTTTGTTTCTTAAATTTCGCATATGAATGAAATCATATAGTATTTATCTTTCTCTGCCTTCTTTTTTAAAGATTTTATTTATTTATTTATTAGAGAGAGAGAGACTGCTCATAAACGAGGGTGTGAAGCAGGGCAGGGGCGGAGTGAGAGCGAGAAACAGACTCTCTGCTGAGCAGGGAGCCCCATGTGGGGCTCAATCCCAGGACCATGGGACCATGACCTGAGCCAAAGGCAGATGCTTAGCCGACTGAGCCACCCAGGTGCCCCTCTGACTGACTTATTTCACTTAGCATTATACTTTCTAGCTCCAGCCATATCATTGCAAATGGCAAGATTTCATTTTTTGATGGTTGAGTAATATTCCATTGTATATATACACCACCTCTTCTTTATCCATTCATCAGTTGATGGATATTTGGGCTGTTTCCATAATTTAGCTATTGTAGATACTGGTGCATTAAATATTAGGGTGCATGTATCCCTTTGAATCCGTATTTTTATATCCTGTGGGTAAGTACCTAGTATTGCAATTGCTGGATTGTAGGGTAGTTCTATTTTTAACTTTTTGAGGAAACTTTGTACTGGTTTCCAGAGTAGCTGCACAAGTCTGCATTCCTACCAACATTGCAAAAGACTTCCTTTTTCTCCACATCCTCACCAACAGCTCTTTCTTCTTTGTTGATTTTAGCCATTCTGACAGGTGTGAGGTGATACCTCGTTGTAGTTTTGATTTGCATTTTCCTGATGATCAGTGATGTTGAGCATCTTTTCATAGGTCTATTGGCCATATGGATATCTTCTTTGGAGAAATGTCTGTCCATGTCTTCTGCCCAATTTTAATTGGATTGTTTGGTTTTTTGGGTGTTGCATTGCATCAGTTCTTTATCTATTTTGAATAGTAACCCTTTATCCGATATGTCATTTGTAGATATCTTCTCCCATTATGAAGGTTGCCTTTTAGTTTTGTTGATTGTTTCCTTTACTGTGCAGAAGCTTTTTACTTTGATGTAAGCCCAATAGTTTATTTTTGCTTTTGTGTTCCTTGCTTCAGGAGACATATCTAGAAAAATGTTGCTATGGCTGATGTCAGAGAAATTACTGCCTGTCTTCTAGGATTTTTATGGTTTCAGGTCTCATGTTTAGGTCTATAATCCACTTTGAGTTTATTTTTGTGTATGGTGTAAGAAAGTGGTCCAGCTTTACTCTTTTGCATGTAGCTGTCCAGTATTCCCAACACCATCTGTTGAAGGGACAGAGATACGGTTTTGACCTGGACCCTGGAGTGACTCTACTTGTCCCAGATTCTCACAAAATACCTCTTGAATGATTACTTTATAGCAATAATTTATAGTGGCCTAAGTGTCTAGATGTTAAATATTGTCTTTTTAAATATTCTAAAGCAGATCAACAAAGTTTGATCTACCTGCCCAGGTTCTTGTTCTTATTTTATACATATGATCCATTGGAAGGTAGGTTCTAGGGGTACCTGGGTGGCTCAGTGATTGAGCATCTGCCTTTGGCTCAGGGCATGATCCCTGGGTCCTGGGATCGAGTCCCACATCGGGCTCCCCATGGGGAGCCCACTTCTCCCTCTGCCTATGTCTCTCTGTGTCTCTCATGAATAAATAAATAAAAATCTTAAAAAAAAAATAAAAGGAAAGCAGGTTCTATTTCACTATTGTAGTAGTGGGATGGAACAAGAATGAGGAATATGTTGGTTGAGAGGACACCTACCTCTCTGGGAGGATCTGGAGGAAGTCTTTTAGCTTGAATTTGCTAATTGTAGATCTGTGTATGGCCAAAGTGTATCTCTTCAGCACACATAGATGGTGGCTAAGGATTAACCTTAACCACTGTAGGCTCCAGCCCTACAAGAAGTTATGTTGGCATGAACTGTTCTTGAGAAGGCCTTCCAGATGAGTTGAACTAATTTTCTATATTATAACTGGGAAATATCTTCCCTTCCCACTCACTGTGCCTCACTAGCTACTGGCCCAGCATTGCCTATGAGACTGTGGCAGATGGACATGTAGAAATGGTGAAGGAACTCATTATAGTTGACTAACAAGTAGGAGGAACTTTCTATGCCCATAAATGAGCAGGTGGTATAATTGTTTCACCTTTAAGGGGAAATTAGCAGCTTGGAGTAGGGAGGAAGGGAAATTAACGATTTGAAATAGCAGCTTAGTAGAGAAGAGATGAAACACACTAAAGCAAATTCTAGATTAGAATCCAAAAGATACCACGAAAGTATAAATAAAAATTTCTTGGATAAATGCTTGCTGAAATATAAAATTCAGTTAGATTCAGGTTAAAAGAATACATATAGTTAATCTAGAAGACCAACTGGAAGAGGTATTTTACAATAGAGAGCAAAAGTATAAAAATGTTAAAATGAGAATAAGGAATAAAAACAAGATAACATAAATAGGAGACAGAGCTAGAGAGTCTAACATATAATAATAGAAGTGAGGGAGAAAAGGAAGACCTGATGGAGGAGGAAACATAGAAGCAAAGTATCCCCATGCTGAATTTCAAAAATAAATTCACTTAAACAGTAATGATTAAATTATGAGGTATTTAAAACTTACAGAAAATTGTGGAAATTAATGTAATCTGTGTGCCCATCATCTATAGTGGAAAGATGTTACTGCTTTGGTATACACTTCAAATATTTTTAAACCAATGTATAAATTTCATATAGTTAAAATTCCTCTCACCATCTTACTCCTCTCTCCTTCTGTAGAGGTGAGCTCTTATCTGAGTTGATATGCATCTTTTTTTAAAAGATTTTATTTATTTATCAGAAAGAGAATGCAAGAGAGAGCATCGGTAGGGGGGCAGAGGGAAAAGGATAAGCAGACTCTCTGCTGAGCAGGGTGCCCCACATGGGGCTCAATCTCATGACCCCAGGATCATATTACTAGAACATACTAAGAGTACAGAGATGTATATAAGTATCTATGAGATTTTAGTATATGACAGTTGTAAGTAGTTCAGTTCTGTCAGAAAAGAATTGTTTTATAGTCCTGGCACAGTTTGCAGTCCATCTGGAAGATAAAGGTAGTAGGTTTTCATCATATAACCCCAAATAATTCCAGTTACATATGTAATTAATCCATAAAATCTTGTAAGAAAATACATGAAATTAAATGTATAGTTTAAGATTCAAGATTTAAATTTCTTAACTAAGACTGGAAATCCAAAGGCTATGAGACAAAGATAAACATACTTGACAATACAATTAGAAATTTGTGTTGTAAAATGCCACAAGCAAAAATCATGGACAAGTGATAGAAATGGAAACAAATAAAACATTAAAACAGAGGTTCCTAGGTGGCTCAGTTGGTTAAGCATCCCACTCTTAATTTTGGCTTGGATCATGATCTCTCAGGGTCCTGGGATTGAGCCCCATGTCAGGTTCCACACTGAGCAGGGAGTTTACTTGAGGATTCTCTCTCCCACTCCCTTTGCCTCTCCCTCAACTCTCTGTCTCACTCAAATAAATAAATCTTTAGAAAAATAAATAAAACACTGTAATGTGCAGAGAACTCTTACAAAGTGATATGGAAAAGATAGTACACAGGGAAAATGGGTAAAAAAGATGATTCATAGACACTTCACAAAACAGCAAATCAATGACCAAACATACATGAAGAGATGATCAAATTTTACTTGTAGTTAAGAAATCTAAATTAAAGTAACTATTAAATACCATTTTGTACCCAATAAGTGGATAATAGTAGAAAGATTACCCATTGATAGTAGAGATGTGAAACATTACAAATACTTTAGAAAGCAATTGGGTGATTTATATTTATACTTGCATTAATATTTGCTTTAATATATATATTTACATTTATATTATTTATATGTCTCCTTTTACTCAATCCCACTAGTGTATAAGGGCATAAGTAATAGGGTATTCAGTATTGTTCACAAAAATTTTTGAAAACAAACTAAATGCCTGTTATTGGAAGAGTGATCAAATAAATTATAACACATCAATAAGATGGGATCGTTCATAGTTACTAAAAACATTGAAATAAAGATATTCTGGGTATAACTCCTCACACAAATCTCTCATCAGACTTTCTCCCTCTTCTACCATTTACAAAGCAAAAGCATATAAATGGAAATAAACTGATGTGTGTGTGTGTGTGTGTGTGTGTGTGTGTGTGTGTGTGTGTGTGTGTTGGGAGGCAAGCAGAGATGTTCTATAGTAGCATCAACTAAACCCCACATGTGGACTGAGGTTATGAAATCTCACCTGCTGGAGCCAAAAGGGATATTGTCTGTTCAACTGTGGTCCCTTGAAGGTGGTTGTATCTGAAGAGCTTCAAATTATTAGGCATAACTGTGGGAATCCCATCAGATATCGTTAGCAGCTATCACATGGGAATCAAGAATCTGGTCCTTGAGGAAAAGGTATTCAGGGTTTCCATAACCCATGGGGAATTGAACTGTCAGAAAATAAGGTAGGAATAGAGACCAGATTAGCTACGTAAGGATAAGTGCAAGTTACCTCTATGTGTATCCAGAATTGTTGAGGTGTCCTTTGGGCATATTAGATGATGCCATATAATGGTGAAAAGATTTCAAATTATGCCTGTTACTCGGGTATAGGTCTCTGATGTTTCCCATATGGACAGATTGATTTCAGGAGAACCACAATTGAGGATGTCTGGGGAAGGCACGTGAAACAATCAGATTAAAATAATATGAGGGTAGGTTGAGGTTGAGCAAGGCAGAGGAGAAAATTAGCTAGATACAAAGAAGCAGAATGAATCGATGACCTACTTCAGTACCAGTGAATAGCTTCCAACAGTAGGCCTTGACTCTGCATTTAGAGCATATTTGTATTTGGGAGGTTTTAATTTTTGGGGAACATTGTATGCATTTTCACTTTAGCATGTTTGTCTTTGACTTCCTTTACAGTATACACTTAAGAAGGCTTCTGGACTAGTCTGTATCACCATACGATTTTTTAGGCCGAAAATCCTTAGAGCAGATTAATTTCAAAATTCACCTGCATAGCTCAGTATCTGCCTTCAGCTCAGGGCATGATCCCGGGGTCCTGGGATCGAGTCCCACATCGAGTGAGTCCCTCCCCTGCCGGGAGCCTGCTTCTCCCTCTGCCTATGCCTCTGCCTCTCTCATGAATAAATAAATAAATAAAATCTTAAAAAAAAAAGAAAGAAAACTAATACAATTTTATAAATCAATAACCAAGCAATCCACAAGGTTATTATGGTTTTCTCATTGCCCTAAGGAACCTAAGTATATTGTATGTGTAAATTATATACTTCAAATCTTGGACAGGCTGTCATATAATAAGTATTTAAGATAATTAGCTTATGTGAAAATATTCAACTTTGACAGCAATCAAATAACAAAGCACAAAAATCAAAATAATAATTGCATTACCGCTTTCATCTCTAATGCTTTTTCTGCCTACTTCTGTTACACCAACTGCGTCTGCTTTTGTCTGGCTGCTAACAATAGTGGGCACTTTTAACATACAAACTACCAGGTTCTAGGAATATAATGTTGCTCAAGGAAACTTAGGTACTGCTGGTTTATGTTCCTGATCCTAAATTTTCTTTTTTTTTTTTTTTTAAGATTTTATTTATTTATTCATGAGAGACACACACAGAGAGAGGCAGAGACACAGGCAGAGGGAGAAGCGGGTTCCCTGTGGGGAGCCTGATGCGGGACTCTATCCCAGGACCCTGGGATCATGACATGAGCTGAAGGCAGACCCTCAACCACTGAGCCACCCAGGCGTCCCCCTGATTCCTAAATTTATTTGATGCACTGAAATGCTTTGGAAAAGGGAAACAAGTGACAGATAGGAAGTTGGATTATTTCAACTTTTGAGTTAGTACTAAAGCACTTAACACATTTCTAGAGGAGATTAGTTACGAATGCTGAAGAAACAAATGCATCTCGACACATGCCCTTGCACAGGAGCCCCCAGACTGAGATCTACAGGAATAAGAAATTTGGAAGTGCAAACATTTCTAACTTTAATTTCTTTGAACTTTTAATTCGAGGAGATTTTGTTTTTGTTCTTTAATTTCTCTCTGGGAAAGAAATAATTGAGGGGGCTTTCGGAGTATTCAAATGTGGGGCATCCTTCATGTTGTAATTATTTGGGCTAATTGCATAATCTCTGGTGAGTTGTATTAAACAATGCAGATAGGCATAATTTGAAATGGAAAATAGAATAAAGATAAAATATTCCGCCTAGGGTACAATGTAGCCTTGAAATTAATTTTATTAATGTCTTATTCTGACCCACTTTATAGTCTTCTGAGGACAAAAATTTGAACTGTCTTCATAGCTGGTCCCAGGAAGGTATGTAAAATAGAAGTAGTTGATACTAGAGATGCAGGAGTAGGCTATCTCTTTGGGGTTGGAGCAGTATGCCCTGATATAGTACTAGTTTACTTTCCCAAGGGGAATGGCCACACCATATGCTTCATTACTAAGCTCAATGGGTTAAGACAGTGGTTTTCATCCCTAGCTGCACATTAGAATTATCTGGGGAGTGTTTAAAATGCTTCAACTTTATCCTAGAGCAATTAAATAGGAATCTCCAAGGTTGGGGGGTCTAGTGTTACTAAAAACCCCCTGGGTATTTCCAGTACGCATTTGTCTGGGGTTGAGTTACCCAGGAAACAGACTCTGTGACAGAGAACTGCATATTAGGAAGTTTATGGGTAAGTACTCTCAGCCACTACCTGTAAAGAAGAATCAGGCTGATGCAGTTGAACTTTAGCTGCTATCGTGAAGGTCTCTACCATAGTCAAAGCCACGGGGAGGTCTGGATCCAGGATGGCTCTCCATTTTTGTCACATTGAGGCACAGTGGCTGAGCACATTTATACCCTTATATCTACCCAATTTTGGATTTGGGTTGCCCTCGGGGAATGAGTGTGACCTTGGGAATGAAAGCTCCCTCCACCTGAAAGGAATTACCAAGAGAGACTCAGCTCTAAGCTGTCAGCAGCCAACAGTATACATGTAGTCAGATTCCAGAGCGCCTAGCACTTCCCAGGGTGATGAAGTAGTGGAGTTAACCTTTCTGGCCCCATTCGAAAACCCATAGCCCAGACCTCCCTAGCAGAGCAAAGGTATGTGTGTCTGATTGGTGAAGACAGGGAGGTCTAGTCCCAATACCCAGTGGGACTATGTTAATCAGTAATGGAGTCACAGGGGGAACGTCAAGCATCGTGGGCATGTCTGTCCCTCCTTCTCTCTTACCTTAAATACGGATGCCCTTAAAAAGTATCTACTTTGCTTCCTATCTACCACGTGGCAATGCAAGCCCGCTGTAGGAATGGTCCATACCTCCAGCCACTATCTAGCTTTTGTGCATGCATATGAATGGCTGTGTAAGTTCATATCAGGGGAGGATAGGAGACTGATACATTCTGCAATACATCTTTAACTGCATTTGAGTTGCTGTATTGTGACTCCATCTATATTATTCTTAAAAAAAAAAAAAAGATTTTATTTGTTCATGAGAGACACAGAGAGAGAGGCAGAGACACAGGCAGAGGGAGAAGCAGGCTCCATGCAGGGAGCCCTATGTGGGACTCGATCCTGGGACTCCAGGATCATGCCCTGAGCCAAAGGTAGAGGCTCAACCACTGAACCATCCAGGAGTCTCAACCGTCTATATTATTCTTGTAATGTTTTCCAATTGTTTATAAACTAGAGAGTTAGAAAAAAGAAACTAGTCTTCCCCAAATTGTTGCCTCAAAAATCTTAAATAAATTAAACATAAAGAAACAGAATTAAAATTTTGGTGAATAATCAGGACAATTTGAGGTAGAGTAAATATAAAGTAAGAAAAATTGCTGCCAAGTATAATGATGAAGAAAGAAGACAAAATGTGTAGAAATTAGTTTTTATGACATAACCACAGAAATGAAGATAGGGGGAAGAGAATGCTGTGTTCATTTATATGCTTACAAATTATAAAATCTAACTGAAGTGGATAATTTTGCCAGAATATATAAGTGACTAAAAATTCTCAAAATGTAGAAAATACTAATACATCAATAACTATGGAAGAAAGTTTAAAGACATTAAAAAAAAAAAATAACCCTGAAACCAAAAAGCTCTGGGATAGACAGTTTTATGGGTGATTATTTGTGTTTTGCTCTCTAAAATATTTGAAATCGTAAAAAAGTACATAAAATTTCTCAATTTGTTTTCAAATTATAATACAAGCTTGAGAGTAGATAATTTTAAAATAAGCACAAAAACCTAAAGGCCACTTTTAAAGATTTTATTTATTCATCAGAGAGAGAGAGAGCAAGCACGCATGTGCAGAGGGAGGAGCCGAGGGAGAGGTGTAAGCAGACTCTACCATGCGCACAAAGCCCAGCATGGGGCTCGATCTCAGGACCCTGAGATCATGACCTGAGCCGAAACCAAGAGTCAGCTCCACTGAACCACCCAGGCACGCCTACTAGAGACCACGTTTAAAGTAAAATCCTGGGATCCCTGGGTAGCTCAGTGGTTTAGCGCCTGCCTTCGGCCCAGGGTGTGATCCTAGAGTCCCGGGATCAAGTCCCACATTGGGCTCCCTGCTTCTCCCTCTGCCTGTGTCTCTCTCACATGAATGAATAAATAAAATATTTTAAAAAAATAAATAAATAAAAAATAATGTAGAATCCTAAATAGAAAACTAGAAAATATAAATTTATTACTAATAAGGCTAAAAATATGTGAGTCTTACAAAGCCAGCATCATACTGAAACCATAAAGGTGGTTACAATAACATCAGGATCATTACAACAGTATCTTCTATCAGTTCTAATATTCAGTGCTATTCCATAGATTTTAGTCATTGCAGAAAGATGGAACATGGAAGAATAGAAAAAGAAGAGATGAATTATGAGAGATCATATAACTAGGGAAGCTGAGATAACCGATTAAAATTACAATACTATAAAAATTAATAGATATGACGAAAGCTCAGTAAAGTGGTTGTGTCACACACCCAAACACACACAGATATATCACGTGAATATATCTACATATCTATATCTGTTTTGGATATATGTATATGTTAGAGAGAATACAGAGACATGGATTATATACCTATAAATATAAGCACGCACGTAAACACATATAGATACATACATACACCTATTCCTTTGTGGGGTTTTGGGGGGGGTTGTTGTTTTCTTTTTAAAATTTTATTTAATTATTCATGAGAGACACACAGAGAGAGAGAGAGAGGCAGAGGGAGAAGCAGGCTCCATGCAGGGAGCCCGATGCGGGACTCGATCCCGGGACCCCAGGATCACGCCCTGGGCCGAGGGCAACACTAAACCGCTGAGCCCCCCTGGCGTCCCCCATCTATTCTTTTGGATGCAGTTTAGTTCTATGGTCATGCTTAACTGGGGAAACATAATCTAATTGTGGGCTTAAAAAAGGGGAAGGTGGATTTTAATGGACAGCTAGCAGCTTCAACACAAGTGATTATATAATGTTATAATATGAGAGATTGTTAATTCTATGTGACCAATAATCTTTTAGAACACATAGTATAAGAAAATCCTTTTTTTAAAAGATTTTTTAAATCTATTTATTCATGAGAGAGAGAGAGAGAGAGAGAGGCAGAGACACAGGCAGAGGGAGAAGCAGGCTCCATGCAGGGAGCCCGATGTGGGACTTGATCCAGGGTCTCCAGGATCATCCCCTGGGCCGAAGGCAAGCACTAAACCACTGAGCCACCCAGGCGTCTCTAGTATAAGAAAATCTTAATCAGAGTTATTACAAAAATATTAGAAATGAACTTAATAAAAGCACACATTTATTTCTCTAAAAGAAGATTATAAGTGGATATAAACAGCTTATTATGCTGGGAAAATGAATAAAGTGGATGTATTAATTATCCTGCATTTACTTCATTGGTACATAACAATCCAGTTGAAAATCTCTTGCATTTTTTTTTTAGTTTGACAAAATGATTCTAAAATCTATTGGAAAAAAAACCCAAGATATTTATAGAAAAGAAAAATAATAAGGTGGTGCTTAGTTTATGAGATATTAAGGAACCCAGTATAGTTTACAGTATTCAAACTGTTGTAAAAAAAAATGTTGTGATATTGGTATAAGAATGGGCAGGGTCATTGGGGCACCTGGGTGGCTCAGTGGTTGAGCATCTGCCTTTGGCTAAGGTTGTGATCCCAGGGTCTTGGGATCGAGTCCCACATCGGGCTCCCTGCAGGGAGCCTGCTTCTCCCTCTGCCTATGTCTCTGCCTCTCTTTCTGTGTCTCTCATGAATAAATAAAATCTTTTTTAAAAAAATCGACAGCACCATCAAACAGAACATACAAGCAACTAATATTTGATATCTCAAATTTATCTGCATTTGTCTATTCCTTATCTGGGTATATATCTATACCGGTTAGGCTCTTATGATATGCTAATTAGTTACTCTGTTCATCAATTTATCTGTGATATACAGTTGGTTAGGGTGTAGTAGCAAATGGACCCAAGCTTATAATAGCTCAAAGAATCATTTGTATCTTGTTTATATAATCATCTTAAGTAGAGATTGCAGTTTACTGGTTCCTCTAGTCTATATAAGTCATCTAGTGGCCCAGGCTGACAGAGGTTCTATGTTTTTCAAAATATGACGTAAGTGGCTTGCAAGGTTCCCTGATTACCACCAACACACATTAGCCAGAGGCAGGAAGAGCATGGAGGAGGTTTGGTGGGCCACTTGTGGAAATTTCTTGTATCACATCCACACCTGTTACTCTGGAGACGACTTAGACTCATGGCCATGCCTACCTGGCCGAGCAGCAAGGGAAAAGTAACTTAACTGTGGGCTTAAGGAAGGGGAGAGTGGGTTTTGTTGGAAAGATAGTAGCTTCTGCTACACACGTTATCTCCCTTTTAAATCCACATATAACATTACAATCCAGGACTATTATTCCCATTTTATATGCTGGGAACTGACACACAAAAAATAGAGGGATCGTGTCCACAGTTGCATGACTGTTAAATGGTTGGCCTAGTAATCCAATCCAGTTTACCAACTTCAGAGTTTATGCACATTGCTATTACCACGACTACAACTGCTACTATAACCACCACCACCACCTCACTACTGCTACACACACACTCACACACACACACACACACGTACACATGTGTGCATATATTAAGTTTATGAGAAATGTATTAAAAATCATACAGAATTAAGGCCTATTCAATAATTAAATGAACTATTTGAAAACATAAATATAGATAATTCATGTACTTTATAACAAAACCAGGTAGATCAAATAATTTAATATAGAAAATCAAACCATGGGACCCTTGAGTGGCTCAGTGCTTGAGCGTCTGCCTTTGGCTCAGATCATGATCCCAAGGTCCTGGGATCGAGTCCTGCATCAGGCTCCCCCAGGGAGCCTGCTTCTCCCTCTGCCTATGTCCCTGCCTCTCTCTGTGTGTCTCTCATGAATAAATAAATAAAATATTTTTTAAAAAAAGAAAATCAAATCATTTACAACTAAAATAACGGGGGTACCTGACTGGCTTGATCAATGAAACATGTGACTCTTGATCTCAGGGTTGTAAGTTCAAGCCCCATATTGGGTGTAGAGATTATTACTTAAAATCTTTAAAAATAAAATAAAAAATAAAAGGCTTGGTCAATGAAACATGTGACTCTTGATCTCAGGGTTGTAAGTTCAAGCCCCATATTGGGTGTAGAGATTATTACTTAAAATCTTTAAAAATAAAATAAAAAATAAAAGGCATATTAGTGACAATTGATCAGCCTGCTAGAATTTTATTTTTATTTTTTAAAGTTTTTATTTAAATTCCAGGTAGTTCCCATACAGTGTGATATTAGTTTCAGGTGTACAATTTAGTGATTCAACACTTCCATATAATGTTTGGTGCTCATCACAGGTGCACTCCTTAATCCCCATCACCTATTTGACCCATGTCCCCCCTCCCTTCTGGTAACCATCAGATTGTTCTCTATAATTAGAAGTCTGTTTCTTGCTTTGACTCCCTTTCATCTTTTGCCTTTGCTTGTTTTGTTTCTTAAATTCCACATATGAATAAAATCATATGGTATTTGTCTTTCACTTAACATAATACTCTATACTTCCATCCATGTCATTGCAATTGGCAAGCTCTCATTCTTTTTTTATGGCTGAATAATATTCCTGGGCGTGTGTGTGTGCGTGTGTGTGTGTACGTGTACACCATATCTTCTTTATCCATTCTTTTTTTTTTTTTTTTATCCATTCATTGATCAATGGACACTTGGGCTGTTTCCATGCCTTGGTTATTATTATAAATAATGCTGCAATAAACATGGGGGTGCATGTATCTTTTCAATTTAGTGCTTTCAAATGCTTTGGGTAAATACCCACTAATGCAATTGCTGGATGGCAAGGTAGTTCTTTTTCTAACTTTTTGAGAAACTTCCATATTGTCTTCCAAAGTGGCTACATCAGTTTGCATTCCCACTAAGAGTACACAATTGTTCCTTTAAAAAAAAAAATTAAATAGGCTCCACACCCAATGTGGGGCTTGAACTCACAACCCCGAGATCAAGAGTTGTATGCGCTACCCAAGCTTTCTCCACATCCTTGCCAACACCTGTTGTTTCTTGTGTTGTTGGTTTTAGCTCCTCTGGCAGGTGTGAGATGAAACCCCATTGTAGTTTTGATTTGCACTTCCCTAATAAGTAATGATGAGCATCTTTTAAAGTGGCTATTGGCCGTTGGGCTATCTTCTTTGAGGAAACGTCTGTTCATGTCTTCTGCCCAATTTTTAATCGGGTTATTTGGTTTTGGGGGCATGAATTTTGTAAGTTTTTACATATTTTGGATAGTAACCCTTTATCAGATATGTCATTTGGAGATATCTTCTCCCATTTTGAAGGTTGCCTTTTAGTTTTGTTGATTGTTTCCTTCACTGTGCAGAAGCTTTTTATCTTGATGTAGTTCCAATAGTTTATTTTTGCTTTTGTTTCCCTTGCCTCAGGAGACATATCTAGAAAAAAGTTGCTACCGCTAATGTCAAATAAGTTACTACCTGTCTTCTCTTCTAGTATTTTTATGGTTTCAAATCTCACTTTTTAAAAAAGATTTTATTTATTTATGATAAACAGAGAACAAGCAAGGAGAGTGGCAGAAGCAGACTTCCCACTGAACATGGAGCCTGACGCAGGGCTCAATCCCAGGACCTTGAGATTATGACCTGAGCTGAAGGCAGACACCCAACCAAGTGAGCCACCCAGGTACCCCCAGATCTCACATTTAGATCTTTAATCCATTTTGAATTTATTTTTGTGAAAGGTGTAAGAAAGTGGTCCAGTTTCATTCTTCCGCATGTTGCTGTCTGGTTTTCCGAATCCATTTCTTGAAGAGACGTTTTCCCATTGGGAATTCTTTTTTGCTTTGTTGATTAATTGATCATATAATTGTGGGTTTAGGGCAGCCCGGGTGGCTCAGCGGTTTAGCGCCGCCTTCAGCCCAGGGCCTGAGCCTGGAGACCCGGGATTGAGGCCCACGTCAGGCTCCCTTCATGGAGTCTGCTTCCCCCTCTGCCTTGTGTGTCTGCCTCTCTTTCTCTGTGTCTCTCATGAAAAATAAATAAAATCTTTAAAAATAATAATAATAATAATAATAATTGTGGGTTTATTTCTGGCTTTTCTATTTTGTTCCATTGATCTATGAGTCTGTTTTTGTGCCAGTACCATGCTATTTTGATTACTACAGCTTTGTAATATAACTTAAAGTCCAGAATTGTGATGTGTCTAGCTTCACTTTTCTTTTTCAAGATTTTCTTTGGCTATTTGAGGTCTTTTGTGATTCCATACAAATTTTAGGATTGTTTGTTTTAGTTCTGTGACAAATGATGGTGGTATTCTGATAGAGATTACATTAAATGTGTAGATTGCTTTGGGTAGTATAGATGTGTTAACAATATTATTCTTCTAATCCATGAGCATGAAATGTCTTTCTATTTCTTTGTGTGATCTTTCACCAGCATTTTATAGTTTTCAGAGTATAGGTCTCACACCACTTCGGTTAGGTTTATTCCTAGGTATCTTATCATATAGCTCTCTAGAATTGTAATGTAACATGCAGTATAAATTTAAATATAATATGTAATCAGTTGCAAACAAAATTTTGTTCTTTTTGACTTTTAATTAAATTTCAGTTATTTTTGATGAATTCTGTGAAGATGTCAAATAGGCACTTGAATATATGAGTCAGGAGTTTCTATAGGAAACATAGGGCCTGCCAGAAATACATTTTTATGAGTAAACTTATAAATTTAAATTCATGAGTTATATATGTATATACAGCATATACCTTTGTAAACAAACTATATTTAGATGTATGGCATTACATAATTTTACCAAGGATAAATGTGTCAATAGAAAAGAAAAGAGGATCTGTGAATATCATTGACCTAATAACAGCTGATGAGAGTTCCAAATTTATAGATTTTCTTTAGAGCTCTTTGACAATCTGAATCAAAAGGTCTTATAGCCCATATTTATTGATGCATTAAACCAAATTCTATAAATATTCCCAAAAGAAATATATGCTGAAGCAGTCAAATATTTTTATGTAAAGATGTGTTTTGTGGCATTATGTATAAAAGAGAAAATAGGAATAATCCTAAAATTCCAGAAACTGGAGAATAGTCATAAAATATGAAATATTATGCAGCAGTGAAATTCTTTTTAATTCAAATTTAAGTTAGTTAACATACAGTGCAATATTGGCTTCTGGAGCAGAATTTAGTGATTCATCACTTAAATACAAAAATATGGAATGCTTCATGAGTTTGTGTGTCATCCTTGTACAGGGGCCAATGTAATCTCTATATCACTCCAATTTTAGTATATGTGCTGCTGAAGAGAGCACTGGCAGCAATGAAATTTTAATTAAGGTTTCAAAATATTTATGGATATGGAAAAATAAAGCAGAAAAAACCAAAGCATAGCTTCAGGGAACTGATCATGTAATAGAGATACAGGTACATAAACAAATAATTAATGATTAAGGTCAGAGTAGAAGTGTCTAGAAAATATAGAAGAAACTAAGGAGTAAATGTTTAAGTATGTCTAGTGTTAGAGTGTTTGGAGGCAGTTTCTCAGAGGCGATGGCCTCTGAATTGAAAATGTGAAGGATGAATAGGAATGGTTTGAGCAAAAGGAACAAAAACATGTGTCAAGGCAGAGAGTATAGAACAATGTGGTATATTGATGAAACTTTAAGAAGCTAAAAATTGGGCAGCCCGGGTGGCTCAGCAGTTTGGCGCCACCTTCAGCCCAGGGCCTGATCCTGGAGATCCAGGATCGAGTCCCACGTTGGGCTCCCTGCATGGAACCTGCTTCTCCCTCTGCCTATGTGTCTGCCTCTCTTTCTCTGTATGTCTCTCGTGAATAAACAAATAAAATCTTTAAAAAAAAAAAAAGCTAAAAATTATTGAAGCAAAAAGCATAAAAACAGTTGAAGAAAGTGGGGCAGTCAGGGGCAAATCGTACAGTGCTTAAAGTGTCATACAAAGATCTAGAATCTATAACCAAGTCAGTGGGGTGTGGGGTTAGTGAAACATTTTCAACAGGGACATAACAAGTCAGATTTAAATATAACTCTAACATCTCCACACATTGCAAGGAAATAAATATTTCCTGAGAAAATTAGACATAAAATCGAATATCCAATTTGACATATTCTTGCTTTACTCCTGCCTCTTCACCCACAACACACTATGTTTTCTCCCAGCTATCTCATCACACCTGCTTCCTCTTCCCTCTAGAATCTCTGCGATAATGTCTGTTGTCAGGAGCAGAACTATGTTGCATATTGTCTTCCAACCAGGGCTGTTGTGAGGCCCATCTGTGGATGGATGTTGGTGATATAATGTGTCAGTGCCTTCCAGATGCAAGACCGTAACTAACTACCGCTATGGCCCAAGTTCATAATACCCAGGACTAAGGCAGTAGCAGTAGGGCCTGGAAAAAGGAAATGGATTTAATAAATACATATATATAGAAGGCGGAATGGATTGGATGGCTCGTAGACTGAGAATCAAGGAGGGCAGTGGTAAATTCAGTTCTGGACCTATTCTACTGAACAGCATTTAGAGCAGTGGTTTCCAAACTTGACTGCACATTGGAATCAGTGGAGGAGCTTTGCAACAATACACATTCTAGAACATCACTCCTGACTTTTCTGATTCAGTACTCCTGAGGTGTGAAACAGGTATCAGCATTTTAAGTAGGCTCCAGTGGTGATCAGAATGCACAACCGAATTGGAACTTTTTCTGTAGAACACTGCTCAACTCAGAGTTAGTGAAGTATTAACTAGCACAGAAATGGATACAGAAAAAAATGTCTTGGTTATGGTCCCATGGCTCCTGTTGTTGCAAGTGAATTTAGTTGAGATCTGAATATTCCCTTCCATTGCTATTCTGAACAGATGTTCATTCCTCATTCATGAGAAATTAGGGTTTGAATATCCTGCACCTGTTGCCAGATCTTACCAATGGCAGATTCTCAACTTCTTTCTCTATACATCTATTAATCCAGTTCATAATGATTTCTTTTATGTTTAGCATGTGCTTTTTCTGGCACAAAAAGAGGTCCTCTATATAAGCCCAACTTCCCACATACGCAAATGATTCTATTAGATACTCAGCAGATGTCCAAGACAATGGTTTTCCACAGGAGAACTATATCTTGGAGATTAAACCATGTTGCCTTAAAAAGTGGCCAAAATTTCATTCTAAGTTACTAAAAACCCTGTGAAGAAGCTGTATGTATAATGCATACAGTGTGACTCAGATCACTGACCATGGGGAATATAGTGTAAAAAAAACAAACATACATTGATCTGGTCATATTGTTCCCAAAAGTGGCGCTTCACCATATGAAAGATATTATCACGTAGGTAAGTTGAACCGTTAGATTTGCTCTTCCCAGCCTTTCTAGTAGATCTCTACTTATTTTTGTCAACTGCTCACTGGTTTGGTCACTAGATGTTTTCTTACACGGTACCAACTCTGAGGATTAAGTAACCTCTCTTTAGACACTAATTGATGGTGGACACAGAGATAATTACCGCGCACATATTTTTTAAAAAATAAACTCAATATTAAAACATCTTACCAAAAAAATAAAAATAAAAAAAAAAAACATCTTACCAACGATCTTAAACTATATTGGATGATGATCAAAACCTCACATGTTACAATAGCACTGCCAACACAAAACAGACTCCACTCGAGTGCTTTCTATTGTATCTCTTGGTAAGGTGCCTTGCAACTACACCCTGGAAGCATGTGCAAAATTTTACTGCCTTCCTTCATAGTCAGAAATCAGGGGGAGTAAGCTCATCTGGGCTTCTAGATTTCTAACAGGTTTGTTGACAAATGCATTCACAACTGGATTTGAAGGGCATTATTCTCAAAAGAAAAGTTTAAAGATCTCCTTGTCAGAAACCACACAGATGGCATACATCCTAGTGGCTGCCAGAAGTTAGAGATGGTGGGCAGGGGCAGGGATGACATTGTGGCTTTAAAGGGGTAGCACGGGGTGGTGCAAAGGGAGGTGGGCGGGGGGTGGGGGTGACTGGGTGACGGGCACTGAGGGGGGCACTTGGTGGGATGAGCACTGGGTGTTATGCTATATGTTGGCAAATTGAACTCCAATAAAAAAAAATAAATAAAAATAAAAAATAAAAACCTGAAGCTAAAAAAAAATTTTTTTTTAATTTTTAAAAAGGGGTAGCACAAAGGAGATCTTTGTCATGGTGAAACACTTCTGTATCTCAACTACGGTGGTGGTTTTACCAACCTTACGTATGTGATCAAATGACATAGAGCTATACTCACACATCATATCAGTATCAGTTCCCTGGTTTTGATGCTATTTTACGTATAAGATGTAGCTATTGGGGGAGACTGGGTGAAAGATACAGAGGACCTGTATATACTATCTTTGTACCTTCCTCTGAATTTATAATTATTTCAAAATAAGAAATTGAAAAGAGGGATGCCTGGGTAGCTCAGTGGTTGAGCGTCCGCCTTAGGCTCAGGGTGTGATCCCGGTTTGAGGGATTGAGTCCCACATGAGGCTCCCTGTGAGGAGCCTGCTTCTCCCTCATTCTATGTCTCTGCCTATTTCTGTGTATCTCTCATGAATGAATGAATGAATGAGTGAATCAATAAATAAATAAACAAATATTTTTAAAAATGTAAAAAAAGAAAAGGAAGCTCCTTGTCAGAGTCATTGTCCATTAGAGAGTAGCAGCCCCAAGCAGTGTGGGAGCCTGCTTCTTCTAGAACTGACGTCATCTGTTTGCCTGCATTTGGGCTACCACGTACTAGTTAAGTCTATCATTTCACTCAGTTCTTTGCCTGGTAGTTTGTCAATGCATAGCCTCGCAACTCAGGCCCAATTTCTACCTTTAATATTTTTTCTTGTTCAATCCATAATGCCTAAGAGTATCTGGCATGTGGCAGGAATTTTGGCTTGAATGAATAAAGGAAGGAAAGATGGTCTCCTCTGTCCTCCTAGAACTCGGAGTTCCTTGAGGGCTAGAACAACAGATTCATCTCTATCGGCAAAATATCTAGCACAGTCAGCTTTCAGTGAATGTTTTAGGAAGTAATAAATGGAATGTTATTAAATCAGCTAGGATTATTGTTATTAACATTTTAAAGGCTCTGTCCTCTGCCAAAAGGAACTTTTCATAATTTTCATCCATTCACCTCTCTTTTTAAAGACCTTTTTAATTTTTTTTTAACATAACGGAGGGCAACCTATTTTTAGCGAGGTAGCATACTTCTGCATGTATGCCTATAAAATGGTAGTTTTCGAAGATAGAGAATTATATTCAAAGCTGTTCTTGCAAATCACATCCTGCAGAGATTCTAGATGGTTGTGGCACCAGCTCTGCTACTTTTCAAAATAAATTAGTGAGGCCCTTGGGATCCAGGGGAAGAATGCTTGTTAACTGGTTGCTGCAAAGATGGGAAAAATAAGGAGCCCCACTGGAAGACCAATGAGCTGCTGAGGCCTCGGCCCCTATACCTTTCATACCTTCACTACTAGCCCATTGGTAGTGTTTGAATATTCAAGAGAATAGCCTGTGTGCTTTGGTGGGGAGCAGCAGGTAAAAAGAGGCAGACGTGGCAATTATCTGATGCAAGTTATACCCCAATTTTCTGCACATTTCTCATGTATTCCCATATTCTGTGAATATGAGACAAGACCCCTTGGGTGCAAATGACAGAAAACCTAACACAAGCAGGCTCTAAAAATGGAGAATTTGTTAACTTATATATATATATATATAAAAAATCTGTGTGAGACTTGAACTAGGAGCCAAAACAAGGTTATCTGGGTTTAATTTATCTCCGCTCTTGCCTCTGCGGTCACCTGTGTTGCCTTCATTATCAGGCTTTGACCAGTGACCTGCTTAATCTCCCCAAATTCAAATATAGTAGTAAAGAGAATATATCTTTTCCCGGTAAATTCAGTACAAATCCAAGGATTCACTCTAATTGGACTAGCTGAGGTCACATGTTCACTCACCAACTCATCACTGTGGCTAAGGGTGTTCTGTGAATCAATTGGCCGGGCCTGGATCTTGCACTCCACACTATTGGAGTCAGTTGAGTTCCAACCCAATGAAAGGAACAGAAAGTGGAATGCCAACTCCAGAAGATATTGTGGGTACCAGTCCTAGAAGAAAGAGGTACAAGATGCTGGCAAGCCAAAACAATAAACATCAAGTATATCCAGTACGCTGTTTCAGTGCCACTTGAGTCGACTGCTTAGTTTTCTAATGTGCTTCTTCCACTTTTGAGCCATTGTTTCTACCATCCCTCCTCATGTCTTCTTCTTCTTTTTTTTTTTTTTTAGGATTTTATTTATTCATTCATGAGAGACACACACACAGAGAGAGAGGCAGGGATACAGGCAGAGGGAGAAGCAGGCTCCATGCAGGGAGCCCAATGTGGGACTCGAACCTTGGTCTCCAAGACCACACCCTGGGCTGAAGGTGGCGCTAAACCGCTGAGCCACCCAGGGCTGCCCCCTCCTCATGTCTTCTTGTCAAAATACTCTCTGTCCTTCAAGGGAATGTCCAATTTAAATGTTACTTTGTCTGCCCTTTCCTCAGTCCTTGGTCAAATGAATTTCTCTTATCATCTATGTTTCTGTAGTACTCTGAACCTCTGCTCTGGTGTCCGTTATAGTCTGTTTGGTATTGTAATGACCTGAATTTGTATCTTTATTTCCCTAGGTGACCAGCTTCTTGAGGTTAGGTATTGAATCTATTATAGCTTTGCATTGCCCACAGAGTGCCAGTGACTTTGCCATACCCACGATATATTCTTGCTAGATTATTGACTTGAAATTCATTTGAATAATTGATCTTTTTTTCCCCCCATTTCAACATGGTCTATCAGTGGTCTGTTTTTCACTTCTGCAAAACTGCTCTGGGGCATGTATTTATTTTTGAAGCTTTCCCACTTTTTCTTCAACTTCAATAAGGAAATAAATTTATTTTTATTCAATATAATTCTTCAATTGCTAGTTTGTCTATGCAACTTGAGTTCAAGTGAATGTCTGATTGTCTTGAGACTGGAAGGCCTTGACCCTCCCTTCAAATCGCTTATATCTTTTATAGATTTTATATCAGAAACCAAATCCATTATGCATGGAATGGCTTTAAGCTATATAATCAGCCAGAATTAATAACAATTATAATAGAGTCTTTCTATTGCAAATTAAATTCAGCATTTTATAATTCACCAACAAAGTCTGACTGACAAGAGAACTCTTCTGCCCTTTTAGAGGAGTTGATGTTTAAAGTGGATAAATAATGGGTGCCTAGGTGGCTCAGTTAGTTAAGCCGGTTGTAATCTTCAGGTTGTGAGATTGAGCCCCACTTCGGGCTCTGCACCCAGCATGGAATTTGCTTGAGATTCTCTCTCTGCCTCTACCCCTTCCTTGCTTGTGCTTGCTCTCTCTCTAAAATAAATAAATCTTTAAAACAAAAAAATATAATAATTAAAAAGTAAAGTGGACATATAATGATACATCTTCTCTGCTCGTGAAGCTGCAAAGACCAGTGTTTAATCCTATACAAATAAGATCAATAGGATAAAAATGGGGAAATATTCAGGGTAATATAGTGCTTTACTGAGCACTATGGCTCTGTGCCCTTGGCTTTGTGTGGATGATAAGCAGATGAATACGACGTAAAATCCTCATGGTACAGGCCTGTGCACAAAACCTTTAAAAATAATATAGTAAGACCAGTAATCAAGTTCTCAGACTACTCTTGAAGGATGGAGAAAGAGAACTTAATCTAGAGCAGGGACATAAGGTAAGAATTTTGAATTCACTTAGTTATCTAGTGTTTCCAAAGGGCTAAACATTAGCGTTGTATAGAGAGATAGTCTGTGGCTTAGAGAGATTCAATAACTTTTTTAGGGTCATGTATGGAGACTGTTTGGCATCTATGGACCTGTAGTTCCAGTCAGTCTCAATCTGTCCTATTAAATATTACTGTCCTTCTTACACCATACATGTTATTGCCTAGAGTTAATGAATCACAACCATAGCAGAATATTTCTAGAACACAATACATATAAGAAGAAAATATCTTCAGAGTAAAATAACTGAGAAACTTGAACAAAATATTTTATTCATAAGCGGAAATGAGTTCCACACCTCCCATATCACTCAGGAAATGAGTATGTGTTACACTGTGTCTGTGCCAGATGTCGAAATTTGGTGGGTGGGGGGTGGGGGTGACTGGGTGGCGGGCACTGAGGTGGGCACTTGACGGGATGAGCACTGGGTGTTATTCTGTATGTTGACAAATTGAACACCAATAAAAAATAAATTGATTTAAAAAAATAAAAAATTTGGCAGAGTGCATGCAAACAATAAAGTTTCTCAGTCAGGGTCCCTTGATTTTGGAGATGGCAGTTAGGAATAAAATATGTATACAGACTTATATGTCCCTCTAACTCAGGAAACAAATGTGATACAATAATTTTCCTAAAATTTCACTTAAAGTGTTAACAAACTCACTATTCCAAATAAAATGAACTGCAGTTGATTTGAAGGGCTTGCACATTGCAGTGCTCCATAAAGTCAGCCAACCTCAACCCATCAAGATAAACATAGGGTAGTGCATATTTAAGATGAATTTTATGTCTTGGAGGGTAATTTTAAGGCATATATGAGAGAGATGATATTAATAATAAACCAAGCCAAAGAATTGCTTATTTTTCAGGGAAAACAAAAATATATCATTTAGAGTTGTCAGTCTAAATGTGTTAGTTTCTTTGGTAGTTATTTCTCCCTGAAATATCCTCTAGGATCTTTATCGAATTTTACAACTCTTGTGTAATTGTGTAGAACTCTTGATACACAGTTTCCTAGAGATGGAAAACCTTTTAACTAATGAAACTGTATATTTTATGATAACATATATTCAATCTAGGAAAATGAAAACATAAATATAGCTTCAAACAAAAAAAACATTTCTGGATTTTGAAATTAAGAGTTTACACCAGACTTCTATGCAATGAAACACCTTAAGTACAGTTATTCTTTTACCTAATCATCTCTTTCCATCTTCCATCTCCTATACATCTAGTACACATTTCCACTTGGGCATTTCACAAGTACAGTGTATTCAAATCCAACCATTCCCTTACCTATATACTCGTCCCTCCTGTGTTTCCAGTTCTATATGTGACACCACCATTGACCTATTCACTCAGGAGTAATATTTATAGGTCATCCTTAGTATTCTCATTAGTTTTGGCTCCATATCCTGTTAATTACATCTCATCAACATCCCTAAAAACACTACAAGTGCCTTATTTTATTTTTTTAAGATATATTTGAGAGAGTGTGTGTATGAGTGGAGGGAGGGGGCAGAGGGATAAAATCTCAAGCAGACTCCATGCTGAGTGTGGAGCCTGATGTGGGGCTGGATCTCAGGACCCATGAGATCATGACCTGAGCCAAAACCAAGAGTTGGACACTTAACTGACTGAGCCACACAGGCATCCCCACAACTGCCTTATTTTAGACATTTATTGTCCCTCAGCTGGCTTGTTCTAATAGTCACCTACTTTGTCTCTTTTTTGTTAATCTTATCCTTAAAAACTCTCTTACTCTCATTAAAATCTAGATCTGAAAAAAATAATAGAATAGAATAGAATAAAATAAAATAAAATAAAATCTAGATCTATTTCTGTCGTTCCCAATGGTCCCACTTTGTCTACAGGAAAAACATCCAAACTCCTTAGGATGGCATTTAAGACTCTTCATCATCTGACCTTATGCCAGTGTGAAAGAGAAGATATATTAAAAAATAAATAGGTACTTTTACAATAGCACTAAAAGTTTCTTCCTGCAGCTAGTTCTTTATTTCTCCTTCCTCTTAGAGGAGACTTTGTAAGAGTTGCCTATATTTGCTATCTTCATAATCTTATGATCTGTTTACTTTTTAAACCACTTCAGTCTTTTCCTATTTCTCCACCATCAGTGTTTCCACAAAAATGTCTTACTCCATAGTTACCAATGACCTCCATATTCATCCAAATAATAGTTTCAGTCTTCTTTTCACCAGACAGTTCTATTACTTATGACAGAACTGACTACTCATGAGCGCTCCTTTGGATCCTAAGAAACCACCCATTTCTGGTCCTCCTCCTACCTCTCTAGTTGCTCTTTCAAAATTCTCCTCTGAGGACTCATTATCATTTATCTGGCCCTTAAATGTTGGATCTCTTTGACCCCCTTCACAGCTCACTTTTGCCACAGGCAAAATCATAGACTTCTTGAGATCAAATATAAGCAGGTGACTCATAATATTATATCTCTAGCACAAACTTTTGAGCTCCAAAACTGTATTTTCAAATCTCTACTTGACATATTACTTGAATATAGAATAGGCACTTTAAAAATCAACGTATCCAGGGGGACCTGGGTGGCACAATCGGTTAAGCATCTGACTTCTCATTGTTCCTACCAAACAGAGCTCCTCAGCCTATATTTCTTGGCTCAGCGAATGGCACTAATTATATACCCAGTAGTCCTAGCCAGCAAACTGGATAATATCCATGACTTCCTCCTTCTGGCCTTTTTAAAAACACATTTTATTTACTTATTTATTTATGAGAGAGCATGTGCTTGCATGAGCGAGGGGAGGGGCAAGGGGGAGGGAGAGAGAGAGAATCTCAGACTGCGCTGGGCTCAGAGCCTAACGTGAGGCTAGATCTCATGACCCTGAGATCATGACCTCAGCTGAAACCAAGAGTCAGGTTTGTTTGTTTGTTTAAGATTTTTATTTATTTGACAGATTGAGAGAGTACAAGCAGAGGGAGTGGTCGGCAGAGGGAGAAGGAGAAGCAGGCTCCCCATTGAGCAGAGAGCCCAACACAGGGCTTGATCCCAGAACCCTGGGATCATGACCTGAGCTGAAGGCAGACACTTAACCGACTGAGTCACCCAGGTACCCCCTTTCTGACCGTTTACATCCAAATAATTACTAAGTCTTGAGCACATAAACACCTAAATGTTACCTAATATCTCCTGTCTACTGTGTACATAGTATCATCCTTATTTTCTCTTTCCTAGACCAGGACAGTAGTCCTGTAACATCTTCTTGCCCCCATCATTTATTTCTTATGTTAATTCTCTATCCTGTAGCATATTCCGTGCTTTTTTTTTTTTTCTGTCCCATGACTTCTGAGGTAATAGTCTCTTTTGGCTTTCCTCCCATTTTTTATTTTTTCTTCTTAGCTCCGATGCCAGCTCCCTTCCATCTCCTCATCTATTAAATGCGGTGCTCCTCAGTGTTCTGTCTGAAGCTTCTTTTTCATGTATCATTCACTCCTGGGGTGATATCTTTTCTCTCATGGCTTCAAATAACAACTAGATGTTTTAACTATTAGAGTCATATCTGTAGGCCAATTTTCTCCCCTGAGATATACTTGAATTTTATTCTGGATTTCTCTGACTATATGTCCACAAAGCTTAGCAAATCTGGTCCATCTCCCATCTGTCTTGCCTATTGATGTCATTCTGACTACAGTATTATTTTTCTTTATTCTCTGATGGGTGATGGTGTACTTATCTTCAAAATCCAGGTAACGTATTATTTTTTTTCTGAAGCCTTCTTTACATAATACTTTCCATGCTGTCTATCCAGTTTGGCTATGGTTAAATTTCTTTCTATATTAGTCAGGGCTTTTTTGGTCACTACTGACAGAAACTTAATTCTAACCAGCTAAAGCAAGCAGGAGGATTTATCCTAAGGCACATGTAACCATGGAAATGGCAGTGGTTCAAATGGCCTCCAGGACAACGGGAGCAATGAACTCCAATATCATCTAGATTCTCTCTCCATCTCTCATCTCTACTTCTGTTTCTATGTTGGTTTTATTCACTCAACCTGATCCTCTCCACACTAGGAAACACATCCACTAGCAGTTCTCATGCTTCATATTTCTGCATCATACTCAGAAGGAGACTATCTCTTTTCCTCTGTTGCATTTTGGGAAAAAAATCAGTTTAGGGTTCTGTTTGGCTAGGCTTCAGTCATGCTCTTAACTCTGGACCAATGACATGTAGTTGTGAGTCAGGGTATTAATATTTGCCCAACTTTGATCAGCTGCACAAAACCAATTAACCATCACTGATGAAAAGGATATGAAAACAGAGACCCACTAGAACCTCCTGGTTGAAATGGAGGTGCATAGGATTACAGGAAGAATTTTCTATATGAAGGGTAAGGGTCCTGGCATACAAAATAACTTTCCACTAATCTTCTTATCTAGTTCTACTTCTGAAGCTTAGTTAAGTGTGTGTGTGTGCATGTACACGTGTGTGTCAGAGAAAGAGAGACAGAAATGAGGCCGTTGAGGGTGCATTAATTTAAGGAAGTGGATATAGGTGCTATTTCTTCATTTTTTTTCTTTTCCTTAATTTTTTTAGCGGGCATCTGTTTCTAAAAGTTTCTAGTAGTTTTATTAGAGTTTTTTATTTGAATTAATACTGGGGCAAACTCCCCAGTATTCTGGAAAACTTGAAACACCATGCCTTTAATTATGTACCTTTCACTGTTCTCTGAGGAAGTATAAAAGATCAATTAAACAAAACAGGTTATTGAGTTTTGTGTGCTGGTAAAGTCCTATAATCCCCCTCTTTACCTATATGCTTAAAAACTGCTAGAATAGAATCTTTAAAAATAAAAGGGGCGGGGGATGCCTGGGTGGCTCAGTCATTGAGCGTCTGCCTTCAACTCAGGGCGTGATCCCAGAGTCCTGGGATTGATTCCCACGTTGTTTTCCCCCCATGGAGCCTGCTTCTCCCTCTGCCTGTGTCTCTGCCTCTCTTTCTCTCTCTCTGTTGTGACTATCATAAATAAAAATTTTTTAAAAATCTTTAAAAAAAATCTGCTAGGGTAGGATTAGGTAAATTTGTGTGGAATGGAGATTCAACAACAATAACAAAAAAATTGCAGTTGCAGCAAGCTGGGCTAACCTAAGACTACCTTACTGCTTTCATTTTGGGGGTAGTAACTTGGATTCCCTGGTGATTTCTGTGGCAAATGGAACTCTAAAAGAACCTGAGGCCAGTGTAAGGGCACTTAGAGCTCCCTTGATATTCGTCCTGGTGTAAATAAAGGGGTTTATTTACATTCTTGTTCTCTATTGACCCATCCAGGTGACTGAGAAGAACTACATCCAATAGCAATAGAAGCCACCTTTGGTGACTTTAAAAGTGAAATTTCATATGTTAGAATATGACCGATACACACAGATCTCAGTCTTATTCCTCGTCTCAACATGTTTCATTGAGGGCATATCTGCTATACTGATTTCCTATCTTTCCCTTAACTTCACAGTTTGGTTTTCTTTTTTATTTTATTTTATTTTATTTTATTTTATTTTATTTTATTTTATTTTATTTTATTTTATTTTATTTATTTTATTTTATTTTATTTTTATTTTATTTTATTTTATTTATTTTATTCTATTCTATTCTATTCTATTTTATTAATTTTATTATTTATTCATGAGAGACACACACACACACACAGAGACAGAGAGAGACAAAGATACAGGCAGAGGGAGAAGCAGGCTCCACACAGGGAGCCCAATGCAGGACTCAGTCCTGGGACTCCAGGATCACACCCTGGGCCCAAGGCAGGCACCAAACCACTAAGCCACCCAGGGATCCCCCCACAGTTTGGTTTTCTGATAATCCAAGCAAATGAAGTAGAAAGATACTGATCAAATGAAGTTTAATTAAATAATCGATCTCTTATTTTGTCAGGGTCTACATGTAGGCTTAGGCATGCCTTCAAACTCTTAGGCAAGCAGTTGACAGTTCTGTCTTAGGGTTCTACGCGAGTAGGAAGGGAAAACTAAGATCAGTCTGAGGTGAAAGCTTTGAGTTTTCAGATATACTCTGGCCACCTCATACAACCCTACACATGTGCACTGACTTGTAGATCCTCAAAAAAATGTGTAGTTTTTCAAAGTTCTCTATGGATATCTCATTTTCCAAGTATTTCTTTTAACTTTTGCCCAATCTCTTGTTTGTCCCAAATGATATCATTACTTCATACAGCAACAATATTAAACAATTGCTGCTGATTGTTTCTTTAATAAACACTCTGGGGATAGGACTTTTTCACATGACGGAACTGAATCACATCAAATAAAGACAAGTATGGCAAATGGGGCTATTTCAGGGAACTGCCAAACAGGTCAAATAGTAACAGTTATTTGGAAATTGGGTGATGTGGGGAGTTCCAAACACATTCTGCACCCTAAGTGACTGATTTTAAGAACTGTTGTGGTTGTGAGGCTATTAGTGTTCAAATCTACCGTGGAGCTTGGGAGAGAGGAATGGGAATAGGGCAACTAAAGTCCCATAAAGCTCACACTTTGTGCTGAGATTCAACCATTTTCAATAAACACTCCTTGGATTGTTGTAAGCCTTTAGTCAATTTCTATAATTCAGAAAGTCGATTTTGCAATTTTTACTAGTATTTCCCTTGCTTTCCTGGAAGAATAAATATTTGGAATTCCTTACTCTGCCAATTCCAGAAAGGATTGTATTTTAGATGCCATTTCAAATCAGAAGTTCTCCTGATATTTGCGTGTGTCACTTCCTTCATAAAGGAGGCTTATTCTTTGGTGGCACTCAGTGGAAACCTGTTACACCTTCATTTTATATTTATTGTCTACATGCTATTACTTCAGATTAGCCTAGACATGTGGTGGCATGTTGGGGGAAATGCATTGCCATTCCAGACTCTCATTCCTTTTTATCTGCAGAATGTGGGACGGGGAATAGGTGATCTTGAAGGTGTCTTTTAACTAGATGTTAAAGATTTTGCTTTGGGGGATCCCTGGGTGGCTCAGCGGTTTGGAGCCTGGCTTCCGCCCAGGGCGTGGTCCTGGAGTCCCGGGATCGAGTCCCACATCAGGCTCCCTGTGTGGAGCCTGCTTCTCCATCTACCTGTGTCTCTGCCTCTTTCTCTCTCTCTCTCTCTCTCTCTGCACGTCTCTCATGAATAAATAAATAAAATTTTTAAAAAACTAAAAAAAAAAAAGATTTTGCTTTGATTGACTTTTTGCTTCTGAGGCTTAATCTACCCTGCAGAAAGCTTACGTTTGCCAAAGTCAGACCTATAGGCCTGATTATGACAAATAGCAAAAAGCTTTTGAAAAGGAAAGTGAGAGAGCATTGAGTGGATGGCCTAATGAAGTTCTATATTTATAAGTAGGACACTTTATTCTCCCTATACAGGCATGACTTTTGGTAATGTCATTGATGACATATCCACCCCACCCATTAAGAGTAGAACAACTTCAGACACTCACTTTTTGCCTTTAAAATCAGTGACACAGTTCTTATGGCTGACAGCCTCACAGGGACAGGCAATTAATTCCTCTGATGAGTGGCTCCAATGGATTTCAACGAAGCACATACATTCCCAGGAGGAGATTTACTAACCCAGCAAATTTGGCTCTGAGAAAGTGGGTTAGATTCTGTGAGGTGAGAAAATAGTACTCGAGTACGCTGTAGGGTACTGGGTTGAGGATGGACTGGGGAATATATGAATTTTTCTCACCCTCAAGCATTCTAGGGAAATGGTATCACACTTGCCAAAATCAGCTAATTTCCCCCCAAAGAAAGGTTCATAGGGAAGGGGGCAACTGCTATGTTTAGATCTGCTGGAGCTGGCACCAAGAAGAAAGTTTCTCTACCAGTTGGCTTATGGAATTCCAGCTCATTTGAAGCCAACCATTTTATAAGCTTAAGAACTAACTCCATCCCATACCCAGGGAAAATATCCTCTAGGAACAAAGTTGCAGCACGAAACAAGATAAAGTCCTTGGCTTATGGATCTTGCATTACTACAAGTAAGTCAGACAGTGAATACATTAAGATACAGATCAGTGCTAGGTAGTGAGGAAACAATGATTGACCCTATTTCATGCATTAATCACTTTTATCCTATCCCATGTATTATATGCACATATATAATGCTGGAACTTGGAGAAGAGATTTGGGCTTCTTAAATTAATTTTAAAGTTATTAGAAACCATTGGGTTCAAGAATGTGTGGGAGGAAATCAAGGTAATAACTATAGGCAATTTTGTTGAGAAGTTTATGAGGAGGCAGAGAATAATAAAGGGGCAGAAACTGGAGAGACACAGCTAGAGAATTATGAAGAAGATTAAGGAGTGTCTAGGTGTACATCTTATAAAACTTTAGTAATTAATAGAGCTTTGTAATAGTGCAGGAAGTAACTACAGAATAGAAGATCAAGAAATAGACCCAAATCTCTATAGGGCATATCATAAACTTAGCATTTCAAATCTATGGAGAAAAATGGATTTTGTTTTTCATAAATGGATATCATTGGGACATGTGGCTAACTAGGAAAACATTGCCCAAAATATTCAAAAAGGAGAAGAAAAAAATATAACATTATGAGTTTTAAAAATAATTCTTGGTGCACCTCTCTGGCTCAGTCAATGGAACATGTGACTCTTGATCTCAGGGTCATGAGTTTGAGCCCCACATTGGGTTTGGAGATTACTTAAAAACATTTTTTTAAATAATAATTTTTATGTTGGTATCATCTCAAAATGATAAAAAATATTAGAAGGCATTGAAAATCAATTATGTTAGGGGCGCCTGGGTGGCTCAGTTGGTTAAGCATCTGACTCTTGGTTTTGGCTTAGGTCATGATCTCAGGGTCCTGAGATTAAGCCACATGTCAGGCTCTACACTCAGTATGGAGTCTGCTTGAGATTCCTTCCCTCTCCCTCTACCCTTCTCCTCCCTGCAATAAATAAATAAATAAAATCTTTAAAAAAAAAAAAAACAGGAAAGGTTTTATTTTTTTTAATTTTTTTATAAATTTATTTTTTTATTGGTGTTCAATTTGCCAACATATAGAATAACACCCAGTGCTCATCCCATCAAGTGCCCCCCTCAGTGCCCATTACAGTCACCCCAACCCCCTGCCCACCTCCCCTTCCACTACCCCTTGTTCGTTTCCCAGAGTTAAGTGTCTCTCATGTTCTGTCTCCCCCTCTGATATTTCCCACTCATTTTTTCTCCTTTCCCCTTTATTCCCTTTCACTATTTTTTATATTCCCCAAATGAATGAGACCAGATAATGTTTGTCCTTCTCCGATTGACTTATTTCACTCAGCATAATACCCTCCAGGTCCATCCACGTCAAAGCAAATGGTGGGTATTTGTCATTTCTGATGGCTGAGGAATATTCCATTGTATACATAGACCACAGCTTCTCTATCCATTCATCTTTTGATGGACACCGAGGCTCCTTCCACAGCAGAAAAGGTTTTAAAGAACTCAATTATGTTATAAACTTTTCAAACTTAGATTCAACAAAAAAGTCAAAAGGAAAATGGCAAACTGGAAAAAAATTGACACACATATGACAAAGTATTGTATTTTTTGATGTATAAAGCAACTTAATATATTAATAATAAAATAACAAAATATGAAAGTAGGCAATGATTTTGAAAAAACAGCGCAGTAAAAAGGCATAGAAATGAATAAACATGAAAATATAATTAATCTCAATCATGAATAAGCTGCTATGAATTAAAATAACTGAAATAACATTTGTCACCTATAAAATTGGAAAAGTATTTAAAAATAGGTAAGACAGAATTGAGTACTCTTTTCTAAAAAGATTTTCATTTATTTATTCATGAAAGACACAGAGAGGCAGATACATATGCAGAGAGAGAAACAGGCTCCCTGTGGGGAGCTCAATGTGGGACTCAATCCCAGAACCGCAGGATCATACCCTGAGCCAAAGGCAGATGTTCAACCACTGAGCCACCCAGACGTCCCAGAACAGGGGACTCTTGAGTACTTTCTGTGGGATGATAAATCAGTCCAGCACTATCAATATGTTCAATTCACATACTGTTTGACCCAGAAATTCTACTTCTAGGGATTTATCCTAAATATAAATATATAATAATATATTGATATATATAATAATAAAATATCCATGATATATAATACAATATACAATGTATAAACATTTTTATATATACTGACACATGTATAGACATATATATATATATTCACTCACACACACACACATTTTCACAAATTCACAGAGGTATTTGAAGGTATTTGGAATATATTCAAACAAACAAACAAAAAAAACCACCAAATGACTTAAATATCTATTAGTAAGAGGGTAATTAAGTAGGTTATATTTAAGCCAAACGATAAAATAGTATATATACTTTGAAAAGAAGATAGTAATTCTGTGTACATTCATATGGAATGATGCCTAGCCCTAGAGCAGTATGTATGGATTGTGTGTGTGTGTGTACACGTGTGCATTCAAGTATATACATACCCTTATAACTGGATAAAAGTTACTATTGCTCAAGTATTCTCAGTATTTGTTCTTTCTGTTGGATTTAGAAAATTTGGACTCAACCCCTAGACTGGATCTATGAAAAAAAATCTACCTGGCAAAGGGATGTCTCTGGCTTTTGTGATAGAAATTTAAGAATGTGAAGAGAGAAATTTAGTTGGAGAAGCTTGAGGAGAAGGGAGGGGGTTTAAGTGCAATTGATTCAGCTAGCACTAAAGTATTGAGGTGCAGTGGTGGTAAGGAGGGAAAATTTAAGGACTGATAAGCTTTGTTCACGTGTCAGGGTTTTCTTTTTCTTAATTTAATTTATTTATTTAAAGATTCTATTTATTTATTCATGAGAGACACAGAGGCACAGACATAGGCAGAGGGAGAAGCAGGCTCCCTGGGGGAGCCTGATGCGGTACTTGATCCCAGGACCCAAGGATCATGCCCTGAGCCAAAGGCAGATGCTCAACCACTGAGCTACCCAGGTGCCCCAAGATTAATTTGTTTTGGAGAAAGAGTGCCTGAGCACATGAACAGGAGGAGGGACAGGGGTAGGAGGAGAAGGAGAGAATCTCAAGCAGGCTCCACGCTGAACATGGAGCCCAATGTAGGGCTAGATCTTGTGACTCTGACATCATGACCCTGAGATCATGATCTGAGCTGAAATCAAGAGCTGGATACTGGGGCGCCTGGGTGGCTCAGTGGTTGAGTGTCTGCCTTTGGCTCAGGGTGTGATCCTGGAGTCCCAGAATCAAGTTCCCCATTGGGCTCTCTGCATGGAGCCTGCTTCTCCCTCTGTCTAGGTCTCTGCCTGTCTCTCTGTGTCTCTCATGAATAAATAAATAAAATCTTAAAAAAAAAAAGTTGGAAATTTAACCTGAGCCACCCAAGTGCCCCTCACATCTCAGGATTTTCTGAGGACATAGTCATGGAAATAGCTTTAAAATGTGAGGGAAGGGCAGCCCGGGTGGCTCAGCAGTTTAGCGCCACCTTCAGCCCAGGGTGTGATCCTGGAGACCCGGGATCGAGTCCCACATCGGGCTCCCTGCATGGAGCCTGCTTCTCCCTCTGCCTGTGTCTCTGCCTCTCTCTCTATGTGTCTCTCATGAGTAAATAAATAACATATTTTTTAAAAATTCCTATGAGATTGTTTAATTTCCCCATTGTTTAAGTGAGGAAACAGATATGAAGTGATTGATACTACTTTCTTATTATACTGTAACAAGATCTATCCAATACTTTATTTAAGCTTTTGGCATCAGTAATACACCATAAGATCACCTTCTTGTTTTCATTCTGTTATGTTTGTCAAATTTTGCTGCCTGTATAATGCTGACTTTATTAAAAACTGGAAGGTTGAATTTGTTTTCTATATTCTGTACCTGATTAGATAGCTTTGAAATTATGTGTCTTCTCTGTTTTACAAAACCCCTCTGTGACTAAAAAAAAAAAAAAAAAAAACCCTCATCTGTGAAATTATATGGGTGGGAAATGATGGAGAAGGTTTGCTCTTTATAAAATATTTTCAGTTTCTTCCATGGATATTGGTTAGTAGATTGCTTAAGTATTATTATCATGAATCAATTTGGGTAATTGTTCTATAAAGTCATTTAGCCCAAATTTTTGTTTATTTGCATATGAATTTTTTGCAAATTATTCTGTTATACTTAAAACATTATTCGTATGTAAAATTACTTTCTCCATGTAATTTATAATTTTCTATATTTGTGATTTCCCAGTTTTTTACTGATTATAATAGCTAGTGCTTTCTATATCTTCTTGATTTTTTCATACAACAAACTCTTGGAAGTATTTAATTGCTTAACCATTTTTTCAATGTTCAAAATCATTACTATCTGGGGTGCGTGGGTGGCTCAGTTGGTTAAGCATCTGACTTTTGATTTCGACTCAGGTCATGATCTCTGGATCGTGTGATCAAGCCCCGTGTCAGGCTCTGCACTGGATGTGGAGCCTGCTTAAGATTTTCTCTCTCCCTCTCCCTACCGCCTGCTTGTTTGCTCTAAGAGAAAATGAAAAAAAACAACAACAACAACATTGATATCATATTTCCCATTATTAATCATTTGCTTCTGCTCTGGTTTACCTTTGTATATTTTTATGTATTGATCCTATTTTATTTATTTTCATTCTTCCATACTTAATGGTGTAACTTTTTTTTTAAGATTTTATTTATTTATTCATGAGAGACACAGAGAGAGAGAGAGGCAGAGACACAGGCAGAGGGAGAAGCAGGCTCCATGCAGGGAGCCTGACATGGGACTCGATCCTGGTACTCCAGGATCACACCATGGGCTGAAGGTGGCACTAAACCGCTAGGCCACCAGGGCTGCCCCATGGTGTAACTTTATATGATGATGTGCCTTTCTTTGACATAGTTTAGGTCAAGTCCTATAATGCATGTTCTTTTCATTGTCACCATTTTCCAAATGTTCTGCAATTTTAATTTTAGTTTCCTATAGGACATGAGAGCTACATAAGCAAAGAATTTGTGTGCTTGTTGCTTGTAATTTCCCTATCAGTATTTTTTGTCTGTTTCCTTTCATTTTTATTATAACCTTCTAATTTTATAGCTCTGTGCTTGGATAATCTGACCTGTACATTTTCTACTTTGGGGACTTGGTCAAAGTTTTATTTATACATTAATATGGTGAATGTGGGTGCTTGATAGAGGGTTTATTCTCTAATTACACAGTACAATGTTGCCTGTATCTATAAATTTAGCCTCATTAACTATTTAAAATAACTCTGCATTCTTATTTGGTTTTGACTTAGTCAATTTGTCATGAACACATGAGTAAAAGTCTCTATCTATAACAATTTTATGTCCATTTCTCCACATATTATTCATGACAGTTCGGTCGTCAATTTTGATGCTAGGTTACACGGGCATGATGTTGCAGGACAAGTAAGCTCTTCATTGTGGAGTATATCCATTTTCAATATAAAATATCTCTTTTTGAAATCTGTCCAATACTTTCTCTTACATTTCACTGATATTAATGGCACTGTTTTGTTTGCTTTTTCTTTTGTGGGTATTTGTTTGATACCCAGACATATACAGCCTCCCTTATTTTTAAATTATCTGAATTCAATTGGCTTTCCTTGTATTTAGCAAAGAGTAGAATTTTGTTTTTTGATCCAGTTGGATAACCTTTTACTTATAATTCGCAGAACAAATAATTTTTTGTTTTTGTCTATTTTATGTTGTATTTTGCTTTTATTTTTCCCCCTATTACCATATTCATTTATTCATTTAGCCTTGTGCTTGGGCTTTTTTTGGAGTTTTCCAAACTACTAGGCAAAATCAGTTCTAAATAGTTATGTAGTAAATACTAATAGCTACATAATTTTACCTTTTTTAAGAGTTTTTAATTTGAATTCCAATTAGTTAACATACACTGTGATAGTAGTTTCAGGTGTACAATATAGTGATTCAACAATTCTATTAATAGTGATCATCACACTGGGTGTTATGGTATATGTTGGCAAATTGAACTCCAATAAAATTTTTTTTTAAATAAATAAGCAGTGCTCATCATAATAAGTATACTCTTTAGTCTCCATCACCTATTTCACCCATCGCCCCCACCCACCTCCCCTCTAGTAACCATCAGTTTGTTCTCTCTAGGAGTCTTTTTTTTTTTTTTTTTTTTTTTTTAAATTTTTATTTATTTATGATAGTCACAGAGAGAGAGAGAGAGAGGCAGAGATACAGGCAGAGGGAGAAGCAGGCTCCATGCACCGGGAGCCTGACGTGGGATTCGATCCCGGGTCTCCAGGATCGCGCCCTGGGCCAAAGGCAGGCGCCAAACCGCTGCGCCACCCAGGGATCCCTCTCTAGGAGTCTATCTTTTGGTTTGTGTCTCCTTTCTTTTTTCTCTCTCTCTTTCCTTTTTTTTTTTTTTTTTTTAACTCTTTCATCTCTGTGGTAAGGGTCTCACTGAGGTCTTTTATTCTTTCCAGTGAGTGTCCTTATGACTGTTGCTTTAAATTCTCCATCAGGTATGTTCCTTATATTTGTTTTGATTAGATCTCTGACCATGGCCTTGTTTTGTTCTTTCATTTGGGATAAATTCCTCTGTCTTGGCATTTTAAGTCCCTGCCTTCTTCTCGGTGTTAGAAAAGCCAGTTATGTCTCCTGTTCCTGACAAAAATGGCCTTATAAAGAAGAGGTCATATAGTGTCCTGGGCCTGGTGCTTCAGAGAGTATCTTTGGTATGAACTGTGTGTGCTCTGGCTATTGTGTTGTGTTTTGGCTATTGTATCCTTCAGGGCAGTCATCTGCAGAAGCTCTCCTTGACTTCTGTGAGCAGTGTTTTGGTCCCTGGCCTGAAAGTGGTGAGTTTTAGCTAGAGGTGCTCTGGGCTGCTTATGCAATGAGACCTTATACCACCTCCACTAGAACTGAGGCCCTGCGTATCTCTTGGGTCAAGAGACATGGTGTGGGTAGAGTTTTGTGCTGGTCTTCCCGGGAGGAGGCCTGCCTTGCTGGGACTGGATCAAACTTGATTGAGAAGGGCAGTCCTGCTAGAGTACAGGAGGGTGGGGCTTGGTGTAATCAAGTTAGGTAGCCATTGTAGGCCCTGCACTGCTTCCTGTAGATGGCTTTATGTTTATGGTAAGGGACAGGGGAGGGAAATGCCTCCAGCCATTCCCTTCTTTTTTAGGGAGGCTTCTCTCAGGGAGGTATTCCAAAAAGAGCAAATATTCTCCCCTCTGTGTGCCCCAGGCATTTTTCAGATCACATTTTCCATTCCTTCTGCCACACTTCCTCTCCACCCTGGGCTACTGGATTGTTCGCCCTCTCTACAGGGGCAGCACAATGCCCTGTAGGCACTTTCCCAGGTAAACTTGCTGACCTTTAAAACTCCAGGCTTTAATCCCTGCTGCTCGCCTCTTTGACCTCAGCTGTAGCAACTTCTTGCTAGACACATCTCCAAAGGCAAGAAAAACAAAAGCAAAAATGAACTATTGGGACATTATCAAGAGAAAAAAGCTTTTGCACAGCAAAAAGAAGTGAACAAAACTAAAAGGCAACCTATGGAATGGGAGAAGATATTTGCAAATGTCTTATCAGATAAAGGCTTGTATCCAAAATCTATAAAAAACTTATCAAACTCAACACCCAAAAGGCAAACAATCCAGTCAAGAAATGGACAGAAGACATGAACAGACATTTCTCCAAAGAAGACATACAAATGGCTAATAGACACATGAAAAAAATGCTCCACATCACTCAGCATCAAGGAAATACAAATCAAGACCACAATGAGGGGTTCCCTGGGTGGCGCAGTGGTTTGGTGCCTGCCTTTGGCCCAGGGCGCGATCCTGGAGACCCAGGATGGAATCCCACGTCGGGCTCCCAGTGCATGGAGCCTGCTTCTCCCTCTGCCTGTGTCTCTGCCCCCCCCCCCCCCGTGACTATCATAAATAAATAAATAAATAAAAAATAAAAGACCACAATGAGATACCACCTCACGCCAGTCAGAATGGCTAAAACTAACAAGTCAAGAAACAGCAGATGTTGGTGTGGATGTGGAGAAAGGGGAACCCTCTTACACTGTTGGTGAGAATGCAAACTGGTGTAACCACTCTGGAAAACAGTATAGAAGTGCCTTAAAAAGTTAAAAATAGAACTACCCTACTATCTAACAATTTCACTACTAGGTATTTATCCAAACAAACAGTGATTCAAATGGATACATGCACCCCAATATTTATAGCAGCATTATCTACAGTAGCCAGATTACAGAAACGGCCCAAGTGTCCATCAATTGATGAATGAGTAAAGAGGTGGTATGTGTATATACAAATATTATATATATATATATAATGTATATATACAACATGGTATATATACAATGGAATATTAGCCATCAAAAAGAATGAAATCTTGCCATTTGCAATGACATGGATGGAACTAGAGGATATTATGCTAAATGAAATAAGTCAGAGAAAGACAAATACCATATGATTTCACTTATGTGGAGTTTAAGAAACAAAACAGATGAACATAGGGGAAGGGAAGGAAAAATAAAATAATATAAAAACTCGAGAGGGAGGCAAACCATAAGAGATGCTGAACTCTAGGAAAGAAACTGAAGTTTGCTGGAGGTGGGATGGGGGAAGGGATAATTGGGTGATGGGCATTAAGGAGGGCACTTGATATAATGAGCACTGGGTGTTATATGCAGTTGATGAATCACTAAATTCTACCTCTAAAACTAATATAAGGGATGCCTGGGTGGTTCAGTGGTTGAGCATCTGCCTTTGGCTCAGGTCGTGATCTTGAGGTCCGGGGATGGAGTCCCGCACTGGGCTCCCCGCAGGGAGCCTGCTTCTCCCTCTGCCTGTCTCTGCCTCTCTCTCTGTGTCTCTCATGAATAAATAAATAAAATCTTCTAAAATAAATAAATGAATAAAACTAATTTTTAAAAATACCTGCTTGTTTCAAGAACTCATGAAATTCAGCCTTTGTCATTTTCCAAGTCAGTGGCTTTGGGGAAACATTCTCCTGTGTGTTCCTCAGTCTCTATCTCTCTCCCCCTTCTCCTCCTCTGCCTATCTTCCTCTCCCTCTCTCCTTCTCCCCCCTGCCCCCTCCCTTTTTTTCTCTCCCTTCTCCACAACCACGGCTCTCTCCCCTCCTCAACATATCCAATCTGTTTCTCCCCTAAACCACGTCTCCATACTTCTACCTTCTTCAATGCAGCCTTTCTCCCTTTAGTTGTGGAGTGAGTCTGTTCTTTCAGTGTTCAGGTATAATTCTGGGGTATTTAGGATAATTTGATAGTTACCTAGTTGTGTTCATATGATGAGACAACCTAGCGTCCTCCTACTCTGCTGCCATCTTCCCTCCTCACATCTGTATTTTGCTTTTAAATACTTGTTTTGCCTGTGATCTTTGTTTATTTGATAATTTGTATACTTTAGATAATTAATGTTTATTTTTATTTACTATAGTATTTACTTTTTGACTTTTAATAATATGCTTATTTTTGTATGTATTGAGTTGATAGCTTTGTACAGCCAACTGACTCTTCTATAAAAGTTTAAGAAGTGGGGATCCCTGGGTGGCTCAGCGGTTTGGCGCCTGCCTTTGGCCCAGGGTGCGATCCTGGAGCCCCAGGATCGGGTCCAAGTCGGGCTCCGGGCATGGAGCCTGCTTCTCCTTCCCTCTGCCTTTCTCTCTCTCTATGTCTATCATAAATAAATAAATCTTTAAAAAAATATTTAAAAAAAAAGTTTAAGAAGTTGGCAATTTCCAATTTTCCTCTTCCTCCACTAGTATTCTAGTTTTTGCTATTTTAACATTATTTTGTAAATTAGCAATATTTTTAAGACTTGTCATTATATTACATTTTGTTAGTATATCTTTAATCATTGTTTGTCCCTTATTAAATATTTAAATGGATTAAATTCTCAATGTCTGTCTTTCATAACTAACTTTTAAAAAGTGATTTCTTTCGTTTTTAATTAATTTCGAAATTGGCTTGATTTTTTTTAAAGATTTATTTATTTATTTTGGAGAGAAGGATGAGCAGGTGGAGGGGCAAAAGGAGAGGGAGAGAATCCTCAAGCAGATTCCCTTCTGAGCATGGAGCCCAACGCAGAGCTCAATCCCAGGACCCTGAGATCATGACCTGAATTGGCTTGGTTATTTTCAAGGTACTAAGCCTTGAGTTCCATTTCCATTTGAGAGTATTTTTCAAATACTTTTTTTACTTTGAGAGTTTTCAAATTATAAAATTATAGAGTTATGGGATGACTGGGTGGCTCAGCAGTTAAGCGCCTGCCTTCAGTCCAAGGCGTGAACCTGGAGTCCCAGGGTCAAGTCCCACATTGGGCTTCCTGCATGGAGCCTGCTTCTCTCTCTGCCTGTGTCTCTGCTTTTCTCTCTGTGTGTGTCTCTCATGAATAAATAAATAAAATCTTTTAAAAAAATAAAAATAAAATCATAGAGTTATACTTCTTTGTCCAAGGAATTTTGTTTCCTTTGTTCCACTGGCTTCTTGTATTAAATGATCCTGTGGAAAGCTCTAATACTAGACTTATTTTCCCCCTTATACAACTGATTTGCTTTTTCTTTTTTTCTGCCTAAATACCTATGGGATTCTTTATAATTAGCACTTAGTGGCTTCCCCAAGATATGTTGTAGGGTTGATTATTTCATATTTTATCCCTGGAACACTGTATGTTATTTTGACATTTAGGTTTATGTCTTCTTTTATTTCAGGAGATTTCTCTAGTATTAGAAGTTCGAATGTTGTTTTTTGTTCCCTTTGTTCTTTTCAATCCCTCAAGGAATGCAAATTCCGTGAATGCTGACTTTTCTTTGTCATCCACATCTATCACATACTCACTTCTCACTTCTGTCCCTTTCTTCTGTATGTTTTTGTGCTTGTTTTTGTGGTTGTGAAGGAATTTCTCAAGCCTGGCCTCAATAGCTTTTCTAATGTGTTTTATACCCCCTTGTAGTTTCTATTGCATTTTTTAATCCTGTGATAATTTTACTATGCTATTTGATGTATCTTTTCAGCTCTTTTAGGTCAGGTCACTCTTTATAAGTTATCTTTTTCTTTAATGAAAAGTGTTGATATTTTAAATTTTTTTAATTTCTCTGCATAGTCATTTACTTAATATTTGCTGAGTGCTTATGATGTGCCAGGCACTATCTTAAATGTTGGGATCTTGCAATAGTAGTATATCAATGTAAATAATGACCTGCCTTCATACAGCTTCTGTGCCAATGAGAAGAGTCAGACAATAAACAGGATACCTAAGTAAAACACATAGTATAAAAAAGTATGATATAAAAATACAACAGGTGGCATGTAATATAAAATATTGTGGGGAACAGTTGAAGTTTTAGATTAGTGGTTAGGGAATATGTTGCTGAAGTGTTGATACTTAAATGAAGACGTGGGATCGTGAGGGAGTATGGAATGCTGCTAATGGGGGAAAACTGTCTCAGGCAGAGGTTAAAGCCAGTGGCAGGACTCTAAGTTTGCTTGGTAGGTTTGTAAAACAGAGCTACTATAACTGGAATGGAGCACATATGTGTGAGGGTGGTAGCAGATGTCAGAAAGAAAGGACAGGGAGCAGGTTATGTTGGTTATGTTGGGTGCGTAGATCATTGTAAAAACTTTTGGAATACAAAGAGGAGGATTAAAAATTGGATGATGTTGCTTAATGCTTTGCTAGAAGGGACACAATCTAACTTATATCTAACAGGATTGTTCTGGTTGCTGTGTGTCAAACTAACTAAAGGGAGGCCAGGGTAAAGGCAGGATGACTAGTAAGGAGTCTTTTGCAGTACCTCAAGTAACAGAATATAATGGCAAAGACCAGGGTGGTTGTGATAGAGATGGTGAGGAGTGGTCCATATCTGGTTATATTTTGAAAGCAGAGCTAGTAGGATTTATAAATAGCTGAGATTTAACCCAACATTTGCTTCAATGTGGATGGAACTGGAGGGTATTATGCTGAGTGAAATAAGTCAATCGGAGAAGGACAAACATATGTTCTCATTCATTTGGGGAATATAAATAATAGTGAAAGGGAATAGAAGGGAAGGGAGAAGAAATGGGTAGGAAATATCAGAAAGGGAGACAGAACATAAAGACTCCTAACTCTGGGAAACAAACTAGGGGTGGTGGAAGGGGAGGAGGGCGGGGTGTGGGGGTGAATGGGTGACGGGCACTGAGGGGGGCACTTGACGGGATGAGCACTGGGTGTTATGTTGTATGTTGGCAAATTGAACAGCAATAAAAAATAAATTTATTTTAAAAAATAGCTGAGTTTTAGAATGAGAAAAAAACAAAAAAGAGAGAGAGGAATCAAGGTGGGATACCCAAGTATTTGATCAGCGTAACCGAAAGGAGTTCTCATCAGCTGAGGTGGAGAATATTAAGGAGGAGCAAATTTGAAATGAAAGTTTAATAGCTCAGTTGTGGACTTGCTAAGTTTAGTATTTCCATCAATCATGTGAATGAAGATGTTAAGTAAAAAATGTGGCATTAGAAGCTAGATTTCCAAATAAAGGTTTGGACTAGAGATACGCATTGTGAGTCATCTGTGTATACAGATCATCTTAAGGATGAGATAACCAAAGTAGTGAATATAGATATAAAAGAGAATAGGAAAAAAATAAAATAAAAGAGAATAGGTGAAAGTTTGGGACCTAGGATATTGCAACCTTTCGAAGTCCAGGAAGTAAGGAAAGAGCAGATAGACTGCAACGTTGCAGCTAGGTCAATATAGTGTGCTGAAAACCAAGTGAAAAATGAATTTCAATGAGGAAGGAGTAGTCAACTGTGTCAAATGTTTCTGATAAATCAAATAATATGAGAAATGATCACTATATTTAGCAACATAAACTTCCTTGGAGACCTTGATAAGTGTAGTTTCTGAGGCATGGTAGGGGCAAGCCTGACTGGCTCAGGTTCAAGTGAGAATAGGAACAGGGATTTGGTGATAGCGAATCTAGACAATTTTTCTAGGAGTTTGCAGTAAAGAAAAGGCAAGATATGTACAACAGATCAAATGGTATGTGTAGTCAAGAGAAGCTTTTTAAGAGGGGACTATTTTAACCCTCCGTTATTTATTCTTTATCGCCTTTGATCAGAATTTGTTCCTTTTAGAGGATGCATCTATTCAGAGGTGCAATGATCCTGTTTGTTATTCCTGTTATATTGGTGTCAGTTCTCCTTGAACTTCTATCTACTTAAGCCCTGGGGGGAGAGCTAAGGAGAATGACTTGGGTAGCAGGTATCTTTCTTTGGTCATGTATTCTTGGAGAATCTTGTCTATAAATGTTTCTTATCTCTGAAGGGTATATTTCTACTTCTTATTTGTTTTTGTATTTGTCTCTTTGAAATAAGCAAATCAAGCAGGGTAATTATCATTGTGGCTGTCCCTGTATCTCATTGGTATTTTTTGGTTTTGGGTTTTTTTTCAAGATTTTATTTACTTGAGAGAGAGAGAGAGCACAGAAGCAGGAGTAGGGGCAGAGGGAGAGGGAGAAATAGACCCTCCACTGAGTGTGGAACCCAATGTGGGACTCAATCCCAGGACCCTAAGATCATGACCTGGGCCGAAGACAGGCACTTAACCAACTAAGCCACTCAGGTGCCTCTATCTCATTGGTTTTTTATCTGAAGATTTACCGTTCATTTTTTTCTGCTTGGTTAACCTTGGCCAACAGTTACAAATCTGATTTCATCTTCTACTATGTCCTCCATCCTGTATTATCCCTAGGACTTTTCTACAGATTTGAGAACAGAATGCCAAAAAATAAAGCAGGAATCACAGGATAGTTTCTCATTTCACTTTATCTCCCCTTCCACTCTGTGATTTAGAAAGAAGACTAACTGGAGGGGATCCCTGGGTGGCTCAGCGGTTTAGCACCTGCCTTTGGCCCAGGGCACGAACCTGGAGACCCAGGATCGAGTCCCACATTGGGCTCCCTGCATGGATGGAGCCTGCCTCTCCCTCTGCCTGTGTCTCTGCCTCTCTCTCTCTCTGTCTCTCTGTGTGTGTCTCTCATAAATAAATAAATAAATAAATAAATAAATAAATAAATAAATAAAATATTTTTTAAGAAAGAAAGAAAGAAAGAAAGAAAGAAAGAAAGAAAGAAAGAAAGAAAGAAAGAAAGACTAACTGGAGATACTCAGTTTTTGAGAGAGTCTCTATATCTCGGGGCCTAATTCTAAACGACAGATTGTTGATTAGAATTTTCTGGAAGTTGGGATGCCTGGATGGCTCAGTCATTTGAGCATATGACTCTTAATTTTGGTTCACATCAGGATCCCTGGGTGGCGCAGCGGTTTGGCGCCTGCCTTTGGCCCAGGGCGCGATTCTGGAGACCTGGGATCGAATCCCACATCGGGCTCCCGGTGCATGGAGCCTGCTTCTCCCTCTGCCTGTGTCTCTGCCTCTCTCTCTCTCTCTCTCTGTGTGTGACTATCATAAATAAATAAAATATCAAAAATTAAAAAAAAAATTTTGGTTCACATCATGATCTCGGGGTCATGGGATTGAACCCCATGTCAGGTTCTATGCTCAGTTGGGAGTCTGCTTAAGGATCCTTTTTCTCCCTCTCCTGTCCTCCCCAAACCTGTACATGTGCATGCTCTCTTTCTTTCTCCCTCTCTCTCTCAAATAAATAGATCTCTTTTTTAAAAAAGGAATTTTCAGGAAGTTATCTTATTCTTAGAGAATTCCTTATCCAGCTAGAGATTGTAATAATATTCATTATTGTTTTCTTCTTTGAGTTGGTTTAATTCCACTAAAAATACTTTTGGGGGGGCACCTGGGTGGCTCAGTCTATTAAGTGTCTGCCTTTGGCTCAGGTCATGATCCCTGGGTCATAGGTTTGAGCCCCATGTTGGGATCCCTGCCCAGTGGGGAGTCTGCTTCTCCCTGCTTGTTCTCTCTCTCCGTCTCTCTCTCTCTCTCTATCAGATATATAAATAAAATCTTTAAAAAGATATATTTTTATTAGAGTAAAAGAATCAAAATTTCCATTTTAACAATTTTTAGGTATACAGTTTAGTGGCGTTGAGTAAATTCACTCTGCTGTACAACCATTACTACCATCCAACTTCAGAACTTTGTCATATTTTCAAACTGAAACTCTGTACCTATTAAATAATATCTTTTTATTTCTCTCCCTCCCTAGACTCTGACAACTACCATTCTATTTTCTGTCTCTAAATTTGACTACTTCATTCATATAAGTGAAATCATACGTTACTTGTCCTTTTGCGTCTGGCTTATTTCCCTTAGTATAATGTCTTCAAGTTTCTTTTTATTCTTTTTTTTTCTTTTTTTTTTCTTTCTTTTTTTTTTGTCTTCAAGTTTCAATCACAATGTAGCAGATACCAAAATTTTATTCTTTTTAAGTCTGAATAGTATTTCATTATATCTATATACCATATTGCATTTATTCATTCATCCGTCTATGGACACTTGGGTTTCTTCTGCCTTTTGGCTATTGTGAATAATGCTGTTATGAACATGGATGTACATATATCTGTTCAAGTACCTGCTTTCAATTCTTTGGGGTATATACTCAGAGGTAGAATTGCTAAATCATATGGTAATTCTATCTTTAATGTTTTTGAAGTACTGCCAGACTGTTTTCTCCAGTCTCACTTCTTGCTGTGCATCAGAATCCCCTCTTGAGCTTGAAAAAATACACATGCTCAATCTCCACCCCTGGAGACTCTGATTGAGTGAATCTGAATATGTATCTGACTCATGTTTCTTTTTAGAATTCACATTTCATTTTATTTATTTGTTTTTAAAGATTTTATTTATTTATTTATTTGACACAGAGAGAGAGAACACAAGCAGGGGTAGCGGCAGGCAGAGGGAGAGGGAGAAGTAGGCTCCCATTGAGCAAGGAGCCAGATGTGGGGCTCAATCCCAGGGCCCTGGGATCATGACCTGAGCTGAAGGCAGACTCTGACTGAGCCACCCAAGCACCCCTGGGATTCATATTTTATTTTATTTTATTTTTTTCTGTTAATTTTTTTTAATTAATTTTTATTGGTGTTCAATTTACCAACATACAGAAAAACACCCAGTGCTCATCCCGTCAAGTGTCCACCTCAGTGCCCGTCACCCATTCCCCTCCAACACCTGCCCTCCTCCCCCCTTCCACCACCCCTAGTTCGTTTCCCCGAGTTAGGAGTCTTTATGTTCTGTCTCCCTTCCTGATATTTCCCAACATTTCTTCTCCCTTCCTTTATATTCCCTTTCACTATTATTTATATTCCCCAAATGAATGAGAACATACACTGCTTGTCCTTCTCCGATTGACTTATTTCACTCAGCATAATACCCTCCAGTTCCATCCACGTTGAAGCAAATGGTGGGTATTTGTCGTTTCTAATTGCTGAGTAATATTCCATTGTATACAGAGACCACAGCTTCTTTATCCATTCATCTTTCGATGGACACCGAGGCTCCTTCCACAGTTTGGCTATTGTGGCCATTGCTGATAGAAACATCGGGGTGCAGGTGTCCCGACGTTTCATTGCATCTGAATCTTTGGGGTAAATCCCCAACAGTGCAATTGCTGGGTCGTAGGGCAGGTCTATTTTTAACTCTTTGAGGAACCTCCACACAGTTTTCCAGAGTGGCTGCACCAGTTCACATTCCCACCAACAGTGTAAGAGGGTTCCCTTTTCTCCGCATCCTCTCCAACATTTGTTGTTTCCTGCCTTGTTAATTTTCCCCATTCTCACTGGTGTGAGGTGGTATCTCATTGTGGTTTTGATTTGTATTTCCCTGATGGCAAGTGATGCAGAGCATTTTCTCATGTGCATGTTGGCCATGTCCATGTCTTCCTCTGTGAGATTTCTCTTCATGTCTTTTGCCCATTTCATGATTGGATTGTTTGTTTCTTTGGTGTTGAGTTTAATAAGTTCTTTATAGATTTTGGAAACTAGCCCTTTATCTGATATGTCATTTGCAAATATCTTCTCCCATTCTGTAGGTTGTCTTTTAGTTTTGTTGACTGTATCCTTTGCTGTGCAAAAGCTTCTTATCTTGATGAAGTCCCAATAGTTCATTTTTGCTTTTGTTTCTTTTGCCTTTGTGGATGTATCTTGCAAGAAGTTACTGTGGCCGAGTTCAAAAAGGGTGTTGCCTGTGTTCTCCTCTAGGATTTTGATGGACTCTTGTCTCACATTTAGATCTCTCATCCATTTTGAGTTTATCTTTGTGTATGGTGAAAGAGAGCGGTCCAGTTTCATTCTTCTGCATGTGGATGTCCAATTTTCCCAGCACCATTTATTGAAGAGACTGTCTTTCTTCCAATGCATAGTCTTTCCTCCTTTATCGAATATTAGATGACCATACATTTCAGGATCCACTTCTGGATCCTATTCTGTTCCATTGATCTATGTGTCTGTTTTTGTGCCAGTACCACACTGTCTTGATGACCACAGCTTTGTAGTACAACCTGAAATCTGGCATTGTGATGCCCCCAGCTATGGTTTTCTTTTTTAAAATTCCCCTGGCTATTCGGGGTCTTTTCTGATTCCACACAAATCTTAAAATAATTTGTTCTAACTCTCTGAAGAAAGTCCATGGTATTTTGATAGGGATTGCATTAAACGTGTAAATTGCGCTGGGTAACATTGACATTTTCACAATATTAATTCTGCCAATCCATGAGCATGGAATATTTTTCCATCTCTTTGTGTCTTCCTCAATTTCTTTCAGAAGTGTTCTATAGTTTTTAGGGTATAGATCCTTCACCTCTTTGGTTAGGTTTATTTCTAGGTATCTTATGCTTTTGGGTGCAATTGTAAATGGGATTGACTCCTTAATTTCTCTTTCTTCAGCCTCATTGTTAGTGTATAGAAATGCCATTGATTTCTGGGCATTGATTTTGTATCCTGCCACGCTACCAAATTGCTGTATGAGTTCTAGCAATCTTGGGGTGGAGGCTTTTGGGTTTTCTATGTAGAGTATCATGTCATCGGCGAAGAGGGAGAGTTTGACTTCTTCTTTGCCAATTTGAATGCTTTTAATGTCTTTTGTTGTCTGATTGCTGAGGCGAGGACTTCCAGAACTATGTTGAACAGCAGTGGTGAGAGTGGACATCCCTGTCTTGTTCCTGATCTTAGGGGAAAGGCTCCCAGTGCTTCCCCATTGAGAATGATATTTGCTGTGGGCTTTTCGTAAATGGCTTTTAAGATGTCGAGGAAAGTTCCCTCTATCCCAACACTCTGAATGTTTTGATCAGGAATGGATGCTGTATTTTGTCAAATGCTTTCTCTGCATCCAATGAGAGGATCATATGGTTCTTGGTTTTTCTCTTGCTGATATGATGAATCACATTGATTGTTTTACGAGTGTTGAACCAGCGTTGTGTCCCGGGGATAAATCCTACTTGGTCATGGTGAATAATTTTCTTAATGTGTTGTTGGATCCTATTGGCTAGTATCTTGTTGAGAATTTTTGCATCCATGTTCATCAGGGATATTGGTCTGTAATTCTCCTTTTTGGTGGGGTCTTTGTCTGGTTTTGGAATTAAGGTGATGCTGGCCTCATAGAACGAATTTGGAAGTACTCCATCTCTTTCTATCTTTCCAAACAGCTTTAGTAGAATAGGTATGATTTCTTCTTTAAACGTTTGATAGAATTCCCCTGGGAAGCCATCTGGCCCTGGACTCTTGTGTCTCGGGAGGTTTTTGATGACTGCTTCAATTTCCTCCCTGGTTATTGGCCTGTTCAGGTTTTCTATTTCTTCCTGCTCCAGTTTTGGTAGTTTGTGGCTTTCCAGGAATGCATCCATTTCTTCTAGATTTCCTAATTTATTGGCGTACAGCTGTTCATAATATGTTTTTAGAATCGTTTGTATTTCCTTGGTGTTGGTAGTGATCTCTCCTTTCTCATTCATGATTTTATTAATTTGAGTCTTCTCTCTCTTCTTTTTAATAAGGTTGGCTAATGGTTTATCTATCTTATTAATTCTTTCAAAGAACCAACTCCTGGTTCTGTTGATCTGTTCCACAGTTCTTTTGGTCTCGATATCATTTAGTTCTGCTCGAATTTTAACTAACTGTCTTCTTCTGCTGGGGGGGGGTCCATTTGTTGCTTTTTCTCTAGTTCCTTTATGTGTAAGGTGAGCTTTTGAATTTGAGTTCTTTCCAGTTTTTGAATGGATGCTTATATTGCGATGTATTTCCCCCTCAGGACTGCTTTTGCTGCGTCCCAAAGATTTTGAACGGTTGTATCTTCATTCTCATTAGTTTCCATGAATCTTCTCAATTCTTCCTTAATTTCCTGGTTGACCTTTTCATCTTTTAGCAGGATGGTCCTTAACCTCCACGTGTTTGTGGTCCTTCCAAACTTCTTGTTGTGATTAAGTTCTAATTTCAAGGCATTATGGTCTGAGAATATACAGGGGACTATCCCGATCTTTTGGTATCGGTTCAGACCCGATTTGTGACCCAGTATGTGGTCTATTCTGGAGAAAGTTCCATGTGCACTTGAGAAGAATATGTATTCAGTTGAGTTTGGTTGTAAAGTTCTGTAGATATCTGTGAAATCCATCTGGTCCAGTGTATCATTTAAAGCTCTCGTTTCTTTGGATATGTTGTGCTTAGAAGACCTATCTAGTATAGAAAGAGCTAGATTGAAGTCACCAAGTCTAAGTGTATTATTATCAAGGTATTTCTTCAGTTTGGTTATTAATTGGTTTAAATATTTGGCAGCTCCCACATTCGGGGCATATATATTGAAGATTGTTAAGTCCTCTTGTTGGATAGATCCTTTGAGTATGAGATAGTGTCCCTCTTCATCTCTCACTATAGTCTTCGGGGTAAATTTTAATTTATCTGATATAAGGATGGCTACCCCTGCTTTCTTTTGAGGACCATTTGAATGGTAAATGGTTCTCCAACCTTTTATTTTCAGGCTGTAGGTGTCCTTCTGTCTAAAATGAGTCTCTTGTAGACAGCAAATAGATGGGTCCTGCTTTTTTATCCAGTCTGAAACCCTGCGCCTTTTGATGGGGTCATTAAGCCCGTTCACGTTCAGAGTTACTACTGATAGATATGAGTTTAGTGTCATCATATCTATTCAGTCCTTGTTTTTGTGGATTGTTCCACTGAACTTCTTCTTAAAGGGGAATTTTAAGAGTCCCCCTTAAAATTTCTTGCAGAGCTGGTTTGGAGGTTACATATTCTTTCAGTTCCTGCCTGTCTTGGAAGCTCTTTATCTCTCCTTCTATTTTGAATGAAAGCCTTGCTGGATATAGTATTCTTGGTTGCATGTTCTTCTCACTTAGGACCCTGAATATATCCTGCCAGCCCTTTCTGGCCTGCCAGGTCTCTGTGGAGAGGTCTGCTGTTACCCTAATATTCCTCCCCATAAAAGTCAGGGACTTTTTTTCTCTTGCTGCTTTAAGGATCTTCTCCTTATCTTTGGAATTTGCAAGCTTCACTATTAAATGTCGAGGTGTTGATCGGGTTTTGTTGATTTTAGGGGGGGATCTCTCTATTTCCTGGATCTGAATGCCTCTTTCCCTTCCCAGATTCAGAAAGTTTTCAGCTAGGATTTGTTCAAATACATATTCTGGCCCTCTGGCCCTTTCGGCGCCCTCGGGAACCCCAATTAAACGTAGGTTTTTCTTCCTCAGGCTGTCATTTATTTCCCTTAATCTATCCTCATGGTCTTTTAATTGCCTGTCTCTTTTTTCCTCAGTTTCCCTCTTTGCCATCAACTTGTCTTCTATGTCACTCACTCGTTCTTCCACCTCGTCAAGCCTCGTCGTTAGGACTTCTAGCTTGGATTGCATCTCATTTAATTGATTTTTAATTTCTGCCTGATTGGATCTCAATTCTGCAGTCATGAAGTCTCTTGAGTCCTTTATGGTTTTTTCTAGAGCCACCAGTAGCTGTAAAATAGTGCTTCTGAATTGGCTTTCTGACATTGAATTGTAATCCATATTTTGTAACTCTGTGGGAGAGAGGGCTGTTTCTGATTCTTTTTTTTGAGGTGAGGTTTTCCTTCTAGTCATTTTGCTCAGTGCAGAGTGGCCAAAAACAAGTTGTATTGAGAAAAGGAGAAAAAGAGAGAGAAGGAAAGAAAAGAGAAAAAGAAAAAAGAGAAAGAAGAAAAAAAAAAGGGGGGAAAAGAGAAGAAAAAGAGAAAGAAAAAGAAAGAAAGGAGAAAAAAAAGGGTGGGGTGGGGTGGGGTGGGGGAAGCAATCTGAAATCAAGAAGAAAGAAAGAAAAAAAAGCACAAAACAAAACAAAAACAAAAACAAAAAACAAAAACAAAAAAACAAACACGGGGGAGTATCTTCCGATTCTGTATACTTTAAGTCCCTTGACTTCCCTTGGAACTGGTCCGTGTCGCTGGTCTTCTGGGGGAGGGGCCTGCTGTGCTGATTCTCAGGTGTTAGCACTTGGGGGAGCTGCTCTGCCCCTGCCTGGTGCAGGGCTCGGTGGGGGTTGTTCACCCCGTGAGGCCCCGGGAGGAAGCCACAGTGGCGGGGGCAGCTCTGGGACCCTGGAGTCAGCTCCCGCAGTAGCTCCGGGGCTCTCCGTCTGCAGGGCCTGGGGGCTCCCGGGCGGGGCCGCTGATCTGCTCAGCTCCAGGCAGGAGCGTCCTTGCTGTCCTGGGCCCTCCCGGCCTCTGCCTGTCCCGGGGGAGGCCGGATCCTGGGCTGTGTCCCGGCGCCCTGTGCACGGGGCCTGCGCTGTTGGATTCGCGCTCCCGCCCCGCAGCCCCCTCCGCGGAGCCGCCGCCCGAGCCCCTCCGAGCTGTTCCCGGAGCCGCGCCGCCCCCTCCGCGGAGCTTCTTCCTCCGCCCGAGCCGCCGCCGCTGAGCTGTTCCCGCAGCCGCGCAGCCCCCTCCGCGGAGCCGCCGCCCGAGCCCCTCCGAGCTGCTCCGGGTCCCGCCGAGCGCTGCAGCCCTTAGGGAGCTCGGCGCACTCTCCGGGGCGCAGTTCCTCTGTTACTGTCCCCGGGAGCCCGAGGGCATCCCCGCCTTTCTGGGGATCCTGCTCCAAGTCCCCGGGAGGCCTTTCCCCCGGGAAGGTCGGTGCAGCTCCTGCTCCTCCGGGACGGGGCTCTCCTGCCCTGGGGACACTCGCCCCGGCCTCAGCCCGGCTCCTCGCGGGGCCCCTCCCCCTTGGAGGCCTTTTGTGTCTTTATTTCTCTTTCCCCGTCTTCCTACCTGGATAGAAGCGCGAACTCTTCTCACTGCAGCGTTCCAGCTGGTCTCTCTTTAAATCTCAGGCCGAATTCGTAGATTTTCAGGATGATTGGATGGTTTTCTAGGTAATTTGTTGAGGACAGGTGACCTGGAGACCCTGCTCTGCCGCCGTCTTGCCCCTCCTCTTTCCCATCTTATACATCATTCTTCTCCACACCTTCCATCTGCCAGTTAAGAAGTGAGGTTAAAAGAAAAATAATAATATATAGGTTCCCGGTCTCTCCTCCATTTCTATTCCCACTGATGACCTGTCTGGGATTCATATTTTAAAAAATACTGGTGATAAGTTATTAAGAGGAAGTTTTTAAAGAGTGAAAGTAAAAAAATATTGAGCAAAAAGTTTGTCTCCTCTTAGCATTTGAACTATATTCTTACATATATATGTGTATACATTCACACACACTTTTAGTATTTTTAAAAAACATAAATGTGATCACACCATACACAGTTTCTACAATGTACTTTACTATCTTTGTTTTGAAGGTCTTTTGATTTCCATACACACAGATCTAAGTCAGGCTTTTTCAGCACATGCAAAATCTTCCATGGTATAAATGCATTTTGCCTCTTTAGCTATTCATGTCCTAATAAACATTTAGGCTTTGCCATTTTTTTTCTATTATAAACAATTTGGCATTTAACACACCTAAATGCATAATTTTGCATTTGAGAGATACAAGATTTGCTAAAATTGGAATAGCTTGGTTAAAGAGTATATGCATTTTCTATGTTCAAGGATATTTCCTGACTGTCCTTCAAAAAAGCAGTATCAATTTAAGCTCCTCTCATTAGTGCAGGAGAGGGAGTTTCCCCTACTCTCATCCATACTGGATATCCACCTCTGGACTATGAACTTTTCAAGTGTTTCTTAGTTTTTTTTTTTTTTTTTTTTTTCTCCCTCTTAAAGTGCTAAAGGATGGGTGGAGTGGGCTTGAGTTAGATACTCCCCTTCCTGTAGTTAAGCCAGATTCTCATAATACCCCGGCAGGTTAGGCTCTGCTTAACTAGTTCTCCCCGAGGGCTGGCCTTGGAAGGCATATTTCAAAATAGTTCCATTTCTCTGTCCCTCCTGGAAGCAGGAGATAATTTTTCCCCTGATATTTACTGTGGAAATCTGGTCAAGTCCCTGGAGGTGAATCCCATAGAATTGTGGTGATCCCCTTATAACTGGATCCCCCTGGTGTCTTTTTGTTTTAAGATTTATTTATTTATGAGAGATAGAGAGTGGGGTGGGGGTGGTGAAGAGGGAGAGAACCTTAAGCAGACTTCCTGCTGAGCATGAAGCCTGATGTGGGGGCTCAATCCCAGGACCCACGAGATCATGACCTGAGCTGAAACCAAGAGCAGGATGCTTAACCAACTGAGCCACCCAGCAGCTTCCCCCGCTGGAGTCTTTAACTATCAAATTTTTCATACTGAGCTTCCAATACTTGGACAGTTACCATTCAGGTTTTTCTGCCCAGGTACTTGTTCCCTGTGGAGGTCTCTACTCCTGTGTCTGTGTTCTGTTAATACTCTCTGTATTCACCTGTCTCACTCTCCAGTCTCAGGAGCAAGGTTTGCCCTGTGTCCTCTTCCCTCTAATGGATCTTAGAAGAGCTATTGATAGGGTGCCTGAATGGCTCAGTTGCCTAAGCATTTGACTTGGTCCAGGTCATGATCTCGGGGTCCTGGGATTGAGCCCCATATTGAGCCCTCGCAGCAGCCCCCCCGCTCCCCTGACCTCCTCTCCCCCCCGTGCTGGGCTCTGCACTTGGGGAGGAATCTGCTTGTCCCTTTCCCCGTCTTCCTCTGCTCCTCCCCCCGCTTGTGCTCATTCTCTCTGTCTCAAGTAAATAAATAAAAATATTTATTTATTTTTTTTAAAAAAGGGGATCCCTGGGTGGCTCAGTGGTTTAGTGCCTGCCTTCCGCCCAGGGCGTGATCCTGGAGTCCCAGGATCGAGTCCTGCCTCGGGCTCCCTGCATGGAGCCTGCTTCTCCCTCTGCCTGTGTCTCTGCATCTCTCTCTCTCTCTCTCTCTCTCTCTCTGTCTATCATGAACAAATAAATAAATACATCTTTTAAAAAATTAAAAAAAAAAAAGAGTTATTGACTTTTCAGTCTGTTTAGCTTTTCACTTGTTAGGATAGAATGATAATTTCCAGGCTTCTTACATGTGGAACTAGAAACTAGAACTCTTTCTGATAACATTTTATTTGGCAGATGTTCTTCATATTTTATGTTTGAAGGAGTAGCTAATTCCTAGTTGCATTGCCGTTTTCCTTTTTTTCTTTTTCAGCTTTACTCTTTTTCCTCCATCAGTCTGTTGCAAATAGGGGATGATATAAATACACTTTCACTCCGCATTGTTTTAGAAGCCTCACAACGTGTCTTTGAAAAATTGGAAAGTACAGGGTAGATGTATCTTTTCAATGAAAATACCTTTATGATTTTCATAGTCATCCTTTTATATGCTATTCTATCAGTGAACATTTACTGAACAGCTATTCTAGTGCCAAACCCTGCCTTAAATATTGGGTAGTTAGAGCAATAAGAGTTTGTCCCTGCCCTTGAGTAATTATTGTTAAATTAGGGTTAGAAAGGTCTGCCTGAAAATCTTACATAAATTAGGTGTGTTATGTGAAGAAAGTCGATTCATATGGACACAAAAAGGAAAGAGGGTCTTCATCACATAGGAAGGCACCAGGCAATTATTTTAAAACGTTGAATTAAATATAAACCACAGTTGGAATCACATTTGATAGAAGATGTGAAGACAGATTGTATTATTTACCATTACAAATGGGGGTAGAGGGCAGCCCTGGTGGCTCAGCGGTTTAGCGCCTGCCTTCAGCCCAGGGTGTGATCCTGGAGACCCTGGATCGAGTCCCATGTCAGGCTCCCTGCATGGAGCCTACTTCTCCCTCTGCCTGTGTCTCTACCTCTCTCTCTCTCTCTCTCTCTCTCTCTCTCTCTCTCTCTATCTCTCTGTCTCTCATGAATACATAAATAAAATCTTAAAAAAAAATACAAATCGGGGTGGAGGATGATCATGAGTTCTAGATGGATTCATCATGAGCAAAGATGTCATTTTAGGTCTCATGGGGGTCTCATATTCAGAAAAAAAGCCAGATTCATTTGAAACTAAGATATTTGTAGAGGAAGAATGAGAGATAAGACTGGAGTAATTACTAATAACCAACAGTATTGCTCTGATCCTATCTTGCTAAAAATCCATTAACCTCTATGAAATGTTAAGGTTCTCCCATGAAGGAAATAGGGCACCTACACTGATATGATATGTAATCATCCACTACTGCTGACACCAATTACTGAAAGGCTGTAATGATGTATCTTTAAATTAAATTCATCCTAAAAACCTCAAATCTGGACTTTCTCCTCTCTCTAAGCTAGGCAAATTCTAAGACATCACCGTTCCTCCTTACATGCCTGTTGTAAGGGTAGATACCCAGAACTCAAGTCTTTCAGGTAGCCCAACACTGAGTACATTCCCTTTTATACTCCTTTTAGGAATATGTCTGTGATGAACCTTCGTGTCAGTTAATGGGATCTGTTTGAGAACATTAACCTGCTTCTCATCCACCACCTGCTGAGGATAAGTCCAGGAAGAAATTGTCATCCCTGCATGAACAGTGCTAGACCTTCACCCTTTGCCTAATAGGTACGCTTCGAGCATAGCAAGAGGTCTGCATCCCTGCCCCCTTTCTACGTTTCAGGTGCCACTCAGAACACACAACAAAGGATAAATCAGGAAAACTAAATATTTTATATATGCCACAATGAATCAGGTGATTTTTATGGACAGCAAGAAATTGGCACTAGATGCCATGGGGAGAAGATTTTAATACTTCATGCACTCCTGTTTTAATCAAATTGAAATTGTAATTTATGTTTGGGAACTATAAATATAACATTCTAGTTGATGTTGATTTGTATTTGGTTTCTGAGCAAATGCAGCAGAATTATAGGAAACTCCAAACCCCCCCCCAAATCTTTGTATTTTACATGATAAGAAGGCATTTTAATTGACTTCATGCTAAGATTAGTGGTTGCCTATTACTGTAATAGGGTAAAATTTAAAGCCCTGAAATTTCAGAAGAGGTAGAGTATTTGTATTTGAGGTGTTTTCAGTTGTTAAAAGTCCAGTCTAGTATGTAATTTTTTCCACACCAAAGAAATATTAAGAGGCCAGTTGATGATAACAATATATAAGAGATTCTTTGAGCTTAGGCATCAGAGTAAAAATTATCCATCAAGCTGAATAAAAACATCTTGACTTAACACAAATTACTCTGAGTATTTTGGGGACTGTATGAGAATTTTGGGTAGTTCCATTCCCATCTCCTAACTTGTGAACTTGTATGATTGAATTTACCACATTAACCTGTTACTTGACTTTGTTCATTAACCATTATACCTTGAAGTCACCGATTCACAGTCCAGGCAATGCATAATTAAGCCAGCAAGTGGTAAAGAATGTTGAACATAGGTATTATGAATGAAAGGTTCAGATTTTTATGTGTGTGCACAAAACTTTCAGATTCTGTATTTTTACTCCGACATGTTATTCTCAGTTTATGAGGTCGAATCATTTGGGAAACTTGCTGGAATATGTATGGCTCTGGAGAGTATGTAAAATAATGCAACAAATTTATGATTTTACTAGTTGCTCTTTTACTCTTTCATATTTATTATTTTTGCAAATTACCATAGTGATGTGTATCATTGTGAGAAAATCCAAAAGGGTGTACTGGGAAATGAGAACACCTCCCCATTCCATCTCATCTCATTCAGTGAAACTTCAAATTTGGAAGTTTCTATTGTTAATGACAAGGTCTGATTATCCTTCTGCAAGGTTTTTTATGCATTCTTTTTTCTACTTCTTCTTCTTCTTCTTTTTTTTACTTTTCAAAGATCTTAATACATTATGGGACCTTTCTACATTGGTATAGATAGAATGACCAAATTCTTATTCATATTCCTTATTATGTGGATTAATACTTTACTTGTTTTCCTTTTGATCAAAGTTGGTCTGTTTTTAAATTTTATTAAAATCAATGATCCATGTAAGTATAATCTTGCATAATTTTGTGAGTATTTTTAAAGTGTAGTTATTTAAGAGTAAAATTGCTATGCACAGTGAAAATATTTATGAATACTGCCAAATTATCCTTTAAAAGCTATGCTGATCTACATTAGTATCAAAAATATATGTGGGTTCATTTTCCCTGCACTCTTACCACCCACTGTATATTATAAATTTATATTTTTTGGCAAATCTGAAGGTTAACAAATTATATCTGTAACCTTTAATTTTAACAGTATTTAGCTAAGCATATTTATATATTCTTCAATTTTTGTTCATACTGTGTGATTTCTTTTATTTTATAGATGATCTTTATATATTGTAGTTTTCAATCCTTTGTTACATGTTTCAAACAGATTCTTTTAATTGTTCTTTCATCATAGCTTACAGATTTTTTTCATACCAAGATTTGTAGTCTATCTTGTCAAATCTATCAGTTTCTTTATTATTTCTGAAGTTGTCATGTCTTGCTTGGGAAATCCTTTCTCACAGCATAATTAAAATAAACCTGTATATTCTTCTATTACATTTATATTTTTAGATATTGTATTTTAATCTATCTGGAATCTTTTATGTGAATCTTCTATGTGAATAGTTGTGTAGATATAGTTGATTTAAAATAATATTCTTATATATTAAGTTCTATAATATTTACCAGTCCATTTCTATCTTAACTGATCTATTCCAGTGATTTCATTTATTTATTCACTCACCCCAAAGTATTTATTGAATATCTAACACTGTTCTAGGCACAGGGGATATGTTGGTGACAAAGCAACACATGTAACATGTATGTTTTTAAAAATATTGTTCTGATCACAATATGGAGAAGATATTATGGGAAGAAAGACTTGTTAGGAGGCCATTGCCAGATACTAGGCTAGATATGATATTGATTTGAAGTAGGATGTTGCATGTTAAGTCAAAGAGAAGTATATTAATTGAAGTGAAACTTAGCAGGTAAAATAAATGTGATATGAGATGGGTTACAGTGGGGCTAGAAGATGAAGATGATTTCTAGGTTGCTGACTTGGTGGTCAGTGATATGAAGTAAGTGGAAGCGGACCAAGATTGGAAGGGAAAATTATGAGTTATGTTTGATATCTGTTGACCTTGTGGTACTTACATGTGTTGACTTTTTGATGCCTATTAGACATCTAGGTATCATATAGGAAATTGAAATTTCAAGTTTGGAGTTCAGAAGAGAAGCTAGATGGATAATATAGATTTGTAAGTAGCCTGCAAACAGGCAGTAATTGAGATCATGTTATGTATGAACTTTCCTAGGGAAAGTAATTAGATAAATAAAAGGAAAGGGCCTTGGTCTTAGACTTGAAGTCTTCAATAATTAATGACCAGATGGAGAAGGATGAAACTTCGGATAAAACATTGGAGTGTTTAAAGGGGTGGGAATAAAATTAAGAATGTTGGTGCTGTGAAAGTCAAGAAAAAAAGAATAGTTTAAAAACTGAGTATCAGATGCTACTGAAATATCAGCCAAAGGAATGAAAAATGTCCATCGGTTTTAATGGCAAAAATGTCATTGATGACCTTGGTGAGAGCATTTTTGGTGGATTATCTGTGACAGAGTCCCTATGAAGTAACTAGAGGAATGAGTAAAAGATGAGGAATTGGAAAGTTTTTTTTTAATTTTTTGAGAAGTTTCACTATGAAGGAGAGGAAAATGGTGGTAGTAGGAAATGTGAAATGATTATTTTACTTTCTTTCCCCCCAAAATGGAAAGACTGTCAACTTGTCTCAGTAGTGATATAAAAAAAAAGTATAGCTTTTTTAGATATTGGGAATAACAAGAAAAATAAAGCATTATTTTATTATATTTTATGGCATTAAGGGAAGAAGGGCAACCAGCTATAACTGGATAGACTCATACATTCTAGACATTTTCATTGAGAAATTACTCTATGATAGGCAATGTCCAAGGTTCTGGACTGTATTAGTGAATAAAACAAAGAATTCCTACCCTCTTGGCATTTATGTTGTAGTTAGAAGACAATAAAAGTCACCATTAATTAAATTATTTAGCTGGTATAAAATGGTGGCAAGTGCCATGAAGAAAAATAAGATTGTAGAAGAGGGATAGGGGATGCCGGATTGGAGACTACAGTTATTAAAATGATAATCAAGGGCTGCCTGGGTGGCACAGTTGGTTGAGTGTCCAATTCTTAGTTTCAGCTCAGGTTATGATCTCAAGGTTATGAGATCAGGCTCTGTGCTCAGCAGAGAGTCTGCTTAAGACTCTCTCTTCCCCCACTTCAGGCTCCTGATGAGGAGCCTGCTTCTCCCTCTGTGTGTGTCTCTTGAATAAATGAATAAAATCTTAAAAAAAAAAAAAACAGACTCTCTCTTCCTCTTTCTCTGCCCCTCTCCCTGCTCTGTCTCTCTCTAAAATAAATAAGCAATCTTTAAAAAATAAAATGGTAATCAAGAAAGGCCTCATAGGTAACATTTGGACAAAGACCTAATAGAGCAGGTAAAGGAGAATATATTGGGAATATCTGGGAGAGGACCATTCCAGGAGGAGGCAAGAATATGTTCAAAGGCCTTGTGGTAGAAGTGCGCCTAGTATGTTTGAGAAACAGTAAGCAAGTAAGCAGTGCAATGGACAGGGAGAAAACTAGTAGATGGAGTCATCGTGTTCCATCTTGAGGCCATTTTACAAAGTTGGCTTTTATTCTACAGGAGATGAGGAGTTATCAAAGAGAACAGAGGTGTGATGTGATCTGATTTATATTTTTAACAAGATTTCTTAAAGATTGTATTTATTTATTTATTTTTTGGGAGGCGGGGAGCAGGGAGCCCACTGCTTTCCCAGGACTCTAAAATCATGACTGAGCTGAAGGCAGATGCTTAACTGACTGAGCCACCCAGGTGCCCCTATTTTTAAAAAGATTATGATAACCAGTAATGCTGAGAATATATTGTATGGGGGCAAGGATGGAGTGAACCCCATTTAGGTAGCTACCGTAAAATTCAAAAGAGATCATAGTGGTATGGAACAGGATGAGAGTCGTGAAAGTATCAAAAACTGATTCAATTCTGAATATATTTTAAAGTAAAACCAACAGATTTGCCTTATAGAATCAATAAAAGATATGAGAGAGATGAATCCAAGGATTTGGCCTGTTCAAATGTAAAGATGAAATTGCCATCAACTGAGATGGAAGGAATTGCAGGAGCAGGTTTGAGGTGAATACCATGAACTTTCTTTAAGTATGCTAAGTTTAGGGGATCCCTGGGTGGCTTGACGGTTTAGCACCTGCCTTTGGCCCGGGGCATGATCCTGGAGTCCTGGGATTGAGTCCCACATCAGGCTCCCTGCATGGAGCCTGCTTCTCCTTCTGCCTGTGTCTCTGCCCCTCTCCCCTCTCTTTTATGAATAAATAAATAAATAAAATCTTTAAAAAAGAAAAAAAGAATGCTAAGTTTAGGGACACCTGGGTGGCTCAGTGACTGAGTGTCTGCCTTTGGCTCAGGGAGTGATCCCAGAGTTCCAGATTGAGTCCAAGATCAAGTCCTGGATTGCGTCCTACATCAGTCTTCTTGCAGGCAGCCTCTTCCTCTCTCTGCTTATGTCTCTGCCTCTCTTTCTGTGTCTCTCATGAATAAACAAATAGATACATATCTAAAAGGAAAAAATAGTGCTAAGTTTATGGTAACAGTACAAATGACAAGTATGTAGTTGGATATGAGTGTAGACTTCACTAGAGGCTGGATTGTCAATATACATTTGGATTTTTCCAGTGTACAAAAATTTAATTACAATCATTAAATTTCATGAAATCATTAAGGAAGTTGAGTACTTAAAAATGTATTAATACTTGAACACTGGTACACTCCAACATTAAGAGAACAAGAACATGAGGATGAAAGAAGATACAGATTAGGAAGGAGTGCTTAGAGATGTAGAAAGAAAACCAAGAGGGCAGCCCCGGTGGCGCAGCGGTTTGGCGCCACCTGCAGCCTGGGGTGTGATCCTGGAGACCCGGGATCAAGTCCCACGTAAGGCTCCCTGCATGGAGCCTGCTTCTCCCAATCCCTGTGTCTCTGCCTCTCTCTCTCTGTGTCTATGAATAAATAAATAAAATCTTAAAAAAAAAAAAAAAGAAAAGAAAACCAAGAGTATGAGCTTCAAAAACCCAGTAAGAAAGTGGTTTTGAGGAGCACCTGGGTGGCACAGTCAGTTGAATGTCTGACTCTTGGTTTTGGCTCAGATCCTAGTCTCAGTCGTTGTGGGATCAAGCCCCATGTTGGGTGCCACACTCAGCAGGGATCTGCCTGAGATTCTCTCTCTCCATCTCCCTTTGCCCCTCTGCCTTCAAATAAATAAATAAATCATTTTTCTTATGAAAAAAAGGAAGTGGTTTTAGGAGGGGAAAGTTATCAGCTTTTACAAATGTTGCTGATGGGTCATACACGTTGATAACTGAGAACTGACCACTGAGTTTAGCAACATGAACATCATTAGTGATTTTGGCACGAGTTTTTCCAGTGAGTTGGTGAAGGTGCAAACCTGACTGGAATGAGTTCAAAAGAGAATGAGGTAAGAGGAATTACAGATAGTGATAGGGCCAGAAAAATATGGAGATATCTGGAAGGAGGAGAGTCAAGAAAAAATATTTTTCTAAGCTGTGAAAAATGACAGCTTTTTTTGTGTTCTAATGGGGAAATCTGATAAATTAGGAAAATTGATAATTCAGGAAAAAGGGAGGGATTTACTGGAAATGCAGGAGAAAGGGATTTACTGGAACAGTCACCTTACTTAGGTGAGAGATAATAAGATCTAGAGCAGAAATGGAAGGATTGGCTTAAAAATAAGCACAAATATTTTATTCATATTAATAGGAGGGAAAGAAAAATATATGTGCCCAGAAGCAGCTTCATAGTGAGATATGATTCAGGATTGTGGAAGTCCTCTCCTAACTAGTTCCATTTCCTCAGGGAAGAAGTAAGCAAGGTCATTGGTATGAGGTTAGAAGAGTAGGTATTAGAATTTTAAAGAGGGATACAAGAATGTATAAAGGGATCATTTAGGGGAGTGGAGAAATGAGTGGAGTAGAAAATGTGATATAATTATGTCAGTGTTAAGGACTCCTTTGAGGTAAGTAGTGACAGATTTAAAGTGACAAATCAGCACACTTACGTTTTTCCACAGCCACATTCTGTAAATGTTTAGATAGAGAGTAAGCGGTGATTTGACTTACCAGGCTTGTGAATTTGCCATGAGAATACAATGAAGCAAGAAAAGGCTAAAAAAAATTGCAGGACTGTGTAAAAAAGTGAGTGTAGTGATGGGCTGTGGAATTTAAAGGTACATAAGGAAGGAAGTGAAGACATCAAAGGGATGAAGGTAGTGAAAAGGTGTTGGTATCAATGAATTGAAGATACTAACAAGTCAAAGGATCACTGAAGTCAGAGAGCTGAAATAAGGAGAGTACTTTTTTTTTTAAGATTTCATTTATTTATTTATGAGAGACACAGAGAGAAGCAGAAACATAGGGAGAGGGAGAAGCAGGCTCCCCCCCAAGGAGCCTGATGCAGGACTCGATCCCAGAACTCTAGGATCATGCCCTGAGCCGAAGGCAGATGCACAACCCCTGAGCCATCCAGGTGTCCTGGAAGACTAGTCTTGACAGTTGGAAGATCATAGTCAGAAAGCAGGATGCTTGAAACTGGTGTTTTGGAAGAGTTGTATTGATTGATAATGACAGTGTATAGAGTGCAACCATGGAGATAAATGGCTAATACAGGGTTGAGTAGATGGGGAGAGAAGATGAAAAATTGTATACAGTTTATTAGGATCATCATCTTTGTGGATACTGAAATCACCAGTGATTATGTCAGAAGTAGTGTTGGAGAAAACAACCAAGAGCCAAGAACAAAACTCTTCTAAGAATAGAAAAGGAGAATCCTTAGTGGCACAGTTAGTTAAGTGACTGACTCTTGGTTTTATTTTTTTTATATATATATGTATTTTATTTACTTATTCAGGAGAAACACAGAGAGGCAGAGACACAGGCAGAGGGAGAAGCAGGCTCCATCCAGGAAGCCTGATGTGGGACTCGATCCCGGGACTCCAGGATCACACCCTGGGCCAAAGGCAGGCGCTAAACCACTGAGCCACCCAGGCTGCCCTGACTCTTGGTTTTAGCTCAGGTCGTGATCTCAGAGTCATGAGATCAAGCCCCTCATCAGGCTCTGCATTCAACAGGGAGTCTGCTTGTGATTCTTTCTCCCTCTCCCTCTGTCCTTCCTGCTTGTGCTCGCTCTCTCTCTCTCTCTCTCTCAGATAAATAAATAAATATTAAAAAAATAATAGAGGAAAATGATCTAGGAGAACAGCAGGTGTCTGTTATAAGGAAGGGCAGAGGTGATATAGTCTGATGCATTGAGATTAAAATTTCAAGGGCTTTAGGTGGGTGAAAGGAATAACGATCTGAAAATCTCAAGGAGGAACTCGCTTTATCACTTAAAGGTATGAGAAGTGTGAGGGAGAGGGGCCTCTGGGTGGCTCAGTTAGTTAGGTATCCAATTCTTGATTTCAGCTCAGGTCTTGATCTCAAGGTCATGAGTTCGAGCTCCATGTTGGGTTCCACACCCCATGTGGAGCCTACTCAAAAATAAATGAATAAATGAATGAATGAATGAATGAATAAATAAATAAATAAATAAATAAATAAATAATGAAAAAAAGGGTTTCTGGGTGGCTCAGTTGTTTAAGCGGCTTCCTTTGGCTCCAGTCATGATTCTAGGATCAAGCCCTGAATTGGGCTCTGTGCTCAGCAGGGAACCTGCTTCTCCCTCTGCCCCTCACCCTGCTCATGCTCTCTTGCTCTCTTTCTCTCTCATATGCTCTCGCTCTCTCTCAAATAAATAAAATCTTTTATAAAAAATGAAAGAAAAATGTGAGAGAATCTACAATCACCAGAAAGAAGGCAATAAGGACCATAGTGTCATTAGGGGAGAACTAGTTGTTTGTTTGTTTGTTTGTTTGTTTGTTTGTTTGTTTGTTTGTTTTCCAGGTTTTCTTTAGAGCAAGAAGCTTAAGGAAACTTACACAGAAGAAGTTAAAGACATGGGAGATTTTTGAAGACAATATACATTGAGATCTAGGAGGCAAAGTTGTATGTCTCCAGGAGTTCAAAGGGGGAGGTACTGGGGGGTCAGAATTAGGGGTTTACTGAGAAATATAAGCATTAGAATCCAGAGAATGAAGGATGTCCTAGGAGATCTGGCTGCTTATTGGAACTGACATAAATAGATGAAGATTATAGTAAGATTAGTCCTGGTTGTCTAAAGGCAGAATGATGGGAGTAATGAAGAGATGAGTGTCTTACTAGGAATATACAGGAGGAATTTACTTTTTTATATAACACCTTTCAATAGAAATGTGGAGGCTAGTGGAGGGGCAGTGTTCTCTGAAACGCATATGGATTCAGGGCTTCCTCTTATGTAAACGATAGGAGGAAACCAAGGGCAAAATGGTTTAATCCTGAGATTAGTAGCTCTGGGGTTCCCCTTTGTTTCCTAAAGATGTATGTAGGTGGTGTGCAGACAGGGTGGAGGTAGTATTTGCCCTTGACTTTCAGATCATAAAGGTCGTAAAAAAGGTAGTTATAGGGATCCCTGGGTGGCGCAGCGGTTTGGCGCCTGCCTTTGGCCCAGGGCGCGATCCTGGAGACCCGGGATCGAATCCCACGTCAGGCTCCCGGTGCATGGAGCCTGCTTCTCCCTCTGCCTGTGTCTCTGCCTCTCTCTCTCTCTCTCTGTATGACTATCATAAATAAATAATAAAATAAAAAAAAATTAAAAAAAAGGTAGTTATATAAAAAACAAAAAGATAGTTATAATTCAGTGACCTGAAACTAAAAAGGGAATAAATAAAGCTATAGTAAGGGAAGGAGGCTGGAAAAATGAAATTTTGGCTATCCGAAAATAACCATTATAAAATTAAAAGGACAGGCATTAAACAAAACAAATGAAGCTTCATGGGAAGATCTCTAATTGAAAAGGAATTTTTGTAAAAAAAAAAAAAAATACAAAGAGAAGCACACAACCAATGACAAACACAGGAAAACTCCAAAAAGGCCAACTTCAAGAATTTCTGAATCCATGGAAGTGCTACATAGGAACAGAAAGGTCTTTGTAGAGAAAGATGAGGATGGAGAGGAGATGTAGTGATGGCGCAGAGTGTGAGACAATACACGCATGGCTTGGGAGAGATTGTATTTATTTTCGTTTTATTTTATCAAATGCTAAGTTAATTGTGGTGGTGGTATAGAGATAAATAAAACCCAGAATCTGTTTTCAACATTTGTTCATACAACTGTCTCCCAAGTCCCTAATGTGAGACAGACAGTGTCTTTCGACCTGAAGATAAATTGATGAGCAAAAACATGCGTAAGCACTGTCGTCATAAAGCTTACAGCATAGCCCAAGAAACATATTTCTCAAGCGTAGAAGTAAATGTTAGCTTACAAGGAGCACATGATGACACAGGCTGTGAAACAGATAACCATTAGTGCTTTTTAAACTTTCTACCTGCCTCCATCACAAAACCCCTTTGGGACCCACCTGACTAACTTGAGTAGTACTTCACTGTACAATTAATTGGCAACTAGAGGGCATATCTGAATCTCCAGAGCAGGCAGTAGTTAGAAACAGTTCTTTCCTCTGGTCATTATGTACTGCTCCATTCGATGTGTGCCTGCACCTACAATCTCCAAAGGAGAGAATGGGAGGAAGGGGCTAAGGCTCAAGAAAGATGCACTTAAGAAAAAAAAAAAAAAGAAGAAGAAGAAGAAGAAGAAGAAGCACTTAACAGTCATTGTAAAGCAGAGACAGGGGCTTAGGTTTTCAGAGAATTATATTCAAATTTGGTCAAAAGTAATGGGTCTAAATTAAAATGAAATCTATTGGTTCAAGTAACTGAAACGTCCAGGAATTTTTTAAAAGTAGTAAAAATAAATGGAAAAATATCAACTGGACCTACAGCTGGATGTTCAGATCACGTCTTCAGGGGTCTCTCTGTTTCTATCATTTGACTCTGTTTTCCTTATTGTTGCCTTTATTCACTGTCGGCTCTACCAATGTTGTGAGACACATGATCACTGGAAGCCTTAGGGTTATATCCTAACTGTTTGGAAATTCCTGTGAAATGTATTAGCCTCTTTCCTGTTATTTCAGCCTAAATCTCAGTATTATCTTTGGCTCAGACCAGTTTGGTGTTTTTTGTTTTTTTGTTTGTTTGTTTGTTTTAAGAGATTTTATATATTTATTTGAGAGAGGGAGAATGAGCTGGGGGAGAGGCAGATGGAGAGGAAGAAGCAGACTCCATGCAGATTAGAGAGCTAGATCCGGGACTTAATCCCAGGACCCTGAGATCGTGACCTGAGCCCAAGGCAGACACTTCACCAACTGAGCCACCCAGGCGCCCCAGCTCAGACCAGTTTGAGAGACTTGTCTACATCCGAAGCAATCATCACTACCACCAGGGTATAGGATATGCCAATTGGCCAGATCATACACCCACTCCTTGAGTCAAATAATGGGTTTTATCTTATGAAAAACCACCCAAAACTTATGTGAAATATCAGTTCTTCAGAGTGAAACTGAAGTTCTATTATTAGAACAATGAGGAATGGCTGATAAATAGGCAAAAAAAAAAAAAATAATGTCACTTATAGAAGGCTTCGACAAAGTAATGACATAGGGACACCTGGGTGGCTCAGTGGTTGAACATCTATCTGCCTTCGGCTCAGGTCGTGATACCATGGTCCTGGGATCTAGTTCTGCATTGGGCTCCCCGTGGGGAGCCTGCCTCTGCCTCTCTCTTTGTGTCTCTCATGAATAAATAAATAAAATCTTAAAAAAAAAAATAATGGCATTAGATCGGGGCTTTGAAAGATGGCTAGGAGCTGGAGAGGGATGAAAGGGTCATTCCAGATCCAGGAAACAGCATGGTTAATGACGTGAACTGAAAAAGCACAGAAGCTTCTAGTTCAGTTGGTGTACTAAGCACTCACATCTACCTTCCTTCCCTCCAGAGACAGTAGGAACATGAGAGAGAGAATGCAAGAAAGAAAATGTGGTAGGTTGATTTCATTAATGGCCTTGATTCTTCCTCTCTTTGCAGTCCTTGTTACGCCATTCAGTAGTGTCCTCTCGCTCAGACTCTGGGAATGGCCAGAGTGTGTGATTTCTTCTGACAAATGGAGTGTTCGTACCTGAGACACAGAGGCTGTAAAAGTGCTTGCAAGTTTGAGTTGGCTTGCTCTCGTCCCTCTGCCTTTGCCCTGACGATGTGCCTGGGCTGGCCTGTTGGAGAGATGTGAGAGATTCATAAAGCGGAGCAGAATTGCCCCAACTGACAAGCAGTGTAAGGGAGCCTAGCCACAATCGGCACGCAGAGCCCCCCAGGCTGACTCCACATGCATGAGAGAGCCCAGCTAAGATCGGCTGAACAGCAGAGAAAAATCAGCTAAATAAATGTGCATAGCTGTATGCCACTGAGGTTTTGCGTTTCGTTGTTATTGCAGTGTAACCGAGTTGAGAGAGAGCTGAAACAGGAGTATGTTGGCAAGAGGGAAGAGAATGGGAAGGAGGCCTCTAGTGATTAAGGTATTTCGACAAACTTCTAGAAGATTAAAAATAGAAACATATTGACAAATGAAGCTGAGTATAAGAAGAAACAGCCCAGGGGAAGGCGGCGGTGACCGCCACTTGATTTTCTAGGGTCTGGTCTTGGGAGTTGGCAGGTACAGAAACAGGGTTATTTGTGGTGCTGAAAAACAGGGGGATTCTTTGAACATGTACAGAATAACTTGGAGAATTGCTGTTAGGGTCAACTCCCCTACCCATGCAGAGTGATGAGAGGCAGAGTAATAAGAAATCCCAAATGTATTTTTTTTTTAAGATTTTATTTATTTACTTGACGCACAGAGAGAGGGAGAGAGAGAGCATACTCAGAAGGAGTGTCAGGCAGAGGGAGAGGGAGAAGCAGACTCCCCACTGAGCAGGGAGCCCAAAGCGGGGCTCCATCCCAGGACCCCGGGATCATGACCTGAGCCGGAGGTAGGCCCTTAACCGACTGAGCCACCCAGGTGCTCCCCAAATGTATTTGTAAATACATGATAGGAATGTTCTTCTCTAGAGAGATTGCATGTCGATTGTACAGCATGAGGACGCTAGCTGATAGAAAGCAGGGCTGGGAGGGGGAGAGTAGAGGACAGTCAGATCAGTTTTACATAATGAGTTTTTACACCAAGAGCTGCTGGTAGGGACGCCTGGGTGGCTCAGTCGGTTGAGTGTCTGCTTTCGGCTCAGGGCGTGATCCCGGGATCCAGGAATCGAGTCCCACGTCAGGCTCCCCACAGGGAGCCTCCTTCTCCCTCAGCCTATGTCTCTGCCTCTCCCTGTATGTCTCTCATGAATAAATAAATAAAATCTTAAAAAAATAAATAAGCTACTATTACAGATGATAGAACAAAAACCAGAGGCTTATGCAGGTGATGTGGGTTAGAAAAGATGACTAGCGCACTAAAACCATCCACAATTTAGGGGATCCCTGGGTGGCTCAGCAGTTTGGTGCCTGCCTTTGGCCCAGGATGCGATCCTGGAGTCCCGGGATCAAGTCCCACATCGGGCTCCCTGCATGGGGCCTGCTTCTCCCTCCTCCTGTGTCTCTGCCTCTCTCTCTCTCTCTCTACGTCTATCATGAATAAGTAAATAAATAAATAAATCTTAAAAAAAACACACACACATACACAATTTGGAGGAGGATGGGATGAAAAGGTTCAGTGGTGTAAGTGAATATAGTCCTCACTTCTTCAAGTTGCTAAGTCAAGAAATAGTGATATAGAGGTATTATTTAGTACACTGGAGGCAAGCATGAGAACTAACCACCGATTGCTTCTGGAGGGGATCTAAGAACGGAGAGGTTGGGTGTGGGAGACTTTAGTTTCCACTGTGAGTTCTTTGATCTTAGTTAATCATTTCTCTGTGTGTGTGTGTGTGTGTGTGCGTGTGTGTGTGTGTGTGTGTAGAACAGAAACCATTCTAGGGGGCAGCCCAGGTGGCTCAGTGGTTTGGCACCGCCTTCAGCCCAGGGCCTGACCCTGCAGTCCCAGGATCGAGTCCCACGTCGGGCTCCCTGCATGGAGCCTGCTTCTCCCTCTGCCTGGGTCTCTCCCTCTCTCTCTGTCTCTCTGTCTCTCATGAATAAATAAATAAAATATTTATTTATTTTTTTTTAAATTTTTTATTATTTATTTATTTATGATAGTCACGCAGAGAGAGAGTGGCAGAGACAAGGCAGAGACATAGGCAGAGGGAGAAGCAGGCTCCAGGCACCGGGAGCCTGACGTGGGATTCGATCCCGGGTCTCCAGGATCGCGCCCTGGGCCAAAGGCAGGCGCCAAACCGCTGCGCCACCCAGGGATCCCTAAATAAAATATTTAAAGAAAAAAAAACATTCTGGATATTGAAAGCACGAATGCATTTAATACAGGAAACTATATGCTTACACATTCGTATTTGGAACCTCTAGAGCAGAAGTTGAGGGTCTGCTACGGGGCTATGATTTCAAGGTAATGCCATCATAACTATGATCCAGAAGTCAAGGAGCTGTTGCTATTGCTCCTGTCACCACTGCTGCTGCAGCTATGCTCTCTCATATCCATAAAACTATTGAGTAGATAGGGTGCCTTGGAAGTTTCTAGTGAAGAGGAGCTATAAAGTGTGATGTGCTCCGGGTATTTGCATGGCGAATGGAACTCCGAGTCATGGAGACCACTGAGGAAATGGTTCAACTAGCTCATGCAGGCAGTCCTCCTATGTGGGCCAAGCTTTTTGTACCACTCACCACAACTGTATTCTTGTTTCCTTCCTTATGTACGAGTACAGTCATTATGCAGGAAACCTCTTTATGATATGCTAAGTCAACGTTATTTCTGCCTCTTGTCTTCTGTGGCAGTCAGAAAGGGATAAAAGCACAGATTTGGATGTTGACCTTAGAGGCGCTAGATAGATGTTTCGGCAAGGCTGTCTACTCTTGTAAAACTTTGCTAAGCTCATTGCATGGTGACAGATGGTAGCTGCACTTGTGGTGAGCACAGCGTAACATATGGAGACGTTGAACCTCGAAGTTGTACACCTGAAACTAACGTTACATTGTGTGTCGACTATACTCAAACATTTAAAAAAAAAAGATATTACTGAGGGTAAGTGTACTATACATAGGCCTTAGATAAGTGTAGTCTACATTTCTTTAAAAATTTTACTAAGGAGGAGCGGGGGGATGGGGTAACTGGGTGGCGGGCACTGAGGGGGGCACTTGACGGGATGAGCACTGGGTGTTATTCTGTATGTTGACAGATTGAACACCAATAAAAAATACATTATTTTAAAAAATTTTTTAAAAATAAATAAAAAAATAAAAAATAAAAAATAAATTTTTACTAAGGAGGAGCACCTGCGTGGCTCAGTAGGTTGAGCATCCAACTTGATTTCAGTTCAGGTCATGAGATTGAGCCCCATGGGCTCTGCACTCAGCTGGGAGTCTGCTTAAAGAGCTTGTTCCTCTGTCCCTCCTCCCACTTGTGTGCATGCTCTGTCTCTCTCTCTCTCAAATAAATAAATCTTTAAAAAAATTTGCTAAGTTGTCTTGTACGGTAGAGATAGATATTTACAAAGTTGATGATAAGGCAGTGTGTTGTTCATTTACGATCATTCTGTGTGTGTGTGTGTGTGTGTGTGTGTGTGTGTGTGTTTCCCCATAGGGAGGAATGTAGTTGGCAGAGCAAGATTCAGACACTCCTGGGTCCCTGACCATAATAATACCCAAATCCCATAAAATCCATGCTTTTATTTCTCATAACTACAAAATCCTAATCTAACTTTGCAATACACAGACAGCAACGGAGGGATTCCCTATATGTGACAAAGGTGTATGGAGATGGAAAAAAATGACAGAACTGCCCAACTCCTTAATTGCTTTATACATTAAAGAGAATAATCTTAAAACTGGATAGAGTGAAACAACATGGGTAAAAGAGGATGGAAGGAGGGGCACCTGGCTGACTGAGTTGGAAGAGCATGCGTCCCTTGATTCTCTTGATCTTGGAGTTGTGAGTTTGAGCCCCATGTTGGATGTAGAGATTACTTTAAAAAATAAACAAGTAGAGGGCAGCCCAGGTGGCTCAGTGGTTTAGCGCTGCCTTCAGCCCAGGGTGTGATCCTGGAGACCCGGAATTGAGTCCCATGTTGGGCTCCCTGCATGGAGCCTGCTTCTCCCTCTGCCTGTGTCTCTGCCTCTCTCTCTCTCTCTCTGTATCTCTCATGAATGAATAAATAAAATCTTTAAAAATATAAAATAAAATAAACAAATAGAAATTTTAAAAAGTTAAAAAAAAAAGTGTGAGGGCACCTGCATGGCTCAGTTGGTTAAGCATCTGCTTTCAGCTCAGGTCATGATCCTAGGGTCCTGGGGTCGAACCACAAGCCAGGCTCCCTGTTCAGCCAGGAGCCTGTTTCTCCCTTTCATTCTGCCTCTTCCCTGCTTGTGCTCTCTTTGTCTCTCTCAAATAAAAAAAAAATAATGTGGGGGTGATAGAGGTACAAGTAAGGAATTCCTTTAAAAAAAATTTCATTCATTTATTTAGAGAAAGGGAGTGCATGAGTGCTAGCAGGGGGAGGGGGAGAGGGAGAGGGATAGAGAGAGTTCCAAGCAGACTCCTTGCTGAGCCAGGAGCTCAATGCTCATGACCCTGAGATCATGACTTGAGCTGGAATCAAGAGTCAGATACCCAACCAACTGAGCCATCCAAGCGCCCATGTAAATGAGGAATTTCTAAATGAGTGTCCAAAGTCTTTAAAGGAGTTAAGGGCTCAAGTCAATCGGAGAAGGACAAACATTATATGGTCTCACTCATTTGGGGAATATAAAAAATAATGAAAGGGAATAAAGGGGAAAGGAGAGAAAATGAGTGGGAAATGTCAGAAAGGGAGACAGAACATGAGAGACTCCTAACTCTGGGAAACGAACTAGGGGTGGTGGAAGGGGAGGTGGGCGGGGGGTGGGGGTGACTGGGTGATGGGCACTGAGGGGGGCACTTGATGGGATGAGCACTGGGTGTTATTCTATATGTTGGCAAATTGAACACCAATAAAAAATAAATTTATTTAAAAAAAAAGGAGTTAAGGGCTCTACAGTCAGACAAATTATAGAGGTCAAAGTAAATAACCAATTTTACCCTTGAGAAGCTATAGATATTAAAGAATGACCAGGAGACTGGGAATAAATAAACATTGCTTCCTTTATTAAAAAGAGAAAAATGATAGAGTCTGGGAAACAAAGATCAATAAGTGTGAGAGCAATCTGTGGCAAGACTTCAGAATGAATTATTCAACATATGGTTAAATGTAACACTCTAACATAGCAGTTAAGAGCATGGATTCTGATGACGATCTGAGTTCTCATTCCTGCTCTGCTATATTCTGGTTGTACAATCCTGAGCATGCTGCATATTCTCTTAGTGCCTCAGTTTCCTCATCTCCAAAATGATGATAATAATACCTATCTCAGGGATGCCTGAGTGGCTCAGCGGTTTAGCACCTGCCTTCGACCCAGGGCATGATCCTGGAGTCCCTGGGACTGAGTCCCACATCGGGCTCCCTGCATGGAGCCTGCTTCTCTCTCTGCCTCTCTCTGTGTGTGTGTGTGTGTGTGTGTCTCATGAATAAGTAAATAAAATCTTAAAAAAATAAAATAAATAATACCTATCTCATAGGGTTGTTGTGAAGAATCAGTAAATTCATAAAAAGTGCTCAAAACAGTGCTATATACTTTTATATAATAATAATAATTACGTGCTATTATATTTAGAAAGCACTTAGAGAACTGATCACTAAAAATCACTTTGAGCTAAGAACAATGCATCTAAGCTTAGTGGTACTTCCTTTTTGATAACATGAGTTTTTAAAATAGGGAAATGCTATTTCAGTAGGACATTTCGGGGCACCTGGGTGGCTCAGTTGCTTGGTCCTCCAACTGTTGGTTTCAGCTCAGGTTGTGATCTTGGGGTCCTGGGATCAAGTCCCGCATCTTGCTCCATGCTCAGTGTGGAGTCTACTTGAGAATCTCTTTCTCTCTCTCCCTCTACCCCTCCCCTCCCCACTAAGATGAAAAAAATAAGTATTTAAAAAAAAATAGGGCATTTGACCTGATGCCTCATTTCATCCTGAGGCCTGGACCAATGGTAGAGGAAGTGGATGTGGAGCTGGCCAGCAGTCAGATGTCATAGAAAGATCACAGGTATATGGATTTGATGTGAAGCCTGAATCTGCAACTTCTCAGTAAAAATCATAAAGAAAAAATAAAGATTGATTTATTTAAGAGAGAACGTGTGTACACAACCAGGGTGAGGGGCAGAGGGAGAGGGAGAAAAAAGAAGTAGACTCCTGGCTGAGCACAAAGGCCTATGCGGGCTTGATCTCATGACTCTGAGATCATGACCTGAGCTCAAATCAAAGTCAGTTGCTTAACCTACTGGGCTACCCAGGTGCCCCCCAATTTTTTTTAAGATTAATTTATTTTAGGGAGAAAGTGTGCATGCACAAGCAGTGGGAGTGGGAGGGCAGAGGGAGAGAAGCAGACTCCCTGTTGAGCATGGAGCCCTATCCCAGGACCCTAAGATCATGACCTGAGCCAAAACCAAGAGTCAGATGCTTAACATACTGAGCTACCCAGGTGCCCCTCAGTAAAATTTCAAATAAATGATTTAAACTGTTTGGCATTCAGCTCTATCATGTATAAAAATAGGGATAATCATATCTACCTTGTAAAGATATTGTAGGGATTTTTTTTGTTCATGGGTGGTGCATGAGGTGGGAACTTGGTTGGGGTAATTGCAATAGGTCCTTTTATCCCTACATTTCTTTGATTGTGGGCTCTTTGTTACCATCATCTGTAATGAATGAATTGACTTTGCAGGGTATATCTCATTATAGATAATAATTTCTATGAATAAGTTATTTAACAACATTTTGTGAGCCTATTATCTACATCACCCTCCATCTCCTCCTCACCCAGAAATCTCTCTGCCGAAGTGAATATTAAAAAGTCATGGACCCTTCAAGTGGTCACAATTCCCTGACTCTGTGAGACTATTGCACTTTCTCTTTCTGGTGATAAGAAAAAGAGCATTATACACAGAAGAAATTACCCCAAGCAAGTAATGTACAATAGTTGGATAATTATAGTGAGAAGCAAATTGAAAAGTCAATTTCCATAATTAGTCCCTGATAGGTTGTGGCTCAAAGATTTTCATGCAATGGAGAACTTTGTATGTGTCAAGACTTACTAAATTGATATCCCTCTTCACCAACATCATACATCAGGCACTTTCAGATTAACACAAGTTGAGGGACGCCTGGGTGGCTCAGGGCTTGGGCGTCTGCCTTTGGCTCAGGGCGTGATCCCAGGATCCGGGATCGAATCCCACATTGGGCTCCCTGCATGAAGCCTGCTTCTCTCTCTGCTTATGTCTCTGCCTCTCTCTCCCTGTGTCTCTCATGAATAAGTAAATAAATCTTTCAAAAAAAAAAAAAACGATTAATACAAGTTAAAAGAGCTCCAAGAAGCATTTCCACTTCATATTGTTAATCTAAGTGATGAATCTTTAAGTACTGATCACTAGGCCATTGATTGGACTATTTGTATTTGGAATATGTGAGAGACAAGAGACTTTGAGTTGATGTTTTTAAGTGTCATGACCTGTGATACATGTCAGCCGTTGCTCATCACCTATGAGCCACATCAGGCCTGTGGTAGGGAGGAGCCTTCTCATAGATTCCAGATAGGTACTTTGTGTGCAATGTAACTTTGGTCAGTCAGAGTCACAGAGCGCTAAAATAACTGGTACAGAAGTTCAGATCTTTCCAGATAAAACCAATCCTGCTGCTGAAAAGGAAAGGGTCAATAATATTTTTGCCCCCTTTTTCGGCCTGGGATAGCCAGATGAGCTGTCCTCATTGTTTCTGCCTTCACTGTGCCCAAATAGCTACCTTTATGGAGCAAAGGGAGAGTTGGGCTCTGATTTCTTGGTGCACATGAAATTCATACCTTGTCGGTTTTTTCTTTCCCTTACTTCTTCAATCAATACCACTTCTATCCAGTTATTATTCGTGTCTGCTACATGTCACTCTCTTGTCCTTCACACCTTCTACCTCTGTCATACCAAATTAGCAGCTCTTTAAATAACTCATGCTCTTTCATTGCCCTGTCTGCTCCCTTGCTCATGCTGTCCACTCCATCTGAAAGTCCTTCCCCTCTGGGGACATTTCTCTACACCACCTTGTCCAGCCTGAGTTTGAAATGAGAAATAGAAAGGAGGGCATCCGTTTATGTTAACAGTGATCATATGGCACAGGATATCTTTTCATTCACAAGTAGAGCATCGTAGGATTTTCACCAATTTCTTTCTTTCTTTCTTTCTTTCTTTCTTTCTTTCTTTCTTTCTTTTTTTCTTTCTTTCAGTTTTATTTATTTATCATGAGAGACACAGAGAGAGAGGCAGAGACACAGGCAGAGGGAGAAGCAGGCTCCATGCAGGGAGCCCAACACGGAACTTGATCCCAGGACCCCGGGATCATGCCCTGAACCAAAGGCAGATGCTCAACCACTGAGCCACCCAGGTGCCCCGGATTTTCACCAATTCTTAAATACCATATCAGTTCCACCACAAAACATGCACACCCCGATATGTAGACAACAGCTGAGTCAAGGAAGGTATACTACACTTGATCTTAGCCAAGAGGCCGAGAAGCGATGAGTCAAGGAAGGTATACTGGGCAGATGGCTATACTCACTTGCTAGCTAAGCAATATGTCCTTTACATAAGCCTTACAACACATTAAGTCAAATCCTGGCCTCAGCAAAATTTTCCACATGATAGATAGAAGGAAGGATAGTCATAAAGCTTCTTGAGTGATAAACTACATAATTTTGAGCTTCATCATTGAAGTAATCTCCCAGCTTGGAACAGGGCAAAAGGGGTAGAAAGAGTAACAAAAGGTTTGGAGAGAAAAATAAGTGAAAGAAAGTAAGAAAGAGCGACCTTGGCAGGGCGGGATGAATTGACAGCCAGATGTTGAAACAAATAACACACAGCTGCACATCTATTTGAAAATGATTATGCAAATAAAATGAGGAAAACTACTCTTGATACACCATGAAGTGGTACCTCATTGTGTTCAGTGCACTCCTACAGACACGCCACGCTTGTCAGCTACTAGAGTCCTCTCCAGAAAGAGTATTGACTCTCTCATTTCCACAGGCTCAGATGCACTGGGGGACCACAGATCATCTCTGTTCTGGCCACAGCACTCTGGCTTTGTTCAGAATTACAAGGAGGGTAGGGGAAATGGTGGTTTCCGAATTGCCCCAGCTGCCTTTCCTGTCATGACCACATATGGTCTCCCTTGCAACTGCGGGGAACTCAGCCTTCTGGGAACTTCCTCTAGTGAGACAGGTAAGCTGGTAAGGTGATATTTTATATATATATATATAATCTCAAATCTATGTCAGCAGTTAAGCGCCTGCCTTTGGCCCAGGGTATGATCCCAAGGTCCTGGGATCAGGTCCCACATCGGGCTCCCTGCGAGGAGCCTGCTTCTCCCTCTGCTTCTCTCTCTCTGTGTGTGTCTCTCGTGAAAAAAAATAAATAAATAAAATATTGAAAAAAAAATAAAAATAAAAAATAAAACCTTCAAAAAAAAAAAGACATCCAATTACAGATACCCTGTAACCCTAAACTTAACATCTTTTTTCTTGATTCGTGCAAAATCCCTCTCTCTCAGAGATAGATGTGTGTAGTATATAGAAGACCCATGGGTAACAAAGGAAGTTACAGAGCAGCAAAGTTTACTTACAATCTAAATTATACATTTCTGCTTTTTAAGTGCTATGGCCATTCTGATTATAACAAAGCTTGCTCTTGATGACCTTGCTCCTCAGCATCCCTGTTTTTGTGTCTAAATCCTCTCTGTCCCTCTTTCTCCTCTTAATTGTCAACACTTTGACCCTATCATGTTTAGATTGTTCCAAGATAACAACAACTCCTCCCATTTTATTAGCTAAGATGTTCTGGCTTCTTATTTATTTATTTATTTTTAAGATTTTATTTATTTGAGAGAGAGCACAAGCAGGGGGGAGGGCTAGAGGGAGAGAGAGAAGCAAACTCCTCACTGAGCAGGGAGCCAGACTTGGGGCTCAGTCCCAGGACCCTGGGATCATGACCTGAGCCAAAGGCAGCCACTTAACTGACTGACTGAGCCACCCAGGTGCCACTGTTTTTGGCTTTTTAAACATGTCTCACACTAGCCCATTTCCCAAGTGTCATAAGGTGGCTGGGCACTGCAGACGGGAGCTTTACCTTTCACACATTAAGTAACCATCAGGTTATTTTTCCAGATAAAAATAGATAAAAATAGTATGCTCCTAAAAAGAAGCCAGTTGATCAGCTTTAAAATTATACCTTTTTTCCTTTTCTCCATTATAGAATTAAAGAACAAATGGAGGAAAATGCAGCACGATGGGTGACAGAGTACAGGATGAACAATGAAACGGAGCAGGCCTTCACAGCAAAACTGACAGGACAGTCTGAGCGAAGCCCTGAAGGATAAGTAGGACCTTCCTGAGTACAGAGTAGGGTAGGGTGGCCTCCCAAGTAGCTTGACTTTTTTTGTATTGAGTTCTCTTGGGAATTGATCGAAGTTGCCAGAGAGTTACTATTCTTTCCACTCCATCTTATGTTGTATGTGAAGTATTTAAAACATCCTTGGGTGCCTAGGTGGCTTAGTGGTTGAGCATCTGCCTTTGGCTCAGGTCATGATCCTGGAGTCCTGGGATTGAGTCCCTCATTGGGCTCCCTGCAGGAAGCCTGCCTCTCCCTCTGCCTATGTCTCTGCCTCTCTCTCTGTGTCTCTCATGAATAAATAAAATCTTTAAAAATCAATCAATCATCCTTGATTGACTTGAAGAAAGGAAGAAAGTCAAGGGAACTGAAGAAGCCACCATTTAAAGTGTAGCAATTGTGTTCTTGCATGTTGAAAACAGGGTCTCAATGCAAAGCTCTTCTGGCACAAACACAAAGCACCTTACTTCCAGCTCCTTAGGGGAGGAAATGCTTTCTCTTTGGATGAAGATGTGCTGCCAATTACATGTGGGGCTATGGCAACACTAAACAGCCAAAGTTGATTCTAGATGGTTGAAATTAATAATGTAGAGTCAAATCCAATAATATGGAGTCAAATCCATGATTCTGCAATGTGTGTGAAAGGCATGTCTTAAAGGCTACTCTGTAAAAATCTTAAAAGCAGTGCGGATTTTTATAGTTCTTAAGGATTCCAGGATTGGTAACCTCAAAACTTCCCCCAGCAGCCACCCATCAATCCAATTGGACAAGTTTTCCCCAGTCTTCCTGCTTCTTACAGACAAGAGATGGCTATCAGTTTATTTTGCTTGGGTGTCCTGAATACTTAGAACAAAAGTAAGCTCTAACAGTCTCACAATCCTATAAAAATACAGGGATAGATACTGCATGGAAATTCCTAATAAATGAGCTTCATGCAAAAACCCCATTTACTAGCTACATCTGATCCAAACTCCAAAGGTAATTTGGGATCACAGTAGTTATTTTTCTTCCATTAGTAACATATTAGGGATACAAACACCCTCAGCCTCTCCTGTAGTTACCTCAAGATGTGAATTTCACCAACAAATAATTAAAATATAGTAAACTAGATAAAGCAACCATGATGAAAGGAAGTCAATAATATGCTAATTTAAAAAGACTTTTTGCTATGCCTTAAGGGGTACCAGAAATTAGATTTTCGCTTCATAGGAGAAGAGAAAAATGATCAACAGCTAGCCCCTCTACCTCTTCCTTCCAACTTCTCATTCTAGAAAATGAGTTCTTGTTGGAGAGGGAGGTTTATTTCAGTGGGTGTTCTCTGAGCACTGACTCAGTGCTGGGCTTGTCCTCAGTACAGACTCAGATGACTCTCAGGCTTCCTTCCTTTAGGAACTCCCAGTCTATTGACGTAAGTAGACACATAAACAGGCCATTACAATATTGTGGTAAAAAAAAAAAAAGTGACAAAAAAACAAAAAAAGTGACCAAAGTAGGGCTTCTGGGTGGCTCAGATGGTTAAGTATCTGCCTTCGGCTCAGATCATAATCTCCAGGTCCTGGGATCGAGCCCATGTCAGGCTCCCAAGGGGAGTCTGCTTCTCCCTCTCCCTCTCCCTCTCCCTCTGCCTCTCCCCCCATTTGTGCTGTCTCTCTCTCAAATGAATAAATAAAAAATATTTTTTTAAAAAAGTGACCAAAGTATGTATGGAAATGATAGACAAAGTACATTTCATCACATATGTAGAAAATCAGAGATGTCTAGAAAAAATTAAGACTCTGAATCTGTTGTGGTGAGGAACCAATTTGCTTTGTCCTTAACAATTGGTGTGGGCCACTAAAAATAGTGGTCAGCCCCTGGCAGAGAGTAAAGGGATTGAAGGGGTGCCTGGGTAGCTCAGATGATTAAGCATCTGCCTTTGGCTCAGGTCATGATCTCTGGGTCCTGAGATTGAGCCCCATGTTGAGCTCCCTGCTGAAGATGGAGCCTGCTTCCCCCTCTCCCTCTGCCCCACCGCCCCATTCATGCTCTCTCTTTCTCTCTCTCAAATGAATAAATAAAATCTTTAAAAAGAGGGAGAGAGATTAGAGTGTAGTTTTCTTTTTTCTTAACTCTTTTTTTTTTTTTTTTTTTAGTAATCTCTACACCCAACACAGGGCTCAAACTCACAACCCCAAGATCAGGAATTCCATGCTCCACCGACTGAGTCATCCAGACACCCTTCTTTTTCCTTTTTTCCTCTATTATTATACACTATGGTATAGGACAGAAGGACAGTCAGGATGTTGGACACTACATAGGAGACATGGTATAAATAAAGCACAGCGGAAGGACCTAGGATGCCATGTTCAGAAAATGAAAATGGGTTGGTTATTGCTGGGTCATGACATGAAAAGATAGGCAGTGGCTAGGTTTTGTAAGGCCTTCGATGCTATCTGTGTAGGCCAGGCCAAAGCCTAAGACTTTATCCTATAACTCAGGGATCACCAAACTTTCTTTCTTCTTTTATTGTGCAAAAAGCCAGATAGTAAATACAGCATTGCTGACCATACCCTCTGTCTTGCAGTTAACTCATTTCTGCCTCACTTCTGCCCTGGGAGTCAAAAGCAGTAACGAATAATAAGTAAATGAATGGTCGTGGCTGTGTTCCAATAGAACCTTACTGGCAAAAAAAAAAAAAAAAAAAAAAAAAAAGTCAATAGGCTAGATTTGACCCAGGAGTCATAATTTGCCCTCCCTTAATCTAAGTGATAATCTAAGTGTCAGGTATTAAGCAGTGGCATGCCCTTTACATATGAGATAGAAGTTTCTATTTTTAACAAGCTTTTCCAGTGAATCTGACATGTATTTATGTTTAATAAACAAGATTCTGTAGTTTGGGCTCTGTATCAAAACTGCTCCATAGAATGTTCTGCAATAATGGAAATGTAGAAGAATAGATGAAATGTAGAAGAATAAATGAAATTTAGAAGTCATCAGGTTAGGGACACCTGAGTGGCTCAGCGGTTGAGCGTCTGCCTTTGGCTCAGGGCATAATCGCGGAGTCCTGGGATCGAGTCCCACATCGGGCTTCCTGCATGGAGCCTGCTTCTCCCTCTGCCTGTGTCTCTGTGTCTCTCATGAATAAATAAATAAAATCTTTAAATAAATAAATAAATAAATAAATAAATAAATAAATAAATAAATTTAATCAAGTTAGATTTAAATAGTTATATATGGTTAGTGGTTGCCCTGTTGGACAGCACAATTCTAGGCATTGGCCAACATTTGGATTTAGACCCAATTTTACGTAGAAGCGCAAAGCAAAGAACTATGCTTTGCTATCCAACTGATATTGGGCAGCAGCAGTAAATCTGGAAGAGAGTACAAAGCAAGCTCTGAGGCCACCTTAGAATTGTTCATTTCCATTCCTTTACTCATTCTGTTTCCATCTTATCTCTTGGAATCCTTTGCTGGAATTTTTACTGAGTTTGTAAGCTTTCCTTTACTTATTAACACAAGCCATTTATAATGCAAAATGGCCATTTATAATCTGAGTTACAAATATACTCAAATATTGTTTCTTAATATTTTTTAAATTTCTTTAGACTTTGCTTATCATGTTCTTTTCCATGGACTTTATTTTAATGTGGCATTTTAATGATCTTTTCTTTGGTGACCTCTAGGTCCCTTGTTACTCTTACAAGCCTTCTCTACATGTTCCATATTTTCTTCTGCTATATTTATGACTTGAGTATCTACTTTTGTATTTTTTTTAACGATTTATTTATTTATTTATTTATGATAGACACAGAGAGAGAGAGAGAGGCAGAGACACAGGCAGAGGGAGAAGCAGGCTCCATGCCGGGAGCCCAATGGGGGACTCGATCCCAGGACTCCAGGATCGTGCCCTGGGCCAAAGGCAGGCGCCAAACCGCTGAGCCACCCAGGGATCCCCTTGAGTATCTACTTTTAAATGATTGCTCCATGTGGAATTAATTTATTTTGGTTTAAAGTATGAGGTAGAGATCCAACCTATTTTTTTTTCCAGATGCTTACCCAGAGGACACCAAATTATTGAATAACTGATTTTTACCCACAAGTATGAGAGTGTATCATAAAAAAGTCTCCTACAGAACATGGAAGACTCCTAACTCTGGGAGGCGAACTAGGGGTGGTGGAAGGGGAGAAGGGCGGGGGATGGGGGTGACTGGGTGGCGGGCACTGAGGGGGGCACTTGACGGGATGAGCACTGGGTGTTATTCTGTATGTTGGCAAATTGAACACCAATAAAAAATAAATTTATTAAAAAATAAATAAAAAGTCTCCTATATGCATTTGCATATGTAGCTTAATTGTGTACTCTATGCTATCTATTCATGAGCCAGAACTATACTCTTTAAATTATTAAAAGTTTAGAAGGTGTTTGAATATTTGTTAAGATTGATTTTCCTCTTCCTCCTCTTTTTTGTTTACTTTTTAATGCAAATTATAGAATCTAGTTTTCTAGTTACCTCTTACTTTGAGAAAAGCAATGTGTTTATGCAGTGTGTTTTCCTAGTCAAAAACATGGTCTGCCTTATGAATCATTCAAACATTATTCTATATCCCTTAATAGTATTTTTCAAGATTTATGTCATTCTTTTTTCCTAGCGAATTGTTATGAAAAATTTCAAACACACCTAAACTCCCATAGATAAGTCATACATCCTACCATTTACATTTTACTATATTTGCTCTATCAAATGTCTGTCCAACGTCTCTCTAAAAATTTTTTAAATGCATTTCAGAGTAAGCTGTAGACATTAGTAAACTTCACCCTAAAAAATTAAGTATGAAAAAAAATAAAAATAAATAAAAAATTAAGTATGTGTAGCATTAACTAGACTTCAGTATTTCTGGGGTTTTTAAAAATGTGAGACAAAACTTATATAAAAGGAAATATAGCCATCTTAACTGACAAATACAACATCTGTGTAAACAAAACTTCAATCAAGATACAGAATAATCACTGCTAAACTGTGAATGAATTAGATTGATCTTCAAAAGTTATACATACCTTGATTTTATGAGCTAATCCTACACAGTCGTTAGGTATGAAACTTTTTACATATTACCAGATTTGTTTTGCTAATATTTTTTGAGAATTTTTGAGGTTATGTTCATGAAGAATATTACTTGATGATTTTCTTTGGTTGTAATAGCTTTGCCTGGTTTTGGTATTAATATTATTCCGGACTCATAATATGTCAAGGAGTAACGTTTTCTCCTCATTTTTAGGAGTTTGAGAAAGTTTCGTTTCGTTTCTTAATGAAATGTTTGATAGGTTTTGAAATAATTTGGGTCTCGGATTTTTTTGTGTGAAAATATTCTAATAAGGAATTTGTTTACTTCATAATTGGAAGGCTATTCAGATTTTCTGTTCCATCAAGTGGCAGTTTTGCTAAGTTGGATTTCATAATGAACTTGTCTATTGCATCTGTTTGTCAAATGCATTAGCATTATTTTATGTCTATAATATCTGTTTATAATCCCTCTCATTGCTGATGGTAGTGATGTTTCTTTCCTTTCTTTAAGCAATCTGTGAGTTTATTTTACTTTTGATCTTTTCAAATGACCATGACCATTTTTTAAATTTATTTATTTTTAAAGATTTTATTTATTTATTTATTCATGAGAGACGCAGAGAGAGAGGCAGAGACACAGGCAGAGGGAGAAGCAGGCTCCATGCAGGGAGCCCGATGCAGAACTTGATCCCAGGATCCTGGCCTTAGCCAAAAGGCAGATGCTTGAGACACCTGGGTGGCTCAGCAGTTGAGCATCTGCCTTTGGCTCAGGGCATGATCCCGGGGGATCGAGTCCCACATCAGGCACCTTGTGGGAACAAGGAAAAAAAACAAACCCCAAAAGACAAAGGCAGATGCTCAATCACTGAGCCACCAGGCACCCCAATTATCTGTTTTCAATATCATTTATATCTGCTGTTATCTTTATTTCCTCTCATCTATTCACTTTGGCTTTACATTGCTCTTTTTCTAGCTTTTTTTTTTTAAGATTTTATATATTTATTCATGAGAGACATAGAAAGAGGCAGAGACACAAGCAAAGGGAGAAGCAGGCTCCACGCTGGGACCCCAATGTGGGACTTGATCCTGGGTCTCCAGGATCACACCCCTGGCTGCAGGCGGCGCTAAACCGCTGCGCCACCGGGGCTGCCCTTTTTCTAGCTTTTTAAGAGGGAATTTGTCATCATTGAATTTAGGCCATTTTTTTCTAATATAAGTATCATAATTACATATTTTCTTCTAAAGCTGCATTATCTGCATCCTATGTATTTTGATATATTGGATTTTATTGTGCAGTTCAAAATATTTTCTAACTTTTTAATGATTTTTTTCTATGATCTGTGGATTATTTGGAAGTGTGCTTTTATTAATTTTTTAAGATTTTATTTATTTGTGTGACAGAGAGAGGAAAAGAGAGAGAACACAAGCGGAGGGGGAGCGGCAGACGCAGTGGGAGAAGCAGACTCCCCTCTGAGCCGGAAGCCCTATGCAGGACTTGATCCCAAGACCCTGGGAACATGACCTGAGCCAAAGGCAGATGCTTCACTGACTGAGCTACCCATGCACCCCACAGAAGTGTACTTTTGGATTTCTTGCTTTTATTTCTAATTTAATTAGGCCATAGTCAGAGAACTTACTCTAGATGATATTGGTCCTTTTAAATGCATTGAGACTCTTTTTTTTATATATAAATTTATTTTGTATTGGTGTTCAATTTGCCAACATATAGAATAACACCCAATGCTCATCCCATCAAGTGCCCCCCTCAGGGCCCATCACCCAGTCACCCCCATCCCCCACCCACCTCCACTTCCACCACCCCTAGCTCGTTTCCCAGAGTTAGGAGTCTATCATGTTCTGTCTCCCTTTCTGATATTTCCCACACATTTTTTCTTGCATTGAGACTCTTAATAGCCAAACGCTCTTAGGGACTGTACCATGTGTACTTGAAAACAGAATATATTCTGCAATGTTGGCTGTCCTCTTGTACAAATGTCACCTAAGTCATAAAAGTTGATAATATTGTTCAGCTCTTTTATGAGTTCTGGGGGCCAGTGGAACTTATGCTTGTGGTTATATTTGCAAGCTACTGCCTGAGGGTCTGGCTTCCAATCAGCCTGAACCTATGTAGTGACTGAAATCCTCTCTTTGGGGACAATTATTGATCTTGACACACTCCCAATACTGGCAGCTATTAAAAATCCCATAAGCTGGATGGCTCAGCCGGCTGAGCCTCTGCCTTCACCTCAGGTCTTGATCTCAGGGTCCTGGGATCGAGCCCCACGTTAGGCTCCCTGCACAGCGGGTAGTCTGCTTCTCCTTCTCTCCCTGCTTGTGCACTCTGTCTCTGTCATATAAATAAATAAAATATTTAAAAAATAAACAAAATAGGCTTCTTGAACAATCATAAAGGCTTGAGATACAACCAAGAACTAGGGTAGGGTTGAACTATAAATTCCATCTCTTATACAAGGCCAACCCTTCAAGACAGAGAGGTGGCTGTTTGATCTAATGCACAGAAACCAATACAGAGAATCAAGCAAAATGAAGAAATAGAAGAATATAGTCCAAACAGAAGAACAAGGCCTCAAGGGGGAAAAAAACACAATGAAACGAAGATAAGAAATTAACCTAATAAAGAGTGCAAAGTAAAAGTCATAAAGATGCTTACCAAGTGTGGGAGAAGAATGGGTGAACACAGTGAGAACTCGAACAGAGAGAAAATACACCATTCCAAACAGAAGTCACAGAACAAAGAATGCAATAATTGAACTGAAAAATAGGCTAGAGGGATTTTCCAGCAGACTAGAGGAAGCCCAAGAAGGGATCAGCGAACTCAAAGAGAAGGCTGAGGAATTCTCTCAAACAGAGCAACAAAAAGAAACAATAATTTAATAAAGTGAAAATAGCTTAAGAGTCTTATGGGACAACATCAAGCAAAGTAACATTCCCATTATAGGAGTTCCAGAAGGAGCGGACAGAAAGGGGCAGAACTTAACTTGAACAAATAATGGCTAAAAAACATGTATTTACATGGAATTTTCTTTTTTTAATTTTTTAAAAATATTTTATTTATTTATTCATGATAGACATAGAGAAAGAGAGATAGAGAGAGGCAGAGACACAGGCAGAGGGAGAAGCAGGCTCCATGCTGGGAGCCCGACATGGGACTTGATCCCGGGGCTCTAGGATCACACCCTGGGCCAAAGGCAGGCACTAAACCGCTGAGCCACCCAGGGATCCCTGCATGGGATTTTCAAAAGTGGTCATTTACGTTTCTTTTATTTTGTAATTATTTATTTATTTTTAAAGATTTTACTTATTTATTTTGGAGAGAGTGAGTGCACACACACAAGCAGGGGAGAGGAGCAGAGGGAGAGGGAAAAGGAAGGAATCTCAAGCAGAGTGCATGCTGAGCAGGAGCCCAAGGTGGCTTGATCTTACGACCCTGAGATCATGACTTGAGCCAATACCACGAGTCCGACACTTACCTGACTGAGCTACCCAGGTGCCCCTTCTGTTTCTTTTAGTAGATTTCATATGATTGTTGTTTTCTAATAATTAACTTCCATTTTGGGGATCCCTGGGTGGTGCAGCGGTTTGGCACCTGCCTTTGGCCCAGGGCGCGATCCTGGGATCGAATCCCACGTCGGGCTCCCTGCATGGAGCCTGCTTCTCCCTCTGCCTGTGTCTCTGCTTCTCTCTCTCTCTCTCTCTCTCTGTGTGACTATCATAAATAAATAACAATTAAAAAAATTAACTTCATTTTGTATGTTTGCTTTTTCTTTATCAGAAGCCAATTAGGAACGCCTGGGCAGCTCAGGTGGTTAAGCATCTGCCTACAGCTCAAGTCATGGTCCCAGGGTCCTGGGATCGAGCCACACATGGGGCTCTCTGCTCAGCAGGGAGTCTGCTTCTCCCTCTCACTCTGCACTCCCCCCTGCTTGTGCTCTCTCTCTCTCTCTCTCAAATAAATAAAATCTTTAAAAGTCAGTTAATGATTTATTGTTTTGCTGACTTTTTTCTAGAATAGCAACTTTTAGGGGCATCTGGGTGGCTCAGTGGTTGAGCATCTATCTGCCTTTGGCTCAGGTCGTGATCCCAGGGTCCTGGGATCCAGTCCCACATCGGGCTTCCCCGCAGGGAGCCTGCTTCTCCCTCAGCCTATGTCATGCTTCTTCCTCTGTGTCTCATGAATGAGTAAATAAAATCTTAAAAGAAAAAAAAAATAGCAAGTCTTACATTTAATTATTGCTTCAATTATCTTTCAATTTTCTGTTAATTTATATAGCCCATTATATTTCTTATATTATCCCTTCTCTCTTGAACTTTTACATCTTTTGTAACTGCTCCATAGTTCATGAATATTCAGTTTTTCACTTTGTTTTCTCTGTGCATTTGAGTTTTGGAAGCTTTTAATGACATTTCTTTGAGCTCACTAATTCTTTTCTTGGCCGTGTCATCTTTTAATGAGCCCATCAAAGGCATTCTTTCTTCTCCTATAGTGTTTTTTTTTTTTTTTTTTTTACTTTCTAGCATTTCCTTTAGATGGTTTCTGAGAATTTTCATCTCTCAGCTTACATTACCCATCTATTCTTTTTTTCTTTTTTTTAAGATTTGATTTATTTATTTGAGAGAGCACACGTGCATGAGCATGAGTGCTGGGAATGGGTAGAGGAGAAGGGAGAGGGACAAGCAGACTTGCATTGTGCATGGAGCCCCACACGGGGCTTGACCTCACCCATCTCAGCAAGGGCTCATGACCCTGAGATCATGATCTGAGCTGAAATCAAGGGCCAGCTGCTTAACCTATTGAGCCACTCAGGCAGCCCCCTATCTGTTCTTGCATGTTGTCTACTTTGTCCTTTAGAACCCGTAGCATATGAATCATAGTTTTTAAAATCCCTGGTCTGAGGGCACCTGGGTAGCTCAGCTGGTTAAGCCTCCGACTCTTGACTTTGACTCAGGTCGTGATCTTAGGGGCATGAGATTGAGCCCTGCACTGGAGCCCCCTTCTCAGTGGGGAGTCTGCTTATCTCCTTCTCCCTCCGCCCCTCCCCTTGTTTGAGTGCTCTCTCTCTCTCTCTCTCTCTGAAATAAATTAAAAAAAAAAAAAAAATCCCTGCTCTGATCATTCCAACATCTCTGCCATATCTGCATCTGGTTCTCATGCTCGCTGTGTCTCATCAAACTATGTCTTTTGTGTTTTAATACGCCTTGTATTTTTTTTTGAAAGGCACACATCGTCCTGAGTAAAAGGAACTGAGGTAAAAAGATTTAGAATGAGGATTTATGTTTATCTAACTAGGAGTTTGGCTGTGTTTCCTATTTGCTGTAGCTGCAGTTGTCAGAGGCTAAAATTTCCTCTGGGGGATCCCTGAGTGGCTTAGCGGTTTAGCGCCTGCCTTTGGCCCAGGGTGTGATCCTGGGGTCCTGGGATCGAGTCCCACATTGGCTCCTGCATGGAGCCTGCTTCTCCCTCTGCCTGTGTCTCTGCCTCTCTCTCTCTCTTTCTCTCTCTCTTTCTCTCTCTCTCTCTTTCATAAATAAATAAATAAAATCTTTTAAAAAATTAAATAAATAAAATAAAATAAAATAAAATAAAATTTCCTCTGCTGCTCTGCTGTTCTCCTTTGTGTCTCCCCTGTTGTCTTTGAGTTTCCCCAGAGCCTTCTGAAATAAAATCTGAGACATGCAATTCCTTCAGTTGTATTCGTTTGGGATCAGACAGGAGTTCTGTTGATGTGGAGCTAAGGAATGGGATGGGGCGCATTCTAGAATTCTGTGATGGAGTGTCAGTCCTTTAATAAGGCTATGCCCCTGAGCTATGGTCTCCACTAGTCCTTCTCAGTCTGTCACCCCCTGTCTCCAAGATAGAAAGACTACTTGGGGCTAGAGACAGGCATTCCCCTTTCCCCACGTGAAGGCTAGAGCATGCTGCTGGAGTTGGGTATTTCCCTTGCCCCAGATCAGTTAGGCTCTGGTAAAATCCCAATAGGTCAGGCTCTGGTAAAATTGTTTTTCTTCAGGGGAGGCCTTGTTAAGAACAGAATGCTCTGGGCATCTTTCAAAATGGCTACTTTTCTCCTCCTCCTTCGCAAAGCACAGGGGATTTTTCTCCCATCCTCACTGCGAGCACCCGATAGGGTTCCTGGAGGTAAAACTCACAGAAGTGTAGCCTTCCCCCATCAGACTTTTGTACACTGAGCCTCCGGCAATTCATCAATTATAGTTTCAGTTTTCCTGGACTGGCTCCAGCAGGCTTCTCCTCCTGACCTTATAGTCTGGTAACCTGTGATTCTCTGCAGCTGCCTGCCTGTCTTTCTCATTTGGGGCCTGTGGTTTGCCCCGTGACATTATATCTATGATGGATCTAAGGAGAGTTGTTGGTTTTCTGTTTGTTCAGCTTTATTCTCCTTTCCTGTGAGGATAGGAGAGAGGATTTCCAAGCTCTATACGTGCCAGACCAGAAGCTGGAAGACCACCTCCTTCTTTCTTTTTATTAATATTTAAGTCCATGAACTGGAGGGTATTATGCTGAGTGAAATAAGTCAATCGGAGAAGGACAAACATTATGTGGTCTCACTCATTTGGGGAATATAAAAAATAGTGAAAGGGAATAAAGGGGAAAGGAGAAAAAAATGAGTGGGAAATATCAGAGAGGGAGACAGAACATGAGAGACTCCTAACTCTGGGAAACGAACTAGGGGTGGTGGAAGGGGAGGTGGGCGGGGGCTGGGGGTGACTGGGTGATGGGCTCTGACGGGGGCACTTGATGGGATGAGCACTGGGTGTTATGCTATATGTTGGCAAATTGAACACCAATAAAAAATAAATTTATATAAAAAATATTTAAGTCCATGCATTTTCCTCTGACACTTCTTCAGCTCTATCTCCATGTGTTCTTTTGTGTAACATTTTTATTATAACTCTACTATAAATGTATAAGTCCAGTGTTGTTTACTAATTTGATGCAATGTTTAAATGAAGAAAAAAAAATACCCACTAACTGGGAGATGATCACTACACCATTTTTTCCAGCTTTATTGAGAATATAATTGTCATGTAACATTGTATAGATTTAAGGTATTCTGTGTGATGATTTGGTATACATCTTTATTATGAAATGTTTACCACAACAAGATTAGTTAACCCAATCTTTACCTCACTTATCATGTTGTTTTCGGTAAGAACACTTAAGGCCCACTCTCATCGCAACTTTTAAGTACACAATACGGTATTACTAACTGTAGTCACCAGAGGATCCTAGAACTTACTCCTCTTATCACTGAAAGTTTGTATTCTTTGGGATGCCTGGGCGGCTCAGTGGTTGAGCGTCTGCCTTTGGCTCAGGACATGATCTAGGGTCCTAGGATCGAGTCCCACATCAGGCTCCCTGCTTCTCCCTCTGCTGTGTCTCTGCTTCTCTGTGCATCTCTCATTAATAAATAGATAAAATCTTTTTTTTAAATTTTATTTATTTTTATGATAGGCACACAGTGAGAGAGAGAGAAGCAGAGACATAGGCAGAGGGAGAAGCAGGCTCCATGCACCGGGAGCCCGACGTGGGATTCGATCCCGGGTCTCCAGGATCGCGCCCCGGGCCAAAGGCAGGCGCCAAACCGCTGCGCCACCCAGGGATCCCAAAATAGATAAAATCTTAAAAAGAAAGTTTCTATTCTTTGACCAACATCTCCTCACTTCTCCCACCTCTAAACCCTGACAACCAGCATTCTTTTCTCTAGGAGTATGATGTTTTTAGATTCCACACATAATTGAGATCATACCCTATAGCATGTCATAGTAATCAAAACAATGATACTCCCATAAAAACAGACACAGGGGCCCCTGGGTGACTCAGTTGGTTGAGTGTCTGCCTTCTGCTCAGGTCATGATCTCAGAGTCCTGGAACCAAGCTCCCTGCTCAGTGGGGAGTCTGCTTCTCCCTCTCTCTCTGCCCCTCCCCCCACTTGTGTGCTCTATCTCTCTCTCTCTCTCTCAAATAAATAAATAAAATATTTAAAATAAATAAGTAAATAAATACAGAGACATAGACTAATGAAACAGAATTGATAGCCCAGAAATAAACCTACACTTATATGATCCACTAATATTTGACAAGAGAGACAAGAATTCTCAAAGGGGAAAGGATAGTCTCTTCATTAAATGGTGCTGGGAAAACTGGATATTCACAAACAGAAGAGTGAAATCAGAGCCCTGTCTTATGCTACTCACAAAATTTAACTCAAAATAGATGAAGGACTTAAACGTAAGTCCTTAAGCTATAAAACTCCTAGAAGAGGGGATCCCTGGGTGGTGCAGTGGTTTGGCGCCTGCCCTTGGCCCAGGGCGCGATCCTGGAGACCCGCGATTGAATCTCACATCGGGCTCCTGGTGCATGGAGCCTGCTTCTCTCCTGCCTGTGTCTCTGCCTCTCTCTCTCTCTTTCTGTGACTATCATAAATAAATTTTAAAAATTTAAAAAATTAAAAAAAAAAACTCCTAGAAGAAAACGTAGGGAAAAAGCTACTTGACCTCAGTGTTGGCAATGATTTTTTTTGGATATGACATCAAAAGCACAAGTAACAAAAGCAAAAATCAGCAAGTAGAATGACATCAAACCAAAGGCTTTTGAAGAGCAAAAGAAACAATCAACAAAATGAAAAAACAAACTATGGAATGGAAGAAAATATTTGCAAACCATATATCTATAAAGGGTTAAGGTCCCAAACATATGAGGAACTCATACAACTGCCTTCCTCTAATTCCCCCACCTGTCTCCACTCCCCACCCTCACCTTTGGTAACCACAAATGTGATCTTTTTTTTCTATAAGTTTTTATTTTGTTTATTCATTCATAAGACATAGAAAGTAAGACAGAGACACAGGCAGAGGGAGAAGCAGGCTCCATGCAGGGAACCCAATGCAGGACTTGATTCCAGGACCCTGGGATCACAATCTGAGCTGAAGCTCAGCCACTGACCCACCCAGGTGCCCCTTTAAATTTTTTTTTTTTTAGATTGCACATATAAGTGAGATCATGCAGTATTTGTCTTTCTCTGACTTATTTCACTTAGCATAATGCCATAAAAATCCATCCATGTTGTTGCAAATAACAATTTTTTTAATGACTGAATATTATTCCATTGTAAATATATACATACATTTCACATTTTCTTTATCCATTCATCTGTCAGTGGACACAATGGTCATTTTCATGGCTTGGCTATTGTAAATAATGCTGTAATAAACATAGGAGCACAGATATCTCTGAGATAGTGCTTTCATTTCCTTTGGACGTATACTCAAAAGTGCGGTTTCTGAGCCATATGGTAATTTTATTTTTATTTTTTCTGAGGAATCTCCATACTGTTTTCCACAGTAGCTAGACCAATTTATATTCCTACCAATAGTGCATAGGAGTCTCTTTTCTTCATATCCTCACCAGCACTTGTTACCTCCTTTTTTTTTTTTTTTGATGACAGACATTCTAATAGGTATGAGTTAATATCTCATTGCAGTTTTGATTTGCATTTTCCTGATGATTCGTGGTAATGAACACCTTTTCGTGTATCTTTTGGTCATCTGAATATCTTCTTTGAAAAATTGCCTATTTAGGTCCTTAGTCCATTTTTAAATTGCATTATTATTCTTTCTTTCTTTCTTTTCTCTCTGTTTTTTTGTTTTGTTTTGTTTTGTTTTGTTTTGTTTTGTTTTTTGCTATTAAGTTGTATGAGTTCTTTATATTTTGGATATTAACCCCTGATGAGATACATAATCCATAAATGTTTTCTCCCATTTTATAGGTTGCCTTTTCATTTTTGTTTCTTTCGCCATACAGAAGCTTCATAGTTTGATGTGGTTCCACTTGTATATTTTTATTTTGTTGCTTGTGAATTAGGTGTCATATTATAATGATCTTTTTTGTGCCTTTTAATGTACTTGAATCTCTGTTACTTTATTTTTTCTTAAGTAGGTTCCAGGTCAAGGGCACCTGTGTGGCTTAGTTAAGCATCTGACTCTCAGTTTCAAGTCAGGTCATGATTTCAGGATCATGGGATGGGGATCGGGCCCTGCATCAGGCTCCATGCTAAGTGCAGAATCTGCTTGTCCCCCTGCCCCTCCCCACCTCGTTCTCTCTCTGTCTCTCTGTCTCTTTCACTCTCTCAATAAATAAAATCTTAAAAAGAAAAGAGTAGGCTCCAGGCCCAACGCGAGGCTTGAACTCACAACCCTGAGATCAAGAGTCGCAGGCTCTACCAACTGAACCAGCCAGGCACCACTCTGCTACTCTGTTAATAAGATATAAGTAATTTCTTTGATTTTGACCATAGAAAGTATGTAAATTGGATTGCATCTAGGACCTCCAATCTTTTTCTACTTTTTTCCTTAAGTTATATAATTATATATAATTATATGTTTTTGATATTTTCAAGGATTTGTGAAATAGACACTTTTCTAACCATTGCCACTTGTCATCTGCAGTCAATGATCACTGTTCCTCCTACTGTCATAATTTGTAGTATATTCATTACTTGTTTTCTTCTGGGGTTACCTTAAAGTAGTTTCTTCAAGGAGAATTCATGGGATTTATATTCTCTGGGATATTTTGTGTTCACAGGTATAGTTCCTGTTGCTTTAATCTTGAAATAGCAATTATCTATTTAAAAAACACTTGTACCTGGTTTTCTTTCTGCAGGATTGTTCTATATCTGATAAGTTTGACTATCTTTGTGAAAAAAATAAAAATAAAAGCCTGGGGGGAGTGTGATTTATTTTCCCTTTATGAGTAAGTTCAATTTTTATCTCTTGCCCAAAGAATGATTAGAATCCGTTAAATTATTAAGGATACTGTAAGATGTTAAGTGTTCTGTTTCATTTTTTTAGAGACATAGTATGCCCCTTTAGTTTAGAAATTCTTTTTTTTTAAAAAGATTTTATTTGTTTATTCATGAGAAATACAGAGAGAGAGAGGCAGAGACATAGGCAGAGGGAGAAGTAGGCTCCCCACAAGGAGCCCGATGTGGGACTCAATCCTGGGCCCTGGGATCACACCCTGAGCCAAAGGCAGATGCTCAACTGCTAAGCCACCCAGACATCCCTAGTTTAGAGATTCAAGTCTTGTTTTATTTCTGGAAAGTTATCTTGATAATTTTTTAACTTTATTTTTACAGTTCTATTTTAAAATAATACAAATTTTGCATATCACAATGGTTTTAATGTATGTGCTTGATTCTTTGACACTCCTCCCTTCAAAAGGTAAGGCTTTACCTCATTCTAGTTTCCTTGACTTTGGGCTGGACTTAGTCCCTTCACTTTTAGTGAACAGAATGTGGCAGAAGGAATAGTCTTTGACCTCTAAGACTAGGGTCATAAAAGGAATTGTTCCTTCTGACTTGATTTTTTTTAAAGCTTTTTTATTTATTTAGGCATGAGAGACATAGAAAGAGAGAGAGGCAGAGACACAGGCAGAGGGAGAAGCAGGCTCCATGCAGGGAGCCCAACATGGGACTCGATCCCCGGTCTCCAGGATCCCACCCTGGGCTGAAGGTGGTGCTAAACCACTGAGCTACCAGGGCTGCCCCCCTTCTGACTTGATGTTTAGGGTCACTCACTCTGGGGAACTTGATCAACATGGGAGGGTGAAAACCTCCCAAGAACTAGCATTAATTTTCCAACCATGCAAATGAGTTCCTTGGGCAGTACGTAGTCTATGGCCATTTCAAGCCTTTAGATGGCTGGAGTGTCCCAGCTGAATTTCTTAGAATTTGGATGCCCCTAAACTCAGCATATAGAAACTAAGGAAAAGAAATGTTCCTTATTGTTATAGCTACTGTGATTTGAGAAAATTTGTTACACAGCAAGAGAAAACTAAAACATACATGTTAGATCTCTTCAGTCATATATATATATATATATATATATATATATATATATATATATATGTATTTCTCTGCCAGAAGTTCTTTTATTTCCATTCCAGCTTACAAGCTTTTCTTAACTTTGTTCTATATATCTCTTGCCATATTTTCAGTAATGTCCATTTTATCCTTTGTGCCACTTCTAACTTCACATTTTACGTTTTCTGAGATAGCATTGACATATAACATTGTAAGAGTTTTATGTGTACAACATAATGATTTAATATATATTGCAAAATGATTACCACAATAAGTTTAGCTAACATGCATCACGACATGTAGTTACAATTTTTTCTCTTGTGATAAGAACTTTGAAGATCTGCTCTCTTAGGAACTTTCAAATATACAATGTAGTATTTTGTTATGTTTTTTAAAAACATTTTATTTATTAGAGAGAGAGACAGAACATAAGCAGGGGGAGGGACAGGGGAAGAGGGAGAAGCAGACTTCTCGCTGAGCAGAGAGCCTGGCATGGGGCTCAATCCTAGGACCCCAAGATCATGACCCAAGCTGAAGGCAGATGCTTAACCGACTGAGCCATCCAGAGGCCCCTTTTTCTATGTTTTTATTTATTTAAGTAATCTCTATAAATCAACATGGGGCTCGGACTCATGACTCCAAGATCAAGAGTTGCATGCTCTTATACCTGAGCCAGCCAGGTGCCCCATAAAATACAGTATTGTCACCTATAGTCACCATGGTATACATTACATTCCCAGGACTTACTTGTTAATATTTACTATTTTTCTTTAATTTATCTCCTGAATTCTTCATTTCATTTTTTATTTTGTTTGTTATAGTTGCTGGTGGTATTGTTGACTCACCGTGTTTCTTTGAATTATTGTATTTCTTCTTTAAGTTTTTTTTAATAAAGATCATTGCACTAGTATTTCCTTTCTTATTATTTTTAAAGACTTATTTATTTATTTTAGAGAGAGAGTATAAGTGAGGGGGAGGGGCAGAGGGAGAGGGCAAATCCCAAGCAGACTCCCCACTGAGTGCAGAACCTGACACAGGGCTTGATCCCACAACCCCGGGATCATGACCTGAGCCAAAAGCAAGAGTCAGATGCTTAACTGACTGAGCCACCCAGGCGCCCCTGCACTAGTATTTGTTTTTTAATTCTTGTGGTGGGGGGCAGCCTGGGTGGCTCAGCAGTTGAGCGCCTGCCTTCGGCTGGGGGCATGATCCCGGAGACCCAGGATTGAGCCTCACATCGGGCTCCCTGCATGGAGCCTGCTTCTCCCTCTGCCTGTGTCTCTGCCTCTCTCTCTGTCTCTCTGTGTGTCTCTTGTGGATAAATAAATAAAAAATCCTTAAAATAAATAAATAAATTCTTGTGGGGGCACCTGGCTGACTCAATAAGTAGAGCATGTGACTCTTGATCTCAGTGTCAAAGTTCAAGCCCACTCTGGACAGGGAGCCTCCTTTAAAAAAAAAAAAAGAAAAGAAAGAAATTCTTGGGAGTATGCTTGTTCATAATTTTTATCAGCTTCATGGCAACATTTTGTTGTTGTTGAGTGTTCTTTGCCTAATATTTGCTTTTTAAAAATCATTGGTTCCTCCTTTTACATCGTTTCTTTGTCCAGGTATGATTTGGACACATTATATACAGGAAACTTGTATAGAAGAAGGGGTAGGGTTCTTTTCAGTGAGGTCTCTCCTCCTCACAGTTTGTGAGCTCCTTAAGTTTCTATTTCTCTAAACAATTTGCAACAAAGGGCAGCTGGCACGGCAGTCTCCCCTTGGTCCATTATTTTACTGGCTCACAGCTTTTTGTTAATCTGACCACCTGTTTCATTTCTCATTTACCCCCATTTCTACTTCCCTGAGCCACATACAGTCTAGAGAAATTATCCTCTGCCAGCTTTTGATTCCATTTTAGTTTTGCAAACACGAGTGTGGGTGGATTTTATACCTCCGGGTATATCACATTCAAAGGAGAAGTGTGCTCTGCATATTTTTCATTTGGGATCTGCATTCATGGGCTTACTCTATCTGCATCTTCCTGCAGAGTGTTTGACCTTCTCTACTTTTTGGCAGTTATTCCTTCTGTTTTGTATTTTGAGGTTTCAAAGATGTCTTCATTATTATTTTTTTTCCTGAACACGTGCTTTGTATTGCTATTTCTCTTCTATATCTTGGCTTTTTGGTGATTTTTGAAATAAGGAACACTCAAATTTTATCTGCAGTGTTAAATCTGGAAGTCTCTCAATTGGGGTTATATTGCAGCCTGTCATAGACAGTTATTATTCTTTTGTTGACTAGAATTTTGATGTTCTAAGAATTCCTATAAAACATAATTAAATAAACAAGTTGCTACGTTGACACTAGCTAGGCTACATATTTTGTTGGGCCTAATGTAAAAAAAATCATGTAGGCCCTCTTGCTCTAACAGTAAGAAAAAGCTTTTCTTTTGTTGTGTCTTTCAACCTGTTGTGGTGCTTCTTATTGGCATTCACTAATGTGCTCCCTTGGGCGTTATGATTCTGAAGAGGCAGGACAGACTCTCATAGGTGCTTCGTGACTTGATGCACAGGGTGTTACTGAAAAACCCAAGCTTGGCTGCTCATCACTAGAAAAGCCAATACTCAAGAGACTCGAGAGAGAAGTATTTTTGGTTTTGTTTTTTGTTTAATTGACTTGGTTTTTAGAGAGAGAGCACACACGGGAGCAAGGGGACGGGGCAGTGGCCTGGAATGGGCAGGCAGGGAGGTGGGAAAGGGCAGAGGCAGAGGGAGAGGGAGAGAGAATCTTAAGCAGGTTCCACACCCAGCACGGAGCTGAATGTGGGGCTTGATCTCATGACCCTGAGATCATCACTTGAGCAGAAATCAAGACTCAGATGTATAACGGACTGAGCCACCCAAGTGCCCCATTAAGAGATGAGTTTTGATTGGAAAGGAATATGAGCTTTATTTAGGAGGCTGGCCACCTGGGGAGGAGGCAGACTTTTTTTTTTTTAAGATTTTATTTATTGGGCAGCGGTTTGGTGCTGCCTGCAGCCCAGGGTGTGATCCTGGAGACCCTGGATCGAGTCCCACGTCAGGCTCTCTGTATAATGCCTGCTTCTCCCTCTGCCTGTGTCTCTGCCTCGCTCTCTATGTGTGTCTCTCATGAATGAATAAATAAAATCTTAAAAAAAAAAGATTTTATTTATTTATTCATTCAAGACACACACAGAAAGAGAGAGGCAGAGACACAGGCAGAGGGAGAAGCAGGCCCCATGCAGGGAGCCTGATGCAGGACTTTATCCCGGGTCTCCAGGGTCACACCCTGGGCCAAAGGCGGCGCCAAACCGCTGAGCCACCCGGGCATCCTGAGAAGGCAGACTCTTGTCCAAAAACCAACTCTAAGGTTTCTGCCTGGCCCAAAGATTTTTATTTTGTTATTTTAAAAAAGATTTATTTATGTAGCAGAGAAAGAGAGAGCGAGCACACATGAGCAGGGCAGCAGGAGAGGGAGAAGCAGGGTCTCCCCCACTGAGCAGGGAGCCTGACGTGGGGCTTGATTCCAGGACCCTGGGACTAGGACCTGAGCCAAAGGCAGAGGCTTAACCAACTGAGCCACCCAGGTGCACCCCTGGCCCCAAGATTTTTAAAGGAACTTAGAGCATTGAGGTGCCAGGACTTTTGGTTTTGGCCCAGGTCATGATCTCATGGGGTATGGGGCCAGGGCCCCGCTTGGGGCTCCATGCTCAGTTCAGAGTCTGCTTGAAATTCTCTCTCTCCTTCTGCTGCCCCCCCTGCCCCCACTTGTGCATGTGCTTACTTCCTCTCTCTGTGTCAAATAAATAAATAAATAAATAAATAAATAAATAAATAGGAACTTTAGGGCTATTAATCAGTAAAAGGGGAGCACAGTGGTCCATAACACTTCTGATTGTGCGCAGACTCCATGGTGCCAGCTACAGACATTATCAAGGTGCTCAGAGGTTGTGTATTGGTGCAGGGTAGGGGATGGTTGTGTAAAAGCGTTTGATTCACAGTGTTTCTAGGAAACAATGCATGATCTATAGATAAAGAATAAAAGGTGTAATCAGTCACAGGAGTTAAAGGTGCTTGCTAAAACTTAGAAGACTACAAAGTTGCTCTGAGGGGCAGAGGCAGAGGCTTCAAGGGCATATACGCCCAAATCTGTCTCATGCCTGCGCTCTTGCCAAGGGCAAAGGGTGGCCGTAGTTGCTGTGTGTTGGGGGAGCCAATAGTTGAGAACCTATCCTGCGTAGGTGGGGTGATGAAGCCAGACATGAGCTGAGACTTCAACCTGAGGAAGATCCTCCACTGGCCCATCGGACTATATTTACAAAACACAAAATCAAAGATAAAATTAAGAGGTGACACCTTGGTGGCTCAGCAGTTTAGCGCCTGCCTTTGGCCCAGGGCGTGATCCTAGAGACCCGGGATCGAGTCCCATGTCGGGATCCCTGCAGGGAGCCTGCTTCTCCCTCTGCTTGTGTCACTGCCTCTCTCTCTCATGAATAAATAAATTAGATCTTTACTAAATAAATAAATAAATAAAAAACAAAAAACAAAGATGATATTAAGAGTTTCAGACTGTTGACTGCAGAGCATTAAACCCCATATGTAAAAAAAAAAAAAAAAAAGAAAAGAAAAAAAATAAACCCCATATGTGAGGTGCTTTCTGAGCATGGGGCCATGTGTTCGCAAAAGAAAGTTCTGGTATGGGCACAATAAGCAATTTGTGAGATCTCATGAACATTAGCTACAAATCATTAGCTATTGCTAACACACCGAAACTCCTCTAGATAAATACATTTTTTATTTTTATTTTTTTAATTTTTTTAAATACATTTTTTAAAAAGGATTTTAGGTATTCATTTGACAGAGAGAGCAGGAGCACAAGCAAGGGGAGTGGTAGGCAAGTGGGAGGGAGAGGGAGATGCAAGCTCCTCGATGTGGGGCTTGATCCCAGGACCCTGGGATCATGATCTGAGCCGAAGGTAGATGCTTAACCCACTGAGCCATCCAGGTGTCCCGATAAATACTTTTAAAGAACCTTTTTTTTTTCTGCTTACCCAGCTCATTCTACTACAGCTTTTTTTTCCTGTCATCTTTGCTTTTTTTCAAAACCCATACATGTATTAATCATATTCAAGCCCCAGATTGAGAAAATTCACAGGCACTAAATTAACTTCTTCCTAAGCCCCAAACTTATACAAAAGTTAACTCAATTTTTTTTTTTTTTAAATTTATGATAGTCACAGAGAGAGAGAGAGGCAGAGACACAGGCAGAGGGAGAAGCAGGCTCCATGCACCGGGAGCCCGACGTGGGATTCGATCCCGGGTCTCCAGGATCACGCCCTGAGCCAAAGGCAGGCGCTAAACCGCTGCGCCACCCAGGGATCCCCAAAAGTTAACTCAAAATGGAGTATAGATTCAAATGTGAAACATAAATCTACAAAAATTTGGAAGACCGCATAGAAGAAAATCTTCCTTCCTATGGTTAGGAGAATGGTTCATAGATACGACAAAGGCACAGTCCATCAAAGAAAAAAATGATATAGTAGTTCTTAAAAAAAAACTTTTACCTGATGAAAGACTCTATTAAAGGGTAAAATGATAAGGTACAAACTGGGAGAAAATATTTGCAAACTGCATATCTGACAAAGGACTACAATATATGTTTTATTATTTTTTTAATAAATTAATTTTTTATTGGTGTTCAATTTACCAACATACAGAATAAAACCCAGTGCTCATCCCGTCAAGTGTACAATATATGTTTTAAAAACCTCTAAACAGGGATCCCTGGGTGGCGCAGTGGTTTGGCGCCTGTCTTTGGCCCAAGGCGCGATCCTGGAGACCCGGGATCAAATCCCACGTCGGGCTCCCGGTGCATGGAGCCTGCTTCTCCCTCTGCCTGTGTCTCTGCCTCTCTCTCTCTCTCTCTCTCTGTGTGTGTGTGTGTGAGTATCATAAATAAATAAAAATTTATTAAAAAAAAAAAAAAACCTCTAAACAAAAAATAAATAAATAAATAAAGTAAAAAAAATAAATAAAAACCTCTAAACAGGGTAGCCCCGGTCGCCCAGTGGTTTCGCGCCGCCTGCAGCCCAGGGCGTGATCCTGGAGACCCTGGATCGAGTCCCGCATCAGGCTCTCTGTATGATGCCTGCTTCTCCCCCTGCCTGTGTCTCTGCCTCTCTCTCTCTCTCTCTCTCTCTCTCTGTCTCTATAAATAAATAAATAAAAATCTTAAAAAAATAAAAAATAAAAATAAAAACCTCTAAACAAAAAGAAAACGATTAGAATATGAGCAAGCCATGAAGAGACATTTCACTGAAGGGAATATATAGATGAAAAATAGGCACATTGAAAGATGGTCAATATTTTTAGCTATTAGGGAAATGCAAATTAAAACTACAATGTGGTATCACTACACATCGATTAAAACAGCTAAAATAAAAAATAGTGACAAATGAAATGTTGGCAAAGATGCAGAGAAAATGGATCTCTCAGACGTTGTTGGTGGGAATATAAAATGGCACAGCCACTCCAAACAGAAAAAGTTTTGGGGTACCTGGGTGACTCAGTGGTTGAGCCACGCAGGTACCAGTGGCTCAACCACTGGTAATCCCAGGGCCCAAGTCCCACATCGGGCTCCCTGCATGGAGCCTGCTTCAGCCTCTGCCTATGTCTCTGCCTCTCTCTGTGTGTCTGTCATGAATAAATAAATAAAAATCTAAAAAAAAAAAAAAAAAAATTAAAGCAAAATAAAAATAAAAAGTTTCTTTGGGGAAAAAAAAAACCAACAAAGCACAAAAACAAATACGAAACTAAGCCTGCAACTAAAATATGATCCAGTAATTATACTTCTGGACATTTATCATAGAGAGATGAAAACCTACCTCTACACAAAATCCTGTTGACTATTGTTCATAGCATCCCTGATTGTTATAGCCGGAAATTGGAAACAACCAGATGTCCTTCAACTGGTGAATAAACAAATGGCACATCTATATAATAAAATTCTACTCGGCGGTGAAGAAGAACAAGTTACTGGTGTAGGCAGCCCCTCAGATGGTTCTCGAGGGCTTTATGCTGAGTGGAAGAAGCCAGCCTCGAAGGTTACAATGCTGTGTGACCTAATTTACAGAGCATTTCAAAAATGACAAAATTGGGCAGCCCGGGTGGCTCAGCAGTTTAGCGCGGCCTTCAGCCCAGGGCCTGATCCTGGAGACCCAGGATCGAGTCCCACGTCAGGCTCCTTGCATGGAGCCTGCTTCTCCCTCTGCCTGTGCCTCTTCCTCTCTCTCTCTCTGTCTCTCATGAATAAATAAAATAAATAAAATAAAATAAAATAAAATAAAATAAAATAAACCATAAAAGTTAAAAAAAAAATGACAAAGTTATAGAGATGGAGAAGAAACTAATAATGGTAGCCGGGTGTTTGGGCTGGAGGAAGAGTAGAACCATTAGAGGAGGTATCAGTCAGGGGTCTCCAGAGAAACAGAACTGGAAGGATACGTGCACATGGGTGCGTCTATATGGTCACATCTATATGTACGTGTGTACGTGTATATACGCAGAACTAATGTAAAGTTTATTAGGAGGAAATGACTTGTGATCATGGAGGCTGAGAAGTTTCATCTGCAAACTGGTGGCCCAGGAAAGCTGATGGTTTAATTCCAATCTGAGTCTGAAGGCCTGAGAACCGAGTGAGCTGATTGTGCAAATCCCAGTCCAAGGGTGGGAGACTCACGTCCCAGTTGAAGCCCGCAGACAGGAAGGAAAGGAATCCTACTGCTGTAGTTTTGGAATACAGGTGAGGTTTGGTGGGGTGAGTCCGGAGCCTATGACCAAGAAAGAATTTTTGAGATGTCTTTGGTGCAAAATGGTAGTTTTTTTTTTTTTTTTTTTAAGATTTTATTTATTAAAAAAAAAAAATCTCTCTCTCTTTTTTTTTTTTTTTTGTTTAATTCATGAGAGACACAGAGAGGCAGAGACACAGGCGGGGGGGAGAAGCAGGCTCCTTGAGGGGAGCGCGATGCGGGACTCGATCCCAGGACCCTGGGATCACGACCTGAGCCGAAGGCAGATGCCCAACCACTGAGCCACCCGGGTGCCCCAATGGTAGTTTTATTAGAGCATGGTGACAAGACCCAAGGACAGAAAGAGCTGCGGCCCTGGGGTTGTGAGGGGTGGCGGGTAATATACTTGGGAGTTGGGGGAGGTAAGGAAAAGGGAGATTTTCAAAAGAACTTTCATATGCTAAAGAGGACCTACAAGATACTGGATGCCTTACCATTGTTAAGTTAAGGTGGTTTTTCAAATCTCAAGCAAGGCATTAGCATTAAGACAGCTGGAGAATCCTAGAGGCCATTCAGGCCTATCCCTTGGGGCGTGGGGGGCTGTTGTGGGGTGTCAGTTTGTGCTTGGTCCTCCTCAGCTAGCCTTCTGCTCCCTCATCTTTTCGTTGCATTCAGACTCTCAATGGATTGATTAGTGCCCACCCACAGTGGGGAGGGTAGTGCTCTTGATGAGGTTTTAGAATATAGGTGAGGTTTGGTGGGGTGAGGTCTGGAGCCAACGACCAAGAAAGAATTCTTGAGACATCTTTAGTGCAAAATGGTGGTTTTATTAAAGCAGGGGGACAGGACCCGTGGGCAGGAAGAGCTGCTGCCCTGGGCCTGTGGGGGGTGGCTGATTATATAGCTGGGGGTTGGGAGGGGTTGAGGATAGTGCACTCTCTAAGGAATTTTGGAAGCAAGGTTTCCAGGACCTTGAGGGGGCTAGGGATTGTTGGGAAAAGGTCACTTATTACCATCTAATAAAACCTGAGTCCTGAGACCCTTCAGATGTATATTGGAGGGCCACGTACCTAGGGGATTTAAAGATAAAGGACATTTCTGAAGGAATTTTTATATGTTAAAGTAGATTTACAAGTTCAGGGGGTGGGGGTGTGTGTGGGAGGAGGGGATCCGGCTAAAATTGCCTTTTGCCCTTAGCAAAGTATTAAGGTTGAGGCATTCCATAGAGGAATGTCACTGTGCCTACTTCAAGGGCTTGTAGGTTGCTGCCCCAAGCTCGTGCCTTGTCCTCAGCTAGCCCCGTGTTCCCCCATCACTCTCGTTCTATGGATTCAGATGTTAGTATCTTCTGGAAATATCCTCACAGACCCAGAAACAATGCCTAACCAGCCATCTACGCATCCCATGATCCAGTCAAGTTGACATATAAAATTAACCATCACTAAGGCATAACATGAAGAAGCATCTTTGTGGTGATGGGATGATTCTAGATCTTGATTTTGATGACGATTACTTGAATCTATATATGTGACAATAATATTTCACCAAGCGACACACGCATACACACACAAAGTGCAGGTGAACACTGGTGGAATCTGAATAAAGTAAGTACCTGAATTAATAGTATTGTGCCACTGGGTGTTATTCTATGTGTTGGCAAATTGAAGACCAATAAAAAATAAATTTATAAAAAAAAAGAAAAAAGAAAAAAAATAGTATTGTGCCAACATCAGTTTCCTGGTTTTGACAATGCATTATGTTTATGTAAGATATTATCTATGGGGGAAATTGGGTAAAGGGCACATCTGTGCCATTTTCAAAACTTCCTCTTTTATTTTTATTTTTTATTTTATTTTTTAAATATTTTTTACCTTTTTTTTAAGATTTTTATTTATTTATTCATGAGAGACAGAGAGAGAGAGAGAGAGGCAGAGACACAGCAGAGAGAGAGAAGCAGGCTCCTTGAGGGGAGCCCGAGGTGGGACTTGATCCTGGGACTCAGGGATCACGCCCTGGGCTGAAGGCAGGCACTCAACCCTTGAGCCACCCAGGCGTCCCATTTTCAAAACTTCTTGAGAGTCTTAAACTATTTGAAAATTAAAGGTTACAATAAAAATAAAAGAGGAAAAAAAAAAAAAAAAAAAAAGAAAGAAAGCCCTCCCAGGCCCACCCAAAGGCAGCTATTGAATCCACTGTGACCCCGTTAAGACACATGTCTTACCAAAGCCCACATTTTTCTTGAGGTGAATTCAGTAATCAAATCAAACTTGGACGATATGCACTCTGAGCTTTGGGAAGTCCAATCCAGTTTCCACAATTTACAAAAATATATTTGTATTCAAGTTTGTTTGCCCTCCACTCAAGTCATTTCTCTAATTTTCTGGACTCTCACCAAGGTAAAGATCATGCCGTGTGTTTTCCATTCACATGTTTGTGATAAAACATAGCAATCTGTACCTGTGATCACAGCTTAGCGAGACCTATTAAATGTTATTGTAAAAAAAAAAATAAATAAATGTTATTGTAGGTGGCAGTATTTAGGAGGAAGTTATCACAAACGTAAGCAATGGCTGTATATAGTCCTCTGTCTTCTTCCACAAAGAAAATAGCTTTCCATTTACTTTCTAGAATAGCGGTGGATAGGGGGTAGATAATAAATTCCTTTAAACAAAGATTAGCAAGGGATTTCACACCAAACTCTTCGGCACGTTTAGCTTATATTCATATTCTAGGAGTTAGCACTATAGTGAATAGTAACAGGGATTATCATTTATTGCTTGCTTATTTTGTGCTAAGCCCAGGGCTCAGCGCTGCAGATACTAAAAAGAATAAGGAATGTTTAAAAAAAAAAAAAAAGTAATGGTTTTTACCCAATAAGGAAGGTTTTTTTTTTTTAAAAAAAAACTATTCCTTTAAAAAAAAAAAAAGTAATGGTTTTTACCCAATAAGGAATGTGTTTTTTTTTTTTTTTTTTTTAAAGGAATGGTTTTTACCCAAGCAGGGTAAAATTCTAATTCTAATGCAGGACACAGAAAGACCAAATAGTTAATCACAGCCAATGTGAAATTATTTCCTTCTTAGAACTTGCTGAGCAGGTCTTTGTCTCTTTGTCCTCATCTGTAAAATGGGGGCACAAATAATACCTATTTCACAGGTTTATTATGGGGATTTTTTAAAAAAATTTTTTATTGGAGTTCATTTTGCCATCATATAGCATAACCCCCAGTGCTCATCCTGCCACGTGCCCCCCTCAGTGCCCATCACCCAGTCACCCCAACCCCCCGCCCACATCTCCTTCTACTACCCTTGTTCATTTCCCAGAGTTAGGTGTCTCTCATGTTTTGTCACCCTGTTATGAGGATTTAAAAAAAAAAACATAGATAGGTTCTGGAACATGTAAGCATTCAATCGATGATAATGGTTATTATTACTCTTATGTCAAGAAGGCTCAGTCTCCCCTCAAAGCTTCACTTCTGGACTTGAGTTCCAACCAACCTTCTTAGGCCCTCTCTTTGCTATGAAGAACTCGTTTTATCATTGGTCAAATCTAGAAAACAAATCCCTGATCGCAATTTCCTGATTCTAAGCTCAACTTCTCTAAATGCTCAGAGGCAGAGACCTTTGAGAAGGAGAAGAGATGAGAGGAGCCCTCAAGGAGACAGCAGAGCAGAGTGATTGAAAGCACGAGTTTAGGAATCAGCCTCATGCTCTGTGATCCTGGACAAGTGGCAGTTTTTCCGAACCTGTTTTCTCTTCTGTAAAATGAAGACTTAGATATTGTGAATTATGAGAATTCTATATTTGGTCATTCGAATGGCCAAATATATAATTCTCATATGTATATGGTCTTCATTCATGGTTTCTGGCTCACAGCTCCCTAAAACCCTTGGAATTTCCTAAGTGGTGAGTATCATAAAGGTGTCTTGTTATGTTAATGAGGTCACTTTTGGACAGCCCAGGGGTAACCTAAAGACGGGGCCTGGTTGCCAGGGGAACCAACTGAGATTAGAGGGGAGGAACTTTCTGCCCACCCCCTGACCTCAGGGGAGGGGAGAGGAGCTGGAGGTTGAATGAGCCAGTGGCCAACGGTCCAATCAATCAGGCCTGTTTGGAAGCCTCCCTAGAAACTCCCAAGGAGGGGTTTGGGAGAGCTTCCGGGTTGGTGAGCACCTGGAGACTTGGGGAGAGCGGTGGCCCGCAGAGGGCAGGGAGGCTGGGGGCCCCGTCTCCAGGCCTGCCCTACCTAACTGCCAGGCCGTTCGTGGGTCACATCCTTGATCAACCACCGACCTGGTAAGGGGGATGTTGCTCTAAGTGCTGTGACTGCCCCAGGGAAGTCATTGAACCCGAGGAGGGGCTTGTGGGAACCTCTGATTCATGGCCTCTTAGGCCCCAGCAACTGGGCTTGCGGCTGGCGCCTGAAGTGGGGGTGGGGGTGGGGGTGAGAGTGAGGGTGGGGGTGAGGGTGAGAGTGGAGCTGGGGCGGTCTTGGAGGCCTGAGCCTGTGAGGGTCCATCTCTCTCTCTCTCCCCCTCTCCCCCCTCTCTCTCTCCCCCTCTCCCCCTCTCTCCCTCCCTCCCTCCCCCTCTCTCTTTCCTTCTCTCTCTCTCTCCCTTCCTCCCTCTCTCTCTCTCTCCCACCCTTCCTCCCTCTCTCTCTCCCCTCCTTTCCTCCCTCTCTCTCAGCGGGTAGTGTCTGAGAATCGCTTGGTGTTGTGTGTTTGGGGAACTTCCCCCATCACGTGGAATTGGGTCCTGGCACCCCACAAGAGTTGGTGTCAGTAGAGAGACCATAATGGCCTGGACCTCGCAAGGCTGTTGTGGAGCTCACGTGACACTGTCCTGGAGGAAGACTTTCTTCTGCCCTTCAAGGTCCTCCCAGCCGGACTTAGAATCAGATTGACATGAGTCAGGTTAACAGGAGAAAATCAAATGTAATAGGCGTGCGTACAGGGAATCCACGGAGATGCCAAACACAGGCCACACAAAGCTTCTATGAACTAAGGAGAGGGGTAGAGGCCCGAGGACACAAAGGGGAGAAAGTTCTTTAGCAAGAAGGTGAGGGACGTTTGGGAAAACAAGGTTGCCCTATTAGGCAGATGAGTGCCTTGGCTTAGGGGGAGCCTCTCAATAGCTCTCTCTTAATAGAGGGGGCCAGCTATTATTGGGATGAGGTCATGTGACTGGCTCTCTTTTCTGTTATCAATTTAGGCAGCTGTGGGGGAGGCTGAGAGCTTTACCTGCATCTGGGGGTTTTAATTCCTTTTCACTGGAAACCATCTTTATGCCCAAAAAACCCATCTTGGGGCAACCTGCCTTGGGTCCCTACAGCACTATGTCCCTAAAGTGCTTGTTCATTTCTGACAGAGAGTAGCTCTCCATTCCATCTTCCTTACTAGCCCTCAAATGAGAGGAATTTAGAATTGGTCCCAGTTCAGTTTCTCTCTAGCCAGAAGGACTCTCCTGAATCAAAGGTAGAACAAAATTAATCCTAGGCTGGTTTTATTTTTTTATTTTATTTTTTATTTTACCTCCACTGTACTAAACTCCCATTTCATTGGTCGGATTTATGAAATGCCACAGCACCCAACAGAGTACCTGTTGCTTAGTCGGCTTGTTTTGTAAGTCTCTAGCTGCTAATGGATTACCCAGGATGAGGACATCTGTAACATAAACTGAAGGTTAATGTAGTGTGTTAGAACTGAGAAATTTAAAAAAAGGTTTTTTTTTTTTTGTTGTTGGAGTTCAATTTGCCAACATATAGCATAACCCCCAGTGCTCATCCCACCAAGTGCTCCCTTCAGTGCCCGTCACCCAGTCACCCCCACCCCCCGCCCACCTCCCCTTCCACTACCCCTTAGAACTGAGAAATTTGTAAAAGAATCTTACTTAAATGCTAGGTCACCAGTAAACTAAGGTCAGTCTCTTTTTTTTTTTTCTTTTTTTTTTTTAATATTTTATTTATTCATGAGAGAGAGAGAGAGAGAGAGGCAGAGACAGGCAGAGGGAGAAGCAGGCTCCTTGCAGGGAGCGGGACGTGGGACTCGATCCCAGGTCTCCAGGATCACACCCTGGACTGAAGGTGGCGCTAAACTGCTGGGCCACCCGCCCCCTGCCAGGCTGCCCAACACGTTGCCTTTATGGAGATTTAGCAAACGAACCCAATGGGATTCTGTCCTCAAGGATCTTTTCCATTGCATTTATATCGGTTATGTGCAGTTGACTTAGACACAGGTAAGCCAGAGCTCTGGATCTGCTGTGTCAACTCCCCACCCTGAACCTTGACTGTCTCATTTTACAGTTTCTGAGAAACTTTGGGTAAAACACTTTATTTTTCTAAAGATTTTATTTATCCATTCATGAGACACAGAGAGAGGGAGGCAGAGGGAGAAGCAGGCTCCTCATGAAGCAGGGAGCCCAATGTGGGACTCGATCCCAGAACTCTGGGACCATGACCTGAGCCAAAGGCAGACGCTCAACCAACTGAGCCACCCAGACACCCGGGGTTAAGCAATTTAGACCTTAACTTGGAGAACACATAATTTCGAAGTGCAGTTTAGCTATTCACATATTCACATATTCACTAAGCTTTGGAAAAGGTGATGTAGGAAAGATGTTAGGGTTCAAAGCTGACGGCCTTTATTTTTTATTTTTATTTTTTTATAAATTTATTTTTTATTGGTGTTCAATTTGCCAACATATAGAATAACACCCAGTGCTCATCCCGTCAAGAGCCCCCCTCAGTGCCTGACGGCCTTTAACAAAGAATTTAACAAAGAATTCTTGAGCCGACCATGGTGCACAAAGGTGGTTTTGATAAAGCCCAGGGCCAGGCCCTGGGGCAGAAAGAGCTGCACAGGGGTCCTGAGAAGTGGCCCATTATAGATTTTCAAGTTGGGAGGGGGTTAGGGAGGGTGTAAGTCTCTAAGGAATTTGGAAGCCAGGTTTCCAGGATCCTGAGAGGGCCAGCTATTGGGATGAGGTCATGTAACACCATCTAATAAAACCTGAGTCATGAGACCCTTCAGATGTATATGGGTGGCCCTTATACTTGGGGGATGATTGCCAACATGTATCTTGGGGGGTTTAGAGATAAAAGAAATTTCTAAAGGAATTTTTATATGTTCAGGTAGACTTCTAGGATCCTGGGGGTTGGGCCAAGATTGCCTGTTGCCCTTAACAAAGTGTCAACAGTCAGGCAGTTGAGTCCCTAGAGGAATGTCACGCTGCCTGTTTCAAGGATGTGTCAATGGGCTGTAGGGAGGAAGGAAATTTAATAATTTTTCTTCTGCCTCTGTTTCCTACATCAGAAGGGTGGGGTGGACTCACGTGAGAAGGGAGTTGAATCTGACATTTCCTTGTGAACAAGCACCATCTATTCATAACTAGCTTTGAAGCTACTCCCTCCCCTCACAGGGATGACAGGCCTGGGAGGCGACAGTGCTTCCTGCACAGATTTTCTGCTAAGAGGAGAATCTACCCATACAAATCATACTTGTGTTGTAAAGACATGCAAGGTCTTGACCCCATCCCCAATCAGGTCTTGACCCCATCCCCAATCAGATCCCACAGAACTCCCAAATCCTGAAAGAGAATCTTCTAGAGTTGAATGTGCCAAAGGACAGGATCTGGCCCAATTTAAATCTTCTTTGCTGAAAGAGAATCTTCTAGAGTTGAATGTGCCAAAGGACAGGATCTGGCCCAATTTAATTATCTTCTTTGCTGGGGCGCCTGGGCGGCTCAGTGGTTGAGCGTCTCCTTTGGCTCAGGTCATGATCCCGGGGTCCTGGGATCGAGCCCCACATCGGGCTCCCTGCATGGAGCCTGCTTCTCCCTCTGCCTGTGTCTCTGCCTCTCTTTCTGTGTGTCTCTCATGACTAAGTAAACAAATAAATCATTTTAAAAGACTAAAAAAAGTATGTACTTTGCCTAGCATTTGGTATTTATTGTGTACACAGTTGGAAACAGAAGAGATGGTGTAAAGCAGAGTATCTGTTAAAGGACGGTCCTGCTTATTAAGGCAAAATCTAAGAAATAACTGAGCATCCTGACCTGAGAGGCTACAAACACGATGGTGTTTATACCGTCCTGCCATCTGAACTGCCCAGTCCAGCTGTCTCCAAAATGTGTTGTTTCCAAGGCAGTGTTGTATCAAGGCGTTGGGAACGTGACACAATTCAAGGGAGTTTTATCCACAGAAATTGTTGTTTTTTTTTTCTGAGGGTTGAAAGTAAAAGCAAGGAGCTCGAGAATATCCTTCACAAATACCACCGTGTTGATGGGGTTTTAGAAAAGTCTTGAAGTTGTCTTTGTCGTGTGAGGGAGGGTGGGTTGAGGGAGGCCTAGGGGGCAGCTCATGATTCTGCTAATTCCTAAAACTGCTCTCCAGAAAGGTAGCTGGTAGAAACAAAGAGCTATTCAAATAAAATAAAAATTTTCCTACCTCTTACCAGCTCCATTTCCAGTTCTCAGTGGCTACATCAGGATAGTGACTACCATCTTGGCCCCAACAGATACAGAACTTTTCCATCGGCCCCAAAAGTCAGATTGGACAAATCTCAACCACCATGGCAGTCTACACTTAGGCTCACAATTTAGAGGGTCCTAAATTACATTTTCTTTTGTGTATTTTTTTTTTACTGTCAAATTTATAACTAGCTTTCAGGACTTCGCTCTACTGCTGCCTCCTTTTGGGAACATTCCCTGACCTTCCTGGTCAGAATTGAGAATATGTGTACAATGATATTTTAGAATTTGTTCAATTCTGCTCTGTACTATAATTGGTTATGCAGAGAGTGTCACCCCTGCTAGGTATAGAGAGCTCCTTGAGCAAGATCCTGATACTTTTCAGCTTTATTGAGCTATAATTGACAAATAAATATTGTAGATATTTAAGGGGCACAAAGTGATGATTTAATATACCCATACATTGTACAACGCTTTTCACAATCGAGCTCGTACGTCCATCACTTCACATACATTTTTTTTTAACCCTGTGGTGAGAATATTTAATATTTACTATTTTAGGGGCAGTCCAAGATAGCAGCATAGGAACATCCTGAACTCCCCTCCTCCTATGGACATACCAAATCTACAGCTGTATATGGAATCTTGCTTAAACGCTAGGTCACCAGTAAACTAAGATCAGTTTCTTTCTTTCTTTCTTTCTTTTTTTTTTTTTTTAAGATTTGATTTATTTATTCATGAGAGACAGAGATAGAGAGAGAGAGAGAGAGGCAGAGACACAGGCAGAGGGAGAAGCAGGCTCCATGCAGGGGAGAGGCTTTGGATTTGTGAGATGCCTCCTGATTGTGGGTCACCATGCTGGGGGTGGGTTTCTTGGAGAGACTCTCCCTGCCTCGATGTGGCCCTTTTATTATTTGTTGTGAAGCTGTTCAGCTAGTTCTCAGGTCTTTTTCAGAGAGAACCATTTGTGCAGCAATTTGAGAAGTGCCAGAACTGCATGTTAAGGTGGATTGTTTGCTAATCTTCGTGTTTACCAGAGGGGCAGGGACCTGTTGGGACTCTGTCCAAGGACGCAGGCACTCTCCTTCCATCTTGCTAGATCTTGCTAGTGCTAGTGAGTGGGTGTGCAGTCCCTGCACTCTCCTGCTGCTTTACTACAGCTCCCCAGTACTTCTAGGAAGGAGCTTATGTACTCTTGTCCATCATTGAACGAATGGGTAAAGATGTGGGGTGTGTGTGTGTGTGTGTGTGTGTGTGTGTGTGTACACATGCACACAATGTAATACTAGTCAGCCATAAAAAAAAAAAAATAAGATCTTGCCATATGGGACCACATGGATGGACCTTGAGGGCATATGCTAAGTGATGTTAAGTTAGAGAAAGGCAGACACTGTATGATCTCACTTACACATGGAATCTAAAAAAAACCACAAATGTAGGGATCCCTGGGTGGCACAGTTTAGCGCCTGCCTTTGGCCCAGGATGTGATCCTGGAGACCCAGGATCGAATCCCACGTCAGGCTCCCAGTGCATGGAGCCTGCTTCTCCCTCTGCCTGTCTCTTTCTCTCTCTGTGTGTGTGACTATCATAAAAAAAAAAAATAAATAAATAAATAAATAAAAAATAAAAAATACAAATGTATAAACAAAACTCATAGATACAGAGAACAGAATGGTAGATATCAGAGGGGAGGGGGATTGAGGGTGGCTGAAATGCATGAAGTCAGGAGGTACAGACTTCAAGTTATAAAATAAGTTATGAGGATGTCATGTCCAGCATGTCACTATAGTCAATAATGTTGTAGTGCGTATTTGAAAGTTGCCAAGAGAGTAAATCTAAAAAGTTTTTATCGTACAAAAAATTTTCATTTGGGGGGCACCTGGGTGGCTCAGTGGTTGAGTGTCTGCCTTTGGCTCAGGTCGTGGTTCCAGGGTCCCGGCGTCCTGGGATGGTTCCTGCATCGGGGTCCCCACAGAGAGCCTAGTTCTCCCTCTGCCTATGTCTTTGCCTCTCTCTGGGTCTCTCATAAATAAGTAAAATATTAAAAATTTTTTTTTTCATTTTGAGACTTTCTGCGGTGATGGATGATAGTGAGACTTATTGTGGTCATTTTGCAGCATATACAAATCTTAAATCATGCTGTACACCTAAAACTAATATAATGTTATATGTGCATTAGACCTCAATGAAAAAAGCAGTACTAAGGAAAATGAACTATTTTAGCAAATATCAGTTGTATAATATAATATTATTAACTTTAGTCACCATGCTGTACATTATTTTTTTTTTAAGATTTTATTTTATTTATTCATAGAGACAGATCGAGAGAGAGAGAGAGAGAGAGAGAGAGGCAGAGACACAGGCAGAGGGAGAAGCAGGCTCCATGCAGGGAGCCCGACGTGGGACTCGATCCTGGGTCTCCAGGATCATGCCCTGGGCTGCAGGCCGCGCTAAACCGCTGCACCACCAGGGCTTCCCCATGCTGTACATTAGATCCCCAGAACCTATTAATGTTATAACTGAAAATTTGTGTTCTTTGACCAACATGTCCACATGTGCCCCACCACCTAGCTCCTGACGATCACCGTTCTGCTTCTGTGTTTGACTATTGTAGATTCCACAAATAAGTGAGATCACGTGATACGTGTTTTCCTGTGTCTGCTTATTTTACCTAGCATAATAATTCTCCTTGTTCATCTATGTTATCGTAGATGGCAGGATTTCCTTCTTGTCTATGGCCAAATAATATGTGCTCTCTTGAATCTCATTGAGCTTCTTTGAGATAATTAATTTTTTAAAAAAATTTTATATTTATTCATGAGAGACACAGAGAGAAAAAGAGAGGCAGAGACACAGGCAGAGGGAGAAGCAGGCTCCTTGCAGGGAGCCCAACGTGGGACTCGATCCCAGGACTCCAGGATCACACGCTGAGCCAAAGGCGGCGCTAAACTGCTGAGCCACCCTGGCATCCTGAGATAATTTGAATTATTTGTCAGGCAATTCATAGATCTCCACTTCTGCGGTTGGTTGCTGAGAATCTGTTAGTTTCCTTTGGTGGTGTCGTGTTTGCCTGCTTCTGTGTAGTCTTCGTAGCCTTGCATTGGGATCTGAGCATTTGATGAGTAAACACCTCTTCCAGTCTTTACAGACTGGTTTCAGCAGGTAGAGACTTTCTCAGGTCAGGTTCCTGGACTTAAGGGATGGTCTCCAGCACCATGGTTGAACAGAGTTAGGCTGCGTAATGTGGTTGCTGCTGGGTCTACACTGGGGTCCGTGTCTGACAGGCCTGTTACCAGGGGCTTGGGTGGGCATGGGTTCTGTGTGGTTGTTGAGTGAACAGGGCTGCCTCCAGGACCTTCGTCAGTAGGGCTGGCAATAGGACAGAGGTCCACATCCAGGTCTGAGGATGGCAGGCCTCTCACCAGGTGTGTGGACATGGATGTGTGGGACTCCTGCCAGGTCTCTGGGAGGGCTGCTTCTGGGTCACTGGACAGTTCCTGGGTGGATAGGACTGCTTCTAGACTGTAGCTGAGAGGGACCGGAGCTTAGTTATGGGGACATTTCAACTGGTTACAGTTGGACCAGTATAGCAGATCTGCTTCTGGGGCACAGATGGGGGTTTCTCTTGATGAGGCTCTGGGCTGATAAGACTACTCCCAAACTATGGCTGGGACAGGGCTAGAACTGAAATGCTGGGCTGCTTCAGTATCCACAGTAAAATGAAGCTGGCAAGCCTCTTACCCTCCTCCCAGGTTCCCTAGTGGGTGGTACTAATAGCAGGACCAAGGTCAAATGTAGCTGTAGCCAAATCCAAAGGCAGATGGGTCTGCAGCTTGGGACCACAGTTGGTGAACCTGCTACCTGGAGTGGATCTCCCTTTTCAAAATGGCCCTGCTCATCTTGGGCTCTACTGGTGTTTTGTGACCTCCTACCTGGTTCCCAAAGCTCCCACGAAGACACCGTGAATGCCTGCCCAATTATTGTAGCCGTGGCGGGGGATATAGCTGGGGGATCTCCTATTCAACCATCTTGCTGATAGCCCTCCAAGAACCTTCTTTAAGAGCAGTTTTTTTGCACGTGTGCGCACACACGCAGAGGTTATAATATTTAAATCAAGGGTTCTTTAATTTTAGCATGAATTAGAATCAGAAGTCCTGTTAAAACAGATTTTTTTTAACGATTTTATTTATTTATTTACTCATTCATTCATTCATGAGAGTCACAGAAAGAGAGAGAGAGAGAGAGAGAGGCAGATACCCAGGCCGAGGAAGAAGTAGGCTCCATGCCAGGAGCTCGATGTGGGACTCGATCCCAGATCTCCAGGATCAGGCCCTGGGCTGAAGGTGGCGCTAAACCGCTGGGCCACTCGGGCTGCCCCCTAAAACAGATTTCTGCTTCTCATCCCCAACTCCAGATTTTCTTTTATTTTAATTTTTTTTTTTTTTTTTTTTTATGATAGTCACAGAGAGAGAGAGAGAGAGGCAGAGACACAGGCGGAGGGAGAAGCAGGCTCCATGCACCGGGAGCCTGATGTGGGATTCGATCCCGGGTCTCCAGGATCGCGCCCTGGGCCAAAGGCAGGCGCCAAACCGCTGCGCCACCCAGGGATCCCAGAGTGCATGTGTGTGCATGAGTGGAGGGAGGGGAGGAGGGAGGGAATCCTGAAGCAAACTCCCCACTGAGTGCGGAGCCTAAAGTGAGGCTCAATCCCAGGATCCATGAGGTCATGAACTGAGCTGAAACCAAGGGTCAGACCTTCAACCAACTGAGCCACCCAGGCACCTCCGCCAACTCAAGATTTTCTGATGTAGGTGAGCAAGTCCCATGAATGTGCATTTCTACCCAGTTCGGGGGTGCTGCTGGTGCTGCTGATCCAGGGACCACACTTTGAGAACCATCAGCTTAGATCACCGTCCTGATCCCCAGGCATTGCAACCCAGAAGTGTTCTCTAGTAGAATTAGTTAGCCCTGAGCTGTAGCTTTAAAATTGCCAGCTCTTTCACTTATCCTGGAAGGAGGAACAAAAGACTTCAAGTGGTATTTTTTGTTTTTTAGTTTCTGTTTTTTACTAATTGATGAAAAAAAAGCACTGCTGAGTCTTGGGGACCGAAAAGCTGGCTAGAGGAAATGACTCCTTATAAATCTAAACCTAGTCCAAATTGGAGAGTCGTACGCGGATTGGATAGGATTTCTTTACTTCCAACATTGAACCTAAACCACTTACTTAATGCAAATCCTAAATTGCTCAAGCTCTGAGTTGCTTTGAAGTAACCCTTTCTTACAAACAGTAAATTGTTGGTGTCTGGCTCCAGGATATAACACAGAAGATCAAAACTTCTGCATAAATCAGAGGAGGCGCTTACCCATATACCCGTGAGAATTAGCAGAGTCAAAATAAAAGCCAAGTACTTCATTGAGTTACATGCCACTTTTTTGAGTTTCAACTTTTTTTTTAAGATTATTTATTTATTTATTCGAGAGAGAGAGAGAGAGAGAGAGAGAGAGAGAGGGAGAGAGGCAGAGACACAGGCAGAGGGAGAAGCAGGCTCCATGCAGGGAGCCCAATGTGGGACTTCATCCTGGGTCTCCAGGATCACATCCTGGGCTGAAGGCGGCGCTAAACCACTGAGCCACCCAGGGATCCCCCCCACCCCGAGTTTCAACTTTTGAAAGCTCTCCTAAGTCATAATAACTGAGAAAGCGTTGCATGCAATACCACAGCATTATACACAACTGATTATTCTATCATCCAAAGAGTTAGCTCCCTCCATTATCTTGTTATAGATTTGACTGATTATTTTTACTTAATTGGCTAAATTCATCAATGGCCTGGTATTTACACACAATAGGTAAAGCAAGTGCACGTGAAAATAATGGAGAGAGGGGACGTGCTCCTTGCTGAGCACCTTCTATTTAATCAAGCACAATCCTCTAGACAATTCATATCTATCAACTCAGGACCCTCATGAATTTGCATGGTTGGGATTATCATCCTTTCATCACACGAGAAAACAGAAGCTCTGATGTATTACATAATTAAATCATGTTTACACAGCTAGTAAGGGCTATAGCATTAAGTGAAATGAGGTTTCTTCAATGCCAAGTCCCTTGATCTTTCCCCTATGTTGACATCCCTACAACGTATTCCGTAGTATGGGTGTTCGGATAGGGAAAAGGTTTGTTGGCCAAACAAATTTTCAAAGTGTTGCATATTGTGACCCCCTCCCTTTTTTTTTAGATTCCTCACGCTCCTCGTGTATTTTAAGTGTCCTGGATAGGACTTTCAGTAAAGAAATCGCATAGCCAGGAGTTTCCCAAACTTAACTGATAATGGGATCCTTTATTCCACAGAAAACATTTTAAGAAAGGCTGTTCTGTGCTAGCCTACATGCCTAAGTATAGAACAAATATTTATTTTTAACTCTAGTTTCCCAAATGAGAGTTTGCAGTAGGTAATGGAGAAGGTTCCCTACTTCTCATTCCCAAATCCCTTCTGCAATGGATATGGATCTTCACTTAGATTAAGGGGCAGAGAAGTGGACTCTACCGGTTGGCAGGATTACTGGGGTAAAAGTTGATGGGTATGTTTCACCTCTTCTGCCCTAAAGGTACCTTCCTTATGTCTGAAGTCGTAGAATGGTCTAGAGCCTTCTCTGCTACTAGACCGTTCTGGCCATCTCGTTCTTTCTTCTTCCTTTGCTGTGCATTTGGTAAGACCACAGGATTTGAGTGTGGACTTGAGCCACGTCCTCATACTCCCTGCATCGGATTTGGATAAAAGCCAGCCTCATATTACACTGGTAGCTTACTTTCCTTTGCCACTGAATCTGATACAGACACATGTGTTTTTGTTGGAGTCTATGCGACAGGGGTGGGGTATGGTCGGATGGTCGGGTATTTTATTTTATTTTATTTTTTTAAGTTGTCAATTTTTTTTTTTTTTAGATTTTATTTATTTATTCATGAGAGACACAGCGGGGGGGGGGGGGCAGAGACACAGGCAGAGGGAGAAGCAGGCTCCATGCAGGGAGCTCGACGTGGGACTCGATCCGGGATCTCCGGGATCAGGCCCTTGGGTTAAAGGCGGCGCTAAACCGCTGAGCCACCCGGGCTGCCCTGGTCGGGTATTTTAATACCCCTAGGTCCTTAGTCTAATATTGTCAAAAGCTGTTATCTTTTTTTTTTTTTTTAAGAATTTATTTATTTGAGAGAGAGCGTGAGCACGAGCAGGGGGAGGGACAGAAGGAGAGGGAGAGGGAGCAGACTCCCTGCTGAGCACAGAGCTCCATCCCAGGAACCCAAAGAGCTCCATCCCAGGAACCAAACCTGATCCAAAGTGAGACACTTAACCGACTGGGCCACCCAGGCACCCCAAAAGCTGTTATCTTTTTTACGTAGCTGTATTTTGCATTATAACCAATGTCTTTGGGAGCATAAAACGTCCTTCCAGATATTTCCATAATTTGCATTGTGTAGGGGAATAAAAAGAAAAACAAAATTCAACTTCTTAAATTATTAATACGCTTTTGCTCACTCATTTTATTATATATATATATATATATTTTTTTATATATTTGTGTAAAGAGAGAGCACATGTGCATTGTATGAAGTACTATATTGGGTATAGAATATAAAATAGTACCCTTGTCCTCTAAGAGTTTATGTCCTATAAAATGTCAGATAAAATGTCAGATAATTATCTGCCCTAGTACAGACAGCAAACCTTCAGTCATGCAGGCCTGATTCCCGTGTTTCTCCACTCTATGACCTTTGAACACCACCTAACCGTTCAGAGCCTTGCTATCCTCTTCAGCAATGGTAAACATTTAACACTTCACAGGATCATTCTGAGAAATAAATGAGGTAGTGTCTCCTGTGCTTTGCAGACAGAAATATATGGGCCCCTGTGGGCGCGACCAAAAAGCCAAAGGATAACACACTGGGTGCAGATGTTTTCTTGTGGAGTCAAGTTTCCTTGAAAATTGGAGGAAGGGATCCCTGGGTGGCGCACCGGTTTGGCGCCTGCCTTTGGCCCAGGGCGCGATCCTGGAGACCTGGGATCGAATCCCACATCAGGCTCCCGGTGCATGGAGCCTGCTTCTCCCTCTGCCTGTGTCTCTGCTTCTCTCTCTCTCACTGTGTGCCTATCATAAGTAAATAAAATTAAAAAATAAATAAAAAAATAAAAATAAAAAAAAAAAAAAGAAAATTGGAGGAAATGACTTTTGGAATAAAACAAACATGAATATATTAAGAAGTAGGAGGAAAAGTCCACATGAATTTGTTGGGTCCGTTGTGAAGTTTCAATCACATTCTGTTCTTGTGGGGCTGATTCAGGAGACCCTTCCCAGGAGCTCTGGAGGGATGTGCTTTCACTCACCTCTGCTTTATGGGTATTTCAGTGGGGAAAAATTCTAAAATGCAGTATGATCTATGAAAATTTTCCTGATCTGTAAGCACTTTGCAATGTTATTAATACCCACATTCAGGGAGTATGGGAAAGTGAGGGAGATAAGTGCAAAGGAAGACTTGAGTAGCATATAAGAGAGGATGGAGTAAAGCAGCACTGTGCCCCCAGTGCAAGCAGAACGCCCCACAGCAGAGATCACAGGAGGTGGCTCCTGGGATAATGGTAGGGGACAGGTGTATTCATGTCATTTCCATACAGCAGTGATTCTCAAACTTGAGTGTGCATCAGAATCATCTGGAAGGCTTGTTTACATAAATTTGGGGGTCCCACCCCCAGAGACTGATTTAGTAGGTGTGGGGTGGGGTCAGAGTATTTATAGTTCTTACAAAGATCCAGGTGATGCTTCTATTGTTGGTTCAGAGAGAACCACTGCTTTCAGGCGATGTTTCCTAACCGCATCAACCTTAAAAAAAGTATCCCTCCTTCCTTCTTGCACTTTCTGGCAGCCTCAGATGTTCCCTGGCTTGTGGCAGCATCACTCCAGCCTCTGCCTCCGTCAGCACATGGCCTTCTCTGAGTGTCTCAGTGTCTGTGTCTCTTTTCCTCATAAAAACACCAGTTGTATTGGATCAGGGGCCCAGCCTAGTGACCTCTTCTTAACTTGATTATGTCTGCAAAGTGTGTGTCCAGACAAGGCCACACTCACAGGAACCAGGGTTAGGACTTCAATGTATCTTTTTTTGGGAACATGCATCAAGCCACAGTGATCCTTCCTTTATTTAATTTAATTTTTAAAAAGATTTTATTTGTTTATTCATGAGAGACACAGAGAGAGAGAGGCAGAGACACAGGCAGAGGGAGAAGCAGGCTCCAGGAGGGGAGCCCGATGTGGGACTCGAGCCCGATGTGGGACTCGATCCCGGGTCTCCAGGATTAGGCCCTGAGCCAAAGGCGGAGGCTCAACTGCTGAGCCTGAGCCACCCCGGCGTCCCATGACTCTGTTTCTTTTTATGTAAAGCGTGGAAATAATCGCTCACAGAGTTTTTGTGAGAGTGCATGAAATTATTTATCAGAGCCATGTCTAGTGTAATGATGAGATCCCAGGTAATACCGGTAAGCGTGTTTCTTATTTACCGAAGGTGGCAATACAAATATGCAGAAACCTTTAGGGAGGGGGCAGCAGTGGTAGTTCTCTAGTTGGGAAGAACTATTCTATGACTCAACATGAGTCAGACCAGCAGCTCTAAAATGGCATGGTCTTTGGGGTTAAATAGAGTGCCGTAGCCCTAATATTTGTGGCCACTCCAAATTCTTATGTTGAAATCCTACCCCCCAAGGATGGTGGTATGCAGAGGTGAGGCCATAGGGAGGTGCTAAGGTCATGAATGGGATTAGTGTTCTCATAAAAGAGGCTCCAGAGAGCTCCTTAGCCCTTTCTGCTATATGAGGATACGTGATCTTGGGGTTCTAGCCTCTAGAACTGTGAACAACACGTTTGTTGTTTATAAGCCATCCAGTTTATGGTACTGTGTTACAGCAGCCTGGACAAAAACACAATTCTTTTTTTTTTTTTTTTAATTTTTATTATTTATTTTTTCAAAAACACAATTCTATATAATCAAAAGTAACATGTAAATTATTTTTATTTTTATTTTTATTTTATTTTTTTTACGTGCTGTCCCTTGCAGTTCCACACAGCCTGTGGAGTTAGTTGCTTTCTTTCTTTCTTTTTTTTTTTTTTTTTTAATTTATTTTTTTGGTGTTCAATTTGCCAACATATAGAATAACACCCAGTGCTCATCCCATCAAGTGCCCACCTCAGTGCCCGTCACCCAGTCACCCCCACCCCCCACCCACCTCCCCGGTAACATGTTATTTATTTATTTATTTATTTAGGTACATGTAATTTAAATGCAACTCAGGGAAATGTGTTAATCTGTTCTGAATTCTTGACTTCCATTTTTTTTTTTAAAGATTTTATTTATTTATTCATGATACAGAGAGAGAGAGAGAGAGAGGCAGAGACACAGGCAGAGGGAGAAGCAGGCTCCATACAGGGACCCTGATGTGGGACTCCATCCTGGGACTCCAGGATCACATCTTGGGCCAAAGGCCGGCGCTGAACCGCTGAGCCACCCAGGAATCCCCCCTTCCACTTTAAAAATAACTTAAATTACAGGAGTATTTTGTCTATCGAGGAGCAGCATTTATTTAATTATTTACTTTAAAAAAATAGTTATTTTAAAAATTACCTCAAATTAAGGGAGACTACTAATAGACTGTGCAAAATACAGCAGTGCCTACCAAGTGGAATTTTGTTAACATAAATCCAACATTTTTTTTTTTTAAGATTTTATTTATTTATTCATGAGAGGCACAGAGAGAGAGGCAGAGACACAGGCAGAGGGAGAAGCAGGCTCCATGCAGGGAGCCCAGTGTGGGACTTGATCCCGGGTCTCCAGGATCACACCCTGGGCTGATGGCAGACGCTCAACTGCTGAACCAATCAGGCACCCCAAATCCAACATTTCTTTCTGATTTATACAAAAACTACCAAGTATATAATCTCATGTCGGATTCTGTAATTTCCTTTTATTAATAATTTTTAAAATTTCTAAGTGACATATTTCATATGAAAAATGTTGGTGTCTCAAAAGAAGGGTTAGAACCAAGTGTAGTCAAGCTATGGCATGTAAGTAAATGGAACAACTATACGGTCATCATTATTTTAAGAATATCAGAATAGCCGGGCAGCCCGGGTGGCTCAGTGGTTTAGCGCCGCCTTCAGCCCAGGGTGTGATCTGGAGACCTGGGATCGAGTCCCACATCGGGCTCCCTACATGGAGCCTGCTACTCCCTCTGTCTGTGTCTCTGCCTCTCTCTCTCTCTCTCTCTCTCTCTGGTCTCTCATATATAAATAAATAAAATCTTAAAAAAAAAAAGAATATCAGAATAGCCTGATTACTGTGCAGTCCTATATAACTAGTGGTTAGTAGTGTGCATGTCTAATTTTCTCTGTTTCATAAAATTTCCTGGATCTCATTTAGAAATTACTGTGGGTATTATCAATTCTCTCCCCAAAGAAGAACAACAACACAATAGAACTGATTAGTGTGGTGAAGGCAGACGCACCTGTAGGGTAGAGGAGGTGGAGGGGGTCACCGTCAGAGGTTGAGTCATTTGGTGTGTTCTCTGTCTTGACATGCGGAAGGAAAGATACAAAAATAACTTAGGAACATAGGCCTGCACAGAAAGGGAGTAAAAAGAAAGAAATGAGGTCAAGGAAAGTTTGGGTTCTGACCAAGAAAAAGAAGAAAAGACAGCAAATTGAGCAGTGGGACTCCACCTTGAAGCAATTGTGCAGAAAGGTGAATAGTGCAGTTGGAAACTATAGTCCTTAAAACCTCACAACAGTTCTAATTAACTCCAGGAAACAAACAAAAAAGATAACTGTATTCCAGATGTCTTATGAGGAAGTAAAGTAACCCTCTTTGAATCCTATTTACTTTTGGTCACCATGTTATAGATGAGATTATAATCAGTGGGATGGAAAATGTAATTAGAAGTTACAAACTATGCAAGGTGTAGAGCCATCCTAGTCCCTGATGCCCTCATTAGACAATAAATGGGTTAGAAAGAGCCCAGCTAAGACTTAGTACTGTTCCTGGCAGAGTGAAGTCCCAGGAAACCCCACTACATGGCTTGTTCACTCTTTGTTTTGTTTGTTTTTAAGTAGGCTCCATGCCCAGCAAGGAGCCCAGTGCAGGACTTGAACTCAGGACCCTGAGATCGAGACCTGAGCTGAGATCAAGAGCTGTTTGCTTGACCCGCTGAGCCACCCAGGTGCCCCCTTATTCAGTCTTTGAATATTAGGGTGTCTGTCTCTTTCAGATTCCTAATCCTGTAGTCACTGTCCTTGTTCCCACTGGCCAGTAACTTTGTATAAGATCAGGGAGGAATCTTTTTTTTTTTTTTAAATTTATTCAGAGGCAGGCAGAGAGGCAGAGACACAGGCAGAGGGAGAAGCAGGCTCCATGTAGGGAGCCCGATGTGGGACTCGATCCCGGGTCTTCAGGATCACACCCCAGGCTGCAGGTGGCACTAAACCGCTGCACCACCGGGACTGCCCCTAGGGAGGAATCTTTTTTTTTTTTTGAAAGATTTTATTTATTTATTCATGATAGACACAGAGAAAGAGAGAGAGAGGCAGAGACACAGGCAGAAAGAGAAGCAGGCTCCATGCAGGAAGCCTGATGTGGGACTCGATCCCGGGACTCCAGGATCACGCCCTGGGCCAAAGGCAGGTGCTAAACCACTGAGCCACCCAGGGATCCCCTAGGGAGGAATCTTGATACCCCACTGGCTGCCCTAAGGAAGCAGAGCCTCAGTAGAAGCAGTTTTGTGCATGGTAGGAGAGAGTCACTTAATTCAGTAACCAGAGTTCTAAAATTGAAGTCAATTGAGGTATAAATAGACTTTGCTCTATGTATTAGTTTCTTCAGGCTGCTGTAACAAAGCACTGCAAATGTAATGGGTTAAAACAAGAACACATTTATTCCGTCACAGATCTTGGGGCTACCTACTCCAAAAATCCAGGTGATTTTAGGGTCCTGCTGCCTTCAAAGCCTCTGTGGGAAGATCCCTCCTTCCTTCTTGCACTTTCTGGCAGCCTCAGATATTCCCTGGCTTGTGGCAGCATCACTCCAGCCTCTGCCTCCGTCAGCACATGGCCTTCTCTGAGTGTCTCAGTGTCTGTGTCTCTTTTCCTCATAAAAACACCAGTTGTATTGGATCAGGGGCCCAGCCTAGTGACCTCTTCTTAACTTGATTATGTCTGCAAAGTGTGTGTCCAGACAAGGCCACACTCACAGGAACCAGGGTTAGGACTTCAATGTATCTTTTTTTGGGAACATGCATCAAGCCACAGTGATCTTTCCTTTATTTAATTTAATTTTTAAAAAGATTTTATTTGTTTATTCATGAGAGACACAGAGAGAGAGAGAGGCAGAGACACAGGCAGAGGGAGAAGCAGGCTCCATGCAGGGAGCCCGACGCGGGACTCGATCCTGGGTCTCCAGGATCACGCCCCGGGCTGAAGGCGGTGCTAAACTGCTGAGCCACCCGGGCTACCCTACCAGCATCCTTAATAAAATAATTCTATATGAAATACCCCATATCAAACAATATAAAGAAATAGTCATCATTGCCGAGTAGAACAATTACTAAAAATCATAAAGTCTAATAATTCTATAAATACTGCATTACTTTCAATAATTCTAGAAACTGCTCCTTGACTCAAGTAACTACTTTCTTTTTTTTTTTTAAATTATTTATTTATTCATGAGAGACACTCACAGAGAGACGCAGAGATGCAAGCAGAGGGAGAAGCAGGCTCCATGCAAGGAGCCCGATGTGAGACTCGATCCCAGGACCCCAGGATCATGCCCTGGGCCAAAGGCAGGTGCTCAACCCCTGAGCCGCCTGGGTGTTCCTAAATACTTTTTCTTATCAGAGTGGTTCCCCAATCCTTTTTTTGAAATATGCAAAAACATTTGCTTTGTATTTACACAAATTCTGACTCCTAAGAATTTTCTCTTTATGTCTTTCTTTCTTTCTTTCTTTCTTTCTTTCTTTCTTTCTTTCTTTCTTATTTATTTATTTATTGTATTTTTAAATGATTCAACCTTTGATGTTTCAGAAGAAACAGTGTGTGTGTGTGTTTTTTAAAGATTATATTTATTTATTTTAGAGAGAGGGAGAGAGAGAACCTGCCTGAGTAGGGGAGAGGGGCAGGGAGAGAGAAGCAGAAGCAGACTCCCGTCGGAGCAGGGAGCCCAACGTGGGGCTTGATCCTAGGACCCTGTGATCATACCTGAGCTGAAGGAAGATGCTTAACAGACTGAACCATCTAGGCACCCCAAGAAACTGTTGATTTTTGACAGGCATTCTCCAGAGTGAATATCTACATCATCTTAATTAACTGAATTGAGACTGTTCAGGAATTCTGGAAGTTACTGCATCTCTGGGAAGTCCTAAAGCACTGACCGAAGACTAGAATGAGACTATATTTGTCAGGAAATGAGGGTCTCTTGTTTTAGGTCCTGAGATTACTGGTCCTTCCAAGAAGGTCTGTTTGAAGTGACCCCAACCAGGAAGATACTTATAATGTGCTCTGTGTGTCTTGGAGCTTTGTTGTTAGGTGAATACTGCAAGATAGTTGTCTTCTTGATGAATTGACGCTTGCATTTTGTGAAATGCTGTTCTTTGTCATTGGTGATCCTCTTCATCTTGAGGTGCTGTGTCTGTCATTAATATGCCCATACCCGCTTTCTTATGTGTAGTCTTTCCGTGATAATTCCTTTCATCCTTTTATTTTCCACCTGTATGTTTCTTCACATTTAGTGTACGTGTTTTGTAATCAGCACATACACGCATTTTAGAAACACCATTCCTGGGTGCCCGGGGGGCTCAGTCGGTTAAGCCTCTGCCTCCAGCTCAGGTCATGATTGAGTTCTGCGTCAGGCTCCCTGCTCAGTGGAAAGTCTGCTTCTCCCTCTCCCTCTCCCCCTCCTCCCTGCTCATGCTCTGTCTCTTGCTCTGTCAAATACATAAATCTCTTTAAAAAAAGAAAGAGATAGAAACACCATTCCTCTTTTAATTAATTAATTTATTTTTAATTTATTTATTCATGAGAGACTCCAGGATCATGCCCTGGGCCAAAAGCAGGTGCTAAACCGCTGAGCCACCCAGGCTGCCCAACACCATTCCTTTTGATAGGTGGATGATGACCTACAATTAAGATGTAGAGGGAAGAAGGTAACATTGGAGATGAGAGTAAGTTACGAGGATATGGAAATAGAGGAGGGGGGGAAGGATGAGAATGAATGGGGTCCAGAAATAAAAAGTAATGAAGGGAAAGAGGAATGGTTGGGCAAAAGACATAGAAAATATCACTTTTAGGGGTAAGAGGAAGGTAACGCCATGACTGCATTATAATGACGGGAGGCAGACGTCAACAAGTTTCACAAGGTTTAGCAAAGCTTGAGGACAAAGCAACCGTTGTCAAATAAAAATAAAAAGCACATTTTATTTTATTATTATTATTTTTTAATTTATGAGAGTCACAGAGAGAGAGAGAGAGAGAGAGAGAGAGAGAGAGGCAGAGACACAGGCAGAGGGAGAAGCAGGCTCCATGCACTGGGAGCCCGATGTGGGATTCGATCCTGGGTCTCCAGGATCGCGCCCTGGGCCAAAGGCAGGTGCCAAACCGCTGCGCCACCCAGGGATCCCAAAAAGCACATTTTAAAGATAGGTACCGGTTCATTTTTGCGGCACTTGCAAAGGGAAGGCCACCAGCTAATCCTGCCAGCGATCGCCTGCCAACCATATTCCTTACAAAAAGGCTTAGAATTCATGCTGAGGTTGAAGAAGCCAGGGATTCTCGTGTATCTGAAGAGAGTTGTGGATGTGCTTTGAGTGAGCGGAGAAGCAAGCTTCTGCGTACCTCAAATCAGGTGAGGGGTGTTCAAGACCGTGACATGTGTTCCTGGAGTTTTAAGGGATGTGGGGATTGCTCTGTGACTCACATCTGAAAACTTGGAAGTAAAAAAACAAAAAAAACAAAAAACATTGCAGCTTAAACTCTCTGCATTTCTGCAGATTATAGACACAGGGCTGCACAGTGGGTGGCCTGTACTTGCAGGGTTTGTTGCTGAAAAAAGTGGCCTTTTATGTCCTGTGGGCCAGATGCAGAGCCCACGGGAAGGGAGACAGACTAAGTCCTCTTCGCTAGGGACTCGGCCTGAAAAGGCTAGTGGAGAACCAGGTGATCCCAGAAGAGGGGACCACCACATAGCAAAGAGTTGAGAGAAAACTCACATGCGAAATAGCGGTGAGCAAATAAACAAAATGACAAAAGACTCCCATCTTCACTGGAATCCGAAAGTGGCTGCAAAACCAGTCGGAGCTGCCCAACTACGTCAGCTGTAGGTATTAAAACAAGCTGTAAGAGTGAGTTTGAAGCAGAGAGTGGAAAGAAGGAATGAAATCATGGTCTTGCTTGCATCCTGAATACCCCTGCAGGTGTCTGACTTGGATACAGGTGAGGCGTTGAGAAGAACTGCGGAAGGGCTGCCATTGCCAAGACTGACGCTAGAGTGTAAAAGGACGTGAAGTTGAGTGTGTGTGTGTGTGTGTGTGTGTGTGTGTGTTTAGCTGTTAAGTTCAGTTTTCTCTGTCTTGAGTTTGAGAAGGCTGTGGACCATCCAGGTGAAGATTCCCAGTACACAGACGTAGACACAGATGTGGAGCTCAGGAGAGAGACTTGGCTCCGTAACTTAAGAGTTTGTCATTACCGTATCGGCGGTCACTGAAACTTTTGGAGCAGATGAATTTACCCATGTCAAGGACCAAACCTGATATAAATAAAAAAGCTAGACAAAAACTCTTACAAGTGGCAAAATTTGTTTTCTTCTTACAAGTGGCACTATTTATTTAGCATGACAGCGGAATAAGAATTCCAGAAGATGAGTAAGGAAGAATGGCCAGAGAAGCAGAAGACAAGAGTTGATTTTTCAGTAGTTGGAAGAAAAAGTAAATTCTAGAAGAAGAAAATGAAGAACATTATCAACTACCCCAAAAGAGTCGATCGAGTTGCGGCCTCGTAAGCTGTTAAACTGGGATGTTAGGAGATTGGCATCGCGTGTCTCTATCACAGTGTGTGGAGTGGAGGCAGGCAGGATGGGTAATGGCATATGACACAATTGTGATTCTCAGTCTAATATAAGGACCATTTAAAAAATATTATTTGAGGGCAGCCCCGGTGGCTCAGCGGTTTAGCGCCGCCTACGGCCGGGGCGTGATCATGGAAACCCGGGATCGAGTCCCACGTCAGACTCCCTGCAGGGAGCCTGCTTCTCCCTCTGCCTGTGTCTCTGCGCCTCTCTCTCTCTCTCCTCTCTTTGTATTCTCATGAATAAATAAATAAAATATTTAAAATAATAAAATATTTAAAAGAATATTTTAAAAAATATATTTGAGAGTGAGAAAGAGTGAGCAAGAGAGAGAGAGAGAGTGCATGAGTGGAGCAAAGGGCAGAGGGAGAAGCAGGATCCCCGCTGAGCGGGGAACCCAACTGCAGCACCCCAGGATCATGACCTGAGCCAAAGGCAGATGCTTAACTGACTGAGCCACCCAGACACCCCTGGACCATTTTTTTTTTTTAAAGATCTATTTATTTACTTGAGAGAGAGTGAGAGCATGGGGGGGAGGGCAGAGGGAGAGGGAGTGAGAATCTTAGGCAGACTCCGAGCTGAGTGTGGAGCCCAACATGTGACTCTGTCAAGACCCTGAGACCTCCGCCTGAGCTGAAAACCTAGAGTTGGATGCTAAACCGACTGTGCCACCCAGGTGAGACACCCCTAGGCCTTTCTGTTTTTCCGCTTTTGGCCCCTGGAGCATTTTTAAAGGGGTAATTATCGTGTAATTTAGATTATTTTTCAGTTTTAATGTTACTTAAATATTTCCAAACCTAAGATCATGCATGTGCTATTGCCAAAACAATCTATTTAAACACGTAAATACACAATTAATGTAATGATGTTGTTTTCCTGAAATGAAAGTATACCTCGGAGCTAAAATATAGTTAATACGAAGCACCTTGTCAAAATTTTTGAGCTTCGTAATGCTTCAGTTCTTCCGTGACTTTCCTGTTTTCACACTTCTGTTTGCGAGGCACACCATGCTATGGTTTGTTCTTTGCGGAGCCAGAACTCATTATCTGCATCATAAAGCTGTTCCTTTCATTTGTTCTGGACAACAAAAGGGGGTGGGGGGTGCTCATTGGCATGGACCTGATTCAAAAACCACACAAACCTGGCACTGAGCTCCTTTAAAACGAAAACGTCAGTTTGGGTCTTGAAAGGTCGTGTGTTATAAGGAGGTAGACCTCCAAAATGATCCAAAATCGACTTGTATTGCTTAGAACGTTTCAAAAGAGTCCCACAAAGGCATGTACATAATCTGATCGATTAACCTCTGAATCCCGAGGATGTGTTCCCAGGGCCTAGTTTGAAAAGCAAGGCATTAGACGATTACATCGATATATATATACATATATATCTATATCCTAAACTGTAATTTATGATAAACGTAGACTTTATGTTGTTAAACTTTAATCTTTCTATCCAGCTCTTAGTGATTACCACTTTTTTTTTTTTTGAAGATTTTTATTTACTCATGAGAGAGACAGAGGCAGAGACACAGGCAGAGGGAGAAGCAGGCTCCTGGCAAGGAACCTGATTCGGGACTCAATCCCAGGACCCCGGGATCACGCCCTGAGCCGAAGACACATGCTCAACCACTGAGCCACCCAGGTGACCCAGTTCCCACACTTTTTTTTTTTTTTCTTAAGATTTTATTTATTTATTTATTCATGAGCGACACAGAGAGAGGCAGAGACACAAGTAGAGGGAGAAGCAGGCTCCTCACAAGGAGCCTGATGTGGAACTCGATCTCAGGACCCTGGGATCACACCCTGAGCCGAAGGTACATGCTCAACCACTGAGCCACCCAGGCGTCCCAGTTCCCACACTTTTTTTTTTTTAAGATTTTATTTATTCATTGATGAGAGAGTGAGAGAGAGAGAGAGAAAGAGAGAGAGAGGCAGAGACACAGGCAGAGGGAGAAGCAGGCTCCATGCAGGGAGCCCGACGTGGGACTCGATCCCGGGTCTCTAGATCACACCCTGGGCTGAAGGCGGCACTAAACCACTGAGCCACCTGGGCTGCCCCGCCCTCCTTTTTGATAGAGATTTTTGGTAAATAAATGGGTGAATAAATAAATATCTTTTTCTCTGTTTCCTAATATGAAGCATAGAGATCAAAGCAAACGTGTTGGCGGGAGCCACTTACTTTTAGCAACATTTTTTTCCCATTTATTTTGGTCCTGAATCAACTCATTAAGGCATGTGCAATCAGAAGACAATAGGGATGCGAAATGACAGTCGCAGACTGCAGACAGATCCCCACGAATCGGAGGCCCAGGGCTCTGCTGCTTCCAGTGGGCACTTGTGATGCAGGTAGCATCCCAGTGTGAGATGCCACGGTTGTTTGCGGACGCACATCTGCAGCAGCAGCTCTCTGCAGCAGGGCTTCACAACCTGGACTGCACTCTTCTTGCAACAGCCTGAAAACTAGTTGCCCGGTGGGTAAGCTTTTCCCAGCTGGAAGTCGCTTGCACGTATATCAAGCCACAACCTGTTTACGCTCTCACAGATTCCTAGGAGTATGTAGCTAATTTAAAAAACTTAGGCACAGGAGTGCTTGGGTGGCTGAGTTCAGCTTGCAACTCTTGATTTCAGCTAAGGTTTGGATCTCGGGATCATGAGTTCAATCCCCACATTGGGCTCCACGGTAGGCATCGAGCCTACTTAGAAAAAAAGAAAAAGAGTAAATATAATAATAAAAATACTTGGGCAGGGATGGAAGTGGAAGAAATAAATAACCACCTGATGATGGCCCATCCTTGCTAAGGCTCTTAGAGGTTCACCGAAGTAGGGTCACCCTTCTGGAAATTGGAAGCCCTTTGTGTGTTTCAATATGGCAGCGGATTCCAGATGGCCAGTTCTCTTTGGCGCGCTTCCCTGTGTGCTTGGTCCTCATTCAGGGCTTTTGGTGGTACTTCCTGCCCTCGCTTTCCCTTTTAACCGCCCTGCCTTGGCTTCATATGTCAAGCAAGAGCAAGAAACCTTCATATTTCCAGGTTTCTTGCTTGCTTCTATACTCAGGGTTCACGTCTTCATAGAGCTTTCCTCAGACTGTCTTTGCCTCCCCAACTTTCCTTCCTTGGTTTCAGGTAGAAGTTTCCCGAGTGGTAAGCTGGAGTCAGAGCAGAAAATGGGCTTTGAAATGAAAGAGAGACATGTTCGATTTCTAGCTGCAATAATTACATTTTGTGACACTGAGGAAATGTCTTAGATTCACGTTTTATCTTCTCTAAAATTTTAGGGCAACACTGTCGACGTCATATGATTGTTGTGAGGATTCAATGACGTGATAGATGGGAACTCCCCAGCTCCATGTGCGGCACACAATAGATGTTCAAGTATGGCTATCTGTAGTTTTTCTTATTTTTTTGTGTGTCCATTCAGCCCTTCAGAAACGGGTAGTACAGTTAATTGCTAAACTTATTGCACCTCGAAGCTTCTAGATTAACATCTCTTTAACCAGGGAGCGACCTGCCTGAGAGGAAGAAACTGTCTGATGTTTGCGTCCCCAGTACCTCCCCATAATATTGAGGATATATGGGTACATAGCAAATATTTACTGCATTGAGTGGATGCAGGCATGCGTGAGCTGTGGAAAGTGATTCTGCGATTTAGTTCTGTGTCTCACCAACCACCTAGGGGCATCTGGGTGGCTCAGTTGGTGGGACTCTTGATTTCGGCTCAGGTCATAATCTCAGGGTTGTGAGATTGAGCCCCACGTGGGGCTCTGTCCTGGGTGTGGGGCCTGCTTAAATTCTCTCTTTACCTCTCCCTCTGCCCCTCCCCCCTTCTCTAAACAAATAACCGACCAGCCAGCACTGTATGTTGGCTAGAATGTTCCTCAGCATCTGTTTCCTATGTGCATCCACAGCTTTCTAGAGAAAGGCAGGCTCACTCTAGTATGCTGTTAGCTTGGGCTTCTTTCTCAGGGCATTTTGGTTCATCCTGCTTGTTTTTCTTTCTAGCTGCTTTCCTCCTTTCGTCTTCCACCAGAGGACCCAGGTAACTGGAGTGCTTGGCTCCTGTAGGCCATGCCCAGGAAGGAGGGGGGTAGTAGCTGAGCTTGATGAGTGGGGATATTTGCATGGGGGAGGGCACCATCTTGTCCATCTGTTAATTTTTCTTAGTTTCATAGATTACCACCTTCTTGGAAAATCTCCCCATTCCCAGCTCCGCATACTACTGGGGAAATAGAAGACACGTCCTCTTGCTGGAGAGTGGTATTGCTACATTTAATTAGCATAAAGCAATCTTAGCTCAGGGATCAGTAAAGCTGCCAACACCGACCTTGCCACCATGCTGTCACCGTTGCAATTTTAGGAGTATTGAACGTGATTCAGCCTGCATGAGTACCCGGGGAGTCGTTCCATTTGGGCTGCCTCCGGGTCTCTGTAAGCCCTTCTGACATTTGACCCACCATTCCTCTAGGGTTATTCTACATTCCACCTACCTGGGTCTCAAAGATGCCACAGAAACCTGCCACCATCCCAGCTATGAGTCCGGCTCACCTGGCCAGAAACCAAGAGTCATGTGCTAGAAGCTGAACACTTCCTTATTTCTCCTGTTGACTATTATCCTTGCATTAGAAGTCACCATCTTTTACTTAAAAGTGATTTTCAGATGTGTTTTCCTTTGTTTCTTTTCTAAGAGGGAGAATCATCGCCTCCAGCCTTCTTTCTTTCCATCCGTAAGTAGATTCTTGGGTAGGTGAGTGTCTCTGATAACACCCATTACTGTACCTTGATTGTTCAGTGCCCTGGTCACCACTAGCACATCCCAGCCTCTAGTTACTGATGGTGGAACTTCAGATTTATTCTAGATTATTTCATTATTTATTCTAGATTATTTCTCCCTCACCCATCCTAAATCCTGTTGGTCCTGTCTTCGAAATATCTTTCATGTCGGACTCCATTATCCCCTTCCTTTCTATTCAATTGCCACTACCTTCCTTCAGGCAGATGTTCCTTTTGGACTAACTAGCATCCCTTTCTTCAATCTTCTTCTCTCTCTCTCTCTTTTTTAAAGATTTTATTTATTTATTCATGAGAGACAAACAGAGAGAGGCATTGACACAGGCAGAGGGAGAAGCAGGCTCCCTGTGGGAAGCCTGACCTCTGGGAGTCGATCCCAGGTCCTCGGGATCGTGACCTGAGCCAAAGGCAGAAGCTCAACCACTGAGCCACCCAGGTGTCCCCAATCTTTTATCTCTTTATTTTGATTTTTATTATTTTTTTAGAGATTTTATTTATTTATTTATTCATGAGAGACAGAGAGAGAGGCAGAGACACAGGTGGAGGGAGAAGCAGGCTCCATGCAGGGAGCCCAATGTGGGACTCGATCCTGGGATTCCAGGATCACACCCTAGGCGGAAGGCAGGCCCTAAATCGCTGAGCCACCCGGGCTGCCCTCTTTTATCCCTTTAGACCAATCGTCATGCTGTTTGTTTTTGTTGTTGTTGTCGTCTTTATTTTTTAAAGTTTTTAATTGATTAATTTATTTGAGGGAGCATGAGAGACAGAGAGAGAGAGATCACAAGCAGAGTGGAGGGATAGTTGGAGAAGCCGACTCCCCATGGAGCAGGGAGCACCATGTGGGACTTGATCCCAGGACCCTGGGATCCTGACCCGAGCTGAAGGCAGACTCCAAGGACGCCCAACCGACTGAGCCACCCAGGTGCCCTGGTTGGTTTTCTTTTTCATTTTTTTATTTTTTAAAAATATTTTATTTATTTATTCATGAGACACAGAGAGGGAGAGAGTCAGAGACACAGGCAGAGGGAGAAGCAGGCTCCATCCAGGGAGCCTGACGTGGGACTCAATCCTGGATCTCCAGGATCAGGCCCTGGGCTGAAGGAGGCGCTAAACCGCTGAGCCCCCCGGGCTGCCCTGGTTGGTTTTTTTTTTTTTTTTTAAAGATTTTTTTTATTTATAATGAGGGCAGGGAGAGGCAAAGGGAGAGGGTGAGAGAGTCTCAAGCAGACTCCATGGTGAGTGCAGATCTGGCCCAGGGTGGGGTTCGATTTCAAGACCCTGAGATCATGACCTGAGCTGAAACTACAAGTCGGATGCTTAACCCACTGTGCCACCCAGGTAGCCCTCCTCATGCTGTTTTTAGAATTGTCTTCATAAAGCCAAAGGTTTATAAAGCAGGCATCTCAAATTCTGTTTGTCAAAATTTGTCAGTGACTCCCAATTTCCTTCAAAATAAACCCCAAACTTCAGAGCACGAGACTACCAATTGGATCCCAAACCGCTTTTTCGGTTTCAAATTCAGATTCACCCTTTGAATATTGAATTCACTCTTACAAAATATTTAGTCTCTGTGGACCTTAACCACTTTTCTGCCTCAGCATTTCTGTTTAGACTGTTTCTGCCTGGATGGCTACATGCCCCATTTGGTTTCTGCCTACTAGAATCTTCTTGCAGGCTCAGATTTAGCGCTCTGGTCTCTATTCAGAAAGAATCATTTCCCCTTTTTGTATCCAGAGCGCAATCCTTATACCTGGATTTAACGTTCACTTCGTTATGTCTCATGTAACATTTATTTCATTCTGTCTCATTTATCTACATGTCTTCTGGACGCATACGCCCTTAGAGGGCAAAGACCATCTCTGTACGCTCACAGCGCGGAGAACAACGACTGGTACATTAAATGAACACAGGACGTTTATTACATTTAATCAGATAACATGCAACATTTTCAACTCTATTTGAAAACGGGAAGGTTTCTTTTTTACATGCCTTGGTGCCAAAATCTGTTCAATTGTGTGAATTGCTAGTCTGTCTAGTATGAGAAGAGAGCTTCTGGCAAAATTGTTCTGCAAGATCAAATTTTCTTCTCGGTATCAAAAAGCTCTCTCTTGCTCTCATTGGATTCGAAGCACTTGGGGTCATATATAAGAATCTGTGTATTTTTTACATTAATAATATCCTGACACCCTATGGCAGTGCTAGAGTGGGATCTCTTTTAGCCTGATGGACTGTGAATGATTCAGTTAAGCTACTCCTGTGCCAGAAAATAACGAAAAGCAAATCCATTACCGAGCAGCATGCCCTGATTTCAGAGGTTTAAGAAATTGAAACAAAAAGGAATCTGGAGCAAGCAAACTGAACTGTAATGAAAGAAAACGCACCATCTCGGGCATCTCACCATATGATTGAGAGAGAGAATATATTTAACATCACATTCTTGAAGACACTGAAATAGATTTTTAAATTAAGTCAGGCATTTTAACCACAGGTGGGGATGTGCACTAATTCCTGTAGAGTAAGACTAAACAAAACCCAAAGCATAGATAAGGTGTTAAGCGTTTCCTCCTTGTATATTTATGCAGATATAAATGGATCATATCAGAATTGCTGTGTTTTAGTTCTTCCAAGTGCACACCTGACTTTTGCCTTTAATAGAGATACACAGTTGTTAACTGATACATTTAAAGAAACCTGACTCATATTTTTAGAAAAAAAAATAGCGGAGTCTCTAAAGCATCCGAATAGATTAACTCAGTGCGTATTTATGGAGCTTTGTTTTAACAACACCTCACATTTCTATAGATTTCCAGTTGCCAGAGCTCTTGCATTTATCATTCCATTCGAACCTCAAAATAACCCCACGAGAAAGTATTATTATCTCCAGTTTCCAATGAGGTCATTGAAAATTAAAGAATCACAATGATTCTTCTAAGCTATTAAATGGGAATGGAAGCATATGTTGTAACTCATAGTCCCCTATATTTTTTTTTCTTTTTTAAATATTTATTTATTTATTTATTCATGAGAGACACAGAGAGAGAGGCAGAGACCTAGGCAGAGAGAGAAGCAGGCTCCACGCAGGGAGCCCGATGTGAGACTTGATCCTGGGACCCCAGGATCACAACCTGAGCCAAAGGCAGATGGTCAACTGCTGAGCCATCCAGGAGTCCCCATAGTCCCCTATGTTGTTTGTAGTTTGATCTATTCTCCTTAGCTTCATACAATGTATCTGGTTCTGTGTTAAGCACTGAGAAGGGTATGGAGTTTGAGAACAGGGACACTTGCCTTCAAGTAACTTATATTTCACTTGATCAAATATATTCAATTGATTAGTACTTGTGACTGTATAAAATGAGTAATTGTAGGTAGAAAGGAGTGCATTGGTAGGGATCTGGAGTCCCTATCCAGCTAATTTTAATCGACTTGTCTTAAAATTTTCTTGGCCTGCATGCATACAACCTGGATAACAATTTGATTATTCAAAAAATAAGGCAAGGTAAATCAACATGGGCCTGGCCAAGAAGAAGGGTTATTTGAAAGTTATTAAAGGGTGAGTAGGCTTATTACCCTCACCCTATTTCTTACTCATCTCTGATGTGCCTCCAATCCCTGGTCCATAGCCAAGCCTCACTCACCTCTCAACTGAGTCCTGAGCTTCACTCTGGCTCTAGGCAGCAGCCCATCCCTTACCTCTTCTCCATGTCTAAGCATTTGGGTAAGTCGGAGCCGGCAATAGAGTTTGAATCTGTGTAATCAACATATTAGGTTCTTTTGCTTTTCTTTTTTTTTTAAGACTTTATTTATTTATTCATGAAAGGCAGAGAGAGAGAGAGAGTCAGAGACACAGGCAGAGGGAGAAGCAGGCTCCATGCCAGGAGCCTGATATGGGACTCGATCCCGGAACTCCAGGATCATGCCCTGGGCCAAAGGCAGGTGCCAAACCACTGAGCCACCCAGGGATCCCAGGTTATTTTTCATAAAGTTGAAACAGACTTACAGAAATGTACCTACATAAAAATGCCTGTGGCAAAGGGATTGGAAAAAAAAGACCATGACATCAAGTTGGCTGTGTCAAACACGGTCAGCAGTAGTATATCGTTTCTTGCTCGGTAAACAATTATCCCCTTTTATATATTTTTAAAATTTTTTTATTTATTTATGATAGTCAGAGAGAGAGAGAGAGAGAGAGAGAGAGAGGCAGAGACATAGGGAGAGGGAGAAGCAGGCTCCATGCCCCGGGTGCCCAATGTGGGATTCGATCCCGGGTCTCCAGGATCGCGCCCTGGGCCAAAGGCAGGCGCTAAACCGCTGTGCCACCCAGGGTTCCCCCTTTTATATTTTATAATAACAATTATAAGTAAAAAACTTAGCAACTTAGGCCCATGGATGTTTATTGCCTCACCGTTTCTGTGGGTGAAGAACTTGGGCATCTCTTAGCTGAGTGGTCCTGGCGCAGGAGACCTCCCGGGGGTGCGGTTAAGCTCTCCTGGGATGCTCTCATCTACAGGCTTGACTGAAGCTGGTAGATTCACTCCTACAGCGGCTCACTCACACCGTGTTGGCGGGAGGCCTGTAGTTCCTTACCACCTGCACCACTTGCGCATCTTCACAGTAGGACACTTCTTCCGCAGAGCAAGTGATCTAAGAAGGAGAGTGAAAGCAAGGCCGGCAGCACAATGTCTTTTCTCATCTAGGCTCAGACAGCACAACCTTCTGCCACGTTCTATTGATCCCTCCTAACAATGCTGGTGCAGTGTGGGAGGGGACAACACCCAGCTGTGAATACCAGGAGGGGGGATCCTTGGTGCGATCTTGGAGGCTGGCTATCACAAGGGACCGTGTACTCTCAAAAGCATAGAACAATGGGTCTGACCCTAGAGACCCTAACACTTGGAGATCAGAAAAGCGTGGGCGAGGAGGCGTAGGAAGCCTTTTTGAGAACATCTAAACCTTGCCCTTCCGTTTGATGCTGAGTCCTGCAATGAACTTTGAAGCTTTGCCATAGACCAGGGGTCAGCAAACTATAGCCTGTGGATCGGATTTGCTCTGCAGCTTGTTTTTGTGTGGTCACTGAGCTAAGAGGTGTGTGTGTGTGTGTGTGTGTGTGTGTGTATGTGTGTTTACAGTTGGAAAGGGCTAGAAAATCAGTGTGTACATAGATGATCAGTAGATGCGTGTGACAGAGACCATATGTAGCCCACAGCTTTTTTTTTATAAATTTATTTTTTATTGGTGTTCAATTTGCCAACATATAGAATAACACCCAGTGCTCATCCCATCCAGTGCCCCCCTCAGTGCCTTAATGATAGTAATCGCCACACTACAACACTAAGTCTTTTCTGATCAATGACCAAGTGAGATTTAACCAAGGAATAAAAAGTTGGTTTCACAATTAACAATCAACCAATGTAATTCACCATGTAATAAAATAATTAAACGAAAAACCCCATATGATCATTTGGATAGATTCAGTAAAAGTATTTGACGAAATTCAACACTCATTCTTGATTTTATTTTTATTTTTTATGTACTTATATGTAGTTTTTCATTGAAGTTCGATTTGCCAACATATAGCATATCACCCAGTGCTCATCCTGTCAAGTGCCCCCCTCAGGGCCCATCACCCAGTCACCCCCACCCTCCCATTCCATCACCCCTAGTTTGTTTCCCAGAGTTAGGAGTCTCTCATGTGGTGTCTCCCTTTCTGATATTTTCCACTCATTTTTTCTCCTTTCCTCTTTATTCCCTTTCACTAATTTTTATATTCCCCAAATGAATGAGACCATAGAATGTTTGTCCTTCTCCGATTGACTTATTTCACTCAGCATAATACCCTCCAGTTCCATGCACGTCGAAGCAAATGGTGGGTATTTGTTGTTCCTAATTAGCCCGCAGTTTAAAATATTTACTATGTGGCCCTTCCAAAAAAAAAAATTGCCAATTCTGTCTCCGATCATCAAAATGCATATAAAACATCTAATAAAAAGTAGAAATGTAAACTTGGTTACATTGTGCAGAGGGGTAGGGGGACATGTACAGGGACCAAGACGTCTTTCTCCACAGCTGGAAGGTTAGATCATCACGGGACCCTGGACCCTTCATTTTTTCCACTTCAAGTTAATAATTATAACTAAAGGGAAGCACTTTTGCTCTCCTAATTCCAGCAAAGATCTCCAAGCACCGAACGTGAATCTCTGATGTGCAAAAGAAAGATTCCAGGGTGAGACAGCTTTCAGAAGCACTATCTGTTGTATCCTGGTTTTGGAGATTCAGAACTTATTTGAATCATGCTCGGAGAATCCCTTCAGTAATTCATTTATGGCTACTTAATCCAGCATCTGCAAATCCAAGTTTTTGTGGACCACGTTGCTGTACACGTTAGCATCTACCGAGGCCGTGTGTGTACCTAGTGGCTACTTGCTCCACTTCCTCACTGCTGGGTACTCTGAAGAGGCTCAGTTTGAACCTTGCTTGTGCTGGTGTAGGCGTGGGAGTCCCTTGCCATCATCGTTCCAGATGTCCAGAAGTCCCCTTTGGGCTTGCAAGGATCCTGGAGGCATTGTCTTGAGATATCTTCACAGGGAAGGTGGATATCTGGCCTGAGCCAGGGCTCCTGGAACAGGCTCTGGAACAGGCTCTTCCTCCTTCTCCCTTGTAGGTGACGGGCTGCTGAGGACACAGAGTTATGTTCCCCATTCTTGGAACTAACCAATAGTTGACTGGCGTAGCTCTTAAAAAAATGGGACAATGGGTTGACCAGACCTCTCATTCACCTGGCCTCCTGGACACTTGTAACGCTGCTTTGTTGCAATCCCATGTTCCCATTTTTAGGCCATTGGCCTTTTCTTGTGAATAGGAAAAGGGATCTATGTTTCTTTTTCTTTTTTTAAAAGATTTTATTTATTCATGACAGACCTAGAGAGAGAGAGAGAGAGAGAGGCAGAGACCCAAACAGGGAGAAGCAGGCCCATGCAGGGAGCCCGATGTGGGACTCGATCCCGGGTCTCCAGGATCATGCCCTGGGCCAAAGGCAGACGCTAAACCGCTGAGCCACCCAGGGGTCCCCAAGGGATCTAAGTTTTAATAACATCTGATTCAGATGGGGGGTAGATTACTGACCGGCATATGAAAACACATAGTTTTCAACCAACTCCTTCATTAACAACGCCAATATTTGCTGATTTACAGCATTCAACTCAGTTTGGGGGCTTTTTTTTTCCCCATTCTAATACACATAATAATGCCATTCACATGTATGGCACATTCTCCCAATAAAGGAAGTATATTTGACTGCAAGTGCATAAGTGTGCTGATATTTTAGGAATAACCTGAATCTGCCGTAATTCGTGTAAAATTGGAAACCATTCCCCAGACTTGACCGCTATAGTGCTCCATCCAGTAGCATGCGGGACCTGGCCTGTGTAACCCAGGAAAGCCAGGTGTGAGCATCTCTTATCTCTTCCCAATTGCAAATTCCCTGATTTCACATGGGTAGCCCAAAATGGACCATGGGAGGGGGGGTGTCTAATACCCCAGAAGTAAGCAAGTGCTACATGTCGGGAAATTTAAGAACGATGATCCGCGCACCACTGTTTGAGATGCATATTGAAACGAATTGTGACTCGGTGGCATGTTAGGGCACTGAGGCTGGGAACGTACTCTTCGCTCTGTCTCGTCTTTGTTGTTGTTATTGCAGTCAAGTACTAAGCTGATCAACAACACACCAACGTCGGTGCACGTTCTGCTGTTAGTCTTCGCTTTGTGATGCTTTGGAATTTATTCTGAGATTCAGATTGATAATATAAAAATGTGCATCCTAACCTGAAATCCCGGGCTACACATATGCCATGTGTACACAAGTACCATGGGTCACTTACCGAAATGATATTACGCAATATGTGACACATGGTGGGCGCTTAACCACACCGTGGTTATTGTTGGTCTTCTCTCTACCAAGGGAACGGTGACGTCACCTGGAGCCTAAGCTGGGCTTCAGTATCTAGGTCTCTGCTGAAATGTCCCCATCGTTTCCTTCACTGTCCTGCATCCACCCTCACAGTCCACTCTAGGGCCTCCTCATTCAGACTCTAGGGCCTCTCTACAACTGCTGACTCCCAGGTACCATGTGCACATGTTCTGGGATCATCTGCAAGACATTCTGCTCCTTTGGAGTCTGGAGTGAGGAGTGAAGTTCGGAATGAAAGTAATTTCAGGGGGAGCCCCGGGTGGCTCACCGGTTTGGGGCCGCCTTCAGCCCAGGGTGTGATCCTGGAGTCCCGGGATCGAGTCCCACGTTGGCTCCCTGCATGGAGCCTGCTTCTCCCTCTGCCTGTGTCTCTGCCTCTCTCTTGCTCTCTGTGTCTCTTATGCATAAATAAATAAAATCTTTAAAAAAAAAAAAAAGAAAGTGAGTTCAGGGTAATAAGCTCCGTTGGCTTGGTCCCGCCTTCAGAATGCCATCCCGTTCCTGCCACACGCTGGTTGTCACAGTAGCAAAGAACATCGGAGAACCGTAACAGGCAAGGCACTTTAAATATGCTGAAGAGGCATTTTTCAAACATCTTGAAGGTTCTCTTGGGAGGGTTTCAGACTACATATTTACAGATCCTCAGGTCAGGAGCTGACCTTGGACATTGACAATCCACGACAGAATTTCCTGTTGTTGTTTTTTCTTTTCTTTTCTCTCTTTTTAACTCCAAGCTGCATCCTTGACCCACCTCTCCTAGCTGACCCACAGGCATTTGTTGTTGACTGTAACAAGAATTAATTCTGTTCCATTCAGTAGGCATTTGCTAAGCGCCTGTGTGCATTTTTAACTTCAATTTCCTTTTTGGAAAATGCAAATAAATTATTTTAGGCTTCAGGGGGATTATTTGAGATGTAATTGTTATTTTCCAGCCTAGCTGTGCTGCTATTTATTTTTATGTAACTGTACAAACACAGGTGTGTATTTGCTGATATTTTGCTTATTTGGATGAGAAAACCGGAACCATTTCCAAAATAGAGTTTTACAAGCTCTTGGGACCAGGAACTGGGTCGTAGTCACCTTTCTAGTTCCTCATAATGGAGTAGAGTGCCTTGTACAAGAAGGTGCTCAGGAAATGTTTGTTGAGGGGCTCCTGGGTGGCTCAGTGGTTGAGCATCTGCCTTCGGCTGGGATTGTGATCCCGGGGTCCTGGGATCGAGTCCCACATTGGGCTCCCTGCAGGGAGCCTGCTTCTCCCTCTGCCTACATCTCTGCCTCTCTCTGTGTGTCTTTCATGAATAAATAAATCTTAAAAAAAAGGGGGGGGCATGTTTGTTGCATCAAATCATTCTCTATCCCTCCGTGTCTTCGGTGAAGATGATGTTGGAACCCATCATCCAATGTCCTAAATGTGTTGTCGTCATTTGAAACATGGTGAAGCTGCATGTTGAGGTTCTTGAGTATTTATATCCCAGTGTTGTTAGTTGGGGAAGTTATACATCGTTTGATGTTTTCACTGCTTGCCTGGATTCTCACTTCTCTACACCACTATTCTAGGCCGAGGGGCTCTCTCCTTCCTTACGTGATTCCGGCCCTGAACGTGAAGCAGATTAGGAACATCTGCTTTAGTAAAAATTGGCTCAGTATCGGGGTGTGGGCATTATTGTCAATGCCTTCACTTTTCTGCCCATACTCCCTCCCTGGTTTATAATTTTAACTACTTTTTCTCTATGGATTCCTGTTAATCAGTTCCTCTGGGCATGGGCCCCGCTCTCCCTCTTTGCATTTCTCCCTCTCTCCCTTCCTTCCTCCCTTCCTTCCACAGACTATTCTGGGACACCCATATGTGTCTAGGACTTGTGTGAAACCCTGGGAATTCGCTGACAAATAACATAGCATTGATGTCTTTGAGGAACAACCAGCCTCAACGAGAAAAACCTAACAAGTAACTGTGGTATAACATTTACAACTCACTGAAGTGCTTTTGCAGGAAGGAAAATATGTCGGGAAAGTACTGGTGTTATGATGCTTTGGCACCTGTGTTAGTATCAGTTTTCTAGGGCCGCCATGGCAAAGTACCACAGCCTGGGTGCTTTAGACGGTAGAGAAATGCATTTCCTTTTTTTTTTTTTTTTTTTTTAGAAATGCATTTCCCCATAGTTCTGGAAGCTAGAAGTCTGAGATCAAGGTGTTGGCAGGGTTGGCTTCTTCTAAGGCCTCTCTCCTTGGCTCGTAGGTTGCTTTCTTCTTCCACTATCTTCGGATGTTCATATCCAACTGTCTTTCTATGTCCTAAATCTGTTTTTTTTAAAAGATTTTATTTATTTATTCACAAAAGACACACAGAGAGAGGCAGAGACACAGGCAGAGGGAGAAGCAGGCTGTGCAGGGAGCCAGATCCAGGACCCCAGGATCATGACCTGAGCCAAAGGCAGATGCTCAACCGCTGAGCCACCCAGGTGCCCCTGTCCTAATGTGTTTTTATAAAGAACCCAGTCCTATTGGATGAGGGCCCCTCTAGTGAGGTCATTTTCACTAATTACCTCTTGAGAGGCCCTGTCTCCAGATGCAGTCACATTCTGAGATACTGGAACTCAGGACTTCAACGTAGGAATTTTGGAAAACCCAGTTCAGCCCATAACAGCGCACAGAAAATTCAGCATCTGCTAAGTTACGTAACCCGCCAAGGTATCCTGCTAATAAGTAAGGTGTAGAAGTAGGATAGCCTGTGATTCTAGAATGCAGAGTCTTTCTACACCGCTGTGCTACCTTGCCAGCTTCCTGTTCCAAAACTACTGAGACTGGATCTTGCTCCTTATACTCTCACTTTCTTTGTGATAGAGTAGTTTTACCCTAGTGTTTTCTAGGGCTGGATTTTTCTGAACCCATCAGAATCTGACTTCGCTCCTCTGCTCATAGCTTAAATGTTTACCACCTTTGCTCTTCTTGTAATGATCATCCTCTGCTGCAGATCAGACTCTGGGTCGGAGATACTTACTGCTTTCAAGTATCCAGATACTTCACCTACTTCCAGCTTCATTGCAGTTAGGCAGGGCCACATGGTTGGCTCTGGGCTGTGGTCAGTGGAAATGTGCGCTCGTTCTGTGCCTGTTGTGAACCTACATTGCAGGCTCCCACTCTGCTTTCTCTTGCTCTGGAGATCTGTAAGCTGTATATTGAGATGATAACATTATGAGACCAGACCTGCCCAGATTGCTGAGTACCAGCATTGAGATTTGAGGAAGGAGAAAGCACACCTCCGTCGTGTTAAAAGCCAGTGAGATTTTTCTGGATGAATTGGTTACCACAGTATGGACTCATCATCTATCCTGACTAACGTAGGCCGGTCGGATGGGAATTGTGCTGTCTTCCAATACTCCCTTTGAATCACTGACCCACAGAGTCTCCGAGGTTACTCTTCTTCCCTAGAGAGAGAGCACTTATGTGCTTTCCCTGAAGGACTTGACCTTCTGAGCATTCATTTTTGTGCCGCAGTATCCCATCAGATCACCCCGATTTCATAGGACTGCCACTGCCAGCCTTGCCTTGGTTGGCTGCCACCCAAGGTCCAGTTCCGAGAGCAGGACATCCCCTAATACCTGGATGCTCTGTCTGCCGAATCCTGCACCTTGATGGAGTTCTGTTTGCTTTTTAAAATCAGGCAAAAACCTGCCTGGAAAAAGCTTCAGAAAGAATATTCCCAGTTGTTAATTTAGTGAGAGTGAAGTTATGTTAGCTCATTGAAATTTAATTGCTAATGGGTTATAAGATCTTAGGAACTACAGGCCCAGCATCTGTCTCTTTTTAGTGTCTCAATTATCACCACAATAATTTAATGGCATCCTGTTGAAGAAGCATCGTTGACATGCTAATGAATGGCACCCTGCTCATTTCCATGAACTTCACATTCCCTAGGTGATCATTTAAGCCAGGCGTTTTAGATTTCCATCATTACTTGGCCACACAAACTGGCTTAAAGGTTGACCAATAGAGGTATATATAGAACGTACACACTTGACGGTAAATTGTAAATATCTTAAACTGTATGACTTAACCTTTTGTAAATATGCTCAAAACTGGGACAAGCCATGAGAATCTAACTACTTTATTACCTAATTTAATCCTGACCTATTGTACTTAAGTTCATCTACTTGCGTGTTTTTCATCAGTGTTTAATGACTGGCCCCATCTGTATTATTTTGCTTTTCTGAATAATTATTTTCTCTTTTTTTTCTTTTCTTTTCTTTTCTTTTCTTTTTTTGAATCATTATTTTCTTTGTGTTTCATTTTCATTTTTTCAGGAATGTACTAATTTTTTTTTAAATTTTTATTCATTTTGCTTAATTTATTCCACACGCCGACTTTGTATTGAGCACTGAGTAGTAACAGTCAAAATTTCTAGCCACCTTACAGCCTTTTTAGAAGGAGGCAAGATATAAATAAATAAATACCTAAATACATTTAATTTTCACTTCGCTAATTCCAATAACACAGAAGCTGTTGCAATTTAAATTGAGATTTGTAACTGGCTTCACAATGCACAAAAGTAATCTTTTTGAGGTTTTTACTTGACATACTTAATGAACATAAAAAACGGAGATGATTTGCTTAGAAAGCGCTAAGCATTTTCTTCTTCTTTTTTTTTTTTAGCACAATTGTACGTCTAAGTTGCCATTGGGATTAATTTACAATGGATTTTGAAAGTCTTTGCAAAATAGAGATTTTGTGTGGTCAGAAGAGAACAAAAAAGAACAAGCCACAAACTGAGGGAGTTACTTAGGTTGGAAATAAAGAAGCATTTCTTGATAGTGAAGTTCACTTTGCTAAAGGTTTGGGAATTTCCTGCCCAGCAGACCTTGAAAAAAAAAAAAAAGTAATTTGTCTGGAAATATTTCCATGACATCCTGTCTGAATTTGGTCAATTAGCTGATTAGATGTCTCCCCGTGATTGGGTGCACTTGCTGAAATGGTAAACAAGAGAACTGCATTCGCTGGGGATGTTTTCACCTTAATCAGCGAGCCTCGTGTGAACTATGTGTGGAGCATGTTTTACCTTCACCCAGTGGCCTGAAGCCTGTGTAGCCTGGCAACTCAGGCTCATGATGGGAAGAACATGAACCTTATTATGTGGAGTGCATCCAATCTGAGGAAAAGCCATTTCTTCGGGCTCTCTGAGGCAATGTAAAGTAAGAACCAGGCAATTATCTAGAGAGTTTTGGAGAGTTCATGAAGAACCCCAAGCTGCTTCTCCTCCATGGGTGACAGAAATTAAAAGTAGAGGAGAAGGGGAGGAGTTCCTGTGTTCACAGCTCTCCTGGAACCCACAGATCACTGGTGTCAAAGTTGAATATATCATAGCGCCACCCAAGTACCCGTTCCTGAGAGGCAGACCCAAGGGCAGGGGCTGCTCACACCCCAGGTAGCAGGCTACTCAGGTTATACTGCAGGCTTTCCCCATCTAGCTACCCCATCTTCCCTCTTTCTGGGGAGAACCAAAATTGAATTCCTTCTTCCTAGGCCTGGTGAAGAGAAGACGATGAGTCCCTCAGTTTCAATTGAGGAATTGAATGGAGAAAATGATATATGCAAAAGCATTTGTTATTCTTTTTATTTTTTTTAAATTTATTTATTTATTCATGAGAGAGAGACATAGGCAGAGGGAGAAGCAGGCTCCTTGCAGGGAACCCGACGTGGGACTTGATCCCAGGACCCCCGGGATCACGACTTGAGCCAAAGACAGATGCTCAACCGCTGAGCCACCCAGGTGCCCCTGCAAAAGCACTTATACTGGCAATTCAGAATAAAAATCATAGACCATGAAAGTAGTTGTCAGTAAAATAGACTTTACCAAAAAAGTACCAGTTGGCTACAGAGGAATGATACAAACGTTAAGTACAAAGAGTTTTGTATGTGACTGAGTTTGCCTGACGTGCATAGGATTTGAGATCGCCGGTCACAGCAGTTAAAAACAAGTGCTTATGAAGTACTTAGTTGTATTTGAATAAATAAATACTACCCACCCTACTATTTATAAGGTGATGTGCAGTAAGGTGTCAGGGCTATGGAGATAATATTGTGAAGGGATTTATAATTTGGCGGGAGGAAGAAAGGAACTAACATGTATTGAAATTTAACTGTGTGCCACATATTGTGCTAGGCACCTTTCATCCATTATTTCATTTAATCCTTGTTAGTAAAAAAAAAAAAAAAAAAAAAAAAAAAAAAAAAAAAAGAATCCTTTTTGGTAAAGAATGTGGTCTTCATTTCCCTAGCTCATGGTGGAGGGTACTGAGGCTCGGAGAGAGTAAACGATTTGCCCAACGTCATACTTCTAGTACATGTTGCAGTCAAACTAGCATGCAGATTGCAGATAACCGTGTAAGGAATAATGTGGCTGGTATACTGGGAAAATAAATAAAACAGATTATGATTCATTCCATCTCCTTTAACATAGCTATTTATTTAGCTAATTGATGCAGCCCTTTGCCCATTGAGGCATGGGATTCTCCTGGCCTTTGTGTCCGGGACTTGAGGTGGTCCTAATTTTCATCTCAAAGTCTTCCTCCAGTTTTCCTAATCTTGTCAAATGACAACTCCATTATTCCAAACCGATCAAACGAAGATGCTTAGTTAATCCTGACTCTTCTGTTTCTTTGGCACCACATATTGAGTCAATTAACCACTCATCTCAGTTGTATCCTCAAAATAAAATATATTTAAAATGTGAGGCCTCTTACCTACTGGCAGCAATGTTCTAAGCCACTGTCCTCTCATGTGTCTTTTCTCTATGATCACAATGGTCTCTTTTCAACACAGCTGCCCGAGTAACCCTAACACATGTCGTGTGCGCCATGTGTATTCTCTGCTTGAAACATTCCACTGGTGCTTCATCTTATCAGACTCAGAGGCAAAGTTCTTATGTTGTCCTTCCAGGCCACCCTGCCATCTGGCCTTGCACCCTCTATGACTTAATTTCTTACCACTTCCCTTTCACTGAGTCAGTTCAAACCTCGCCGCCTGCCATATTGTTCCTCTTCTACACCAAACATGCACTTACCGCCTGGCTGCAGGTTCTGTTTCCCAGGAACACTCTCTCATCATGTATTTTCCTGGTTTCATTGTTCCTATCTGCATAAAATACAAATTGACAATCTATTTGGAGGGAAGGATGTATGAGATGCCTTAAAAATATTCATATTATCTGAACCATCAAGTTTTCTTCTAAGAATTCCCCCTAAGGGAGGAACACATTATAAATGTAAAGATTTATAGGCAGAGATACATAAGTAGTACAATGCATTTATGGATACTATCGAGATAGAGGAAATACAAGTGCCAAAATAAGGAGATTCTTTAAGTAAATTATGACACCTTGATACCAGGGACTGCTGTTCATGCATTGAAAACTATGTTGTAGGACAGTATTTGTTGAAAACACTCCAGTGGATTACCATTTTGTAAAATAGCAAAAATCTGTCTGAGGCAAATGAAGGGGCAGACCAGCCACGTTGCTCCTTAGGTGTCAATATATACAGGACACTAAGCGTCACTGGAAATATAATGAAACTGAGAAAAGCATGTTTATCAGGGCACCTTTCAGGATGAGGACTATTTTGAGAGGGTCGATCCTTCAGTGTGGCAATTAGGGTGGGCCCGAGTGGTGAGATCCCCAAGGTCATGCTCCAGTACTGAAATGTGGCCAAGCAATTTCCATTTAGGTCGAACAGGCCCAATTAACTAGGCCTTCTGTGTGGGTCTGTGAGGTTTATAAGTTTAGGGCCCGAGTAGCGCACAGAGTTGATGAAGCCTGATCTGTGACACTGAGATCTCCTTGTCTGATCTTCTCTCACCTGATCCTTAGACCCTTCCATCTAAAGGAATCCTGATGTGAAGGGGTGGCCAAATGATTAGCTTGCCTGTGATGCCCAGGAGTCTTAGCCGTCTTCATAACAAAAAACGAACACATGAATTTCTAAGCAATACTGAAGGCAAAATTGCCTTTTCTGAAACAGTAATGGATGGGTATTTTAGATCCAGGAAGCCGTAAGCAATAACTGACAGTTTATCCAACAAACATTGATTATACTTGCTGTGTGCCTGCATTGTATAAAGCCGTTTACAAATAATAATTAACTTAATCCGCATATCTCATAACAGCAACCATACGAGGTTAGGCATTATTATCCACATTTTACATGTGACAGGCCGAGACGGAGAGCCAGTAACATGCCTAAGCTAACGCAGTTAGTAAGTGGCAAGGAGAAGATTTGACCGTAGGTACTTTAAACAGTGGAACTAGGGCCCTAACCACTACCCAGAATTGCTTCTCCAATATGGTTAAAATGAACAAGGATAATAGAGAAGAGAGTCTGGCTTTGGGAATACTGTGCACAGAGAAAACAGGATTGTCAGTAAAAGATCAAAAGATTGCAGATCCTGTGGGGAACGAGACCGTAAAACAGGGTACAGAGGTCTTAATGCCCAAGTGACTTGTGAGAAAGGCACATTTTCAGAATGGGGTGTGCACTGGGCTGGGGCCACATCTAGGGAAGAGCAATAGAGTGGAGATTTCTAAGAAAAAAACACAAGGCAAATCCATAGGGTAATGGCTTTGCTGGCCAGGCAAGACAGAAGCAAAAGGTCATCTTGTGCAGAGATTGAGGGATGGAATTTTGTCAGACCGAGAACGTTCATTGAAAATGGGTGGAAAAGTATTTATTGATGGGCTTTTTACAAACTAGAAGAGAGAAGTAAAATAGATTGCCATTGTCATATGTTTATATACCCTCAAAAATGAGATCTTGTATCTAAGGTTTTTTTTTTTTTTTTTTTTTTTTTAAGATTTTATTTATCTATTTAACAGCCAGTGAGAGAGAGAGAGAGAGAGAGCATGAACAGGGAGGGATAAGGGCAGAGGGAGAAGCAGACTCTTTGCTGAGCAGGAAGCCCGATGTGGGACTCAATCCCTGGACCCCAGGATCATGACCTGAGCCGAAGGCAGACGCTTAACTGATTGAACCACCCAGGCACCCCCATTTTTCTTAAGTTCTTTGCGTACCCACACTGATATTGAAAACCATGCCTAGTTCTAGGGGTCCTTGTCTTCCATGCACAGGGATATACAGTATCAGGATCACTCAGGAACTTGTTAGAAATGCAAATTATTAGTCCTCACTGTCCCGCAAGACCTATGGAATCAGAAACTCTTGGAGTGGGACCCAAGAATCTCTGTTAGCAAGCCCTCCAGGTCATTCTTTTTTTTTATAATAAATTTATTTTTTATTGGTGTTCAATTTTCCAACATAGAGAATAACACCTAGTGCTCATCCCGTCAAGTGCCCCCCTCAGTGCCCATCACCCAGTCACCCCCACCCCCCGCCCTCCTCCCCTTCCACCACCCCTAGTTCGTTTCCCAGAGTTAGGAGTCTTCATGTTCTGTCTCCCTTTCTGATATTTCCCACCCTCCAGGTCATTCTGATGAAAATTATGTTTGATACTCAAATCTTGCTTGATCCCAGTGATCTGGAAAAGCCATGAATCCCTTAGCATGTAGGAAATCCTGGAGGAGAATAAGTCACCCATCCCCTCAACCCCTCGCAAAGCCTTCACGCAATCTAGACCTAGAAGGGAGACCTGCTGGGAGACCAGTGCCTGGCCTGGCCAGATCCCAATTCTGGCAAAGGACAATGAAGAGATTTAAATGGATATAGGTGATGACAGATGGGGAAAATTTCAGTGCAGCTGTGTTGAAAGAGGCACATCAAAACATGTCCTTTTTCCCCCTTTTCCACGCAAGTAATGTGCACTCCTTGTTTTCATCTTACCTCATCAACGATGTCACAAAATGTCACAAATCTCTAGTACATAGGTAAAATAGGGAAAATTCAGGGATGAGAGGAGAGCTGAGGATGTACCTTGTTCGATGTTACTTGGGAAGAAAAATGTTTTCACAACTTGAGTTGTTTTGACTCAGCTGCGTCAAAATCCTCATGCCTCATTGGCCATTTCAAATCTCCATGGTTTAGAAGCAGGATCTTCAAATCCAACTAATAAAAAAATACTCACTTCAGAAAGGTGATGTTGGCTCATCGCAAGAATTAAAGTAAAAGCGTTTTCAACATAGTTAAGCCCCAACCCCTTTGGCAACCCGACCCAATTTGTGTTTTCTGGCGCTAGATTTAAAATAAAAGAATATCCTTCATTAACTGTTCTCACAATTCTGAGCATGCCAGAAGATATTCTAATAGACCCATCCAGACGTTTGAGATGAGAGTCTTCTCTCAGGGTCAGGGGTATAAATCTGGTGCAGGTTGATTGGAGAGGAGTGAAAATAATCACTAGTGGAGCCTCTCTCTGATGGATTGATTAGCTGTGAGTGAAGCAGCGGCTCGGAGTAAACTGTATTTTATAAGCAGTTTCTGTTAGGTGGCTGAGCAGTTGCATACAAAAATCACTTCTTCAGGTAGGACCAATGCCCCCCCCTCTACAGGAAGGTCAGGGGATCAAGTGGCAGAGTTTCTTAGGCTTTTCCCTTGCAGCTTCCTAAAGGCATAGGGAAGTCCATGGGTCCCATTAGCTGGGGGTGCCTTGGAGGTTTTCTACATCAGTCTGCCATGAACAAAAAGCTTCTGTCCATCTTTTTGATTTTACAAATTTCAGGAGAGATTACCTTTCACTTGAAAATACATCCAGGGCAGCCCCGGTGGCTCAGTGGTTTAGCGCTACGTTCAGTCCAGGATGTGAATTTGGAGACCCGGGATCGAGTCCCATGTCAGGCTCCTTGCATGGAGCCTGCTTCTCCCTCTGCCTCTCTCTCTGTCTGTCTCTCATGAATAAATAAGATATTTAAAAAAAAAAAAAAAAAGAAAATACATCCATGTTGGGCAGCCCTGGTGGCCCAGCTGTTGAGCGTCTGCCTTCAGCCCAGGGTGTGATCCCGGAGACCCGGGATCGAGTCCCACGTTGGCTCCCTGCATGGAGCCTGCTTCTCCCTCTGCCTGTGTCTCTGCCTCTCTCTCTCTCTCTCTGTGTCTCTCATGAATAAATAAAATCTTTAAAATATATAGATATATATCCATGTTTATTTTGATCTGAAAATAATGGTTTAACTCCGTACCATGGAGAAAAATGGATACTTCAGAAAGATCAATCACTTTTGTCCTAATGGCTCAGGATATGTTGCTATATTTCCTCGTAGACCCAGGGTCGAATAGTAGGAAGAAAAGTGAGTCTGAGCTTTAGTATTTGCTAATGATCTGGTGCAATTTTCCTGATCTGTCTTGATGTCTGTGAATAAGGAGATGCTAATAATTCCTTTGCCATCATCATAGTTACTAAGAAATTTTAAAATAATATGTATAGGATCCCTGGGTGGCTCAGTGGTTTAGCACCTGCCTTCAGCCCAGGGCGTGATCCTGGAGACCCGGGATCGAGTCGTGCATCGGGCTCCCTGCATGGCGCCTGCTTCTCCCTCTGCCTGTGTCTCTGCCTCTCTCTCTCTCTGTCTCTCATGAATAAATAAATAAAATCTTAAAAATAAAATAATATGCATAAAACCCATTTTGTAAATTATGAGGTCCTGCAAAAATATCCAGAGCACTAGGAGTCTGATCATTTATATCCAGGTACTGATCAACTTGCCCAGCTCTATTTTATATATGATGCACTATCAACTGTTGGGTTTGTTTAAGGAAACATAACGGAACAGCAAGATGCATGTGGATAATTGCACATTACTGGTTATTTACCAAGATCTAAACTAAAGCGGGAGTGTAATTTAGCCTAACCTTTCTCCCAGTTAAAAGAATTTCCTTTTTTAAAAAGAAATTTTATTTATTTCAGAGAGAGGGAGAGAGGGCGTGAGCCTGAGTAGGTGGAGGGGTAGAGGGAGAAGGAGAAGCAGACTCCCCGCGGAGCAGGGACCCTGACGTGGAGCTTGATGTGGGGCCTCCATCCCAGGACCCTGGGATCAGGACTTGAGCCGAAGGCAGACCCTTAACCGACTGAGCCACCCAGGAGCCCAGGAATTCCCTTTTCAACATCAGTTCCAGCTCTTGCTTGATCATTTCTAATTTCTAGTTAACAGGAAGCCCACCGCACCTCAGGACAGCCCATGCCAGCTTTGCTCATCTGCAGTTGTTAGAAAGTTCTTCATTTGTTGATTTGAGGCCACTCACTGAGGGCATGGATGGTGTCCTGCTCAAAATTCATATATTGAGGTCCTAATCCCCAGCATCTCAGGCTGTGGCTGTATTCCAATATAAGTAATTAAGTGAAAACAAGTTCATTGGATTTTGATTGGACAACAAGCAGCTACCGCCACACACGTGATTGATGTCCATTAATCCACACATGACCTTTTGATTCAGTACTAATATGATTTTTCCCATTCTCTACAAAGAGCTGATGAGTAAAGAAATTAAGGAACAAGTCTCCAAAGTCGTATGGATATATGAAGTGTTTGACCTAGCAATTCAGCCTCGTTCAGAGTCCGGATGCCTCACTATTCCCACACTACCACCCCTGCCATTGCTACAGCTACTGCTACTACTACACACTTGAAAGTAAGCTCCTTGAAATCAAAGATTATGTTTTATTCACCCTTGAATGTCAGTGCTTGGTATAATACTAGGCCCTAAATTATGTCATTGAGTGAATGAATGAATGAATGAATGAGCAAATGAGTGTTCATTAGCTCATTCAAGCAGTTAAAAATGCACTTTACTGTCATTTAGTTTTTCTATTTTCTTTAAATATATATGAAGAGGGCAGCCCAGGTGGCTCAGTGGTTTAGGGCTGCCTTCAGCCCAGGGTGTGATCCTGGAGACCCAGGATCGAGTCCACATCAGGCTCCCTGCGTGGAGCCTGCTTCTCCCTCTGCCTGTGTCTCTGTCTCTCTCTCTCTCTCTGTGTATGTCTCTCATGAATAAATAAATAAAATATAAATAAATAAATAAATAAATAAATAAATAAATAAATAAATAAATATATATGAAGAGAGAAGTCTCAAATCACTTGTTCACACTAACGGAAGTCTATATGCACACTTAGACTTTCTACCATATTAAGTAATCTAGTAATGCAGTATTGTTAATTGGACCTGGAATTATTTTATATTCTTAAAGGTTTTATTTTTAAGTAGTCTCTACACCTAACATGGAGCTCGAACTCACAACCCTTAGGTCAAGAGTCACAGACTTCAGCAACTGAGCCAGCCAAGCACCCCATCATGGCCTGGTTTTATTATTAACCTATTCTAGCTGCTACTAATCCCCCCCCTTTTTTTTTAAAGATTTTATTTATTTATTCATGAGAGACAGAGAGAGAGGCAGAGACACAGGCAGAGGGAGAAGCAGGCTCCACGCAGGGAGCCCGACGCGGGACTCGATCCCGGGACTCTGGGATCACACCCTGAGCCAAAGACAAAGGCTGAACCACTGAGCCACCCAGGCATCCGTACTAATCTTTATTATTATTTTTTTTAACTAATCTCTAACTTATAAGGGCTACAAAGTCGCCTGTTTGGCAGTCTGTCTGAGATTTTTCTTTGCATTGATATCAAGGTCTGGAATTTCTGGATTTCAGCATTTTGGGGGAAGGAGAGATTAAATATTGTCTATCGTTAGTCTTTTGTCAGTGTATGCAGGTTTATTTATTGGGTAGACCAAGGACAGAGGCCACTAGTAAAGCAGAGATAACAAAAATCTTAGGAAAAAGAAATTTTTAAAGGAAATGCAGCATCAGGATGGTTGCCACGAGAAACCTCAGGATTTTGTTTTGTATTTCTGTAGTAATTATTTCGTTGTCCAGTGTTCCTTTTATTCTCATTACAGATGGGAGCAGTGGGCATCATAATCTCAGTGGCGCTTACAGCCTCTAAAAGTCGTATTCAGGTATCCTGCTCTTTCTTTTATTCCACACACATCTTTAAGTACTACTGATAAAGATTTGTGTTCACTTGTGAAAGCTCCTCTAAGGAGCTTGATTTAATTTCTCTGAATTAGGATACTTGAATGTATTTCAAGTTTTGACAGAAAGTACTTGCATTCCAAGATAAACTCTTTCTCTCTGGAAGTGTTTTAAATTTGTGTTTTAATGGCATGTCCTAATTTTAACTTGTAATACCACACTGCCTGCTTTGTTGTTTTGATTGTCAATTTATAGCATTTATGCATTTGATCAAACTATGAGATTCAGTCATTAAATGAAGATAGTTAACTTTGGACAGTTTTTTTCAAATCGTAATCCAAAATCTGTGATCGGTTTACTCAGTGTTCTCTCTAAAGTTCCTTCCAGTAAACATACATTTTTCAAACCAAGAATTAGGTTGAATTTGAAGTTGTGAAGATATTAACTAGAAAACAAATAGAGGTTTTAAACTTTTTAAAACTTTTTCTTTTTTTAAAAAATCTTTTTCTAATAAAGCCCATCCCAAAGTTTACTTCAAACTTTAGTTTTGAAATACAAATTATCAATATGAAAGAAAGTAAATTGAAAGATGTAATAATAATAATCATGCTTTCTCGATAATACAAAATTAACCTTTGTGTTCCACAAAAACTTGAGCTCTACTTCATTTAAATTAAAAAAAATCTACGTTTCAATCTCATTTTATTGATCTTGAGATGATTGATGCTGCTCTATAAAAATGTAACCTTCACAATACTGATGCAGCGTCAGATTTTAGTTAGAATTTTTCAGAGACACATCTTAACTGTTACAACTGACATTCAAAAACATTATGTGGATATTCAAGATAAGAGTATGCGTAAAAGTGCACTACAATTCAAGTAGCAGCATGTCTCCTGCTGACCTCAATTTACAATATGAAATTGTAAAATCCGCAAATGTTGTACTTATAAAATTCCAAGTGTTTAACATTGTTAAAACAATAGAATGTGGGCAAGCAAGTATTAATTGAGAATGGCATCATGGTAGCAGATCTTGGAAAGGTCAGTCATTTAAAGAAATAAGTCCTTTAATCAGAGAAGATCAAGAAATGTTATATATTTTTATTTTTATTTTATTTTTCATTTTATTGTATTTTATTTTTTATTTTTTTTATTTTGTTTTTTAAAAATATTTTATTTATTTATTCATGAGAGACATAGAGCAAGAGAGAGGTAGAGGGAGAAGCAGGCTCCATGCAGGGAGCCTGACGTGGGACTCGATCCCGGGTCTCCAGGGTCACGCCCTGGGCCCAATGCGGCTCTAAACCGCTGAGCCACCCGGGCTGCCCAATATTATATATTTTTAAATCACTCATTTACTTTTCTAAAGCATCACGAAAACCATAACAACATTTGGAAAAGGATGAGATGTCCTAGAGTAAATAACATTTACATGGGACTTTTGACAGTCACATTAAGCTAAGAAATCCATTGTTTTTGTTTTTTTGTTTTTTTTTTTTTTTGGAGAAATCCATTGTTGAAAACAATTCTTAAATACCTATTAACGGTGTACACATAAAACACATCTGATAATGTATTCAAGTGCTATAATTCGCTAAATAAAGTAATAATATTTAGATAAGTTTTAGCTGACTATAGACATGTGCAAGTAGCTATCCTTGATTGTATGCTGGATCATCTCTGATGTGGCTTAAATGATTTGCAAGGTAGAAAGGGTCTCCTATTCCGTCAGCGTTCCAGGTAAACCATCCTCATCCTCGCCAGACTCTCTCCCTGTTACAGTAATCCAAATTAAGGCGGAAGCCTTGCCTTAAAAAGAAGCAGGATGGGTTCATTTCCTGATTATTCTTTTGTTCTCTTGTCATTAACCATTCGACTTGTATTCTGTCACACACAGTCTTGGCTGGTTTCCTTTCTTAAAAGGCACGGAAATGCTCAGACTCTGCATTTGCGAAAGAGCCTGGAATATTCTATGAAGTCAGTCAGGGCATTTTGGGATGACTCGACCACATCACCAGTGATTAATGATGAGTTAAAATGTTAAGGCCATTTAGATTAAAATGCAATTAACCTATGGCAGCATTCCCTCTGCTTTTTAGGTGATAGTTTAATTCTTACTCATATTCACAGCTGGAAGGGGGGGGGGGATTCCTGTCCAAATGCAGCCACTATGATGGACTTTTTTTTTTTTTCACTATGATGGACTTTTGATTTCAGTTATGTATTCGATTTTCACAATATATTAGGCAAGACAGAGGTTTTTCCTAAGCTGGCAGCTTCTCTCCCCTCCCCTCCCCTCTCTTACCCTACCCCTCCCCTCTGCACCTTACCCTACCCCACCCCACCCCACCCAAGTTGAGAGTTGCCCAAGGAATATAATGACCATATTTCTTTCCATCAAAATATTACAGATACAATTACTATCCTGTTTAACTTCCCATCCCCATTCTTATTTTCCTTCTCTCCCAATTCCTCCTACAGATAAATGCTAGTATGAACTTGAAACACATTCCTCTCCTCCTTAGTTTTTATGGAAACAGCCATAGAAACGATAAAGTACCATTTTTCTCTTTTTCAAAATTTCATATAAATGACAAGCTTTATAAGTCCTTCAGCTTACCTGTTCACGCTCATTAACAGGTCTGTGCGATTCATCTGCGCGGAGTACATTCTAGTTCTAGTTTCGTAGCTACATTGTGTTCTGTTGTATGAATATACTGCAAGTTGTTGATCTAGTGCCAAGCTGATGGGCATTCAGTCTATTTCCAGTTTTTAACTATGGTTAAACGATTCTAAAATGAATAGTATTTGGGTTACGTTGCCTTGTGTGGGAGAGATTCTGTGACGAGGAATTCCTGGGGTGTATACGTGCGGAAGGGTTCAGCTCTCCAAGGTATTGACTGCTAACTGGCTCTCTGGAGTGGGTACACCAATGTACGGTTCCATCCACTCTATGTGACAGTCCCATTCCTTCACACCCTTGCCAAGTTGGATGTTATATTTAATTGTCCTTTAGATACTTCTCTATTATTTTAGTTATTGTAATAAGCATATAAGGGTTTTGGAATTCACATGTCCAAAATAAAATTTAAGGTAAAAAACGCTCATGGCATTTGGACAGAAATTTTGCATCTGAAATCTGTCTTAAGAGAATATTGTAGGGACATCTGGGTGGCTCAGTCAGTTAAGGGGCTGCTCTGGCTCGGGTCATGATCCCAGGGTCCTGAGTCAGAGCCCCCCATGGGGCTCCCTGCTTAGTGGGAAGTTGGCTTCTCTCTCTGCCCTTCTGCACCCCCGCCCCTGGCTTGTGCATGCATTTGTGTGCTTTCTCACTCTCAAATAAATAAAATCTTTTAAAATAAATAAAGATTTATTTATTTGAGAGAGAGCAAGTGAGAGAGTACACATAAAGAGAGGGAGAAGCAGACTCCCCGCTGAGCAGGGAGCCCGCCATAGGGGTCAAGCCTGGGACTTTGGGATCATGACCTGATCCGAAGGCAGATGCTTAACTGACTGAGCACCCCAGGTGCCCCCAAATGTCAGACTCAGATCTTGATCTCATGGGGCAGGTCAGGTGATGATCTCATGGGTCCTGGTATCTAGCCATGCTTTGGGCTTTGCACTCAGCAGGGAGTCTGCTTTAAGATTCTCTCCCTCTGCCTCTACCCCCACTCACACATGCAAGCATGCTCTCTCAACTAAATAAATATATCTTAAAAAAAAAAAAAAAAGATTCCGTCTCCTTCTCTCTATGCCCCCCTCCATTTGCAGGTGCATGCGCACACTCTCTTAAAAAAAAGGGATGGTGGCAGCCCGGGTGGCTCAGCAGTTTAGCACCGCCTTCAGCCCCGGGCCTGATCCTGGAGAACCGGGATCGAGTCCCGCATCGGGCTCCCTGCATGGAGCCTGCTTCTCCCTCTGCCTGTGTCTCTGCCTCTGTCTCTCTCTCTGTGTGTCTCTCATGAATAAATAAATAAAATGTAAAAAAAAAATAAAAAAGGATCAGAAAATTGAGGTTGCAGTGTAGAGTTATGTGGATGGCAGAGGTGACACTAGAGGAAAGAGAAAGGGCACATCAAAGAAGGACAAATTATTAGGAATTGTATATATAAGTTTTGAGATATTTTTATATGAACAACATTTTACCAATACAAATTTAATTTTAAAGAATGATAAGCATTTCTTTAATTTGACAGTATTGAATAGAGACATGAGTCAGTGAGCAATAATACTTGGCTACCTTTTAAAACAGAGCAAGAGATTCACAAAGTAAACGGTAGAATTAAACAGAATTGTAATAATACCTCAACTTTTGAAAATGAGAAGCCTTGGTTCTCTTACATAATCAAGGGCATGACAAAGTCAACACAAAGCACAGGAAATTATTCTGGTAAAACTCAATATCTTTGCTCTCAAAGCAGATTACTCAGAAGGTAAAGAAATACCCTTTATAACCTCTCATTAAGAGTAGACCGTTAATCCACGAAAATGTCATTTCACGAAGAGAAAAAAAAAACAAAGTTTGTTTTACATCAGTATATTTGACACTAAAGGTCTTTTTTACATTATAAGATGTTTTATTAACAAAAACCCAAACTTTGAGAAATATGGTACATTATAAAAACTAAAAAGCTTATGAAACACTGCTTGTATGCACCGCATAGTTCAGACTTTTCCCAAGTAATGTTCTATATTAATCAGTTTAGAAACATGGGACGTCTGGGTGGCTCAGCGGTCTAGCGCCGCCTTCAGCCCAGGGAGTGATCTTGGAGCCCCGGGCTCAAGTCCCAGGTCGGGCTCCCTGCATGGAGCCTGCTTCTCCCTCTGCCTGTGTCTCTGCCTCTCTCTCTCTCTCTCTCTCTCAATCTCTCTCTCTTTCTTTCTTTTTTTTTTTAATTTTTTTTTTAAATTTATTTATGATAGTCACACACACAGAGAGAGAGAGGCAGAGACATAGGCAGAGGGAGAAGCAGGCTCCATGCACCAGGAGCCCGACGTGGGACTCGATCCCGGGTCTCCAGGATCGCGCCCTGGGCCAAAGGCAGGCGCCAAACCGCTGCGCCACCCAGGGATCCCCTCTCTCTCTCTTTCTCTGTGTCTTTCATGAATAAATAAATAAAATCTTAAAAAAAAAAGCACTATATTCAGAGGGTTCTTATTTTTCACTGCTTGCATTATTCTTTTAAGGAATGTGCACTGAAGCACATTGTAATCCACTAATATTTACAACAGCAAAAATAATAAACTTAAAAAAAGTGCATTTTGTCCATTTTTCAAAGAATATTTAACAGTCAACATCATTCTGTGATACTATTGATCTTGTGTCTTGCACATAGTAGATGCCTAACAAACATCTAATGGCCATGAACTTCAAGTGAATTATGTAATCACTTTCTTCAGTTCAAAACATGTGCCAATTTTAGACAGAAACCCTAGATACTGATACAGAAATGACAGTATGATGTGACAGATGATATGATAACCCTTAAAAAAATCCCCAAGACTGGAAGTATTTGTTTTCCAGGTCTTTAAAAAGATCTGATAAATAATTAAATCCTAGCCAATTTTGGCCAAAACAAATGAAATTCCTTTTCTGTGACCTTTCTGAGACTTCTCATAGCCATTTCGGTTTTTTCTTAGTTTTTTTTTTTTTTTTAAGATTTTATTTATTTATTCATGAGAGACAGAGAGAGAGACAGAGACACAGAGGGAGAAGCAGGCTCCACGCAGGGAGCCCGTCTCTGGACTTGATCCTGGGATCCCGGGGTCACGACCTGAGCCGAAGGCAGTTGCTAAACCCCTGAGCCACCGGGCTGCCCTTTCTTAGGTATTTTTGAAAATATTTTCAGGCAAAACGACTTTCTCTTTGGTAACAAAAGTATATTTGGCATACCTTGCATAAAAATCATTCCCCTTTTCCACTCTTGTTTCTAATAGTCCCAATGATAGATATTAATTTAATTATGACTTTTTGCCAATTAGTAACTTCTGTTTTACAGAGAAAACTCGGTCATTGTACACTGTCCTACTCCATCATTTTGTAGTGGATAACCAAAGTTTACGGATGAATTACTCCTAGTTTTTAATTTTTTATTTTTTAAAGATTTTGTTTTACGTATTTGTTGTAGAGAGAGCCCGCAAGTGTGTGCACGCCCACATGCGCAAGAGGGGAAGGAGGGGCAAAAGGGGAGGGAGAGGGATAAGCAGATTTTGCTCCTGCAAGCTGACAGAGGCTTGATCTCACCATTCTGAGCTCATGACCTGAGCCTATTAAGAATCAGATGCTTAACTAATTGAGCCACCCAGGTGCCCCTTATTCCTAGTTTCTAAAAATATATAGTTCCTTATAGTATAATCTCTCAAAGAATATGTTTATTAACAGATCCAAATATATGTAGCCTTTCTATACCGTATAAAATAAGAAAAAGTCACAAATTTAAACTTCTCCGGAGTAGTTAATGTTTCAGTGTTTTTTTTTTTTTCAAGATTTTATTTATTTATTCAGGAGAGATACAGAGACATAGGCAGAGGGAGAAGCAGGCTCCCCCAGGGAGCCCGAGACCCCAGGATCACAACCTGAGCCAAAGGTGGATGCTCAACCACTGAGCCACCCAGGTATCCCACATTTCAGTGTTTTATCTTAGAAATGGTTTAGGTATTTAATAATACATACCATTTAACATAATTTAGCGTGAATCTTAAGTTATCAAAAGATAACTCAAACTTTTTTAAGATGACTTTTTTTTTTTTTAGTTTTATTTATTTGAGAGCGTGTGAGTGAGAGAGAGCGAGCTTGAGCAGGAGGGGGGCAGAGGGAGAAGCAGAGTCCCTGCCAGGCAGGGAGCCCTACCTGGGGGTTCAATCCTAGGAGCCTGGGATCATGACCTGAACTGAAGAAAGACACTTAACTTACTGAGCCACCCAGGCCCCCCCCAAGCTGACATTTATTAAACATAATTACTGTTGAGATAAATTTTGTCAGAAGGATTGGTCAGTTTATTTAAACATAAATTTACATTCTTCATTATCATATTAAATATCTAGTAGATGTAATGCTAATTTATTTGACCAGTAATCCAGAATTAAGTTCAGGAAGACTAAGCTCGAGCCTAAGTATAATAAAAATCTATAAAGTATAATATAATAGTATAGTATTAGTATAATAGTATTAGTATAATAAAAATCTAACTTAATGTTGCTAACAGAAGACTTAACTGTTTTTATTAAAGTAACAGTATTAAACTAGTCTGATTTGCCAACAATTTACCTAAATTATGTGAACTTGAAATCTTAAAGCATTTGTGTTAATTTTTATAAGCATGTTTTCTTTAAGTTTTTTTTTTTAAGTTATCTCTATACCCAATGTGGGGCTCGAACCTACAACCCCAAGAACGTGAGTCACAGTCTCTGCCTACTGAGTCAGCCAGACACCCAGAATGCTTGTTTTTAATATGTCGGAAATAATCAGTTTTATCAATTTCTGAGAGTTTGGGTATATATACACACAAACATAAATATACAGACAAATAGTTTATAGCTTTAACTCTGAAACTTCAGTTATGGGTCAGGCATGAACACAGAAATAAAAAACTCATTGGTTTATATAAAAATATTTGTTCTCATTTTGGCTCTGCTTTTATAATTTAGTAGGATTGTGTTTCTGGCAGATGGGAGAGGTTGAGGTTACCTGCTCAATATGAAGGGTAAAGCGTTCATAGGCACATTTGTGGAGGACACCAGTATTTTTCCCCCCTGGGGTGTAACCATATGGATTCTGTGGTCTGATTTTGGGATGTCTCCAAGGCACATCTGAGGGGGTGCAATATACAGTCTCTTTCCAGTTAGCTTTAGGTGGTTTTATCCTTTTTTTCTTTTTAAGGATTTTGAGAGAGAGAGAGAGGCAGAGACATAGGCAGAGGGGAGAAGCAGGCTCCTTGAGGGGAGCCCGATGTGGGACTGGATCCTGGGACCACTGGTCACGCCCTGAGCTGAAGGTAGATGCTCAACTGCTCAGCCACCCCGGCCTCCCTAGGAGGTTTTATCTTTAGGCGGTCGCTTTTAGTGTCTCTAAGATCCTCAAGGCCCGCTGATGGGGGGGGGGGGGGCGCTGAGGGACAAAGTTCTCATGACTTCAGGCGTTAAGGGGCTGGAGTAGGAAAGGAAAGCAATGGTCAGAGTGGATATCGAATGAAGATGACCAAAAGGTTTGAGGGGGCTAAAAGGAAGATTTGAGGGGGGAGGGGGTGAACAGAGGGAGGAGGAGGGATGATGAAAAGGGCTTAAATGAGCCATTTTGAGTAGAGCCCATTTCACAAAGCGGTGGCCGAAGTTCCAAACTATGCTCAGTGAAATTTTGCCACTTTTAGTGATGTTGGACCAAATGAGTGTTCTAGTGGAAGAGCATACAGTCAGCAGGGGAGGATTAGGATTAGGTCAACACTCAGATAAACACAAGAGACCTCACAGAACAGCCCTAAAGAGTCTTGTCTAGGGACCCCTGGGTGGCTCTGCAGTTGAGCGCCTGCCTTTGGCCCCGGGCGTGATTCCGGAGTCCCGGGATCGAGTCCTACATCGGGCTCCCTGCATGGAGCCTGCTTCTCTCTCTGCCTGTGTCTCTGCCTCTCTCTCTCTCTCTCTCTCTCTCTCTCTCTGTGTGTCTCATGAATGAATGAATAAATAAAATCTTAAAAAAAAAAAAAAGAGTCTTGCTTAGTGACATACCCAATGGAAGAATCAGGTATTACCTTCTTCTAGGAAGAATCAGGTATTACAGCCCCCTTACAAAGCTAAAACAAAATAAACAATCAAAAATAACTTCAGTCCAAGAATTAAGCAGCAAAATACCACGAAGAACCCCATTTAATAAAATCCAAATCAAAATAACCCACTACTACACTGACCAACGTGTGGAGCACTGGATGAGGACTTGGAAGTTAACTCATCAACCCTATTTGCCCAACCAGGAAGGACACAAAGTGTCTGAGAACCTGGAGGTGATACCTGAGTGAAGACAAGAGCATCCAGTGGGTGGTCAGCCCTCGATTTAAGTCATGGCACCAGAAAACTGTCAAACGAAACAAATCTACACTTAGATACTTAGAGCAGAAAAGACCTTCTTCAAAGGAACTATTGCATTTGGGAGAAGGTTCCAATTACAGAAATATCCAAGTATCTCAAAATCAAACACAGGAAGGCTTCTCTTTTACAGAGAGGGGCTAAGCAGTTAGGAAGGAGAAGCTGGGAGGTAGGGAGTGACGACGTTTGAGCGCAAGTGTGTGTCACTGTGTGGCCGCCAAGCCTCACTGAGCTAATAAAGGGGGATGACCTGCATTTTTGGGTTTGTTCAGACTTGGGGGAAAAGCCAAAGTTCAGGGGCCGGGGGGACGAGAGAAGCCTCAGTGGGCCAAGGCAGATCATGGAATAAGAAAGGGGTAATTGTGAACGCTTGATCAGTATGAAATTTGTGTTGTTTTAAACAACTGTGCTTGTGGTAATTTGCTAGAACAACAATAGGAAACCAACACATGGATGTATTAGGGAGGACAAAGGCTAAAAATAAAAGTCTGTAAGTATCCATCTCAAGAAGTTAGGCAAGTGGCTGCAAGTTAAATCTAACGAAAGTAGAAAGTATTAAATACTAAAGGTAGGGGATCCCCGGGTGGCTCAGGGGTTTAGCACGTGACTTCGGCCCGGGGTGTGATCCTGGAGTCCTGGGATCGAGTCCCAAGTCGGGCTCCCTGCATGGAGCCTGCTTTTCCCTCCGCCTGTGTCTCTGCCTCTCTCTCTCTCTGTGTCTCTCTTGAATAAATAAATAAAATCTTTAAATAAATAAGTTAATAAATGCTAAAGGTAAAGGAATATACAAGCGGATACAAAGATTATGACTAATATCTAATACTTTTGAACTTGTAGATAAAATGGACAGATTCTTAAACCATGCACACAATTTATTGAACAAGATGTAAGAAGAAATAAGAAATCTGATTTTCTATAGATGCTGGATTTGTTATTAAAGATATTCCCACAAACTAAAGCTCAATCCCATATGGCTTCATTAGTGGATTCTTTCAAATGTTTAGATAAGAAATAAAGAAGCTACTTTACAGAAACACTTCCAGGGGATATAGGCTGAGGGAATATTTACCAACTCTTTTTGTAAGTCTAGAATAACCTTAGTACCAATATTTGACAAGGATGTTACTAGGAAAAATTGTGTCATTATATCTTATGAATATAGATTCAAATACCATAAGCAAAAATGTACCAGATTAGTCCTAGTAATAAAGAAGATAATACATAGTGACCTACAGGTTTTATTCTAGACCTATGAGTTGTTTCCCTTTGCAAAATCAATCGGTTTAATTCACCATGTTAACAGGAAACAAGAAAAATCTGTGTAGATGCAGGAAAAACATTGATAAAAGTCAAAACCATTACATGTTAATAATTCTTAAAACTCTAGGACTATAAGGGAATTTCCTTAATCTGAAAAGGGTGTCTATAGAAAAGTAAAAACCCCCAACAAACATATGCAAAGTCTCCATTGTGATATTAGGTTAAAACAAAAGGCTCTTTTTTAAAATAATAAATTTATTTTTTATTGGTGTTCAATTTGCTAACATACAGAATAACACCCAGTGCTCATCCCGTCAAGTGCCCACCTCAGTGCCCACCACCCAGTCACCCCCACCCTCCGACCTCCTCCCCTTCCACCACCCCTAGTTTGTTTCCCAGAGTTAGGAGTCTTCCATGTCCTGTCTCCCTTTCTGATATTTCCCACTTATTTTTTCTTCTTTCCCCTCTATTCCCTTTCACTATTATTTATATTCCCCAAATGAGTGAGACCATATAATGTTTGTCCTTCTCCAATTGACTTACTTCACTCAGCATAATACCCTCCAGTTCCATCCACGTCGAAGCAAATGGTGGGTATTTGTCATTTCTAATGGCTGAGGAATATTCCATGGTATACATAAACCACATCTTCTTTATCCATTCATCTTTCGATGGACACCGAGGCTCCTTCCACAGTTTGGCTATTGTGGCCATTGCTGCTAGAAACATCGGGGTGCAGGTGTCCCGGCAATTCACTGCATCTGTATCTTTGGGGTAAATCCCCAGCAGTGCAATTGCTGGGTCGTAGGGCAGGTCTATTTTTAACTAAAAGGCTCTTATCACTAGTTCTATTTAACACTTTACTGATGATCTTAGTGCAAAAAGCAAGGAAAATAAATAAACCTCATGACCTTTGGAAGAAAGAAATAAATCATATTTTTTTGCAGGTGATATGATTATGTATGTAGGAAATCTGAGAAAAATCCTATCTTCAAATTCTGAGAATTAAGAGAATTTGGAAGTGATCCTAAGTGCAAGGTCTATATTGATAATAAAGCAATGGTATTGTGTGTAGTAATAACAAATGATTAGGAAAAAATGTCATTAAGGAGATTATTTAAGAATATCCAGTAATGAGGGACACCTGGGGGGCTCAGTGGTTGAGTGACCTCTGCCTTTTGGCCCAGGGTGTGATCCCAGGGTCCTGGGATCGAGTCCCTCATTGGGCTCCTGCAGGGAGCCTGCTTCTCCCTCTGCCTGTGTCTCTGCCTCTCTCTGTGTGTGTCTCTAATGAATAAATAAATAAAATCTTAAAAAAAAACTATTACGGGATCCCTGGGTGGCGCAGTGGTTTGGCGCTTGCCTTTCGCCCAGGGCGCGATCCTGGAGACCCGGGATCGAATCCCACATCAGGCTCCCGGTGCATGGAGCCTGTTTCTCCCTCTGCCTATGTCTCTGCCTCTCTCTCTGTCTCTCTGTGACTATCATAAATAAATAAAAATTAAAAAAAAAAACTATTACATGAAAACTCTATCATCTGAGCAATACTACTCCTGGATATAAGCCAACTCAAAAGTTGAGACTTTTGTACATGAATAGAATATCTACGTATATTGTACCGTAATGACAAAACAAAATAGCATACAGCAGTGCAAGTGAACCAACTACAAAAACCTGTGACAGCCTGTCGAGCAAAATAATTGAGACACAAAAGAATATGTAATTTCCATAGTTTATGATTCCATATGGTGTCCACTGGGGACCATTACTGGGTTAAGTTGAGAGCACTGCATCATTGGATGTTGAGTAGCCTCACCAAGATGATAGGAAGGTCTCCGCATTTATTCTGATTTATTAGCTCCCTGGCTGTCTGCACTTGAGCTACGTTGCTCTTCCTTCTTTTTCTTGAAGGGGTGAAGTTTTATGTGTCCCAACACCTTCACACATGCTTTTCATTGTACTTGGAACACTTTTTTTCCTCTCCTCTTTCCTTGCCTGACTTCTACCTGTCCTTTATATCATAGCATAAATAGAATTTCCTTAAGAAAGGCCTCAAAAAAAAAAAAAAGTCCTCAAGAAATCCCAGTCTAAATTAAGTAAGCACTGTTATTGTCTCCTGACACCTTCTAGCATTTCTTTGTACTATTTATCACTGGTTTTGAGTCTTCATTTTTATAATTATTTGTTCACTTCCATTTTATCCCCTGGACCGTGTTCCATCAGGGCAGGACCACTTACATTCTTACACTGTTCTATCTCAGAGCTTATTTTGGTGGATTCTAAATATATTTGGAAAGTGAATGATCGATTGACGAAATGAATGTAAGAGGGAAGGTCTTAAGTGGATAGCTTCTGGCATCATCGAGACCAAAGTTAAAATCTTGCCTCCATCAATTACCAGCTGTCTAACGTTGGGCAAGTCCTTTTAACTCTGATTCTCTATTTCCTTATTTACACGATAGGGGAAGCAGACCGTTTCTCAATAACTTGCCCTATTTTCTATCTTATTTCCGGCTCATGTTCCACAATCCGTGTCTCTTAGTCATCACTGATCTTTGTCTTTTGCAACTACCTGTGAACTTGTTGGTGGTCAAACAATCCAGAACTTAATTTTACATTAACTCTGCAAAAACATAGTCTAAAATCGACAATAGCAAAATGAAAAAATAAAATCAACAAATGTCAGAGCCCCAGCCCTACACTAAGCATCCATTTGATGCTTATAATAAGTACACTGTAGTACTCGTTATTAAAAAGCTGTTTACAGAGACCACAGAATCCCCTAATTTTAGAAAAAGAAAGGTTCTTAAAGATCGTCTAGTTCACTTCCTTATCACACACATCAGGCAACTGTGTATTATAAACAGGGAGGTAGGACTTCTCCTGGGCTTTAGTACTAGTCGTCACACTAATGCTCTGGGTCTGCTTAACATAGTCCTTCAACAGTCCTGGAATAAGCCAGCTTCCCTCAGCAGAGTAATCATTAAGGGATCTGGGGAAGGAAAAAGAGAAATCCAGCATGTAATGTGGATGCCACTTTCAGAGCAAGTAGCTCTGTCCATTTAGCAACTTAGAGGGACAGTTTTATTTTTTTTTTTAATTTCTTTTTATTGGAGTTCAATTTGCCAACATATAGAATAACACCCAGTGCTCATCCTGCCAAGTGCCTCCCTCAGTGCCCGTCACCCAGTCACCCCCACCCCCGCCCACCTCCCTTTCCACCACCCCTTGTTCGTTTCCCTGAGTTAGGAGTCTCTCATGTTCTGTCTCCCTCTCTGATACTTCCCACTCATTTTCTCTCCTTTCCCCTTTATTCCCTTTCACTATTTTTTATAGTCCCCAAATGAATGAGACCATATAATGTTTGTCCTTCTCCGATTGACTTACGTCACTCAGCATAATCCCCTCCAGTTCCATCCACGTCAAAGCAAATGGTGGGTATTTGTCGTTTCTAATGGCTGAGGAATATTCCATTGTATACATAAACCACATCTTCTTTATCCATTCATCTTTCCATGGACACCGAGGCTCCTTCCACAGTGTGGCTATTGTGGACATTGCTGCTAGAAACATCGGGGTGCAGGTGTCCCAGTGTTTCACTGCATCTGTATCTTTGGGGTAAATCCCCAACAGTGCAATTGCTGGGTCTTAGGGCAGCTCTATTTTTAACTCTTTGAGGAACCTCCACACAGTTTTCCAGAGTGGCTGCACCAGTTCACATTCCACCAACAGTGCAAGAGGGTTCCCCTTTCTCCACATCCTCTCCAACATTTGTGGTTTCCTGCCTTGTTAATTTTCCCCATTCTCACTGGGGTGAGGTGGTATCTCCTTGTGGTTTTGATTTGTATTTCCCTGATGGCCAGTGATGCAGAGCATTTTCTCGTGTGCCTGTTGGCCATATCTATGTCTTCCTCTGTGAGATTTCTGTTCCTGTCTTTTGCCCATTTCATGATTGGGTTGTTTGTTTCTTTGCTGTTGAGTTTAATAAGTTCTTTATAGATCTTGGAAACTAGCCCTTTATCTGATACGTCATTTGCAAATATCTTCTCCCATCCTGTAGGTTGTCTTTTAGTTTTGTTGACTGTATCCTTTGCTGTGCAGAAGCTTCTTATCTTGAAGTCCCAATAATTCATTTTTGCTTTTGTTTCTCTTGCCTTCATGGATGTATCTTGCCAGAAGTTGCTGTGGCCGAGTTCAAAAAGGGTGTTGCCTGTGTTCTCCTCTAGCATTTTGATGGGACAGTTTTAAATTTTGCTCTTATAGACAGACATTCAAGAGGGCCAGATGTAGCTTCCCAACGGACCAAAGGAATGATGATAATACCTTACACTTAATTGAGACACTTCATTCAGAACTGCAAAACATTAACCTCATCAGACTCCAAGAAGACAAAAAATGATGAACTTCTTAAAAACACCCATTTACACATTTTTGTTATTTATCATTTTTTATTAAGGTGTAACATTAATGCACCATTTTAAAGTTTACACTCCAGGGACATTTAGACCATTCACAAGGTCGTGCAACCACCAACTTTACCTAGTTCTAAAACATGTCATCACTTCAAGAGGAAACCCTGCACCCACTAAGCAGTTACTCCCTACATGTATTTTAACGTAAGAATAAATTTCGGGATCCCTGGGTGGCGCAGCGGTTTGGCGCCTGCCTTTGGCCCAGGGCGCGATCCTGGAGACCCGGGATCGAATCCCACATCAGGCTCCCCGTGCATGGAGCCTGCTTCTTCTTCCGCCTGTGTCTCTGCCTCTCTCTCTCTCCCTGTGAGGGGAGATCATAAATAAATAAATAAAAATAATAAATATCATAATTTATAAATAAATATATCATATATATCATAAATAAATATATCATATCAAATAAATAAATATATCATGATATATATCATATTATATATCATAAATAAATAAAAATTAAAAAAAAAAGAATAAATTTAAACGTGTGATTAGTGCGTATCCTCTGGTGTGCATTTAGGAGGAGACCAAACTAGCTTGAGATCTTTGAAATGGTTGCAACAGAATCCCTTTTACTGTTGCCATTGCCCATGACCCTTTTATGAACTCTTTTATATGTGTATTTAGAGTTGGGTTTCCTTTTTTTTTTTTAAGATTTTATTTATTTATTCATGAGAGACGCAGAGAGGGAGGCAGAGACACAGGCAGAGGGAGAAGCAGGCTCCATGCAGGGAGCCTAGAGTTGGGTTTCATTTGGACAAGATAACTAATCAATGAGTGACTAAATGAAAAAGAATAGCACCTCAAAGCATTGAGTTTCTCACAATGAACACATTTTAGGAAATTCAAATAATTTCAGAGCTCTCTAGGTTGCAGTGCTTTAGAAAACACTCAATCTACAGCTATCCACACAGACACGCGCATACACATCCCTCCAACCCCTACCTAGATGGGCACTTTGATTTCCCTGTGAATGTCGGAGCTTTAGCAGGAGAAAGGAGCCTCTATTAGCTTTAGCTAGTGAAGCATCTCCTTTTGTTAACTGGCAAAGCCTTGGATCTGGAAGCTCAGAAAATCCCACCACAGTGGGGACTTGCACTAAACAGCTTAGTATTTGGTAATGGCCCTTGGTGTTGTATGTATAGCAAGAGGCCGTGTTAGCCAGAAGGGACGTTTCCCTTCTGGAAACAAAAGGGTGCAAAGTGAAAAATGCAGTCACGTCTATTTACACTCAGCCCTCTCTACTGATCTCAGCAGTTTGTGGAATAATCACCACATGGCCGGATCCTGCTCTCCTGGTAGAGACTGAAGGAGGCTGTGCAGATCATTCATTCTTAATTCCTCCCTCACTCTTGCGGACGCCCCCTTTCCATTTTCATTCTTCCAGCCAGTCCCCACCTAGACTGCTTCCGTGTCGAAGCAAATGCATATGTATCGTGGGGTGTATTTGGAGCACCAGATCAATGCCTTCTGTTTTCGGGCCTCACAGAAATGTAGCTAATTTTAACATCCTCCCCCTGAGAGTAGGGTACAGGAGTGGAGAACTTGAGAATGAACTTTTATCTTATGTGATTTAGATTTACCTTTACTCTTGGAACTGAGCTATTGGAACATATTGTTTATAAGGGGACTCCATTGTACTAGTCATCAGTGGGATTGTACTAGTCATCAGTGGGATTGTACTAGTCATCAGTAGGATTGAATGCATGTCTGAGTTTGTCAAATACGAGGGAGCCATTCCAGAGAAGCCCAGAATCCTAGCACTAGCAGGGATCTCTTCAGTGCTTCAAATCCAACCTTGTCATTTGATATTTGAGGAAACCAAAATGCCTAGCAAGGGAGGGAGTGGGTCAAGCTCATATAGGAAGTTCAGGGTCAGAGCTGAACAAATAATCTCTTCTTTGGGAAATCAGAATTGGCTAAAGAACCTGAGTGGATTATCTGTGGGGAACCCAACTGACTAAATGATGGTATAAAATGCTTGCAAAGCACCTATGAGAAGGCAGGCACTCTTTTTTTTTTTTTTTAAAGGGTTTTTGCATAAATGAATGTGATTCCTCTTCACCTCAACCTGGTAAAAGGTAGGTGTCTTTAGGGACGCAGATAGAAGCAACAGATACGGGATTTCAGCCCAGGGATCCTGGCTCCAGATACAGGATTTCAGCCCAGGGATCCTGGCTCCAGAGTCCAGGCTCTTAATTACTGGGAAAAGCCCAGTTAGACTTGGGAGCAGGCATGTGCGAACGGGTACAGCCGTCCACAGAGACCAGAACAAGGCCCATATGGAGAGACAAGAGCAGAGGAGAGACAGTGTGGCCTCAGCAAAAGATGAGAGGGTATCATTGGGGTGGAGCAAGGGAGAAAAGGATGGTGTGTGGGGAAGGAAAGATGGACTGAAGTGGCCTGATCCTTTTCTACTTCCTGTGAAGTCACGGTTTATTTCCTGTAGGGATTTCTAGGAGATTGTCCTGTATCCTTATAATAAATCTGTTTTTTTCCTGTGATCTTCTTGGATAGACTTCTGTTACTAGCTCTTGGCAACTGAATAATCCTTAAACAGTGTGTCTTTTCACCAGAAGGCTGATTTCCATGTCTTTGAGGAAGGCTGAAGAGTAAAAGCTGTGTCTCCGCTGCCCCGCCAACCTTGCACTCTTGTGCTTCACTCCAACCACTTTCCCTTTCACTCCCAGCCCCCCCCCCCCTCTGAGGCCACCCTCCTGTCTGCCACAGCTGTCCCCTCCTAGACTTCAACCTGATACCCTGTGCCACCCCCCTCATCTTCTCCCCTCCATTGGCCCTTACGCTACATCTGTAGTCATCCCTTCCTTTGCCCACCTCACTGTCTCCAAGTAGTGCAAATGACACTAACAAAGTGGCCACGTAAGGAGAAAAATATTTCCTGTGTCGATACAGCAGTGTCAGTGCCTCTGTATTTTTTGTACAGGGTCTCACGTTAATACCCGTGTGCGCGCCCAGCAGTTGAGGATTCGCACAACACTTTCACATAAGCCCTTGATCAGATTCTCACAGTACATGGATAAGGTAAAGAGGGCTGGTTTTTAAAGTTCCAAAAAAAATTTTTTTTTTGGAATTTTATCCACTTCACTGAAAGCACTTTTGGGGGAAGTGACTATCTTTTACCAATTTCCATAGCTCCCGAAGTGACTGGTGCCTAGTGAGCTTTTCATGTTGTTTAAAAATGGGAGGTAGGGAAGTAAATGAATGAAGAATGAGTGAACGAATGGCATTATCAAGTGGTTTATTCACATTTCCTGGATGTTGCAAAGCCAAACCAATTGTAGAACCAAAGTGTCTGAGTCCTAGTATAGACCTTTGCCCTATTGTACTGGGCGGTCAACACTCAGCATGAATCCTATTTATACAGCTCAAACAAGAAGGAACTTTTAATGCTATCTTAGCTCCATTAATTGGGAAAGACTATCTCCAACTTGATATTTCAAAGGCATTTTTTTCTCAACACTACATATATTTTTAAGGATAATCTGCAGATAGGCATTACAAAGACACAAAAGAGCATAGAGCAGGCATGAATAAAAATAATTGGACATTTTAAAAGCAAACAAACCAGAATTTATACATCTAAATGAGTGCTGTCCTTCTAAGTAGTCCCCCTGGGAAAATACCAACATATTCCAGTGACGGTGCCATTGCTCGAAATGCAGTTGGAACTCTTGTATGGGAAATGACTCTTGAGACTGATGGGAACAACAAACTCAAGGAATTCCATTTTATTTGTTTATATACCCACTTTACATAAAAATGAGTCTCTTTAGACCCATCATCCTACAGAATGCCAGGTAAAATTCTAAGTAGATACATATTAATTTCTCTTAACACATCATGACTTTTCCCTTAATTGTAAAATACAGGCTGAAAAATTAATATTTTACATAGCTGGTGCCCATTGTCAGAGGTACCATCATCTAAATTAAAAGTCGGCATTTCAGACACAAGTTAAATATTTTTATCCTTTTCAACTTATTGTGGTTCCTGTAACCATCTCATCTACGTGACAAGAACACCCAAATGCTAGTTTAGGAACCATGTGCCTTTCCAATGGCTTCCTAGAAATTAACTGTGTCTGCTGTGCTCTTCCAATCTGTTGATAACAGCTGCTTTTAGCTGCTGTGGTCTTTAAAATGAGAATAGCTGCAGGAACCATCGAGAATTTTGATCTCCATCATACTTTCTGAAGCGGATTTTAGTGGCATTTGTATTGGAAAGACACCTGGCGCTATGTTCCCTTATATATTTGGTTCCGTATTTTTTTTTTTTTTGATCCATTTATTCTAGATTTTTCCTGGCATTTCTATAAGACTTAGAGATTCCTTGGCATTAGGAAGTTCCAACAGTGAAAATTTGCCTGTGAAATATGGTAACAGCGCTGAAGGATGAACACTCAGGCAGCTGTCGAATAGTGGAGAGAAGACATTTAGAACCAGGCAAATAGTCTGTGAGAACTTGGGCTGATAATTTTCTTTCCTGGAGTCTTCTTCTTAATTTATGGAGGGAGAGGTGTCATATATATTGACCTGGAAGATTTTGTCTATGAAGATGAGATATCTTTTGCACCATTCCCAGACATATTACGTGATCCACACGTGGTAGCTCCTACTGTCATCACCACCACCGCCACCATCATCGTCATCATCATCATCATCATCATTATTTAAAGATATTGTGTTGTCCAGGATATACTGAGATAAAAAAAATAGCCCCCCAAACATCAGTGACTCAAAACATGCATTTCCCACACCACAATCCAATTAGTCACTTGTACTGAGTGACTTGGGGATCTCTGTCACGGCCAAGTTGCCCTACTGCCATCACTGACTGTCCTGTGTCCATATTTGCCCAAAGCTGTGAGACAGGCAGCTTAGAGAAGACGCTGCATCACAGTAGAGGTATCAGCATCCCTTCTGCTCCCATTTCCACTAACCAGAACTCCATCACGTGGTCCCCACAGAAACTCTGGAGCCTGGGGAAATGTGCTCTTCCTGCGTGCATAGGAAGAGGCAATGGGAGGGGGGGCGGCTCACAGCATAGTAGTTTCTTTGTCACCCACAGTTTCTTTATATTGATAATAAGTACCTGCTACCATCATAACAACAACCTCACAAGTGTGTTTCCCTGTGTTCGTCCTCTAGACCTTCTGTGGCCTTGCTGTGTAGGGCATCATCTCTAAGAACACCTTTGTGTGAACTGAATGGCTGAGACTTTGTGAACTGAAAATACTCAGTTTGGTGCTCTAGGTGCCTGAGGTGGACGGAGCACGGAATGTGGGAGTCTGCCCATTGGACAGTCAGACCCCTGCTGTTGGGGCACCTCCAAACCTTCCAGCGCAGATGACAGCTTCATCTGGGCCCGTTTGCGTGCCAACTGGGGATCCCTATTCCAGGACAAAGCTCCAAGTGGTATCGTTAGCATTTCTAACTAGAAATAATTAATAATAGGTCAGTTTGTCATAATGAGGAGGAATCCGTGCCACAGCAACAGCTGATACCAGGGAAGAATCATTCACAGAGAAATTCATTAGGAACATTTCCATTCAAAGAAACAATTTATCAAGAACTCCCACCAAAAAGTGAATCCTGCCAAATTAGCAATCGCTATAAAAAGCACTCTGCTCAAATGGAAGCCGGAGCTCACTTTGAATCTCAATTTATATATAAATTGTCAGGAATGACAGACTATATCTATTCAAATATAACTGCAACATTAATAGGAATGTCCTAAGCCCTATTCTTTGGTTGCGTGAACCACTGGATTGAAATCGCTCGCTGCTCACCACTGTGTAGAAATAAGTATATTAATCATGCAAACCCATAGTTTATGCAGCTCAGCCATTCTCTCGGGTTTACCTTTTTGTTAAATTAGCTAAACAGCAAATTAACTTGCATTTTGGTACGATACTACCCGTGTAGATTGAGGGACGTATAAGAGACGCTGCTATAAATGTCAAGCTGTGTTAACACTTTAGTTTTATTTCCTCTGTATCTCTTAATCCTGCTTGTTGTCCTTTGTCTCTATTGCCACTGACCCAGCTGCTATCATCCTTTACCTGGGCAATAGCAACAACCAGGTGCACCTGGCTCCCCCTCTATTTTGACCAGAGCATGAAAGTAATACAGGGTGTGTCACTCTTCTGCTTAAAACCAATAGTTTTTCTTTCATTTAGAATAAATCTAAATTCCCTACCATGACCTCTGGTAGGGATTTGGCTCCTCTGATTTCCCCAACGGGGCCTACTACTTGCACAAATTTGTATCTGTACACATGTGTGTTCTCCCAGTGGGAGCAGAGGTTCCTTGGGAAGCTTTACATTTATGCGATCTATACTGCTTTTGCCCAAGCCTTTCTCCACTGTCCCTTTAGAAAGTCCCATCAGAGCTAATTCTTTGGCCATGGAAGAAATAGGTTTCACTACTTTATAGTCTTAAATCATTTTCCCTTCTAAAGTATTATTAATTAGCTCAGCTGATTACTGAAAATGCTGACTAATTTGTTGAACATTTGGCTGCAGCAAATAACCTAATTGCAAGTTAAGAATGACCTCTGTCGGGATGCCTGGGTGGCTCCGTGGTTGAGCATCTGCCTTCAGCTCAGGTCGTGAACCCGGGATCCGGGATCAAGTCCCACATCGGGCTCCCTGCGGGGAGCCTGCTTCTCCCTTTGCCTGTGTCTCTGCTTCTCTCTCTCAGTCTGTGTCTCTCATGAATAAATAAATAAATCTTAAAAAAAGAAAAAAAAAGAATGACCTATGTCTGGGTAGCCTGGGTGGCTCAGTGGTTTAGCACTGCCTTCAGCCCAGGGCCTGATCCTGGAGACCTGAGGAACCTGCTTCTCCCTCTGCCTATGTCTCTGCCTCTCTCTCTCTCTCTCTCAAAAAACAAACAAACAAACAAACAAACAAAAAAACTATGTCTGACATGGAGAATATTGGTAGAACTTAAATTAATCCCCAAAAGGGATCTCAGACATGACCTGTGCACTTCCAACATTGGTGGAAGAAGTCTACATTTCCAGAGAGGACTGTTTTTTGAAAAGGAGATACCTCTTATGGGCAAATCATTTCTCATCTTTCTGACAAGCACTCTGTTATTACCTTACCACCAGGCCTTCTACTTCCACCTTCAACTTTGGATTTCCTCAGGAGTTTGGGGACAAAAATCATAAAGCCAAGTGGAGGTCACAGTTAGAACTTCCTTTTTTTTTTTTTTTTTGTTAAGATTTTGTTTATTTATTAATGAGAAACAGAAAGAGGCAGAGACATAGGCAGAGACGGAAGCAGGCTCCCTATGGGGAGCCCGATGTGGGACTCGATCCTAGGACCCTGGGATCACTACCTGAGCCAAAAGCAGACGCTCAACCACTAAGCCACCCGGGCGTCCCCCAGTTAGGACTTCTAAATGTCATCCTATCGTCATCCCTCAGCGTTGGCCAGGGCAATGAGTCTCCAGTTCCTACCCTGAGTAGCATAGACAGACATAGGAAATCTGGGTTTCTTTTGTCATCAAAACTGGTGCCCATGTCCCATCAGTCTAGTGACGAAATGGTGTGCCAGGAGGACCTTGGAGTGCAATGACTTTCTACCAAGCGCTTTTCAGATCATAGAAAAAAAAACACATCTCCTGCTTATTCAGATCTAGCAGAATGTTTCTTTAGTTTTAATGTAGGCAACACTTAGAGGGCCCACGCTGCTTATCAAAGACTCCCCAAGAGTATTATTAAATGGATCATTCACAGCAGCTCTAATGGCAAGACAAGCAAGATGCTATGCACACTTACCAATCTGTCTTTGACAGCTCCCAGACAGTCCTCACGGCATCTCTGTGTGACTTCTGGGCTCTTAACAAGCTCTTCTGCTACATTCATCTACTTAGCTTTCAGCTCTGCTAGTTTCTCCGTCGGAGTCAGCAGTCACACATGTGCCTTGCCTGTTCATTATGTCACCTTCCCCAAAGACTCACATGGGCCTAAAAAAGAAAGACACATTGGACAGGCAGTAGGTTTAAGGGTGACTTCCTTGACTGAGAATACATCCCACTACGTCAGAATGAGTAATGGTGATCTCTTGAAATAGCATCTGCTGCTTTTTACACACTGGGTTTACAAGCTCCCCTCAAATGCTAGGGCACTAGTAGGAAGTTAGAAACCATTAGGATTAATTGAGTGACTCCGTGAGAAAATAAACAGTAGGGCAGCCCGGGTGGCTCAGTGGTTTAGCGCCGCCTTCCACCCAGGGCGTGATCCTAGAGACCCGGGATCGAGTCCCACGTCGGGTTCCCTGCATAGAGCCTGCTTGTGTCTCTGCCTTTCTCTCTCTCTCTCTCTCTCTCTCTCTCTCATAAATAAATAAAATCTTAAAAAAATTTCTTTAGAAAAAAAAACAAAACAACAATAAGTGCTGCCTTGTAGGGAATTTGTGATGTCCAGGAAGCAGCTGGGGGAGAAGACTTATGAAAGGCCAAAGATCGACTTCGATAGTACACTATGACCGAATGCCAGCTCAGCTCTCCTCGGAGGAGTGTGTGTCTTAGTCTTCTTGGGTTCCTGTTACAGAATACCATAGATTGGTTGGCTTAAATAACAGAAATTTATTTTCTCAGTTCTGGAAGAAGGAGGTCTCAGGTTCAGGTGCCAACGTGGTCAGTTTCCGGGGAGAGCTCTTTCCTGGTTTATAGGTGATGGACTGTCTTCCTGCTGTGTGCTCAAATGGCCTTTTTGGGGTGAAATGTGCAGAAAGAGTGAGGTCCTTCCTGTCTCTTCTTCTAAGGACACTAATCCTATTGGATTAGGGCCCCACCCTCAGGACCTTACTCATCTCCCTATAGATCCTCTTCAAAATACAGTCACACTGGGGGTTAGGGGTACAACTCATGAATTTTAGGAGGACACAATTTAATCCATAGAGATAGACTTAAGAATTTCCTGGGTAAGTTGGGCTAGGTTAACTGTTTCTAAACATCAGTAGGTTTGATTATGTCAATGAGACTCATTGGCCTCAACTACTAATGGAAGTAGATGAGAAGGAAGCCAGATAAGAAAAGGAATGAAGTAGATGATTTTTTTAAAGACTTTATTTATTTATGAGAGACATAGAGAGAGAGAGGCAGAGACATAGGCAGAGGGAGAAGCAGCCTCCCTGAGGGAGCCCGATCCTAGGAACCCGGGATCACACCCTGAGCCGTAGACTGACGCTCAACTGCTGAGCCACCCAGGTGTCCCGAAGTCGATGAATCTTAGCCTGCAGATGGGAGTCCACTCTTATTTCCCTATTCATTTGGAAAGGGATATAAAGGCCTCTAAACTCCCACCTCAGTTTCAACCAAGGCCATTCTCATTTGTTTCATTAGATATACGCATGACACAAAATTTGTAGGAACAAAGGGTTCTTCTGTTACTTAAAAAGGTAGTTTGAAATCCATGGGTTCAGAACAGGAGTCTGCAAAATGCTGTTTGTGTTGCCACCTGTTTTTGCAATTAAAATTTTATTGGCAAAGAGCCACACCCATTTGTTCCTGCAGTGTGTATGGCTGCTTTCCTTAGGAGGGCAAATGTGAGTAGATGTGACAGGGACCATATGTGACCCATAAGCTTAAAATATGTACTATCTGGCTCTTCAGAGAAAAATTTTGCTGACCCCTAGTTCAGACGATCTGCTTTAGAAATCCACATGATTAGCTCCTTCATTAACTTCAGGTCTCAGATGTATCTCCTGACCCCACAGGCTAGATCAAATGCTCCTCTAACGTGCCTCCGCATTTACTTGTGCCTATTCCTACCTATCCTATTCTCATGTTGCCTGTTCTTGTAAATGTTCATTTACCTGGTTCACTTGTATGCGTAAATATAACTGGCTTGCACGCAGTGATGATGTCAAGTCTTCTCCACCGTGTCCCCAGTACCTAGCATAGTGTCTGGAACATAAAGTGTTTAATAAGTGTTGAATAAATGAATGAATGAGAAATGCATTCAGTATCCATTTCGAACAAGTATTTATTAAGTATTTATTACATACCAGGCACTTTTGAAGCCCTAAGGATACAGTAGAAACAAAAGAAACAGAAAACATTGCCCTCACGGAGTTCATATGAGAGTGGGTGTTGAGGGGGAAGCAAATCACAAACGAGTTGACAAAGATTTAAAAAAATACGTGCTTGTATATATTAATTACTAAGGACAGAAACAGAAAACCAGGAAGGGCCAGATGAAATGTTGATGTTGGTGGCATTGGAGGAGTTGGATTGCAACTTGAGATCAGGTCAGCTGTGAAGAATTCAACCAGAAAGGAAGGTAACCTTTGAATAAAACCTGATGTTTGGGATCCCTGGGTGGCACAGTGGTTTGGCGCTTGCCTTTGGCCCAGGGTGCGATCCTGGAGACCCGGGATCGAATCCCACATCGGGCTCCCGGTGCATGGAGCCTGCTTCTCCCTCTGCCTGTGTCTCTGCCTCTCTCTCTCTCTCTGTGACTATAAAAACAAAACAAAAAAAAAACCTGATGTTAGTGGACAATACAGTTTATAAGAATGTATTTTTTTTAAAGATTTTATTTATTTATTTGACAGAGAGCAAGTGAGCACAAGCAGGGGGCAGGGCAGAAGGAGAGGGAGAAGCAGGCTACCGGCTCAGGAGCCTGATGCAGGGCTCAACCCAGGACTCCGGGATCATGACCTGAGCCAAAGACCGACGCTTTAGGGACTGACCCACCCAGGTGTCCTGCTAATAAGACTTTAAGTTGGAGCTGACCCTGTGAGTGAGAGAGAATTCCAGAATCACTGAAGTAGTGCTTGGTAAAACTATATTGTGCACACAACCAAAAGACAGTTGGTTTGCTAACCAGTTGGTTGCTAACTCCAACCAAAACATGGAGTGAAGCTCAGGGATGCATTTTATAAAGCAACTTATATAGTGAGAAGGCAGTGATTGTTTCTTCTTTACAGTGATTGGTTATATTAGAATTTTCTTTCTTTTTTTTTTTTTTTAAGATTTTATTTATTTAAGAGAGAGCCTGTGTGCGAGTCAGGGGAGGGGCAGAAGGAGAAGCAGACTAGATTAGAACTAGTGATGTCATTAAGACTGTAAGGAGAGGGCAGCCCGGGTGGCTCAGTGGCTTAGCACCACCTTCAGCCCAGGGTGTGATCCTGGAGACCCGGGATCGAGTCCCACATCGGGCTCCCTGCATGGAGCCTGCTTCTCCCTATGCCTCTGCCTCTCTCTGTGTCTTTCGTGAATAAATAAATAAAATCTTTAAAAAAGAAAAATATTTAAAAAAAAAAGACTGTAAGGAGAACAGCAGCCAAGGATTGAAAAATTTCCCAGAGCAGAGATTCCCAGGAGCCAAGATTTAGCCAATTAAATAACTCAAATGCATTATAATTTTTAAAAGTTATTTATATGGGTACCGCATGATGTATTAGCAAACACATGTCCTCATGATTACTTAGGACAAGATGAACATGAGGATGTTTTATTTCAGGACGCAGTGTTGCAGGTGTTTCCACCTAAATTAGGCCTCCATATGATGTGAGGAATCAGGTCATTTAATTAGAGGCATTTCTATAGAAACAAAAGAAAAACAGGTGCCTGGGAGCGTCTAATTCTTGCTTTCCACTCAGGTGGTGATCTTAGGGTCTTGAGATCGAGCCCTGCCTCAGGTCCCCAAGCTCAGTGTGGAGTCTGCTTGAGAGTCTGTCTCACTCCCCTCTGCCCCTTCTCCCCTCTAAAATAAAGAAATAACTCTTAATAAATAAATAAAAAACCCAAGGTTAATAGTTCAAGCAAATTATAAGTGACATTTCTGAGTCTGGAGTGCAGCCAGTTGCAAAAATTTGTAGATGCTGGGTTCAAAGCATCTCAAGATGGAGTCAGGGCACATTTTCCTGCTTTGCAGAGTGAATGTCTATGGTGACCATTCTAAGTGCCCATGTAGCGGAAGGCATGAAGATTGTCCACACGTGAGCTGCTGTGACTCCTCTGAAGTTTATATCAAGTTGTCCAGTTTTAGCATGCCTGGCATCAGGGAAAGGGCGGTTTTAGTTTCATAGCGATTCCAAGTCAAAATAGTGGGAGAAAATTGGAAATGTTAGTTTGAAGGGTTCTTGCCAACTATTAAAGGAAACTAGAATTCAGGATCCGGTCCAGCCTATAGGTGGAAAACTCAACCTCAAAGACAATAAACAGCACTAGAATCTGATATGCAGAAAGGTGTATCAGTGAAACAACATTTTTCTTTCCGTAATCATCCCCATTTGTGGCAATGATAACCATCAAACTAATTTATTTTCAAATCCAATCTACTTTCAGTAAACTTGGCCTGTAGCAAGAATAGTGATTGACCATACAGGCTTTTTCAAGTCTTCTTTGCTAGAACTTTTCCTAAGGGAGCTCAGATTGGACTTTGAAAAGCCTCTGTAGGCTAGGAAGCCAGGCAAAGGATTTGTCCTATTCTGTCCTTTACAAGAAAAGATTCTTATTTATGCAAATACATATATTGTCATGAAAAAATAAGAATGTTTATTTATTTATTTATTTTAAATGAGAATGTTTAATATGAGTTTCTGAATTGGGTAGGGATCAGGGAGGAAGACGAAGATGAATGTTTCAACCTTTGTTGTGAAGATATACTTGACCAAATTGCTGTGAGTTATAGGTTGTATAAAAGAGGAGAGAAAGGGCTTTCTGGGCTTGGGCCTAGTTTGTGCTAAATACACCAAGAAGGTCAGAATGGTTTCTAAACATGGGACCCATTATGCCTCCCTCAGGAAAATAAGAAGAAAATTGAAAAAATATGTATGATTGCTCCTGTGGCAAAGCCGAGATGGAAAAATGGGTGACCTGACACTGTGGTTCCTATAGGAAAAATGGTAGCAGGTGGTACCTGGAGCTGTAGCACCACTTCTGGTGTCTCTGTCAAGTTGGCCATCAGGCAACTGAAGGAATTGAAAGACCGGTAGACGCTCCACCATTTGAAACATTGCTGGCCTATAATAAATGGGTTGGTGTTATGTAACAAAAGTCCTTTGGTTTGTTGTTAAGTTTATTGATTACACGTTCTGATTTACATTGTGTTAATTTTACTTTCTTGAAAAACACTTGGAAATTAAAATCCTTCTAATTTTTATTGGAAAAGAAAAGTAGAAAAAGGGGTCCTTTAAAGCTGTAAGACAAGACATTAAGGAATTAGCAGTGTTTTAAATGAAGCTATAAAAATTATAGTCCTTTTCATTGTTTCATTCCGTCTCATGTGATTAATTCTTGTTTTTCTTGATCTTGGGTTAGCAGCTTTATGAATCAACCAATTTTCCATACAAATTTGAGATTTTTTTTTTTTTTTTAAGTAGCCTCCAACATGTGTCTTGAGCTCACAACCCTGAGATCAAGAGTTGCATGCCGGAGGGGGCACCTGGGTGGCACAGTTGGTTGGGCACCTGATTCGGTTTGGCTCAGGTCCTGATCTCAAGGTCCTGAGATGGAGCCCTGGGTTGAGCTCTGCACTCAGCGGGGAGTCTGCTTGTCCCTCTCCCTCGGTCCCTCCCCTCACTTGTGCTCTCTCACTATCTTTCAATCTCTCTCAAATGGGTGAATAAAATCTTTAATAAAATAAAATAGGGTTCCTGGGTGGCTCAGTCGGTTAAGTGTCTCCTTTAAGCTCAGGTCATGATCCCAGAGTCCTGGGATCAGCCCCCCATTGGGCTCCCTGTTCTGCAGGGAATCTGCTTCTAAGCCTCCCCTCTGCTTGTGCTCTCTCTCTCTTAACTTCCCTCTCTTTTAAAAACAAAACAAAATAAAAAACACAGGGCAGCCTGGGTGGCTTAGCAGTTTAGCACCACCTTCAGTCCAGGGTGTGATCCTGGAGACCCAGGATCGAGTCCCACATCAGGCTCCCTGCATGGAGCGTGCTTCTCCTGCCTGTGTCTCTGCTTCTCTCTCTCTCTCTCTCTCTCTCTCTATGTGTCTCTCATGAATAAATAAATAAAATCTTTAAAAAAAAAAGAAAGCTTAAAAAGAAAAAACTACAAAAAAAAAAAAAAACCAACAAAAAACAAAACCCAAAACTTTTATAAAAAAAAATGGCCATGATCAAAGGTCTGGTACAAGTTGATACACATACAAAAAAATGATGCAGTTGACTTAATCATCCGTTTACCCAAAGTGGCAAAAGATTTCAAAGAAAAATAAAGAAAGTTACATAGTTGTGAAAGAAACAAAAACAGAAAACCCTTAGCTCTTTTAATATTGAAAAGACTCGGGTTGCTTGGCTAAGTAATGAAAGACCTCGTAAGGACAATGTGAAGCACAGGAAATTATTTTCCTAAGACACAGAATCTTTGTTTCCTAGGCAGCTTACATTAAAGGTAAAGAAAAGCCTTTGCTTGCAATTTCTTATTAAGAGCAGACTAAGGGCAGCCCCGGTGGCTCAGCGGTTTAGCGCCGCCTTCAGCCCAGGGCCTGATCCTGGAGACCCGGGAGACGAGTCCCTCCGCCTGTGTCTCGGCCTCTCTCTCTCTGTCTCTCATGAATAAATAAAATCTTAAAAAAAAAAAAAAAAAAAAAAAAAGAGCAGACAAATAGGGGCACCTGGGTGGCTCACTTGGTCAAGTGTCAGACTCTTGATTTCTTCAACTCAGGTCATGATTTCAGAGTCCTGAGATCAAGCCTTGCTTTGGGGCTCCTTTAAAGCTGTGGCCTGGAGCCTGCTTGGGATACTCTCTCTCCCTCTGCCTCTACTCCCCTGCCATCTCCCTACTCACCTGCTCTTTCTCCCTAAAGAAAAGAAAAAAAAACCAAAACAGGAGCAGACTAAAAAAAAAATGTGATTTTAACAGAGAGAAAACTATATTCTAATTCTGTACCCATAATAATACTTTTGATATTAAAGCTTTTTTTATTTTTTAGACTTAAATGCATTCCAGTCTTCGCTTAACCACACAAAATCCCTTTCTCAATATTCCTTTTCAGAAACCTTCTACAACCTTCTATATCCATTTATGTTTTGTCTTTTTCACTTCAGCGCAAATTACTTTGTTTTTTGCCTTACCAAACTACAAGAACACCAAAAAACCCTTTGTGTCCTTAATACTTTTTCTTACTCAAAAAACAGATTCAATTTTCCGGGTCTTCTTTAGTCATTTTCTTTCATTTCTAGTGGTTTCAATTACATGTATTAATTAGAATTTTTAACCCTTAGAATGCTTCATTCCTGGTGAAAGCCAAAGTAAGCAATTGTGGAGTGGTAAATTTATGAATATGTTTCACAATTTATGTAATATATTCTTCATAGCCAAACTTTCAGAGGTGCAAATTGTGTTTATTAATAGACCCACATATCTTCTTCACTCCGCAAAAATCTTAACAGCCAAGTAGATGAACTTGTGTCTACAATTTATTGTTTAACTAATTTGGATATGATATAGGTATTCAATGAATATCCATATTTAATTTAACTTGGTATAGACATTTATTTACATTTATTTAAATTACTTTTTTTAATAAATATATTTTTATTGGTGTTCAATTTGCCAACATACAGAATAACACCCAGTGCTCATCCCATCAAGTGCCCCCCTCAGTGCCCGTCACACATTCACCCCCACCCTCCGCCCTCCTCCCCTTCCACCACCCCTAGTTCGTTTCCCAGAGTTAGGAGTCTTCCATGTTCTGTCTCCCTTTCTGATATTTCCCACTCATTTTCTCTCCTTTCCCCTTTATTCCCTTTCACTATTTTTTATATTCCTCAAATGAATGAGACCATATAATGATTGTCCTTCTCCGATTGACTTATTTCACTCAGCATAATACCCTCCAGTTCCATCCACGTTGAAGCAAATGGTGGGTATTCGTTGTTTTTAATGGCTGAGGAATATTCCATTGTATACATAGACCACAGCTTCTTATAACTATTATGCTTGGATTAGACATTAAACAGCCAACTGACATCTTAAGTTATTTTTCTTGAAAATTTTTGAAGATGAGAAGGTGGCATAAATTTGTTTGATTAGTAAACCCAGGTAGAAAAAGTCATATGTCTGGATTACATTTCGCATTGACAACTCTGAATACATGTCTGTTGTTAATAAACCAACAAACTTAAACTACCTTTATTTATCAAAGATTATGATTATTATTATGTGAGCTTGAAAAATATTTGGGTTTCTAGATTTCTGAGAGTATCCTTGATTAATAGAAATGCTTAATTTTCTTTAACCCAATTAAATAGAGCTCTTTACAATGGACTCTGGCAACACTATCCAGAGGTAGAAAAATGTCACATATCTATAACATACATATGTAGACATACAAAAATATACAGCAGCCACAGAGATCTTAAAGCTTTTCTTTGAAAATTTTTGCCATGTCTCAGGGGCACAAAACTCAAAAGAACAGTTGGTTCCAAACTGTGTTTTTGACAGATGGACTAAGTGTACCTGTTCAGATGACTAACATTTTTTACCAAATATTTTCTTTCTTTCTTTCTTTCTTTCTTTCTTTCTTTCTTTCTTTCTTTCTTTCTTTTTTTTTTTTCATGCTCTAAGGATTCTTTTAGAGCTATTTTTGGAGTCAGTTTGTCTTTTAGAAGCTTCTACATATCAAACAGAGGTAGCATTCTATTGTCTCAGAGATGTTTGGAATTCTTTCTTTTAAGGATGTTGCTTAAGTTGGACTTGCCTACGTATAAAGGTTCCCCAAAGTTGCCACTATAATTCCAAAAGTTCACCCATTTTCCAAAAATACAAGGTATCCAGGTCAACAGTCCAAGTGGAGCCCATCTTTGCCTTTAGATTACCCAAGACCTCTTGGTTATGAGGGGCCCTATTTTCCAACAGCTGTTCCAAAACACAAGGAATCACGTTTTCCCCTCTTTGAAAAGAATGGAGTGACTTCGCCATCATGAAGCTTCACCAAGCAAAAGATGCACAATCAAGTCAGCTCAAAATGCAAAGAGAATTGAGTTCAGATCCAAGAGAGACTTAGTCTCAAATTCCAAGGTCAGCAAGAAAGCAGTGAGCTCATTGAGCTCTGGGTATCAGCACTTGTTTGTTCGCTGGCTTCAGAGTCATTGAGGATGTTCTTTGGATCCCACTTCTGATACCATGAAATGTAGCAAAAGTTAATAAATAACAGAAGGGAAACCGATGAATCACTGAAGTAGTAATTAGTAAAAGGTTATCGTGCACACATCAAAAAGACAATTTGCAAACCAGGAGCGCTCAAACCAAAATGTGGAATGAGGCTCCAAGGTATATTGGCATGAAGTAACTCATATACTGAGAGGGCAACGACGCTTTGTTTAATATTAGAATTGTCTTCAGATGCTAGGGAACTGGTCAGGGTTACTTCACAGCAACCTTGGGCAAGTTTAAGTTCGCTTCTGATCCCCAGAAGCATAAGGAAGAAATGACTCAGGTCAAATTGCTCTCGCAAAAGGAGCTAAATTAAGCTTTGTTTGTATGACTAAATGGGTTTTTATTTCTCTGCCCAGGGAATTTTTAAGGCAGGTCCCCGTTGTTTTTTATTTTAACGTTGCAAAACAACTTCCAGGTGGGAGAGATCTTGGCACATATATGGAATTGAAAGACATCCAGAAAGCCTGCAGTTATACGATGCTATAATTCTTTAAAAGGAAGAGTGATAGAGAAAGGGACTCAAATGTATCTAGTTTTCAGTGCTTTCAACAAAGAAAATGGATTACAGGGTAAATGGTTACAGACAGCAAATGAAACCTGAACTCGAGCATTGCACCTGAGAATCTACTGGGAATCAGTATACATTGAAATGGTGTTCCAAAGACTTTTGTATATTGTTTTCTTTAAGATTTTATGGGTCTGTAGAAAAGGCATGAAGGAAAAGGGCAGAAATCGGTAAAGAGTAGTTCCTAATGATGAACTATATTAACACTGCCCCATATGAACTTCCGTAAGATAACTCAACATTATGGTTTAAGAGCCAAGTAGAGAGCTGTGGGAGCCAGAAAAAGTAGGCGTTCATTCTTAAATTCTTATATTTGTATCATTTACATTGTGAAGAGGGCTGGAGGGGAGAATGCGCCCTCATGAAGTTTCTCCTCTAATATAACGGAGAACATATGTCCATAGATAACGAAAACATAGGCCTTGATTGAAGAGGTGACGTGAAGTTTGGCTTCTGAAACCAGCATTCCTGGCTTCAGAACTGGAGGCTGAAACTCTCTATATGAACTTGGTCATTAATATAGCCAGTCTTTGCCTCAGTGTTTTAAAATGTAAAATGGCAAAAATGCTGCTTCCTAAGTTTATGTAGGATCTTAGAAGGGTGTCTGACACGTGGTAAGCACAATATTAGTGTTTTTTTCTTAACTCCTCATTGACAATATTACTACCGCAGTCTTTATTGAATACCCTGATAGAGGGGCACCCGAATGGCTCAGTGGTTGAGCGTCTGCCTTTGGCTCAGGTCGTGATCCCTGGGTTCTGGGATGGAGTCCCACATGGGGCTCCCTGCAGGGAGCCTGCTTCTCCCTCTCCCTCTCCCTCTGCCTCTCTTTCTGTGTCTCTCATTAATAAATTAATAAAATCTAAAAAAAAAAATAGTAAAAGCTCAAGATCAATTTATCAGCAGGTTTGTTTTGCCCAAGGTCTCCCTCTTTCTTGGCTTGCAAATTGCCATCTTCTGGTTGCATCCTCAGCTTCTCACTGTATTGGACTAGGGCCCAACCTAACAGCCTCATTTTAACGTAATCACATCCATAAATTCCTTATGTCCAAATACAGTCACATTCTGAGGTACTGGGGGAGAGGGCTTCAGCATACAAGTTTGGGGGGTTGACAATTTAGCTCATGACAGAGAAGCTTCATTTCTCAATCTTTTTTGGTGCCTTCCATTCATCTTTCAGACATATAAATGCTACAACGCTCCAGAGTTCTGTCCTTAGATAAAGCCTCTTGTCCATCCACCCTTATTCTGTAGGCGACTTCATCCATCTAGTCCAGTTTTATATATATATATTTTTTAAGATTTTATTTACTTCTTCATGAGAGATCCAGAGAGAGCGGCAGAGACACAGGCAGAGAGAGACGCAGAGAGAGAGAAACAGACTCCATGCAGGGAGCCTGATGCGGGACTCGATCCCGGGTCTCCAGGATCATGCCCTGGGCCAAAGGCATGCCCCAAACTGCTGAGCCACCCAGGCGTCCCTAGTCCAACTTTTTAAAAGGGCAACTATGTCCATATGACAACCCAAATTACATCTCTACCCTTTACCTCTCCCTGGAACTCCAAGTACCTAATTTTTGTTTCTATCAGGGTAATTAAATTTATTTTTATTTTTTTAATATTTTATTTATTCATGAGAGACACACAGGGAGAAGCAGAGACACAGGCAGAGGGAGATGCAGGCTCCCTGCAGGGAGCCCGATGCCAGGACTCAATCCCAGGACCCTGGGATCATGACCCTGTGCCAAAGGCAGACGCTCAGTCACTGAACTACCCAGTCGTCCCTATTTTTTTTTTTTAAGATTTATTTATTTATTAGAGAGAGAGAATGTGGGGGAGGAGCAGAAGGAGAGGGAGAGAATGTCAGGCAGACTCCCTGCCAAGCGTGGAGCCAGACACAGGATCCTGAGATCATGAGCCAGGTGCTCAATTGACTGTGCCACCCAGGCAGCCCCGATCTTGGGCTTTTAGCTTTCGGAGGGTGAAAAAAAATCTATATTGTGTCAGCTACCTACTCTGGTGTCTTACATGGCAGCTCAAGCAAACAGACATAATCAGATGTATTTGTTGTCTCAGAGCCAAGGAGAAAGGAGCTGTAGAAATTCAGTGATTATCTGGAAAGAGGCGCTACTGATAGGATTGTATAACTTAGACACCGAGAAAAGCGTGTTGCGATATGGCAGTAGGGAAGTTTTATTTTTTTAAATTTTTAAAAAAAGATTTTATTTATTTATTCATTCATGAGAGACAGAGAGAGAGAGAGGCAGAGACACAGGCAGAGCCAGAAGCAGGCTCCATGCAGGGAGCCCAAAGTGGGACTCCATCCCGGGTCTCCAGGATCACGCCCTAAACCACTGAGCCACCCCGGCTGCCCAGTAGGGAAGTTTTAAGGTAGAATTCTGATTGGAATCCTTGAAGGAGAAAAGCAGAGGTGAGGATTTTGTAGCAGCGAGCATAGAAGTTTTGCTCTGCATGGCGTTGAGGAACGGGGCTGGAACTGGAACTGGCTGTGGCCTCGCGGGAGGGCTTGGACACCTGTACGCTGACAGGTACAGTTCCGCGTGAGGAGTAGGTCCCCAGCATGGCTCGTTTCTGGCTGAGCCACCAGCGAGGTTAAGACAGTTACTGAGATAGAGAACCCTGGAATAGGAATGAATCTGGGAGTCACGTGATCCCAGATCCTTCCTCCTCTCCTCCAAAAACGCACCACTAAATGGGGCTCTGCATATGTGTCTTTTAAGTATAAGAGGATAGGAGTCAGGCCAAGGTAGCTTCTTCATGTTTCCGTGACCGAGTGGAGCCTGGACGTACTGCACAGTACTGCACACTGGACGTACTGGACCAGTGCAAAACTCAACTGTCTGGAGATCAAACACAAATCTGGCAAATGTTAATGCCATAATTTATTCTTCTCGTACAAATGGGTGTACCATCAAGTCCTGGGCACAGAAATTTTAAGACCCCCCCCCCCCCCGCATCCTGCAGAAGGGCCAATACGATAAACTTAAGTCTCCTCCTTGCGTGCAAAGTGCTGTTGTCTTTATGAAAGGATCCCTGGAATAGGGTTAGGTAATAATAAAAAGTATTTACTTTGCTCAGCTTTATTCTGGAGTCACACGATGCACACTGATCCGTGTTTGCGTTCTGCTTCCCCCCCTCTTCGGATAGGGGACCAGTCTCACGTCCCCTGGTATCTACCCAGGCAGGCGCTGTCCTAAAACCTGATTGACAAATGGTGAAGGAAATGGAAGATGTGCATATTATTTCACCTAGTAATTCCACTCACCCGCTTATAAAAATATACACCAATAGAGTAATGAAAAATGTATAGATTTGTATAGACTATATCAATCTAATATCCATTGTGTCCAAAAATTTTTGTTAAGTCCTATTTCTTCAATAACAAAGAAATTCTAGGGGCACCTGGGTGGCTCAGTGGTTGAGCATCTGCCTTTGGCTCAGGTCGTGATCCAGGGGTCCTGGGATCGAGTCCCGCATTGTGCTCCGCACAGGGAGCCTGCTTCTCCCTCTGCCTGTGTCTCTGCCTCTCTGTGTGTGTCTCTTGAATAAATAAACTCTTAAAAAAAAAGAAATGATTTAATAAATTATGGGATAGTATCTATCTATTGAAATGGCATTTTAAGAGATTTATGGATATGAAAATCAAAGAGACTGCTTTTTTTATTATTTGCTTAATAATTCACTAATTTATATTTCATTTTACATTATTTCTTAGGTTTATTTATTTATTTGAGAGAGCTGGCTTGGGTGAACAGAGCGGGAGGGCCCAAGGGAGAGGGAGTGGGAGGGGGAAAGAATCTCAAGCAGCCACCCTGCGGAGCTCAGAGCTTGAGATAGAGCTTGGGGCTCTATCTCTGAGATAGTGACCTTAGCCGACTCATGAGTCAGATGCTTTACTGACCCGCTCAGGTGCCTGCCCCTTTTCCTTTTATTTTTTGATGAAAGTAAAATTTACATTTGGTGAAATGCAGATCGTAAGGGTATGATTTGATGAGATATGAAAAATGTATAAACCCAAGCAGTGATCACCTAAATCGAGACCTTTCCCTATCACCACAGAAGATTTCCTCAGGTTCCCTTCCAGTAACTCTTACAGGCAACCACTTCTATAGTTTCCTTCATCATCAGTTTTGTTTCTTCTGGAACTGCATTTGAATAAAATCATGCAGCATCTGTCTTGTTTTTATTTGTTTCAAACTTCCTTTTTACATCTTTTTTAAAAAGGCTCACCCAGTTCCTGGTGTCCACACCGGTTTTCAGAGGGAGAGGGAGAAAATTGGTATTGAAGTGGGGATTCGAGATTCTGTTTTCTTTGTACTTTTATGTAACTGTTTCAGAAGCATTTGATGAAAGAAAAAGTCATTTATTTCTCCATTGAACTTTCTTGTCACTATTGTTCAAAATCAGTTGACCACGTATGTGGCTCTATTTCTGAATTCCCTATTCTGTTTCATTGATCTGTGTGTCTAACTTTATGCTACTATAGCACCTTCTTGATTACTGTAGCTTTATAAAAAGTCTTGAAATGAGAGTAGTTATTCCTCCAAATTTGTTGTTCTTTTCAGAATTGTCCTACCCATATTATTTGGTTTTTCCATATAAATTTTAGGGTTACTTTATCAATTTCTACGCAGCCCACAGTGTTGGAATTGACATCTTAAAGCTGGATGTTGGATCTTGGTGGGCCTTTCCATTTATTTTCATCTCCTCCATTTCTTTCAGTAATGTTTTGTAGTTTTCTTTTAGAGATCTTTCACATTGTTTGTTAAGTATTTTTCTAATTATTTTTTTAATGTTATTGTAGATGGGTTTTCAAATTTTTTTCTTTACAATTGTTTGGCTCTAGGATAGAGAAATACAATTGATTGGTTGTTTTTTTTTTTTTTTTTTTGTCTTGTTTTGGTATTTGCTTTGCATCCAGTAATCTTGCTAATTTCACTTATTTCTCGTAACCATATTATATTCAGTAGAATTTTCATTTTTATTTACTTATTTATTTTTTAGATTTTGTTTTATTTATTCATGAGAGATCCGCAGAGAGAGAGAGGCAGAAACATAGGTAGAGGGAGAAGCAGGCCCCCCGTGGGGAGCCCGATTTGGGACTCCATCCCAGGGCCCCAGGATCACCACCTGAGCCAAAGGCAGATGCTCAACCACTGGAGCCACCCAGGTGCCCCTCATTAGAATTTTCTTTTTTTTTAATTAATTTATTTTTTTTATTGGTGTTCAATTTGCCAACATACAGAATAACACCCAGTGCTCATCCCATCAAGTGTCCTCCTCAGTGCCCATCACCCAGTCACCCCCACCCCCGCCCACCTCCCTTTCTACCACCCCTGGTTCGTTTCCCAGAGTTAGGAGTCTCTCATGTTCGTTAGAATTTTCTACATAAACAATCATGGCTGTCAATAATGACACTGTGACCACCTTTTTTATTACTTTAATTTCTTTCCTCTTTTTGGCTTTAAAATTATTTTAAGTTTATTTAAGCTCAGTTAATTAACATATATTATTGTTTTCAGAGGTAGTGATCAGTGATTCACCAGTCCCCCCATTTTTTTTTACTAGTCTTATACCCAGTGCTTCTTAGATGCTATGCCCTCCGTAATGTCCATCACCCAGTTCCCCCAACCCCTCTATAACTTTTATTTATTGATAGATTATACTCTGTAAGGTCCCCAATCATTGTTAAATAGAAATGAGAACAAACATCCTTATGTTTTGGTCAGCTTTTATGTTTACTAGCCTTGTGCCTTGCAAGGCATTTAACTTCACTGTGTCTCAGTTTGCTAACTTTTAAAATAATAATGCTACCTCAAATGGTTATTGTAACTCAATATTGTTATTGAGTTAATGTGATGTGTGTAAGATATTAAATAGTACTTGGCATATTGCATTAAGCACTACATAAATTCTAGTGCAATTTATATGTATTATCACTTTTTATAATAATGTCATGTTATAAATTTTCCTTTGATTTAAATTATGGTTGGTTCCTATATGTTTTAATCTTTGGCGTTCTCACTGGTTAGTTTTTAAGATCACTTTATTGAGGTTCCTTGACATGTAAAAAGCTATACTTATTTAAGGTATATAACTTAGGGACACCTGGGTAGCTCAGTCAGTTAAGTATCTGCCTTCAGCTCAGGTAATGATCTCAGGATCCTGGAATGGGCTCCATGTCAGCAGGGAGTCTGCTTTTCCCTCTGCTCTGCCCCTCTCCCTGCTCATGCTCTCTCTCAAAAAAAATAAATAAATCTTAAAAAAAAATACACAATTTGATGAGTTTGGGGATAAGTATATACCCATGAAATCACCATCATTAAGGCCGTAGACGTACCCTCATCACTGTGATTATGTTTTAAGGAAGATATATCCAATTGCTGTTACAAGCCCATCTTCAAATAAGGTACTATGCAGATATGTGATTTAAAATTTTCAGGGACTGGGCAGCCCCGCTGGCTTAGCAGTTTAGCACCGCCTTCAGCCCAGGGCTGGATCCTGGAGATCTGGGATCAAGTCCCATGTCGGGCTCCCTGCATGGAGTCTGCTTCTCCCTCTTCCTCTCTCTCTCCCTCTGTGTCTCTCTTGAAGAAATAAATAAAATCTTTAAAGAAAAATAAAAAAAACATTGTCAGGGATTAAGGTTACTGTAATTTAAATTTGTATTTATTTATATAGTTTTATTCCATTTTGGTCTATTGTGATCAGAAATTGTGCTTTCGTATTTATGCATTTTATACTTTATAGAGGTTTTCCATGTGCTCTAACAGGTGATCTTTAAAAACAAAGTCTATTCTTGGCCTTTGTTAGTGTTATTTGGTAATGTGTACTAAGATTATTTTATTGTTTTATATCATATATGATCTAGTGTTTAAGATTTTTTAAACACCACTTTTTAAAAAATTTACATCAATTAATTTTTTTTTAATTAAAAAATTACGTCAATCTAGATCTCTTTATTTACCAACTATGGAGCTCACTGCCATACCTTTTAAAGTCCTTATTTTCCAGTATTTGAGCTTTTAATTTTTTTTTAAAGACTTTATTTATTTATTCATGAGAGACACAGAGGGAGAGAGAGAGGCAGAGGGAGAAGCAGGCTCCATGCCAGGAGCCCGACGTGGGACTCGATCCCAGGTCTCCAGGATCCTGCCCTGGGCTGAAGGTGGTGCTAAACCGCTGAGCCACCGGGGCTGCCCTTAATTTTGTTTTTTGCCTTTGAGTCAGGTATAGCACATCTCTGACTTTTTTGTTTGTCTCTTTTCTCCAGTGTGTATATGAGGAGCATGATTTCTGCACACTTCTATCTCTGAATATAATCTTTTTCCCTCAGTAATGGAATACAACTTGTATATTTAATTCGTGGATCATAAAGTTTTATCTTCAAACTGTATAGAAATACCCCTAGCTGCTTCTGGTCATTCAATATTGTTGAGGCAGAGAGTGAGGCCAGCCTAATTTATGTCCAACTGGGGGCAAACTTTTTTTTTTTTTTTACCTCAAGCATTTCAATTTCAACTAAATGTCAAGATTTGTTTAGGTGTAGACCTTACACTGATCTTGCCCGAAACTTGATTAAATATTTTCAATCTCTGTACTCTGCTTTTATTGCTTTTATGTTGCTTAGTTTTGCGACGTCAGGAAGTTTTCTATGTGGCTTGTGTTTATTTCATTTATTGTTTGTTTATTAATTCCCATTTCAGCTCGTCCTTTTTTTTTTAAAGATTTATTTATTTATTTGAGAGATAGAGATGGGGGAAAGGGCAGAGGTAGAAGAGAATCTTTTTTTTTTATTATTTAAATTTATTTTTTATTGGCGTTCAATTTGCCAACATATAGAATAACACCCAGTACTCATCCCATCAAGTGCCCCCCTCAGTGCCCATCACCCAGTCACCCCCACCCCCTTCCCCACCTCCCCTTCCCCCACCCCTAGTTCGTTTCCCAGAGTTAGGAGTCTCTCATGTTCTGTCTCCCTCTCTGATATTTCCCACTCATTTTTTCTCCTTTCCCTTTTATGCCCTTTCACTATTTTTTATATTCCCCAAATGAATGAGACCATATGATGTTTGTCCTTCTCCGATTGACTTATTTCACTCAGCATAATACCCTCCAGTTCCATCCACGTCGAAGCAAATGGTGGGTATTTGTCGTTTCTAATGGCTGAGGAATATTCCATTGTATACATAAACCACATCTTCTTTATCCATTCATCTTCCGATGGACACCGAGGCTCCTTCCACAGTTTGGCTATTGTGGACATTGCTGCTAGAAACATCGGGGTGCAGGTGTCCCGGCGTTTCATTGCATCTGTATCTTGGGGTAAATCCCCAGCAGTGCAATTGCTGGGTCGTAGGGCAGGTCTATTTTTAACTCTTTGAGGAACCTCCACACAGTTTTCCAGAGTGGCTGCAGCAGGTCACATTCCCACCAACAGTGCAGGAGGGTCCCCCTTTCTCCACATCCTCTCCAACATTTGTGGTTTCCTGCCTTGTTAATGTTCCCCATTCTCACTGGTGTGAGGTGGTATCTCCTTGTGGTTTTGATTGGTATTTCCCTGATGGCAAGTGATGCGGAGCATCTTCTCCTGTGCTTGTTGGCCATGTCTATGTGGTAGAAGAGAATCTTACTTGGCCTCCAAGCTGAGTGTTGAGCCCCATGCAGGGCTCCATCTCATGACCCTGAGATCATGACCTGAGCCTAAACCAATGGTCTGACAGCTAACCGACTGCACCCCTCAGGTGCCCTCTTCACCTTATCCTTTACAAAAATAAATAAAGTCGAGAATCTGTGTAATAGATCTATTTCCTCTGGTCTACATGTCTATTATCTACTCTATCATTTTTTGCCTCTGACCTTTTCTTCTGCATTCAGACTTGAGTATCTCAACCTTGTGTTTGACTGCTATATTTACATGATTGATTCATTCTATTCTTTATTGCCTCAAAAAAATTTCCTGTGTGATAAAGTGATTGTGGCCCAACGTGCTGCTTGTTCAGACTCCGTGATTCTGACCAAAGGTCAGTCATTGACAGAGGGAAGAAGAGTCTTTTAGTAGTAAGCACATTTAAGCAGACTCCATTTCATGAGGTAAAACTTGAATAGGTTTTATGGTTTTTAAGTATGAGTCCATCTGGCTTATACATGGTGTAACATCCTATAAGTGTGATCATTCTTTGCCCATTAATCTTATGTTTTAGTGTTTTTTTGACTTTTTAGGAATTTTAAAAAGCCTTTTCATATGCATTTGAGTAAGGAGCCTTAAGAGGCTGTCTCAAATCTGCTAGGCAAGTTCCCTGTTTTGAATGCAACTTTAATTATTTCTTTGTATATTATTGAAGTATAGTTAACAGACAATGCTATTTTTATATTAGTTTCAAATGCAGAAAATAGTGATTGGATAACACTACAAATTAAGCTACGCTTAGTGCGGTAAGTTCAGTCACCGTTACCATGCCATGCCATTGCAATATTGTTGATTCTTCCCTAAGTTGCACATTTTATATCTGTGACTTATGCATTCTGTAAGTGGCAATTAGCACTTCTTAATCCCCTTCACCTATTTCAGCCATCTCCCCCAACCCCCTCCCTCTGGCAAAGACCAGTTTGTTGTGTGAATTTATGTTGTTTATATTATGTATTATATTGTCTGTTTCCAGTTGTTGGTTGGTTTGCAGGTACCATTACAAACCAGAGGTTCTTTCCCTATCTTTGAATCCTCCCTGCATCATCTAATTCCATTTTTTCGTCTTTCTTAAACTTCATTTTTCACTTCTGTGATTTACTAACATGTGAATTTACTAAAAGCTGTCTAAAATTTCTCCCTCTATAATTTGCACTTTGAAATTTATATAAAAAAATTTCCATCCTTTTTGCTTCAGAATTTTTACAGGCCCATGCAATGATTATTCATTTTTTCTGTTCCCATATTTTAAGTTTCATGAGGATAAAGATGCTGTCTTTTTAACTGAAGAATAATTGACATATAATATTGTATGAGTCTCAGGTGTACAGCATAGTGTAATTTGTTTTTATTTTATTTTATTTTATTTTATTTTATTTTTTTATTTATGATAGTCACAGAGAGAGAGAGAGGCAGAGACACAGGCAGAGGGAGAAGCAGGCTCCATGCACCGGGAGCCTGATGTGGGATTCGATCCCGGGTCTCCAGGATCGCGCCCTGGGCCAAAGGCAGGCGCCAAACCGCTGCGCCACCCAGGGATCCCTGTACAGCATAGTGATCTGATATTTATATACATTATGAAATAAATGATTGCAATAAGTCTAGTTACCATTTTGTCACCATACAAAGTTGTTACACGATATTACGGATTATAAGTACTGTGTTTTGTTCACTGCTGTATCCCCATCACCCAGCACCATAGTACATAGCAACATAGAAAAACAGGTATAAAATTGCCAGCACTGGGACACCTGGGTGCCTTTGGCTCAGAGCATGATCTTGGGTCCAGGGATCGAGTCCCGCATTGGCCTTCCTGTGAGGAGCCTGCTTCTCCCTCTGTCTATGTCTCTGCCTCTCTCTGTGTCTCTCGTGAATAAATAAATAAAACCTTTAAAAAAAATCGCCAGCACTATCTTTCCCCGTTGCAGTGGTCAGTGACACTACAGGTATCTAATTATGTCCAATATACATTTGATATATACCAACAGTGAGAAATAAAACACAGGTACAATGAGCCAGTGAAATATATTTATGAAAGGGAAATAATTACAATAGCCATCTAGATAAGTAGTTAATCCCATTATGGCTAATTCTACAGCATGCTATTCTCACTAGTAGATTTTTATCAACACAGTTTGTAAAGTGAACTAGAACTAACTTTATAAATAACAGGTTTGTGTCTGGAAAATTTCCTTACCCAGCATTCCTAAATGTTAATTGTAAAATAAATAAAACTGATCTAAGTGAGGAACTATTGGTATATACGCCTTTTTGAACTTGGTTCAGAGGAAGATGTTATTTTAACTGATTAGGGAACTAATGAAGCATTCTTCCTGAAAAGCGGTGTTAATTGGCGATAATCCTCAGAAAGTGCTCTAAAATTTAACAGCTTAAAACCCAATTTTACCGTGCATCATCAAGTATTTTTCACAGTCTTATGTGATACCAAAATAAGGATTACAGGGGCAGAAGAACCCAAATTGTTACGTCATGAGTAATAATGATATAAGAAAATACTTTAATGAGACCTGCTCCCTTGAGAGCAATGCCATTCCTCCCACCAGATTTTACACCATTCATTAGAAATGATTGAAATTTAGAGAGGCTATGATTTACTTGATTCTCTGTATTAGAACTCTACACGGGACTCAATATTTCCCATTTCTATTCAGAGTTCTATCATTAAATCACAAAATTACCTAAAAAAATGAGAAATAATAGCTAAATCACAACGTAGTGGTTATATTTTTTGCTACTTAGGTGAATAAAATAAATGCACTGTGAATATAATTTGTATCTGATTCTTCATAGAACCCCCAGTGGCTATTAATTCGGTAGGATTCATTTTGACCCTTTTTCATCCAGCCTCCTAAGTATTTCCTTCTGTTTTTCAGATACCACCATAAATTTCATTCCCCCACTAGTGAAGGACATTATATTGAAAATTGATAGTAGAACTTAGGGGTGATACAGTTGTTTTTTTCTTAAGATATAACTGGCAAGGAAGCCCTAGTAATCGACCCATATATTATATGATTTAAGTACACTTATAGAAGGGTTCTGGAATTGTAAGATTTTATTGAAATGCAAAGAAAATGGGCCATGTTAGGTTTTGTTTCAAGTGACACTTTACGATCTAGAATGTGTAGTGTTGGTTAAGTTACTTAATCTGTCTGAGTCTTAGAGTTTTTCATCCATAGCATGTTAATAGCAGTACCTATTTCATAAAATTGTTGTAGAGCATTATATGTTATAATAAAGGAAGGGCACTTAGCACATACCCGGTATGTAGTCCTAAATAAGTGGTAGCTAGGGAAGCCTGGGTAGCTCGGTGGTTGAGCATCTGCCTTTGGTCATGATCCCAGGGTTCCACACTGGGCTTCCCGCAGGGAGCCTGCTTCTCCCTCTGCCTGTGTCTGCCTCTCTCTCTGTGTCTCTCATGAATAAATAAATAAAATCTTAAAAAAAAAAAAGTGGTAGCTATTATTACATGCAAAAGGAGAATTTTTCCCATTTCTGTCTAAAACTTCCAATAGTATTAAGACCCTGGCTAGTAGGAGGGACAGAGGCACTAAGGCTTCTGTAAAGGTGAGAGTTTTTATGCATTTTCCTAGAATAACTTCAGAATGAACCTACATATTGAATTTTATCTGAATTGCGAAAACAATAGAATCTTTGTTCTATTGTCAAATCCAATGATAGGAATTTAAGTGGTCTTTCACAAAGATGACACTGGAAGTGAAGAAGGATGCTCTCGCCATCCCCCAATGCCAAAGCAAAGAATGTGAAGGCCAAGAAAGTGGTACTGAAAGGCATCCACAGTAGCACAAAAACGATCTGCATATCACCTTACATTCCTTTTGTAATTTTTGTAATTTTTTATTTTTTTTCTTCATTGTCACTTTACATTCTGATGGTCCAAGACACTGCATCTCCAAAGGCAGCCCTAATATCCTTGAAAGCACCCCCAGGAAAAACAAGCTTGACTATTATATCATCAAGTTGCCCCCACTCCTCATTTAGCCATGAAGAAAAGGTAAGACAGCAGCATACTTGTGTTCATTGTGTATATCAAGGCCAACAAGCTCCAGTTCAAACTGACTGTGAAGAAGCTCTAGGATGTTGCCATAGCCAAGGTCAACAATCTGGTTAGGCCCAAAGGAGAGAAGAAGATACATGTTTGAGTGGCTCTTGACTATGATGCTTTGGATATTACCAACAAAATTGGGATCATCTAAACTAAGACCAGCTGGCTAAATCTAAATATAAGTGTTTTCACCATGAAAATTAAAAATGGGGGGAACCCTGGGTGACTCAGCAGTTTAGTACCTGCCTTCAGCCCGGGGCATGATCCTGGAGTCCCGGGATTGAATCCCATGTCAGGCTCCCTGCATGGAGCCTGCTTCTCTCTCTGCCTGTGTCTCTGCGTTTCTCTCTCTCTCTTTCTCTCTCAAATAAATAAATAAAATCTTAAAAAATAAATTAAAAAAATGATTTGTTGGGACTGAAATAAACTCCATTAATCTCTGAGACCCAATTAAGAGAAATTTTGAATTATGGAAGCCAGAAAACCCTATGTTGTTTATGGAGTACTCTTTCAAATAGCCTTGTGAATTTCCTTTTAAATCTGTAGGACGTTTCCAGAATGTAGATTATATAGTTTTGATACTCCAGAATCATTACTTTGACTTATCTCTTTCATGGCAAACTTCAAAGTAGAAAAAACATACTTCAATGTTTTTATTGTGACAAGTTTTTGAAGTTCTTAATAATTAGTTTGCAAGTATAACTCAGGACCTCATGGTTCAAAATGAATTTTATTTGGGCAATTCAAAAAAAATTGCCTAGACTCATATACTTTGTTCCACTTCCAATAGTTACATCTTAATAATCTAAGCTATCAAACTCCCTCATTTGGTTCGTTGTAATAAGCTCATAACTCACCTTCCTGCTTTGGCCTTATCAACCTATAGTCAAATCTCCATCAAACTGTCAGTGTGATCCTTATTAAACATAAATGGAAGCATTTACATTTCATTGAAATATCTTCAGTATCTTTCCATCACACTTAAAATATAAACTCCATAACCCTGACTATGGCCTACAGGCCCTGAGTGATGAAAATCCTAATAACTACAACTTTGTCTCCTTTCACTTGACCTTTTGAATATGTCAAGCTCTTTTCTGGCTTTAGACACTTTCCAGATGTCATTTCTTTTTTTTAATTTTTATTTTCATTTTTAAAAGTTTGTTTATTTGACACACAGAGAGAGAGAGAGAGAGAGAGAGAGAGAGATAACAAGAAAGAAGAGAGTGGCAGGCAGAGGGAGAGGCAGAAGCAGACTCCCCACTGAGCAGGGAGCCCAATGCAGGACTCAATCCCAGGAGCCCCGGGATCATGACCTGAGCTGAAGGCAGATGCTCAACCACTGAGCCACCCAGGCACACCTGTTGTTTCTTTTTATGTCAAAAACCATTCTCATTCATTACATATGCAACCATATTTGTTGAGTGCCTACGTGTGTATTAGTTTTGATGGTAGTTGATTGAGATATGCTGGAACAAAGGCCTGAGAGTAGGAGAATACATGGCATTTTGGGGGAACCACTTGGGGGCCAGTGCAGCTAGAACAGAGTGAGAAAGGAACAGAGTAGTAGGAAATGTAGTAAGAGACATAAGTAATGGAGATAGGGAAGTACTAGGCCACGTAGGACCTCATTAGGTCATTTTACGAATTTGAGTTTTTTGTGGCGCTGGGTGGCTCAGTCTAGTAAACACCTGACTCTTGGTTTTGGCTCAGGTCATGATCTCAGGGTTGTGAAATTGAGCCCTGCATTGGGGTCTAGATAGGGTGTGGAATGGTGTGTGGAGCCTACTTAAGATTCTCCCCCCCCCCCCAACCCCACTGCTTTCTCTCCCTAGCTCTCTCTCAAAAAAAAAAAAAAAAAAAAAGAATTTTGGGTTTCACTCTGGATGAAGAGGAAGCCACTGGAGGATTTGGAGCAGAGAAGTTACATAATACTATGGATTTCATTCAAGTTTTAGTCTGGCTTCTCTGTAGAGAATGGACTACATGGAGGCAAAGTGCAGACAGGGGAACTAGTTACTAGGCTAGCGCAATAATACAGGCAAAATATGATGGTGGTTTTGTCCAATATAAGGACAGTGGAGGTGTAAGAACTAGTAAGCTTGTGGATGTATTTTGAAAGTAAAGGCAGTAGAATTTCTTGTAAGATAGGATGTGAGATGTAAGATTTCTTTTCTTTTTTAAGATTTTCTTTATTCATGAGAGACAGAGAGAGAGGCAGAGACATAGGCAGAGGTAGAAGCAAGCTCCCCATGGGGAGCCTGATGTGGGACTCGATCCCAGGACCCCGGGATCATGACCTGAGCCGAAGGCAGATGCTCAGCTGCTGAGCCACCCAGGTGCCCCGAGATGTAAGATTTCAAACACGATTCAAGGATGATCCATGCTTTTCGGTTTGAGCAATTTGAAGGATGGCATCATCATTAACTCCCCATGTTAAGACAGTAGTAGGAGTGGGTGCTGAATGAGGGAAGATAATGAGATCAGTTTAGGACCTTTTGAGTTTGAGATGTTTGGTATATAGATGGAGCAGAAAAGAAGTCCAAGAATTGTACCTGTGACACTTCACTGTTGCAACCTTAGGAGAAACCTGGAACTAACAGGATGGAAACAGGTATGAGTGAGGTGGGAGGAAAACCAAGAAAGTTTTGTGTCTATCCTGAATGAGAATTCCAGAATGGATATCAAAACTTCAGGAAATGAATTTCAGAGTCCAATGATTTTCGAGACAGAGGAGAGAGGAAGAAAAGGTTGATTGGAGTAGGTTTAAGAGTAATTGGAGAAAAAAGAAATTAGAGACTGGCTACAAGCAATCATTTTGCATACTCTTCTATAAGTGGGAACAGAGACCTGAAACAGGGTGGTGAAAAACGGGGAAAGAGTGAGGCACTAATTTTAATACATGAGAATGAGCACATCTGTGGGCTACTGGGGAAAGAAGGAACCCTTGTTGATGTACGCAAGGAAGGGACAATTGCTGGAACCGTGCACTGAGGGATGAGAAGAAATGGAATTTCTTCCCATGGGAAAGAACTGGTTTTAAGGCACAGAGAAAATTCATTTGTTAACACAGACTGAAAGAGGGAGTATATGGGTACAGCAGGAGGGAGGAAGATGGAGTGTCTTTTTTTTTTTTTTTAAAGATTTTATTAGATAGAGAATGCACACAAGCAAGCGAGCAAGGGGAAAGGAGAAGGGGGAAGAAGAGAGAATCTGAAGTAGACTCCAATGCTGAGCCCGGAGCTTCACCCAGGGTTTGATCTCTCAACCCTGAGATCATGACCTGAGCCGAAACCAAGAGTCGGACCCTTAACCCGGCAAGCCACCCAGGCACCTCAGGTGGAATGGTTTTGATCGAATGTTCTCTTCTAATTTTAGTTTTCATATTTCTCAGTGAAGTAGAAGCAAAGACATCAGGTAGAGTGAGGAAGAGAGTGAATTTGTTGAAGGTTTGGAGAGAAAAAAGAAGATATAAATTATTTAGAAGAATGGGAGAGTGAATGGATGAGGGAAATACAGTATGTTGGCTGGGTAGCATGAAAGGCCTGCTTGAGCCGTGGTTCTCAGTGTGTGGTTCCATGACCAGCAGGGTCAGCTTTACCTGAGAATGTGTTAAAAATGCAAATTCTTGGGCCGTCTGCCAGACCTAGCAAATATATAATCCTGGGAGTGGGGCCCAGAAATTTGTGTTTTAATAGCCCGCCAGGAGATTCTATTACCTACTAATACTTGAGAACCACTGGATTAGAAGAGTAAGTCCTTAAAGTTAAAATGAGACCAATCCATGTGGGTTGTACATTTTTCTCCAAACATGTTCATTGGCATGGTGTAGGAGAGCACAGGCCAAGAGTTGTTTTAACTAAGGCTAAGGTTTCACCAAGCAACACAGTTAAAATGAAAGAAGTACAAGAGAATTAAGAGTGGACGGAAGAAGACACAATGATGGCTTATAAAATTTAAATTGGAAAAGTAATAAAGGGAAACATCAAAGGCGTGAGGAAGAGTGGAAAAGGAAAAGGATCAGAGAGTTGTAGTGGGACACCGGAGGGGGGCAGCTGGAAAGGTAGGAGGAGGTGGCTGTCAGAGAGGGTAAGGTATTTAATTGAGACTATGGCGTTATTAGTCATTGGGTAGGAATATAATGGGATTCATAAAACCTAATTGTAACTTTTCTAGTACCTGACATTTAAGCAGTATTTATGATCATTGTAACATTAACAGATATAAAAATATTCATTAATTTACTCCTTTCCATATTGAATGTTGGAAATCCAGTGTGTATTTTATACTTTCAGTACATCTCCATGGGGATGAGCGGCATTTGAAACCGTCGCCGCATGTGGCAAGTGATCAACATATAAGGCACTGTGGGCCACAAGTATGATCGTCAGGGCGAGTACTGCAGTAGGTTGGGGGAGGACACCTTGGGAGAAAAGGAGGTTAAAACTAGGGTGTTGGAAAAGGAGGTTAAAGCTAGGGTGTTGGAAGAATTGTCTAGCACATATTCAAATTGCCCTAGATTGAGGCAGGAGTAGTGCTTACGGAGTGTCAGTGAATCACTGTCTAAGGTGAGTAGGTTAGGAGATGGCAGCAACCCTGGAGAGGTTGTGGGCACTGTGACACGATCATGTTAGGTTCAAAGCTGCCTTATGTGAGACCAAGAGAGGGAGAATGATCTGGAAGCAGAGATGTGGAACAAGGAGGACACCTACTGCACTTCCAGGCCCAGTGGTAGGATAGGTTTGGAAGAGGAAACAGCCATCACTCGGAAAGTCTGCAGCAGTGTCCTCAGAGGAAGGAAAAAGAAGAGACCGAGTATACACACACCTAGGACAGTTTGGTACCGATGGGCCCGGGAGGCTCAGCAGATGGGTTTCGGAGGCGAAATGGGGGCGTTAACAAGAAAGACCTCCCCAAAATGTAGGGGATGTACAGAGGCTTCATGGGGATTGGTGTGTGCAAGACTAGGGGAGATGGAAGCCTAGGGTTTCTGACATAAATGAGGGAAGGGACTCCATGAGATTGAGGGGATTCAAGGCAGGTGAGTGTTAGTTCCATGGTATAGGGAAGCAGGAGTATCTGGGGTTACGTCTGGGTCTCGGAAGGTAAGAAAGTTATTTTGTGCAAGGCCCACCATGTACCACTGTCAGGGGAAAAAGCAGACTTATTCCAAGGGTGTATAACACTGTCTTTGAAACCCATTGATGGAATTGAGGCCATCCAGGAAAGTGAGCTGTTAGTCCCATTGTGGGGGCCCCAACCTGAACTTGACCTTTGGTAATGAGGGGGTCCAAGGCCCAGGATAACATAATTTTATTCACAGTAAAGAGAGCTACAGATATAGACGTATCTGGAGCAAATGAGGGAATTAAAGAACTCGAAAAATGGAATGCCCATAAATTGAGTTAGGGATATAGATAAAGAACTAAAATCCGGGTCCCGATATTAAGCAATGGCAACATGTTAATTTAGATTTCTTCTGGAGTTTAATTCTGTTGGCAGCAGGGTTCCAGATTTTATTTTATTTTTTTGTTTTTATTTTTTTTATTTATTTTTTTTAGTGTTCCAGATTTTAAAGGGTGATACTGGCCTCGTTCATTTTACGTTGTGTATCCGTGTTAACTAGAACGGCAGCTAACCCAAGAATGCTGGAAATCATTATTCAGCGCAAGTGGCGGCTGCCCCTGCATTGTGAAAAGTAGTTTGCAGTTGTTCGAATATCCCAAGGGTTCATTCTAGGTTTTCTTCACATATGGCCTTAATCCACAGCTCTGTTCTGACTTCTGAGGGGATGCAAAACATTGTCATTCTTCCACTGCTCTGTGCTTTGAAGGGATTACTGCTTGGTTGATACGCATGAGGCTTAATGACTACAGGGAGTACCAGTGATAGGAGAACATTCTAAGGGCAAAAATAATGATAGTCCTGGACATTCTCCTGATTTTCTGACCTCTTAATTACCAGTTTGACAGAAAATCGGGCCTATGTCAACTGGAATACAATATCGGAGTACAGTAATTTTATTTAAGGATTAGCTTAGGTCCTCACTAAACTTGAAACATAGATTACTGACACGTCTGTGGTAGGAGAATTTGTAATTGATTACCGTGGGGTTCTTACACGAAAAAGGTTTATAAATTGATCACACAAAATTTAGGCAGTTCTGAATTTTGAAATTCCCATGAACAAAGTCAGATGACCAAATGCAACCTGGGGGATGCTATTTGAAACTCCTGGTGGAGTATGGTTTTTTTTTTTTTTTACTTTAAAAAAAATTATTTAGTTTTTTAAAAGATTATTTACTTATTTATTCATTCACAAGAGACAGACAGAGAGAGAGAGAGAGAGAGAGAGAGGCAGAGACATAGGCAGAGGGAGAAGCAGGCTCTATGCAGGGAGCCCGACGTGGGACTCAATCCCGTGACCCTAGGATCACGCCCTGAGCTAAAGGCGGACACTCAACCCTTGAGCCACCCAGGTGCCCCGACTTAATTTTATTTAAATTCAATTAACATATAATGTAATGTTAGTTTCAGAGGTAGAGGTCAGTGATTCATCAGTTACACAGAATACCCAGTGCTCATGACATCCCGTGCCCTCCTTAACGTCCTACACCCAGTTACACCATCCACCCACCCATGAAGCTGTAATTTTTTTTTTAAAGATTTATTTATTTACTTAGGATAGAGAGAGAGAAAGGCAGAGACACAGGCAGAGGGAGAAGCAGGCTCCATGCCGGGAGCCCGACGTGGGACTCGATCCCGGGACTCCAGGATCGCACCCTGAGCCAAAGGCAGGCACCAAACCACTGAGCCACCCAGGGATCCCCATGAAGCTGTAATTAATCAAGCTCTTCCCACTGCCCTCCAGCAACCCTCGGTTTGTTTCCTTTGTTTAAGAATCTCTTATGGTTTGTCTTCCTCTCTGATTTCGTCTTATTTGCCTCTCCCTTCCCCTGTGCTCCTCTCTTTTGTTTCTAATATTCCACATATGAGTGAAATCATATGATAATTGTCTTTCTCTGATTTATTTTGCTTAGCATAATACCCTCTAGTTCCATGAAGGTCGTTGCAAAAGGCAAGATTTCATTTTTGATGGCTTAGTAATATTCCATTGTGTATATATGTCACCTCTTCTTTATCCATTCATCTGTTGATGGACATCTGGGCTCTTTCCATAGTTTGGCTATTGTGGACGTTGCTGCTATCAACCTTGGGGTGCAGGTGTCCCTTCAGATCACTACATTTGTATCTTTGGGGGATGGAGTACATTTCTGAGGGTCAGATATCTTTTCCCTCTCTTTCTTCATTCTATCCCAGAGTCCATTGTCCATATTTCTATGCCTGTTATATCTTTCTCAAGATCACTCTTGTTATTAATATATATTTGACTGTTTTTTTCAAAAGCTATGAAACATCTGCTTTATACCAGGTATAGTACTTTGCTAACTGCTTAAGGAGGAATCCAGAATTGAGCATTTACTATTGAGATATTTACTGAGTAAGTTTTTATTGACCATCAATTCTGGGCCAAACACTGGACTAGGAAGCAGAGCATTTGATGATGAGGCCAGAACCATTCCTTGAGCTCATGGGGCTTAGATGTAAGTGAGTAAGACAGATATTAAGTCCTAGAAGAAGTATGGAGCGATATGAGAGCATATAACCGATGAAACTCAATTAAGTCTATGAAGGAAGGAATTGTTTCCTAGAGGAAGTAATGGTGAAATGGAGATCCCAGAGATGTATAGTTCTTAGGGGAAAGTACTGTGGAGGGTTTCTCTTCTGTCCTATACAGAACGGGGTGTTCAGGGGCCTTGAGAAGAGACTGAAAGAGAGATACAGTCAGGCAACTAAAAGATATTTAGTTTGCCTGCCATGTAGACTGTAAGAGAACTGAAGTGATTATAAATGAAAAAGATGAAGAAGAAAAATAATTAGAGCACGTATTTTCTTCATAATGTAATTTCTGAAAGACTTTGTTCTTAATGATTTTATTTATTTATTTGAGAGAGACAGAATGCTTGGACATACACAAGTGGGGTAAGCGGCCGAAAGAGAGAGAGAGTCTCAAGCAGATTCCTTACTGAGCGTGGAGCTCGACATGGGGCTTGAGATCAGAACCTGAGCTGAAATAAAGTCAGCCACTTAACCGGCTGAGCCACCCAGGTGCCACTTAAAGAGTTTGTTTTTTATAATTGTATCTAACAGATAAGCAATTCATCTATCTCATTTTATTCCTTTGCGTTTTTGGCAAATTATGTTAGGTGATCTAATTACTTGAAGTTAGCACTGACTAGGTCTATCAATTTGGTGTGTTTCTGCAACGGTATTTTGTTTTTATTTTTATTATTTATTTATTTTTTTAAAAAATATTTTATTTATTTATTCATGAGAGAGAGAGAGAGGCAGAGACACAGGCAGAAGGAGAAGCAGGCCCCATGCAGGGAACCCGACATGGGACTCGATCCCAGGACTCCAGGATCAGGCCCCAGGCCAAAGGCGGCGCTAAACCACTGAGCCACCCGGGCTGCCCGGTATTTTGTTTTTAAAAATAAAGAATTGCGGGATGCCTGAGTGGCTCAGCGGTTGAGTGTCTGGCTTCAGCCCATAGCGGGATCCCGGGGTCCTGGGATCGAGTCCCACATTGGGCCCCCTGCATGGATTCTGCTTATCCCTCTGCCTGTGTCTCTGCCCCTCTATGTCTCTCATGAACAAATAAATAAAATCTTTAAAAAAATAAAATAAAATAAAGAACTGAGAAAGCACCCATAATAGGAGAAACATAAAGGTTCCACTTTTCTCATCAGTAAATTTTCATGAGCAAAACAAGCCTTGTCTAATATTTGGGATATATAATATGTTCCAAATATTTTTACATACTCTGTGATTTATATTTTATCTTTCCTTACAGCACCTTTTACCCTACAGAAGTTTTTAATTTGTACATAATCAAATCCCTTACAGTGTTTTCATTTTGTGTCCTGCTTAATTAAGATCATCCTTAATTAGTAAACTCCCACACACTATATTTTAAACGATATTATGAGAATATACTGTCTTTTCTTCTAGTATTGTTATGATTTTCTTTTTAGACATTATAGTTCTATAACTCTCTTGGAATTATTTTTTCTGTGTGATGTGACGTGAGAGTTTCTTTTCCTTTTCCCAAAATCAGTGATTCTCAACTAGGGCAGATTTGGTTCCCCATGGATATGTGGCAATGTCTGGAGACAGTTCTGGTATAACAGCTGGAAGGGGAAATAATAGTGGCATCTAGTAGGTGGGGGCCAGGAATGTTGTTAAATGCATAGCACAGTGCATAATACAGCCTCACACAACATAAAACTATTCAGTTCAGTATGTCAACCATGATGAGGTTGAAAATTCCTTTCCCAAATGAGTGTCATTGGAGAAAAAAGTACTGGATTTTGGACAAAGCAGCTCAGTCTCTTGCTGAAGTAGCTGACAGGCCTTCGGATACACTGACTGGCTAAAACCAGGATTCGGCATTTTGACTTTCATCTCTATGACCTAATATGAATAGCTCATATTTTTGTATTTGGGGAAATATGTATTTTCCTATGAAAAGTTGAAAAACGGTGGACTCCTGTGGATGTGTGTAGGGTGCCAGCTTTCTGCAAGAGTTCCAATGCACCCCTCTGAAACCATGCCGTAAGGCCCCTCTATCCTATCATTGTCGCTGGCTCTATGCTATCTTCCCGGTAGCATGTATGATGGGGAGATTGAACAACATATGTGCAAGTTGTTTTTGTTTCTTCTTTTTTTCTTGTTATTCTGAGTCATTTTCCAGTTTCATACTCTATGTCAAAAATCAACTACACTAGAAATCATTTAGACTCCAAAGCCAGGATAAAATAAAAACATTGTTCCGGAATAAGGCATTCGTTGACTTTATTGTACAAAGGAGGTGTTATAGACTGTAACCATTTATCTTCTTCTGGGGTGATCTTGTCCTTCATTTTGGACCTGGATCAATGTTGTTTCCTGTTGTTGCTAGTGACCTTTCTTAAGTACACATTCTAGTAAATCTGTAAAACATAGCAGGAGTCTCCTGTTAACATATCATTCCCCATGGCTATGACCCATAAGACATTTTAGTTTTTAACAAAGGAAAAACATTAAATGAACTATAAAGTTAGGGTGTTTTATTTGTTCTACCAAAACTCAACAGATTAAAAGTTCTGTTATCAGTTTTGGCTATTAGCTATATACATGAGTGACCTTAGAATATTACATAAAAAAAAAAAGAGTATTACATGAACTATGGCCTGATATATCTGGGAAAAATACACTGTAGTCATTGTTTTTCAATGTCAAAATGTAGCAGCCTTTCTAAATCTGAACTCTTAAATGATAGAAACAGAGTTTGTTACGAGGATTGGTGAAGACCTACTGTCCTTGAAAACTTCACTGAAGCAAATTTGACTAAACTGCATTTCTGAGGTAGTACTGGATACTGTTAATGCCTAAAGCCTGCCGTACCTGTGGACTTCACCGTCACCTTTGTCAAACGCATTGGCAGTGAGGGCTTCCGTGTGGTATTCTTTGGATATGAGGGGAAAATGGGAGGGCAGTTCTGGGACTCTTTAGGCTGCCTGACCAGAACATTCTGTGGTGGGTGGCTAGCTCCCATAGAGGTAATAGGTTTCTTCTGTGTATAAACTTGATTTTGCAATATATCCAATACAGTGATGTGCTGACAAATATGTTTAATGATGCTCTCCAAAAAAACCCTAAATCAAACCAAAACCGAAAACCTTGATTTGATTTGCAGCATTTGCTTATTTCCATAGCGTACATACTATAGGCATGGTTGATGTCAAATCACCAAGTTGACTTAACTGAACAGAGTTAGCAAGAGCTGTACAACAGCTCTCCCGAGCTCTTTCACGTTTATTCTAGAATGCTCTCTTTGTCTTCAAAGTATCTGCAGCATTTATCTATGCAAATGTATAGGATAGAGATAGTATTCTGAAGCCTGTTAATGATAGGACCTTTTTCCTACTCATCCTAAGACGCACATTTATTCTTAACGCTTTGGGAAGGAGGTTAGAATTGTTGAGAAATAGGAAGCGAAAGAAAATCTTGATATTCAGATTTTAATAATCAAAGCAGGATGCCTAGTAGCTTGGAAACCAGTGTTTGTTAAGAAAGAGAGCAATTTTATGAATTCCTTCTTTTCTGTCTTTATCATCAAAGGTCATCAGTCCTGACTAAACTAGATTATAAAGTTTTCTGTGTGTTAGGCAGGGTAGGGCCAAGAGGGACATGAAAAGGAAGTGGGAAACGCAAAGCCCGAAGCCTTCTAGTCCTGTGGAATTATAGGAGAAAAGGAGAGGAAAGAATTTGAACTGAGAGTAGTCATCATGGTCTTTCCCCCTCATTCTTTAGGCCACAGGTGAGGATGGAGAGGATGTGATTCAGAAATATCTAGATAATTTTAAAGGAATACTAAAGTCAGAGAAGTTTAGCCCTATGTTCTTCCCTGAAAATCAGTTTTTCTGTAGACTGGCGCCGGCCTCATTTAGAGGGAGGTTGAGGGCAGCCCTGGTGGCGCAGCGGTTTAGCGCCGCCTGCAGCCCGGGTGTGATCCTGGGGACCCGGGATCGAGTACCGCGTCGGGCTTCCGGCATGGAGCCTGCTTCTCCCCCTCTGCCTGTGTCTCTGCCTCTATCTCTCTCTGAATAAATAAATAAATAAATCTTTAAAAAAAAATAGAGGGAGGTTGCAAGGGAAAAAAAGCTTGTGATGTAATATGAAAAGTTGAAATATGAAATATGAAATTTTTTTTAAGATTTTATTTATTTATTCATGAGAGACACACACACACACAGAGAGAGAGAGAGAGAGAGAGAGAGAGGCAGAGTCCATCAGGAGGCCTCCTGATGGAGAAGGCATGTAGAACTGAATTTCCCTGGAGAGTATCAGAGTGATAAGTAAGGATGCTTCCTAGAGAGTGTGCAAGAGAAGGCCCCAAAGGTGGGGGTGAGGTGGCCCAAAGCTGAGTGCTGCAGGGCTGACTGGGCCAGAGTGCCAACCCTAACTCAGGGTCTGAGCCCTCTGTACAAACAGAGATGCAGACCAGTTACGAAAGTAGAAATGGTCACTGAGAACCAAAATACCAGCCAACAGGTCGCAGGTTTTGAAATTGGAGGAGAGCAAGATACTACATGTTAAAGGAAGCAAGACTTGTGGTTGGGGGTAAACAGGAAAGTTACAGAACAGTGTAAGGCTTTGCCCATGACAATGTGAGGCTCACCTGTTTGCATTCCCCAAGTTATGGACGATTTCCTTCATTTTTTTTGGCTACCCAGGCACTGTACTTGGGTGATTCAATCCATATAAAATTGCCTCTTTGGCAAGATCAGGGAAAGGGACTGGTTACCCTGAATGTCCCGGGCCAAAGGAAACGCACAAATATGCTGCTTTGCACAGAAAAGGTGATAGATGAAGCTGGCCTAGGGTCATGGATGACAAACCAGAGGCCTACAGAAGCCAGTGCCTTAGGAAATATCAAAAGATGTGCTATCTCTAAAATCTGCTTTGGCGTTAGGGGAATGTTATGTAAGAGGCCTTGTCACAAGTGCTCTAAGGCCACAATCAAAGCCACCATGCTCACACCACCATGCCATTTGCCGTAGGAAGGCAGGATTTTGATATAAAACTGCTCTCCCTGAATCAGCCTATCTGGTCCTCTAGTCTCTTGGTCGTTTTCTGTTCTTCCTCTCCCCCATTGTTTTATTCCGCTCTCTCCCCCCACCCAGTGGGTCGGTTCCCCTGACCCACAAAGCCCAGTGGGTGGTGACCACTATTTATATATGTGTACATACCACGGCGAGATCTGCTAACATAAAGGCTCAGTTATCGCAACATTAGACAAAGAGCAAAGGCAGCCCTTGCTGAGGAGGAGTGAGGCACTGCCTAGAGTTTCAAAGCAGCTGAGATCAGAGGGACAGGAGGGGAGGGGCAAAGAAAAGACAAAGATTGCCAGGCAGAAAGAAATTCGAGGTCTAGTAAGAGAACAAATGCTCAAGAGAAGCCTAGTAGCTAGTACCCAAAGGGGGCAAGCATCACACTGCCCGTCGCCTCCCGTCCCACACGTGCCCATGTGTCAGTGTCATGCCAGCTGCTGCTTCTTGGGTTTTAAAGCCTTTTCCTTGTCCCTTGCCAGGGGTGCTAAACCAACTGTCCTCATTTTCTCTGCTGCCCCCACCCCTTGTGTCAGTCCATCGTTCCCAGTAGCCTCACACTTGGCTCTTGTGTCTGTCCCCAGATGCTCCACTCGCTGCTCCCACTCCAATCCTGACCTCTATTCTAAAGGTTACCTCTTTAATTCCTCATGGTTCTAGATTTGCTTGATAGAACACTGAGAATAAGGCGCTACTTCGAGGCAAATCATCCGCATGGTCATCCGCAACGTGATGTAATCCAATTTTCCCCTGCAACGCTGAGAGAGTCCAGCGTGCGATAATACACCAACCCAGCATTAGGGAAAGATCAAGAAATACTTGCTGTGTATTAAGAATAAAACAGTGGGCTCGTTCCCGTGCAAAAACAAAGAGAACAAACACAAATCCCTCACTTCCACCGAGCTATCAGTTTAATTGCACAAGCACATGCATTCAGTGCTCTGTAACGATTACAACTGTGGAGGGTGTTACAGAGCATGGGGGGGGGGCCAATAGAACATACAGATTAACCTTGTTCAGAAAGGTCAGAGAATACTTCCTGAAGAAAGGGATGTTTTGGATGAGTTTGGGTTGTGTTGTTTTTTTTTTTATCTATCATCTATCTATCTATCATCTATCTATCTATCATCTATCTATCTATCATCTATCTATCATCATCATCATCTATCTATCTATGTCAGCACATGTACAGGTGAGGGGTGTGCGTCAAGGGAGAGGAAAGGTGGAGAGGGAGGAGGGAGAGGGGCAAGCAGACTCCTCTTGCTGAGCACAGAGCCCTCAGGACCCTGAGATCATGACCTGAGCCCAAATCAAGAGTCCGAGTCAGACGCTTTACTGACCAAGCCACCCAAGTGCTCCTGGGTGAATCTTAAATGAGTGAGTTTTCTCTGCAAGGCTTTTCTACATTCTGTTGTCCTGGGAAATTTTTCCTTCCAGGTCATTGAGTAGCTGGTCTCTTCCCAGTTTTCATCTTTTAGTTAACATGTTGCATTTCTAGGGGGGCCTATTGCGATTACTTTTCCTAAATTAGGTCCCCCCTAGTGTACTTGCCTTCACAACATTTGCTTGTTTATTTGTTCGCTATTACCTCCCCAACTCTAATGTAGGCTCCATGAGGACACAGATCTTGTTTCTCTTCTTCACCAGTGTTTGTGCCATACCTTAGGCACTTGGTAAGTGCTTGCTCTGTAAATGCATAAAGCATCACTGAAACAGGGCGTGCAACGCAGGAGATGGTCATGAGCTTGGCATCTGGGACAGGAAGAGGGCAGGATATAAGGGATGTCCACGTCAGACTAAATTTCTCCTGTAGATTATAAAGAATCCCTGAGTGCTTTTCAGCTGGTGATACAATGAGAATCATACTTAAGAAAGGGCACTTTGTTTTTGTTTTGTTTTGTTTTTGGTTTATTTTATTTTATTTATTCATGAGAGACACAGAGAGAGGCAGAGGGAGAAGCAGGCTCCCTGCAGGGAGCCTGATGCAGGACTCGATCCCAGGACCCAGGGCTCATGCCCTGAGCCAAAGGCAGGCGCTCAACCACTGAGCCACCCAGGTGCCCCAAGAAAAGGCACTTTTGGCAGCAGGAAGGGGCATATGATAAAGGCTGGGTCTGGAGGAACAAGATGCAGTTTATTTATTCCTCTGGACTAGGTTTTGAATCTCCCTTTGGAAGCTGCTCCAGGGAAATTGGGCAATCAATCCCTCTTTTCCAGTGGCTTCTTAAGCACTCACTGACTTTGTCATTGACTATATGTATTTCAATTATGACTGAAGCATTATTATTACAGTTTATTAATTTTTTGAAATTTCTCCTAGTTATACATTCAGAAATAAGTGTGTGTATATATATATGTATGTGTGTGTGTCATATATAGACACACATATGTAATAAAACATTATCTTCATAAATGCATATATATTTATAGAGAGAGATACACATATATGAAATAAAACTATCTTCATAAATTTATATATATTTATATAGAGAGAGACACACATATGTAATAAAACTATCTTCATAAATTTATATATATTTATATATACATATATGGACATACATATGTAGTAAAACATTATCGCCATACATTTTTTTATTTTATTTATTTATTTATTTATTTATTTATAATAATAAATTTATTTTTTATTGGTGTTCAATTTGCCAACATACAGAATAACACCCAGTGCTCATCCCGTCAAGGGCCCACCTCAGTGCCCGCCACCCAGTCACCCCCACCCTAAATTTTTTTTTTTTAAGATTTTATTTATTTATTCATGAGAGACACACACACAGAGAGAGAGAGAGAGAGAGGCAGAGACACAGGCAGAGGGAGAAGCAGGCTCCATGCAGGGAGCCCGACTTGGGACTTGATCCCGGGTCTCCAGGATCAGGCCCTGGGCTGAAGGCGGCGCCAAACCGCTGAGCCACCCGGGCTGCCCTATCCCCATAAATTTAAACTCCTTCATTGGAGGGACAATCATGAACCAGAAAAAAGCATTGGAGATCATCTAGTAAATTGCTCGCCAATAGAAATTTACTATAATCCCCATATATAATTTCAAGTTTTCTAGTAGCTCCATTAAATGGTACAAATAAACAGGTAAAATTAATTTTAGTAATACATCGAACACACTGCCATTTCAGCCAGTAATCAATACAGAGTTGCAATGAGATATTTTATATTCTTGTGTGCATGTCTTCAAAACCCGGTGCGTGTTTTAGAGTTAAGCCCACACCCATTTGCACCAGCCCCATTTCATGGGCTCAGAAGCCACATGTGGCTTGGGGTTGCCATAATGGGCGTCACAGAGAAGGCCAAGCCCTCATTGTAGTGATGGGGAAATAAAGGACTCAGAGTAGGTAGTGAAAGCCCAAAGACACACAGTTTTTTTCTCTGCTAATCCTAGCAGCCAGAAGCATGCGGACAAAGAACCCACGCTGGGCAGTATGTTTCGTATTCATAAGGGCATGTCATCTGGCCTTTGACTTTGGCAGGTTCTGAAATGCCCCTGGAGCTTCCTGGCTGACTTCCTTTGAGGCACTCTTTCCAGTGTGACCCCTGATCTTGGATACTAGCTCTCCATCCTGGACGGCTTGCCTAGCGCAGAGCCATCTGTCTGGCAGGTGGTTACTTCTTTGGGTGGCTGCATATCAGCAAGGAAAAGGCAATTCCTTTGGCACTCACTGTCACTCAGGATTTGTAGAAACCATGATTTGCTGGAAAGAATATGCTCTGGGGGACTGACAGGGCTTTCTGTCTTAGGCTTTGGTTTCACAAACAGGAAGTGTCAATTGCAGACGATTGGGCTACCCATTTCAAAATTTAAAATCATTCTACAGCTTTTAGGCAGGGATGTTCTTGGACACCAGTTCAGCGAGTGCGCATACGCTGCCACCCCCGCCGCACACCCACACCCCCGCACAGACTTTCTTCTCTTCACAGGCACAGAGCATTTGTTGCAGTGAAGTTATTCTTGCCTTCAAATGACTGGCTGGGGCTCCTTTCTCGCAGTCGCTGCTCAGCCTCTCCTTGGTTTCTATCTGGGTGGGTGAAGGCATTTATGCTTTAAAGCAAAAAAAATAAAAAATAAAAAAAAAATAAAAAATAAATCAAGGAATAAGAATAAGACAATATATTTCTACCTAGTTTCCCGAACTTGACCATCACGCTATGCATAGATATTGTTTGTACAATTTACCAGGAAAATGGATGAGGCTGGCCTCTAGGATGGGGAGGGACATCACTGAAAGGATCAGTAGATCGGAGCCACCTGTAACTGGCATTCTCTGTCACTCTGGTTAGGAAACTCTGCTTCAAATATATATTAATATGATGACTGATTGATTGATTTACTGATTCCCTTATCCATTCACTCACTTAAAAAATATTTATTGAATGCCTGTGGTGTGTCAGACACTGTCATAAGCATGAGGGACACAATATTGAGCAAGCCAGAGAAGGTATCACCTCCCACTGATCTTAAGAGTCTAGCAATGGAGTATAGAAAGGTGATTGAAAAAACTAGACACAGTGATTTTAAATATTAGTAACTGGGGGTCCCTGAGTGGCTCAGCAGTTTGGCGCCTGCCTTTGACCCAGGGCCTGATCCTGGAGACCCGGGATCGAGTCCCCCATCGGGCTCCCTGCACAGTGCCTGCTTCTCTCTCTGTTTGTGTCTCTGCCTCTCTCTCTCTCTCTCTCTGTCTGTCATGAGTGAATAAATAAAATCTTAAAAATAAATAAATAAATAAATATTAGTAAATACTATGAAGCTTAAAAAAGCTTTGGATAATGGAATTTTTTCCATTCCATCTTTTAGAAATGGCAAACTTTTTTAGAAATGGCGAAGTCCCGAGTAGGAAAATTTGAGCTCATACCTGAAAGATCTGAAGGGGGGTAGTGCTACAAAATCCCACAGGAGAAATGTTACCCGAGAAGGAACAGCAGACAGTAAGGCTCAGAGCCCACCTGAAATGAGGAACAAAACAAGAATGTACGTTCTTACAACTTCTACTCAACATTGTACTTGTAGTACTAGTGAAGACATTCAGGTAAGACAAAGTAATAAAAGGCGTCCAGGTAGGAAAGTCTGAACTGTTCCAACCCACAACATTTCTTACTCCAAATATGTGGTCCTCCCCACACCCCCCTCCACCCCGCCAATTCTCCAAATCTCTAGACACCAATGGGAATGTCCTACAATTCAATTCAATTCTGACACTATCTACCCAGAGCTTGCACAGACCCCACAGGTTAAGGGCTTAGACCCACAAGACTACTCCCACTTTAGACTCCAGTCTCACATCCCCAGTTACTACCTGTACTTCTGACTGAGCACACAAGGGGTTCCCATGACCCCTCCTTGGATTCCCTGATTTACTAGAACAACTCACAGAATTCAGGAAACTCTTTTCCTTGCTGTAACTGGTCTATTATGAAAGATACTGCTCAGAAGCAGCCAAGTGGAACAGATACATGGGGCAAGTTATGGGGGAATGGGTGTAGAACATCCAGGCCCTCTCTGAGCATGTCGCCCTCCACATCTTGATGTGCTCACCAACTCAGAGGCTCCTGAACTCCCATCATGTACGGGTTGTTTGAGGGTTTCATTTCATAGTTAGAATGAAGTCATTGGCCAATGGTGATTGACTACATTTCCAACCCCTCTCCCCTCCGAGATAGGGGGGTAGGGCTGAAATTGCCAACTGTCTAATCATGCCTTGATTTTTATGGCAGCCAGCCCCGGTTCTGAATCTATCTGGGGGCCATAAGCCACCAGTCGTGTAAAAGACATTCTTATCACTCCAGAGATTCCAAAGGTTTTAGGAGCTCTGTGACAGGATGTAGAACAAAGGCCAAATATATTTATTTTTATTATGTCACAGAAAGGGTGAAATGAAACTGTATTTCAGTATGACATGATTTTGCACGTAGAAAATACTTGGAATCCCCATAAAGCTGTTAGAACTAATGAACAAGTTCAGCAAGTTTGTGGGATACAAATCAGTATACAGAGAGCTGTGGTGTTTCTGTACACTAGCAATGAACAGTCAAAAAAAAATTAAGACATTAGCTCAAAGTACAAAAGTATGAAAAGGAGGAAAATGCTGAGGAATAAATTAAAAGAAGTCCAAAACCTCACAGCATATTATTGAGAGAAATTAAGTAATACCAAAATAAATGAAAAGTGACCCCATGTTCGTGGGTCGGAATACGCCCCAAAATGATCTCCACATTCAATGCAACCCACTCGGCCCAGCTGCCTTATTTTGCAGATATGGACAGGCTTGTATGGCGTCCCTCAGGTGATGGTTCGGAGGACTAAAATTTGAAAAACACTGCTCTGTAAAAAAGTAACAGGGTGTTTCAGTCCTTATAAGTCAATTTCTGCAAGCGTCAAAGTCTATTGTAAAGTCCAATTGTGAGAACCACAGGGGTTTTGTGATTAAGGTGTTAAAGGCAATGGCTTTTTCCAGGACTTTCAGTAAATCATCTCTTGTAGTTCTCCATCTGCAATAAGCTCGGCCTTGACCGTGCATTTCAGTTGGGGTATGCCCTTGAGTCCTCCCACATCAAGTAGCATTACATATTAGATGTCCTCCCTTCAGAATTCTGTTCAGAATCTTTGTTGTTCTTGGTCTTTTCTGAAGTTCCTTTCTAATATTCTGTGTTCATACTGCAGAAGATACACTAGCTATGGTTTTGTCTAATAAGCAGGTTTTAACATCATTCTTTGTTTCCTTTGGGAACCTGCTGTCTGAATCCATGTGGAACTTACAGGGCGTTCGATCATGGGAATCGTCCCCTCCAGCCACAGAGAAGGGCATCACAGAGGTTAGACTGATCATCCTACTGCTATCCCTGGTTATTGTTGAGTAATGAGTGTGCATCACCAATTGGGACAATGAGCATCCATACCAGCATTTTTCTTCCTGAGATAACTAAACTAATGGTCTCTTTCATCTGAGGGCACCGAGCTTTGAAAGTATGAGTCTGAGGTTAGCTGTGGCCTTCTTGACACCTGAGCAGTTTTAGAGGTGAGGAGTACTTGCCCCTCACCTGTCTCTGGAAATGAGTTTTAAGGGGACCGCATAGCTGTCTTAATTTGTGTCCCTTATAGTCTGGTCTAATTCTCATTAGCACCAGGGAACCCATGAGGCAAGGTCACTGTCCACTGGTGAGCCAAAATAAAGGCATTTTTATAGGGCTGTTTATATGTCCTCAGCTTGTGGTGAGGATCCATAAAAGTTTCTTGTAGACTTGAAGGATCCTATCCATGTTATCTTTGGTTTTACGTATAGGTGTCCCTATAGTCGTAATGGAGTTTAGGAGAGAGAAATTATAGGTATTAGAAGATGCCTCGGGGCACATGCCTTTGTTCTGACCACCACCTACCTGCTTTTCAACATTCTCTCCCTACCTTTCTACATTACACTTTGCCCTGGAAGGCAGCCCTTGATGCACTGTGTCATGAGTTCTCCTTTTTTTTTTTTTTAAGATTTTATTTATTTTTTCATGAGTGACACCAAGAGAGAGGCAGAGACACAGGCAGAGGGAGAAGCAGGCCCCACGCAGGGAACCCGATGTGAGACTCCATCCTGGGACTCCAGGATCACGCCTTGAGCCAAAGGCAGACGCTCAACCACTGAGCCACCCAGGCATCCCCATGGGTTCCCTTTTGCCCTTGACTTCAGTTGAGTGTCCCACTGAGGGTCCACCGCAGGAGATATAAAGGAAGGAGATGAGATCAGTTTATTTCCTGGATCCTTTCCTCTGAGGCCCCTCAATCTATTAGATCCCTTTACCAAAGGTCTCTGTTCCTATTATATTGACCCTTCCTGCCCAGTACCCTCCTTTTGAGTACTGGTGACCATTCCCCTCCACACCTTGCCAATCTGTTGAGTTCTAGTGATCACTCCTACTGTCACTTACCCCGGGTTACTTCACTTTCCTTTATGATCTGCCTCTGTTCCACCTACAATTTTGTAAGCCCTTCTTTTTAAAGTAAACCTTCTTCAGATTATCTGGATTTGAGTGTGTCATCTGTATTCTGTGGGACTCTGATGGACACAGTCCTCATAAAGAAAAGTGCAGATAAGGATCTTCAGAAATGTGGCATGCCTGAGGAACTCATGGAATCACACTGCCATAAAGGTAGCCCCAAGTACAGAGAATGGGAGACTGGGATCACCATCACCGGCTTAGTATTAGTCAGGCAGAGAGATTCCGACTCCACTACCTCGCTTCCCTGGCCCTACTCTAATCCCAGTTGGAATATAAACCTTAATTAACAGATTGGGGAAGAGGTATAGAAAGACAAGGTGGGGAAGGAATATACCCCTTTCACTGACTTCAGGGGGAGGACAGGTGTGTTAACGTTATATCAAATTTGGAGTTTTAATTTTTTAATTTTTTTTAAAGATTTTATTTATTCATGAGAGACACAGAGAGAGAGAGAGAGAGAGAGGCAGAGACATAGGCAGAGGGAGAAGCAGGCTCCTCGAAGGGAGCCCGATGTGTGACTCGATCCCGGGACTCTGGGACCAAGCTCTGAGCCAAAGGCCAACGCTCAAACACTGAGTCATCTAGGCGTCCCAAATTTGGAGTTTTAATTATTACATGGAGGCCAATGTTTCCATTTTTCTCAGGGGACCTGTTGGACATAATGATTAAAAAAGAAAAATGTCTTTGAGGACTGCACCATTTTTTTTCTTCCGAGTTAGAAGAAGAAATAACCAAGCTAAATAAATATAAAGGTTCAATGAAAATATAAAATAATAACAAATGGGCTTTGTGATGAGTTTATGCTCATTTAAGGTGATGGATACTTAAGTTACATAAAGCTGTACCTGCTTGTCAATGAAAAAAGAGTTTCTTATCCTCTTTGGGCAGTAATGCGATGCTTTTCTTTTACCAAGAGTTGACCCTGCTGAACCACTTCGATGCTTACTAGACAGAGATGTTTTTGAGATTGCCAAGCAGTTATTACTTGTAAACCTGGGCTAATGCATCATGAGGGGCATAAACACGGTTTCCTTACCATGATGATTCAGTGCCATTGTTGGAAGTGACTGAGTTACAAAGACCACATGGTAGTTGGCCTCATTCTGTTCTTTGGCCATAAATAGTTAGGTGGGTATATCCCAACCTGTGGGTTCCCCAGGGTTGCAGCCCTGGGGCGTGGGATATGGAACATACCAGAGAAGAGCCAAAGTCAAGATGGAGTACATGATACCTCATGCCGCATTTCAGGGGCAGGGGTAGGGTAAGGATTATGTGAAAGGACAAAATTTGAGATTGGTGACTTGGACAGTTCATCTTAGGCAAGTGTAAAGTGTGAGTCTGGTTAGGTGGTCTAGGAAGCTGTTTTGTGAGGAGGGCAGGAGCACTGCCTTTTACGTGACACGCTTACCTAGAGTGGCAAAAAGAAACACGACTCCTAAAAGGAGCTATTGGTGGATGAACAGCAAGAGATTGCAGATTAATCTATGAATGACATTTCTTCATCCACCGTACGTGGCTTGACGAACTTTGTCTCATTCTATACAATTTAGGCTAACCATTGATTTGTTGTTTTATTATTGATGTCTTCTAGCCTGACGTATTCTCCAGAGTCCTTTAGGCAGCTGGCTTCACAGTTTTCCATATGGCAGAGTCTTGGTGAGCTACAGATCTCCTTGGGGACTAAGATTAAGCAGACATTTCATTATATGACAGGTATGCACCGCTGAGATCCTTGCTTCACGATTATAATTAATATAATTGGTCCGTCAGAGGTAGCTGAAGTGAAGGAAAATAATGCTATGCACATGCGGGGGTGCTTCTCTAAAGGCTTTTTCTCCTTCGACACCTGAACCTAGTCGTTGCATGGGTCTTCTCTGGGTTTGGATTCTTCTATTTCCTCTGTGTCCCACGTTCTGGCAACTATTGATTGGCCCTCTGGTTCTGTTGCTGCTGCTCATCCCTAATTGATTTCACATAAATATGAATTTGAGTTCATTCACTTGTCCATTTTCAAGCGTGGAATGCCTGCCTGTAGGTAGCATGACCTTCGGACGAGCAACTCTCAAGGTAATCACTCAGGCACACTGGTAATAGGCCAGTCAACCAATACATTCATGCAGACTACTGCATTATTTTGTAAATATTTGCATCTAATTTTAAAAATTGGCATTATAATTAATAGTACTGATTTACTCATTCCAATGGAATTTATTGTGTTGGTTAATTATTAGCAGCTGTTATATCCAGTGATACACAGGAAAGGGGCACAGCTGACATTTATCTTTATTAAATATCAATTATACACAAACACACACAAAGTAACACACATATATATATATCAAGTAATATGTAAGTACACATATATATTTTTCATCAAGTATATTTTAATCAGTTTCATTGAGATATAAGTTTCCATAAAATGAATCCATATATTTAAGCTTTACAATTTGAGGACTTTGACAAATGTATACAGTCCATTTGGCTGTCACCATACTAAAAATATAGTTCCATTTTCTCCCGAGGTTCCCTCCTCAACTTTCTGCTGTCATCCAACTTTCTAGGCTCTGGTAATCCTAGATCTGCCTTCAGCAACCATAGTTTTGCCTTTTCTTCAATTTCACGTGAATGAAATCATACAGTGGTTAGAGTTTTGTGTTTGGCTTCTTTCACTTCTATTCCTTTTGAGCTTCAACCATATGGCTACGTACGTCAGTTCCTTTTCATTTCTGAATTGTATTCCATACAGTAGAGTACACAACTGGTTTACCTATTCATTACTTGGTGAACATTTGAGTTCTTCTCTGTCAGTGGTTTACCTATTCATTTTTTAGGTTTCCTTTCAAAAAGAAATTTTTAATTCGGATAAAGTCATATGTATCATGTAAAAATGTTTCTTACTTTTGTATATCCTTTCTAAGGAGTGTTTTTCCTCTACAGGGTCACAGAGGTTTTTATCCAATATTTTCCCTAGAAGTTTTGTAGTTCTAGTTCTTCTATTTAGGTCAATGATACATTTCAATTTCATTTTTATATATGGCTTGGGGTAAACATACATTAATATTATATATATGCATATATGTGTATCTATACATATCTATATTCCACTTATCTATACATACATATATTTATAAATATTTGCATACAGATATCCAATTTTCCAGCCACTTTTTTGAAAATAATCCTTTCCCTGTTTATATTTTTAATTTTTTAAAAGATTTTATTTATTTATTCCTTTTTTTAAAAGCCCTCTTTATTATTTTTTTAATTTTTATTTATTTATGATAGTCACACAAAGAGAGAGAGAGAGAGAGGCAGAGACACAGGCAGAGGGAGAAGCAGGCTCCATGCAACGGGAGCCCGACGTGGGATTCGATCCCGAGTCCCCAGGATCGTGCCCTGGGCCAAAGGCAGGCGCTAAACTGCTGCGCCACCCAGGGATCCCTATTTATTTATTCCGACACACAGAGAGAGGCAGAGACATAGGCAGAGGGAGAAGCAGGCTCCCTGTGGGGAACCTGATGGCAGGATTCAATCCCAGGACGCTGAGATCACGACCCAAGCGAAAGGCAGACACACTCTACCACTGAGCCACCCGGGTGCCCCTCCTTTCCCTGTTTAATTGTCTTAGCACCTTTATCAAAAATAAACTGACCATCTATGTGTAGTTCTTTATCTAAAACTTTTCTTCTGCTCCATTGATCTGTACATACATACTTATGCCAACACTATACTATTTGGATTACTGTGTTTTGTTTTTTATTAAGAGAGGGAGGCGGGGAAGAGTAGAGGGAGAGGGAGAGAGAAAATTTTAATTAGGCTCCAAACCCAGCATGGAGCCTGATGTGGGGCTGGATCTGACGACTCTGGGACAAAATCAAGAGTTGGACGGATGCTTAACTGACTGAGCCACCCAGGCACCCCAGGATTACTGTGGTTTTTAAAGTAGATCATGAAATTGGACAATATGAATTATTCTATTTTTTTTTTTAGTTATTCTATTTTATTCTTTATTTTCCCTATCATTTTGGTTATTCTAGATCTTTTGCATTTCAACAATCATTTTATAATTAGCTTGTCAAATTCTAAAACAAAGCTACCTGGGATTCTGTTTGGTTGTTGGAATCTATTGTTCAATTTGGGGACAAGCTGACATTGGACACAAAATCTGAATGATGCAATGGAAACAGTGAATTCCTGGTTGTTGCAAGGGAATATGAGAAAAGGGAGATTTGGTGATATCCTGAGTTGTATGTGGGGGTAACTTCTGGATGATAAGGAATATCCTGCGATAAATAGACTCTGCAAAACCTGAACGTTGATGTAGGCTGGTTTACTTTTGATAATCTTTTATTCTGAGTTGAATATTCAGTGCTAATAGTAGTTTCCTTCTCTTAGGCATTTGGGAACAGTAAAGCAAGGGAATCAGTTTCATGGTGATGTTACAAATGTGGGTTAGAGTATAAGCCATACTGATAGCCATGTCTACAGGCACATAGTTCTGTGAGCCTCACTTAAATTCTGCTTGTCTTCAAAGGCAAGAAGCCTAACGCTATGGTAAGAGCCAAGGGCCTAACATCCCAAGCCTTGGTTCACAATCACTGTGGAATAGATAGTGGCTGAAGGAAAACATTGGATCTCTTAGTCTGGTGCATTGGCATGGATCATCTGCTACTGTATATTTCCTAGGGTCTGCATCTATTAGAAGGTACAGTTTTAGACTTTCTTTTTTAAAATATTTTATTTGACAGAGAGAGAAAGAGGAGGTAGAGTGGCAGGCACAGGGAGAGGCAGAAGCAGGGAGCTGATGTGGGGCTAGAGCCCAAGACCATGATCTTCGATCATGACCTGAGTCGAAGACAGATGCTTAACCAATGAGCCACCTTGGTGCCCCAAGACTGTACTTCCTTAAACAGATATTCACAAAGGGGAAGAGCATCATGTGTCACTGTAGATCCAAGCTAAAGCTCTGTCCAACTGGAGTATAGAAATGGAAGTGAAGGGATACTGTATATCCATTACACACATTCTTCTCAAGTAAAAGAGAGATGAGGTGGATGACCAAGTTCTTGTTGTATCCTGATGAGCCATAATGGAACCAGTCAAGAACTGGGGCTCAAATAAGATTTTTCTCAGGCTGCTTCGGGCTAGATATTAGTGTTCCTAATAGAACTTTCGTTTTATGAAGGACATGGGTTGTGGAATGTAATATAAATTTAAAACAAATGAGCTTCCACCAGCAGATTTGGTATTTCTTGAACTTTTGAGCCCTGTAGACATGTTTCAGAGTGAAGGCGTTTGTGTATATTTCAACAGGCAAAAACTAAATCCCTCCAGGTAGAGCTTCCTGGTTTTGAGTTTGCCTTTGGAGGTTCAGAGCACTGTTTCACAAACAATATAGCCCTGATCAGCACATATAAGCTCATAGGAACTTATAGGAAGGCACTTGGTTGATTCTGTGACTGATTGAATCACACCAGCTTATGCCACAGAAATTTGGCCAATGAGATGATGAGAATCTAGGGGGAAAGTGGAGGCATATTGTTGCTTTTGATTCTCAAAGGCATAGTAGGTCATAGATTCTCACTACAGGGGCATAACTTACTCATATACAAGCATTCAAAAGCTGCTGCTGAAGACCATACTAAGGACAAAACTTCCACCATTACTATGATTCAGAGCCAACTGAAAGTACCAAATTCATTGGCATAATCACATTCAAATTGGAGTTTGATTTCAATCAATCCTACTGGAATATGAGGAGAAATTGCTCCTTGATATAAGCTGGTCATCATTAGGGATAGATAAATGATCAGAGGGCCACAGGCTCCACCTCCAGTATGTGATTTGGGCCTACATGGTGGTCTCTGCAGGGCAGCCTGGCACTGAACAGTCATTGAACCTGAACTCTTCTTTCATCATTAGAATTTGTAAGAAACATTTGGAGATACTCCGCAAGCTAATGTGCCAATTCCAGTTTGTTGCCGGCCATTGGAAATCCAAATGGATGCAAGTGGTGCCCTTTTGTGCAATGAATCCATCTTGTTCAAAACTCCAAAGGGCAAAATTAATATTGTTGGGCTGAGGCCATTTTTGAAATAATGTTTCCTCAGCCTCGTGTCTTAGTCCATTCCATAACAAAATGCCACAGACTTGATAGCTTTCAAACAACAAATTTATTTTCCACAGCTCCGTAGGCTGGGAAGTTCAAGATCAAGGCACGTGCATGGGAACAATCCAGTGAGGGCTCTCTAGCTCATAGCTGGTGCCTTCTTGCTGTGTCCTTCTGTGTAGAAGGCGAATAGGAATCACATTGGGCAGTAGGATTTCAGCATATGAATTTGGGGGGTCATATTCAGACAATAGCACCTCAGTAATCTGTGATATCTTCCAAATATTTGCCTGTGAACTTCAATCCTCTCAAAATAGCATATGATATAAACAGGTTAGCCTTATTAAAGCACAGTCCATATTTTAATGATTAAATATGATTTATTTCTAAAAACTCCCTTAGGCCCAGGACTACTCTGTGGAAAAAAAGATTCGAAAATCCTTCTGATAAGAACCTTAAAAGAAGATAATTTTCCGTTCCTTCTTTCCTTCCCCCCTTCCTTTATTCTTTCCTTCCTTCCTTCCTTCCTTCCTTTTTCTCCTTTTCTTTTTTCTTTCCTTTTTTCTCTTTTCTTTCTACTTTAACAAAAGTAGCTATTAGAGTATTAAGCATATACTATACTCTAAGACTTATAATAAATTTTTGTCTTTAATCATGACTTTGTAAGAAATATATTACTATTACTATTTCTATTTTTATAGATGAAAAAATGCAGTGTCGAAGAGGCTAAGACATTTGCCCCAGGTCACAGAGCTAATATAGGCGCATTTACAGATCGTGCTATACAATGTAACTGTTATCCTTTTGGTACCTGATTACTTGGCTCTTGGATACCTACTACCCATAAGGCCTTACACTGAGCAATAGAGGACACAGAGATTTATCAAAAACAGACTCAGTCCTCTAGAGGCTCAGAGCCTGGTGAGTGAGAACAGATGTGGTCAAAAATAACCAAAAAAAAAAAAAAAAAAAAAAAAGAATTAAGTTAGAAGTGTCAAGTGAACTATAAGAAGGACGTAACACCATGGGAGGCTAGATGTTTTCCATGAAAGGCTTTGTGGGATACAGGGATTTGAACTTAATCTTGAATGAGGTTAAGGGCTTAGATGTGCAGTGGTGGGGGTGTGTACAAGGCATTCAGAAAAGAAGAAAAATAATGGGTTTTGATATCTTTTCACTCTAGTGAATAGGGATTCTTGGTTTCTGGTTGAGATGTGCTTCTTTTGCTTCCCCAGATCCAGTCTTAGCCCTTCTCTATTGGCCTGTGCTGCAGAAGTCTGACCTGTGTTACCAACATCCCTAGAATCTTGTGAGTTCCTGTTGGGTTGGGCCATTGGGCAGCTCTGATAGTAGATCTGAGGAAAAGAGGGGAGTTAACTTACTAATTCCCCTAGGAGTATCTCCTGCCAAAAGGAGTCGCTTTGAATCAGTATATCCAAAACCAAAGGTCACGATGCCTCCCAAAGAAATTAAACAAGATTTTGTGTTCCCCTCTACCTCCAAATTCATAAAGTATCACTTTGAAGTGATTTTAATTATCCCATTTTGAGTGTATCCTCTCTTCTCTGTTACGACCCTATCTAAAAACCTTCCTGCTACTGTTCACCCTTTTTTCCTATAAGAGAGGTTGCATCCTTGCTATTAAGGAAACTGTAGTATTCGATTTCTTTTATTTATTTCTGAGCTTTACTTATTGATTTATTGTCGGTGTTTTTCTACAATGTAGATGCCAGACCAGTGCAGCTGATGCATTGCTGTGACTCTATGGACCATGGGGATACCATGAGCAATGTCTAGCATGAAAAAGTACTGTCAAAAAGTGGTTTCTTCAACATAAACTTGGTGCCATTTTTTTTTAAGATTTTATTTATTCATTCATGAGAGACACAGAGAGAGAGGCAGAGGCACAGGCAGAGGGAGGAGAAGCAGGCTCAAGGCAGGGAGCCTGATGCGGGAATCGATCCTGGGACTCCAGGATCACGCCCTGGTCCAAAGGCAGGCGCTAAACAGCTGAGCCACCCAAGGATCCCAATTGGTGCCATTTCTTAACAACACTGCCAATTTCATGAGTGTCTGTGGATAGTATGGGCATTCTGCATCCCTCTCTATAGGTAGGAAATACAGAGGGAGGCTGATTGTATATTCCTTCTTTTCTCTTGCATTACCCTGGATCCAGAAGATGAGTTTTATGGAGATCCAACATCAGCATATACTTATCTGTTCCTGAATCCCGAGCGAACAGGAGATTGGCACTCCCTCCAAGTCCCATTGGGTAGCCATGATGGTTTCTCCTCTCCATGCCACCATATGAAGGCCTAGCATGACCTGGTAGGACATCAAAACAGGCTCTGTCCCTGCTTCGTGACCCCTAATGCTTTCCCACAGTGGGGTCATGAAGCAGGGTAGCAGATGTGGCATAAGCTCAATTCCTCAGCTCCTCTCAGTGTCTGTGGGAGCTATATGGTAGCATTCATGGTACAGAGATCATGGTACCAATTAAAGAGAGAGGAGTATCATCTAGTTTTGGTAAACTCCATCTCTTTGCCAAAACGATCAGCGTGAGAAACACTCGTCACTCTCCGCGGACTCCACGAACCTCATCTCTACTTAGCCATATGCATTTCTCCTGTTCAAATGACTGCAGAAAGGAGGCTTTCTGGTTGTACACAGGTGTGTGTGCAATGAAAGCAGGAGCATATGCAGGACTTGACCAGGGCCCTTTTGTTACTAGTTCTGCTGCTGGCTTGGCTCCATCTCCTGCTTCTCTCTCTATTAGCTCATTCTTTGGCTTCCACCTCAACGGCCTTTCACTATGAGCTATTTACCTAGTCCTTCTTTTTATCATTAATGCCCACTCATTATATTCCTCCATTTATAGGAGCCCCGACCCGTGTGAGAAATGTCTCCATTGAAAATCCCTGCTTTGAGAATTGATAAAGCTGCCTTGGATTTGAAGTTTAATAGATCTCTTTTGAGTGAATACATTGCAAGTGGTCTTCGGTCTCTGAACCTTTCCTGAGTTTCCTTATAGGTAAAGTGGAGGTTGGTCCCATCTTCCTCAAGAGTCATTACGCTAAATCTGGAAAGAATCGCACAAGTGTAAGCCATGACTATTTTTCTACTCTACTACTTGTCCCGTCCGTGGTTTTATCACAGTTTTTGGTAATTGGCTTGTTTTTTCTGTCTCTTCCTCTAGAGTCTAATGTCCATGAGGACAGAAACTTTGTTCATTTGAGTTCATGACTGTCCACCCAGCATCTAACGTGTAATTGTTCCAGATCTGCTGCTCCTTAAATATTTGAATTAGGCTATAATTGCCTGAGACAGCAACTGCATTTTCATACCCAACAGCACAATTCTCTATTTCATAGTTGTAAAACTTGACACCGACCAGTGCTTGAGAAAATATAACCCTGCGTCACCCTCACTCAAGCACCTCCCTTTTCCTTTAGAGACATTTCATAAACATCCTGGTAACTGAGCCTGAGATAGGCAGGAAAATGTGTGAATCTGTGATAAATCTGTGCTTGCAGGAAGATGGTAATAATAGGCTCCATTCCTTTAACTGCCCATCTCCAGTATCAGTGGATAGAAATGCATCAGAGAAGAAATATCTGCTCTATTCCTGCTACAACTAAGCTATTATGTTTAGAAAATTCAATCTGGCAGTCCAAACCTGCAGCTGATTTTTGTATGGTGTCCTAAGATATACTTATCTAGAAATTAGCTATTGTACTGCTTCCTGCAGCTTGCCAGGTAAGATCGCAGTAGAGGACAAATGGAGGGCATTGGCACCAGAATCCCTCCATTATGCTGGCTATTAAAACAAATGGGAGACAGGATTTCGGTGCACAGTGCTCGCTGAGATGCTTTTTACCAGCAAGGAAATCCCAGATAAAACACGGTGAATGTTCAAACTTGTGAATGCTATGCTGGGCAGAGATCTGTCATAAAAGAAAGACCACAGATGCATTACATTTTGGGCAATGTACTATACTGATTTTTACATATGTCATTTTGTTGTTTCTGTTGTTCATTTCTGTGCCTCCGCATGCCACCCCACTTGTCATTTTCCTTAAGGTTAGTCCCTTGGCTGACTTTTGTCAAATGAGTGGCTTGTCGAAGAACAAGTGTCAATGAAGCCCCCATAGAGGGAACCCACGAAGTGTAGCACGAAGTAGGCATTTGATAGGTCTTTATTCAGTTGAGGATCAATGATGCACAAGGCTCTTTCTGGGGAGGAAACGACTTCAGAAACCTGACTTGGTAGCACCCAAAATGGCTGGTCTCCCATGGGTAGACTCACAGACCGTGAGGTCGAAACCAGTATGCCAGTTAGTCCCTTATTACATTTTATGACCTTGTCAAAGGGCCAAAGCTCTCTTGTCCCTAAGTTAACACATATTTTAGGTACACCTGTGGGAGAAGTCAAATGAAATTCAGAAGTTCGCATCGTTGGCAAGAAATTAGAAGAAGATGTATAAGGGGATCCCTGGGTGGCTCAGTGGTTTAGCGTCACCTTCGGCACAGGGCGTGATCCCGGGGTCCTGGGATTGAGTCCCACATTGGGCTCCCTGCATGGAGCCTGCTTCTCCCTCTGCCTGTGTCTCCGCCTCTCTCTCTCTCTCTGTCTCTCATGAATGAATAAATAAAAATCTCTTAAAAAAAAAAAAGAAGGGGTATAGCAAAATAACTACATCAGGTACGAGCTTACCACCGCAGTACAAAGGCAGCGTCCATGGTAGCCATCTTGGAGCCATCTTGAAGGAGCCCATTCTCCTTCCTGGGCTGTGCTCCAATGGACATAGAGGATTTTTCCTTGATAACTGTATTAATTATCTATCCTTGCTTAACCAACCATATAAACTTAGTGCCTTAAAAACAATACACTACTTCACAGTGCCTGTGAGCCAGGAATCTGAGCACAGCTTAACTGGGTCCTCCAATCAGGGTCTCAGGAGGCTGCAAAGCATGTGCTGACTGCGCTGGGTTCCTTTCTGGAACGTAGGGTCCTCTTCTAAACTAACGTGGTTGTGGCAAAATCAGTTCTTTGAGGTTGTGGGAGTGAGTTTCCCTTTTCTTCATCGCTGTCAGCAGAGGGACTGTTTCCAGCTCTTCGAAGCCTCCCGCAGTTCCTCACCACGTGTCCCTCGCACAGCGTGGCCCTTTGCTTCTTCAAGGCCAGCAGAAGAAAACTCCTCCAACCTGCTAAGGCAGAGCCTTATGTAAAGTAGCAAATGCAAGAATGACAATCCCGTCACTGTTGGTAAGTCAATTAACCAAGTGAAGCACTTGTCTTATCCTGTTCCCAGGCCCTGTCCATACTCAAGGGGAGGGTTTCTACAGCGTGTGTCCACCAGCGGGCTAGAATCTTGGGGACCAGCTCAGTGATCTTCCACCTACGGCCCTTCTCCCTTCCCTGTGTAGGAGAGCTTAGTGCAGTGGTTCTTTCCTCTGACTGTAGCCTGGACTCATTTTGAGGATTTTTTTTTTTCCAAGTGCCAAAGCTCAGAGTCGACCTTAGGATTCAGATCCAGTATATTTGAGGCAGAACAGAGGCATTTGTATTTTCCAGCCCCATAGGTGATTCCGATGACAGGCTGGTGACAAGCCACTTGAGTTTCCTGTTCAAGTTACAAAATCCGATCCACATGTATCTGAGTTGTGATTTTTGACTCCATAATTCACTAGCTGTATGACGTTGGGAAAAAAAAAAATCACTCGATCATCCTAAGCCTTGATTGCCTAATCTGTAAAATGGGAGGGATAAGAAGAGGGCCTTGATTGATAGTTGTCACACAAAGATTTTAATCAAACCTGTGCAGAGCACGTACCGCATATGCTTGGTGCATTGCAGGTGGTCCATTAACACAGTTATTATCATTTGGTGGCTGACATACCCGCCTTCTGACCCCGAAAGCTCTCCAGCCTTGTCTTAGTCACCTATTCTGTTTCTTTAGGGAGTCTTTGCAGACTGCTGATCTTTCCTGTCCTGGGTTGTTCTGGAGTTGTGTTAGCTTAATTCACGGTAGGTGATCTTGTATCTGTCCATGTCCTGGACATAGGGGCAGAGAGAGTAGGCGATTGTAGCCCAAGAGCGTGGTCGTCGGGCATGGCTGACAGCCTCTAGCTGTTCTCACCTAGTTGTTCACGACACGTGGGCCTGCCTTTCTATGTCCATCTCCGCCTAGTATAAGGGTATTGAGCATTTGTGTGGACAGTAGAAGAAATTTCCTCTTCACATACTAATTGATTTTTTTTTCCCCCTCTCATCACTGTCTCCAGGTCAGACCAAGAGAAAGCCTGCCCTGACTTACCAACAATATAAAATCTTGCTGTATTGAAATAATCCAAAATGCAGTTGCGCTTAGATCAATATTCCGCTCAGATGTAAGGCAAAAGATTTTCACCCTGTGAAAGTCAATTTTCAAACACTTAACAAAGTATAAATTCCTTTCAAAGGCATTGCCTAACAGTGCCATTCCCTTGTGTGGGGTCTCAATAAATACTTATTGACTGACAGAGTTTTTGACTGTGTGGAGCCCATACTAAAAAAAAAAAAAAAAAAAAAAAAAAAAAGAAATCTCTCTCAATCTCTATATTCCAGTGTTCTCTTCTGGCTAGAAGTCATGTTGGGATCTCTCTACCGATGTTGGAAGTGTGAGACGTTAAGTCAGGATAACAGGAATGGTGCCATACTAGACACCAGGTAGCGGAGACCTAGGTTGTAGCATCTCCTAGGTGGCTCAAAATAGGGGATGTTCCTTAACCTCTCAGAACTGTTTTTGTTGTTGTTGTTGTTGTTTTGTCTTTTGTTTTAAGATTTAATTTATTTGAGGGGATCCCTGGGTGGCTGAGCAGTTTAGTGCCTGCCTTTGGCCCAAGGCATGATCCTGGAGTCCCATGTCGGGCTCCCTGCGTGGAGCCTGCTTCTCCCTGCGTGGAGCCTGCTTCTCCCTCTGCCTGTGTCTCTGCCTCTCTCTCTCTGTGTCTCTCATGAATAAATAAATAAAATCTTTATTTATTTATTTATTCATTTATTTATTTATTTATTTATTTATTTATTTATTTATTTATGATAGTCACAGAGAGAGAGAGAGAGAGAGAGAGGCAGAGACACAGGCAGAGGGAGAAGCAGGCTCCATGCACCGGGAGCCCGACGTGGGATTCGATCCCGGGTCTCCAGGATCGCGCCCTGGGCCAAAGGCAGGCGCCAAACCACTGCGCCACCCAGGGATCCCAATAAATAAAATCTTTAAAAATATTAATAATAATTTATTTGAGAGAGAGTAAGAGCCAGAGAGATCATAGACGGAGACGGAGAGGGAGAAACCGACTCACTGCTGAGCAGAGAGCAGGATGTTTGGCTCGATCCCAGCACCCTGGGATCATGAACTAGGGTCAAGGCAGATGCTTAACCAACTGAGACACTCAGGTGCCCCATGTTTTTTGTTCTATAAAACGAGAGAAGTGCTTCCCGCCTAACGAGTGCAGAAGAGTAATGGGAAACTTAAATGATAGCAAGTTTGTGAAGTTCTTGGGGAGATTTTTGTTGTGGTGGTTTTTTAGGGTTTTATTTATTTATTTGAGAGAAAGAGAGAATGAGCATAAGCTGCAGGGAGGGACAGAGGGAGAAACAGGCCCCCCAGTGAGCATGGAGCCGGATGCCAATGCTGGGCTCAGATCCCCGGACCCTGGGATCATGGTCTGCGAGGAAGGGAGACACTTAATTGACTGAGCAACCCAGGCCCCCATCCTTTTGGATTGTCAAACACTCTAAGCATCTGCCCCAAGCTGCTTCTGATGGACATGATTGATTGAAGAGGGCGCAGTAATCTTGCTGATTTTAGGGGAGCTTCCAGTATATGCTATAAATACCCTATGGCTGATTTTTTTTCTAGCGAGCCAAACTGAGGCTAGAGGGAGTCGAGATCATTTCAAACACGTATCAACCACACATGAGCATATGCTCTTCTTTGACCATGTTTGACTCTAAGATGGTAATTTGCCATCATACACAAAAGGCTGGTTGGGGGTATATTTGGGACCTGTAGAACCCTTGATGGGCCTCTCTTATGTCAGAGAGAACGCTGTGCTTCCACAAATACGTCTTTTATTCCTTGGGACCCAGAAAGACAATGCTATCCTGCATGCCCACCTTGTTCTAGGAGGGACCATGTGACTAAACTCCGGCTAATAAAATATGCATGTATACTGCTTCCACTTCTGGCTTCTCAAATCCTCTGTGTCCTCCTCCACGCACTTGCTTTCCACCACCTCTCCTGGTGACTAGAAGTAGAGGATTCTCAATGGGCAGAGCTAGGAGCTACCACATGGAGAAAAGCTGCCCACTTGGGAACACCCTTGGACTGGTCCTACGGGAAAGATAAATATTTGTTCTATTAGAATACTTAGGCTTTTAGATTATTTGTTACGCCAGGTACCATTTATTATTACTCTCGTTAACATAAATCCTCGCACTTCTGAATCCGCACTATGCTTTGGTTGCTGTGTCGTTGACAATCCAGACTGATAGAGCGTCAAAAATATTTTCCCCACGGTAAACCCCAAGGTCAATTTAGCCTGTGGAAAAATATAGCTCATGTTATCTATTAATGTATTCAATCAGGTCACGTCCTCAGAGAGTAGAAAATCACAGAACTGTAGGCATGGACTTTTATTTTATTTTTTATTTATTTTATTTTTTTGACATGGACTTTTAGAATCATCTAGTCATTTATCTACCTTCAAAACATACCCCCTCCCCAATTTGGGGCTGCAGCTGCCACTCTAAAGCTCAGGACTTAAAGAGTGGACTAAAAGAATATTTTTTTTCATGGACTAAAAGAATAAGACTGTGTAACAGATTGTATGGGAGAATTTCCATGGAGATACTAAGATTCATAACCAGTATTTACTCAATTTCCAGAGAGGCCAGTTCTGTCTATTATGTGACCTTGAACAAATCTCTGACATTTTCTGAGTCTCGGTCACTCATTTTAAAAATGCGTGTACTGTTCCATTAACATGTGGTTATGAGAGAGGACTAAGGTATTGTCCATGGGGCTAGAAAATTATAGAAGCCTTGTAAATAAATCATACAAATAAATTACATAAATCATTATAAATGCCAAATATTTCCATCATAAACTAATAGTTGCCCTTATAACGTAAATTGGTTTAATCAGATCCGTGGTCAAAAGTAGTTTTAATTCTGTATCTGATGCCCACAACAACCCACGTATTGAATCCACCCCATTTTGTTTATTGCGATTTGCACAAATCAACCCGAAATCAAATATCCAAAAGCAAGCAATTAAAACTGATCGCAAAACAAATGCACTGTAGTGGATCCCGACACCCAGTCCGAATTCAGAATGCTCTGGTTTACTTGCCGTGTCTACTAGGACAAGGGCCTTCACCTCTGTGCTGTGGTTCTGTCATATGCAAAGTGCAGCGAACAGTCGTTGGGAGGATTAAATTTGTTCAAACGTGTCACACGCCTCCAGTATTGTGTGCTGTGCGTTACCTCCACATCCCGGCCCTGCGTGGCATTTGCTGTACTTGGGTAGGGTTTACTCTTCTCCCGTCCCGTCCGCCTTTCAAATTCCAGACTAGAAATGGCCTTCCATGTGGATATGGGTACAAGACTTGCTTCACCCACCATAGCGTGGGGAGCCCCTCTTTACCTCACCATTTAATTTTCATTGACCTTATGGGAGAAAGCAGAATTGAGTCCAGGCCTTCAAATCATGCCATAGTTTGCATTGACCTCTACAGCGTAACCTCATACACGAGATGCCTTCACATGCGTGGGGATTCTGCGTGATGGCTGCTGGCCCAGTGAGTGACACTGCAGGTACTGACATTGACCCGAAGCGCATATCAAGGCAACACTGCTGCCCCAGTGTTAACACCTGCCATCACCCGCCGAGCATTCGTGTCTGAGTCAAACAGAACATGGGCTACAGCTGCCTTTGCACCTGGCTCACCCCGAGCTCCCTCCTCTCCGTTTTTAGACCTGCACACTCAGGTGTCTGACCGTTCCTTCACGGAGGCAAAGATGTCATAAATGCCTAGGTGGCACTACATGTCCTCTTTTAAACAGCCCTATAACAAATGACCTTTTTCTGTTCTAATAATATGGAAAAAAATTGAAGACCGTAGAAGTGATTTCTAGTCCCGGCAGGAGGAAAGTAACTAGAGAAAAGGGTAGATATTTGAAAATTGTACAATTCAAAAAAAAAAAAAAAAACCCAAAACCAATTTCCAAGTAAGAAAGGTCATCATTTTTATTCTGCATTGAGATGTCTTTCTTAAAATTGGTAAGTGTGGCTGAATAATGTCCCTCCAAGGGTGTGCACATCCTGACTCCCCGAACCTGTGTTATCCGGGCTGGCAAATGGTTCTTGGCAGAAGTGATTAGTTAAGAAGCTCATGATGTGGAGATTTTCCTGGATTATCCAGATGGGCCCGACTGAATCATAATTTTTGTCTGTATGCAAGGAACTCTGGAAGGTCAGACTGAGAAGGCGCTGTGATGAGGGAGGCAGAGATGGCAGAGCAATGTAACCACAAGCCAAGGAACGATGGCAGCTTCCAGAAGCTTCTCCCCTGGAACTTTCAGAAGGAACCAGGCCTTCCTACACCTTGATTTCAACCTTGTAAATCTTATTTCAGACTTCTGACCTCCAGAACTGTGAGAGAATGAATCACCATTGTTTTAAGCATCTAAAAGTGTGGTCATTTGTTGCGAAGGCAACGGGAAACTACTAGAATAGATAACATCTCCATGAAAGGAATACATAATGTAACCATAATGGAAAATACTAAGATGTGTCTCTAAAATAAAATTTGTCTTAATTCTGCATTTCCGAATTTCTGCTCCTGTGCCTCCTGTTGTCCCCTTCAGAGCATTCGTGTTGGACTCCAATGGAACGAGTACTACCTCCTCTACACCTTGTACACATCCATCTCCCTCTTCTCTCTTTTTAAAAAGATTTTATGTATTTGTTGGAGAGAAAGTGAGAGAGCACAAGAAGGGGGAGCAGCAAGCAGCGGGAGAGGGAGAAGCAGATTCCCCACTGAGCAGGGAGCCCGACATGGGGCTCGATCCCAGGACCTTGGGACTATGACCTGAGCCGAAGGCACATGCTTAACCGACCAAGCCACCCAGGTGTCCCCCCTTCCCTTTTAGCTCACATCACACCACCACACTAGCTCTTACCAAGGTGAGCAAGACTTTCCACCATTCTAATACCAGTATGGCCACTTTTTCAGTTTCATCTTACTTGAATCCTTAGCAGAATTTTATATAGTTGGTTACTTGGGGACTTCTGCTCTAGACACTTTCTTTTCTTGGCTTCCAGGTCATTCCATTTTTTCTTTTTTCTTTTTTCTTTTTTTTTTTTAATTCTTTCTCACTGTTTCTTTTTGCTAATTCCTTGCTGCTTCCCCTTTATCTCTGACCTGTATTTATTGGCATCATCCTGGTCTCAGTCCTTAGACTGCTCTTCTTTTCTGCTCATATGAGTTCCCTAGATGATCTCATTTCATCCTTCGTATTGAAATACATTTTTGTTGTAGACTTTCTCTGTTCTATCTCAGGCAGCATACTGCCTTGAGCTCCGTACTCCCATGGTTCAATTCCCTATTCGACAACCCCATTTGAACATTATGATAGGTTCTATTTTACAAAAATGGTAACAAGCAATATTTCCAATCTCCTGTACTCCCGCTGTGTTGGGAGGATGTCTAAGCCACATGAAGAGATCACTTACATTGCTCTAGCCAACAATCACAGGCAAGGTTCCTGTTGAGAGCTATTATAAAATATCAGACATGGAAGTAAGGGAGTGTAGATCATTCCATGCCCCAACTTTGAGCATTACTCAACCCCAGTCAACACACTGAAATAGAAATGGAACTGTTCCCTCCAGGCCATATCAAATAGCAGAATTTGAGCAAAAGAAATGTTGTTCTAAGACCCTACGTGATGGGGCAGTTTGTTGGCTAGAAGTAAATAACTGAAACAAGTAGGTCTTAATCATCACAAAGTTAATTTGTATCAAACTGAATTCCTAGTTTACCTTGCATCCTATACATGTGGCTTTCCGTAATCTTTCTCATCTTAGTGGTATCTCGATCCTTTTAGCTGCTCAGGCAAAACCAATCGAGTCACCCTTGATTCTTCTTTTTTTCATATCCCATGCCCAATGTGTAGGCAAATCCTGTTAGCACCACCATGAGGATATATCCAATATTTCCATCTCTTCTCATTACCTCTGGTGATACCAACCAGTCCCAACCACCTTCACCTCTCACATCGTCCTACCTTTGTAACTGCTTTCTCCTTTGTCCCTCCATAGTCTTTTCACAACACAGAACATGGAAAGTTGAGTCTGATCCCGTCATTACTCTGTGTGGAACTGTCCAATGGTTCAACATTTCACTGACAGTAACCACCAAGGTCCTTCCTGTCACAGACAAAAGTCCTGCATGATTTCTAGTCTTGTCTCACTCTCATCTACCTCCCCAACCTCATGTCCCACCGTGCTTCCTCTTGTTCTCACCGCCTCACCACATAGGTCTGGTTGATGTTCTTTGAACACATTAGGAATTCTCTGTCCTCTGGGTTTTTGCATGTGCTCTCTTTCCTTTACCTGGAAAACTTTTCATTCATTCCCAGTTTCTGCACCCTTATTGTTGTATTAATGGCGATCATATAGAAAATAGTCCCAGGGCACCTGGGTGGCCTGGTCCATTTAGCAACCGGCCCTTGATTTCTTCTCTGGTCATTAGGTCAAATCCACATCAGGCTCCCACTCAACAGGGAGTCTGCTTGAGAGTCTCTCCCTCTGCCCTTCCCTCCACTTACACCTTTTCTCTTGTTATCTCTCTCTAAAATAAATGTTAAAAAATAAAAAAAGGAAAATCATGTTTGCCCATCCAGCCCTCCATCCTCTGGAGATTCACCTTACTCTGCTTTAATTTTCTCTGGGGCACTTAAACATGACATATTTTACATGTTCATTTATATTTATATTCACTCCCCCTTTCCTACTAGAAGAGAAGCTGCATACAGAAACAACTTTGTATTACATGCTACTGTATCCCTAGAACCTTAGTGCCTGGCACCCAAGTAGCTACTCAAAAAGTATTTGCTAAACATACAAATTGAGAAACATACTATGTATCTCTGTGTGTGTGTGTGTGTGTGTGTGTGTGAGAAACCTGGATGGTTGTATACAATTCATTTTATTTAAATCTGATAATAACACTGTCAAGTAAATGAGGCTGTTGTCATTTTGCAGAGGTGAGAACTGAAGGAAAAAAATGATCATTGAAAAATGTACTAGAGTGGATGGGGCCATGGAAGAGCATTCTGATGGTGTGCTAGTCCTTGCTCCATCCGTCACCACCTACGTGATGCTTGCCAAGTGCAATTAGCCTTTCAGAATCTGCAATTTCATTACTTATCTGTCCATAAGAACTTTGCTGTCTACATAGTGCTTCTTGAGGAGCAAACTAAATAATAGATGTTAAAACGTTTTGCCAATTTGAACAATAGTGTACAAATGTGTGTGCCCATTATTCTTAAAACTTAACAAAAATAAATCTTTATACAAATGAACCCTCTCTCTGCCAATTGTGGACCTTCTCCCTCTGCCTTCTCTTCTTGCTGTCCTCTGGGCCCCTTCTATACAATGGTGCTCACTATCTGTCCCTGCCTACTTGTTTTCTTATCACCCAAGTGCAAATCTTTCCTTGAAGCACAATTTTTAATCGAGTCCTCCCTGACCATCAATTTCCCTGCCCTCTGAATGAATAGTCTGTGCTCTGCAGGATGTGGGTAATTACAATAACACCAGTTGCCAAATATATCTCCCCAGTGCCAGTCACCTATCATCACCTGGTGATTTATATTTTAATTACCTTATCTTAGATTGTCAGCCCAATGGGGAGATATTTTTTCCAACTCCTTTGTCTAGGAATGGTCCTAGGACTTTTGTGTTTTAGTAAAAATTAAATCATAAGAGTCTTCCTGATGGAAAGAGCAGATAAATGAAAGAACTCAATATACTCATCTGAAAAATGGAAACATATATAACCCCTGCCCTGAAAAGGTTGTAGGATTTTTGTAAGGTTCAAGAGTGTTAAGGCAACTGGGCAACAGAAATTACTTTGAAAATTTCATAAGCCATATAAATGTAAATGCAAGTAATTGATAATAATAATAATAATAGTGAAATACGTGCATAATCATTACACATTGATGTCTAACCAGACAAGCCAAAAAAATTATTTTGTTTCCCTTTTAGGGAAATTTTTCTTTCGATGTGTCCTGAGACCTCTATATTCCAGCTGCTAATCCTGATCTGGTGAGTTCTCTGCTAGAAGCCACAGTTTGTTTCGTGATTTTTTTAAAACTGAAATAGCCTGAGGGATATTACAGGGGGTTAATAGATACATACACTTTCTTCATTTTTGTTGGAGTAAAGAATCTGCTTGATATAAAACTTCAATCACAAAACCTTTGGGCTGGAGTAGCCCTCTAGAGACAATTCAGCCCATTACCCCACTTGGCAGGAGAATTTCAGTTCGGGTTGTGCCTAAATAAAGAGCAATCAGATGGTTTGGGCAGTTGAAAAAGCATGTCTCACGTAATTGTGTGATAAATCAGATTATGTCAATGAGGTGGTAGAGAAGTGTTACCGGAAGTGGTTCACTCACTGCTCAGGCATCATTATGCTTAAGACCATCTTGACTAACTTTGCAATTCTCTTCCACTTTGGTGAGTTATCATTCTCAGGAAGTTCTCTTTTCTTTTGTTTCTTTCTTTCTTTTTTTTTTTTTTTTTTTTGAGGAAGTTCTCTTTTAGAACTTGGGACTCTGGAATCCAACTCCTGGAGTGGAATCATGGCTATTCTACTTAATAGCTGTGACTTTGAGCGAGTTATTTAACTTCTCTTGTGCTTCATTTTCCCCATCTATAATATGGTGATGTTTTTCCTATTTACATTTTAGGATTGTTGTGAGGATTGAAGCAATTAATACCTTTGAAATGCCTAGCAGATATGCAGTATGTAGCCAATAAAGATTTGTTGAAGAAAGGAAATAGTACAGTCTGTGTTGTTTTTGTGGTTTTTGTTAGCTTTTAACAGGAAAAAAAGAAGGATATATGCTATCTTATACTTGTTACTGGGTACATATACCTAGAAGGACATATACCTAGAAGTGGAATTTTGTAGGGCTCTCTGGTATGTTTATCTCCTCCTTTTCCAGATAATGCCAACATGTTTCCCAAAGTTGTTGTACCAGTTTAAGCCCCTATAAGTAGTGTATGAGTTTGCTTTGCATCACATCTTGGGAAATTTTAATTTTTTTTTAGATCCAGGAAGGTGCCTTGTAGTTTTTAATTTGTATTTTTTGAGGCTTAATAATGTTGAACATTTTATAAAAATAGTGTTTACTGACATCTTCTGCAAAATACCTTTTGTGTCTTTTATACATTAAACGAATTTATACAGGGGAGAATTTCATTCTGAGTTTGATGATACTTGATATTTAATATTCCTTGAGTTTCAGCAATGGGCCATGTATATCTTGTTGATACAATAGTGAAACAAACAACAAAAAAATACCTTCCTGGGGAGCTTACATTCATGTGGGGGAAAAAACAGTAAGTAATAATGATTATTAATTAATAATTTTCCCAAAATAAACACAAAGCATATTCACACAGTGGGATATTTTACAGCAGTGGGAAAACACTGTATATATTTAATGAAGAAATAAAGTGTATACAATTCATTTTACTTAAATGTTAATGTTTAAATGTTAATTTATTAAATATTACATTTATTACTATTAATATGAGTATCATTAAAATATAATAAACATAAAATATATAAATATAAGAATATTAAAATATAAAATAAATGTAAAGTGATGTAAAATATAAATTTATTAATATTGAAATCTTAAATATATATATATATTTTGAAATCTTAAATATATATTTATATTAAAGGCAAAATCAATCAGCATGTATCTTTTTGGGGTAGGTACTACACATGTACTCAGACCTTAAAGTTAGCGAGAGTCTGCTTGACAGAAACTCAGGACAGTAGATCCTTCTGTATTGGAAGGAAGAGGTTGTGGTTGAGAAGGGACACATGAGGTTTTCAAATGTGCTGTGAATACACTATTTCTTAAGTTGATTGTGGGCACGTAAATGCCCATGTATTCAGGTTATTTTAAAACTCTGTATGCTGTATATATGTATTATGTCTTTGGTATAACTCATAAAAAATAATAAATATTGAAATTACAGTCAAGAATGGATCTCCCAAATGTGGCAAATATATGACTTGTTTTTAAAAGTGCTGTTGGGCTATTGACTGGATCTCAAAACAAAATCAATGTGTATCTTTCCCTCATACAGAACACCAAAATAAGTTTCAGATGTTTTAAAATCAAATCATAAGAAAGTTATAACTTTGAAGTTATTACATTTAGACTTTTTATGCTCCCAAGTTCCAAATAGTATAAGAGGGAATCAATAGGTATTGATGGATTTAAGGTCCAGATAGATAGGTTTGCTATTTTAAAAGGTAACATGGTGGATGGACCAGACAGCAGGCTGAACTGTTACCCCATGGGAACAGGAGCTCATGCCTCTTGAAGAGGAAATGTCCTAGTACCTAAGGCAGGTCAGCTGCATGGACTCACATCAAGTGTGCCATGTATTTTAAACTTAGAGGCCTTTTGCTGCGCTGGATCCTTCCTTACCGCTCAAAGAGAGGTAACAAATGAGAGCTAGCTATACAGACTAACTACTGAGATTCTCTGTTGACCAGACAAAAAAATCATAAATAGAACCTCTTTCAGGTTGTTTATTTAAAATATTTATCCTTAAGGAATTGTGAGTTTTCATATAACTAGATGGGACAGCCTATCAATTTAAGGCAGCAGAAGGAAATTTAGATAAGTCTGGGTATAACTATCCCAGTTAGAATATTGAACTTGAAGGTGTGTTATCCTCTATATGTAACATTACTGTGAGTTATATACCTTCACTGAGAATGTTGCAGAGCTCTTATCCATGGCTCCTTTTAGAGGGGACTATATTACAGATTTATGCCTTCAGATGACTCAGCAGAAGGCAAATCCTTTCCTAGTCCTTACCCAAGAGGCAGTGCCTGAGGTAATGGGAAATGTGCACTTACCGAAAATACAGGTTGATTATAGACAGGACACATCAGAATGCTCCTAATCTTTAACTCTGTTAAAACCACTTTTCTTTAGTCATTCTTTACATTTTCTAAAAGTCTTCTGATTAATCTAGAAATGTTCAAATTCCTTTCAAAGTCAGTATTGGACTTTATTTATCACACGCAATACAAGTTTGAAATGTTCCCTCATGGGCTCATTAAATTCATCTGCAACTGCTTTCCGAATCTTTTTGTTGAAATATGTACAACATTTCAAAGCAAAGTAAAACTAGCAGAAATAGCAAAGTATAGTGTACTAGTGAAGTCCGGTTTTCTATAATAGAGCGAAGGTCAGGAAATCGCGGTTTCCTTCAAGTGAACTTTGTGACTTTATAAATGTGATGACATAATGCAAGACAACCAATTGTTGCAGGAATGTCCAGCAGCAAGGTGTTCCCGGTAGACATTGGGCGGTTTCCTCAGTAGAATTTCTGGAAAGTGGAACTTTTTGCCCAGTTTTAAGGATACAAAAAAAATGTTTCAATTCTCGAATTTCATGCAAGATTGTATTCTATGGAATGGAATGAAAAGTAGTATGGATTATGTCATAGGTCAACAAATTTTTCTTTAAAGGTCCTGATAATAAATATATTCAACTGTATAAGCCATAATATATGTGTCACAACCACTTGACTGTCAGTGTAGCGCAAAAGCTGCCATAGAAAATATGTAAATGATGGATATGTCTGTGGTTCAGTAAAACTGTATTTAATAAAACAGGTGGCAGGCCACATTTGGCCCATGTTCCATAATGTGCCAACCCCCAGATTAAACCATAAGAGTAGAATAAATGCAGACTCAGGAAAAGGTGGAATTGAATAAAGATGACGGTCAGCAGTAAAAGTCGTTAATAATCATAGTCAGATCTCATGAGTGGGAAAGAAGCTTTTTTTACAAATCTACAAAATTGCCACTCTTCCATGCGGAATTCAAGCACTCCTGTAAGTACAGTGTTTAAAAATGCATTCTCTCTTATTTATGACGTAAATGAAAAGGAAAATAATATCCTGGGTCAACGCTTTGGCAGCCATATGACTACGTATTGTCTGTTACTAAGTATTCATAATAAAAAGCTGCAGAGATTGAGAGGGCACCAGTCAAAACAAAGAACAGAAAAGACTGAGGCTAATTAAATCATAAAGAAAAGTAAAAATTATGCAGAGACTCATTATGTCATGTAAATGTATTCCACTAAAATGTAGAAAAAGAGTTCCAACACATGGATGGCTCATGCTTTATAATAGGCTCTATTTAGAGAGATAAACCATGATCCTTATAATACCCTTTGTTACTTGTGAAAAGATCACATTTCAAAGCACAGAAGGGGACCTCAAAGGGCTGTATTGTTCAGCCTTTTATCTCCAGGCAGGATTAATTAGAGTAATAGCTAGCGTGTACCTAGTGCCTACTGTGTGCCAGACATTTGCCATATATCTCCAATGCTCCAATCCTTTGAATCACAACTGTGCTACTTACTACCTTTGCGAGTGTGTCGAATGAAATCTGTCTCTTTGGACGTCTGTTTCTGAAGGGGATCCTCCTGGAGTCAGCCAGTCCCCATGCCATGGAAGTCTGGGTAAAAAAGTCCTCCCTTTTGAAAGGTCTTTTTTCAGGGACTTGGAAACCGTATTAAGTATCTAAGATTAAAATATAGGGAAATATGTTGAAGCTAGAACACCTGTTGAAATGCTGAACGCATGTGGTCAATAGATAGATGCCTCTCTCGGAATGTCATGTGATCTGGGGCCAGTCTTGGAGACCTGGCTCCTCTTCCTTGCAGTGGCTACCAGAGAGTGTGGGGATAGAGGAAAGAAGATAGATTGTGGCATAACTGGCTATAGAGTGCAGTGGGCATTTTGTCGCTCTTAACCTTTAAAAGCTGTCACTATCTTCTGAGCTTTTAAATGCTCAGGACGTGCTAATTCATGCCTTTAAGGTCTCTGCTCTTTCAAAATCTCTTCCCTAGCCTCTTGCAGGTTATCACCTTTATTTTTTATGCCCCTCTCCTCTCACCTATAATGAGGAGGTGGGAACTGTACCACAGCATTGGGCATGTTGTTATTCAGCGCTTAAGACATTTGCTTTACTTTATGGTACTACTAGTGTAAGATCCCCAGCTTTAAGTCTCACAAGGCTGGGATGATGACCTTTCCTTCTTCTGGGTTCCCAGTGTTTAACTCCCTACTTGGCAAAAAGTTGGTATGTGACTGCAGTTTTCATTATGTCCTTCATCTTTTCTTTGCCAGGCACTGAATTAGGTGCTAGGAACACAGTGTGGTGCAACAATAGACCCGTTTCTTGCTGCCATGGATAGCTCTTACATTGCAGTAGGGAGATAGACATCAATTCAGTAATCGGGCCAATGAATTTAAAACTGTAATGTGATAGTTTTATGAGGGGTGGGGGACGTTGAGAATGGAAAGTGATATGTCTCTGATCTTTAGGAGCTTCTAGTTTAAGGCACGTCAGTAGACAATCACGAGACACTGTGACAAGTGCAGGACTGAGGAAAGCACCAGGTACTGTGGGATCCCAAAGGAAGGCTGTCAGAAGGGAATGCTTCCACTGACTTTGGAAAATACAAGCACAAATGAACTTGATGGAGTTGGAGAAAGGAATTTCAGGTAGAGGGGAGACCATGGGTGGAAGTGTGGACATTGGATGCGACATGACACACGTGGGGGATAATAGTCATTTCGGAGCTTCCAGTGAATGACCTAAGAGGATGGAGCCCAGAGGAAGATGCTGCCAGGGAGAGAGGCAGAGACCAGATCATGAAGGGTTCCCTCTAGAGTCTCAGGTTTTGCAGAGAAGTGGAGTGGAATATTACAGGATTTTAAACAAATGAGCCATATGGTCAGCTTTGACTTTTTCGATACATTATGATGGAAGCATTATGAAAGTTGAATGGGAAGTGAGAAATGCTTAAAGGTGAAAGATCTGTGAACAGGTAACTGCAGCGTCCCAGACAAAAGATGATGAGAGCTGCTCAAGTGGCAGGTGTAGTAGAATATATAGGGAGGCTGGGCAACCATGGAGAGAGGCTTAAACTTAAAGGATTTTGTGATTGATTGATTGCTTAGGTGACAGGTGTTGGGGGAGCAGTGCTAGGGAGAAGGAAAACGAGAGGAGAGAGGGTAAGGATAAGTAAAAGGGAGAGAGAGAGTTCAAGAACAATCGGTTAGATAGTGGCATCCCTGAGAAGGAACGCTGGATGAGGTTCCAGAAGAGAGAGAACACAGCAGGCGTAAGTTCAGACATTGGAAAAAGGCCACCTTGATTTATAGCCCAGCTGTGACAATTATTTTCTGTGTGACCCTGGAGAAGACATTTCATACTCCTTTGCCTCAGTTTCCTCATCTGTAAAAGAGAGATAAAATAGTACCTATCTCATAGATTGGCTATTGAGATTGATTAGGTTAATGAATATAAAATTCTCAGAACGTTGGTTCTCAATAAGTACTCCATAACTGTTCGCTTATGATTCCGTTAGGAGAAAAAATGCACTTGTTCAGGTTTGAGTATGCTGATGTTTAGATGCCTGTGGGAGGTCCAAGTGTTGATGACCACATCTGTGTTTGCTCACCACTATACCCCTCCGTAGCTGGCAACGTGCCTGATTCATAGTAGGCACTTACTTGAGATCCGTCAATTCAGATGAGTAGATAAATGGATGAAAGGATAAGGTATAAAAGAGGGAATTAGCTATACATCTGAAACCTATGGAGAAGGTAAAGATGGAGTTAACAGATGTGGTAACGTGGGCCATGGGACAGGCTGAGACTTTTCCTTTAGGATGGAGAGAGCACAAGACAAAGGATGGGACACTCCATCGCTCATTTCAGGCTTCTATAACAAGTTACCATAGACTATGTGACTTATAAACAACAGACCTTTATTTAGCATAGTTCTGGAGGCTGGAAGGCCGAGATCCAGGTCAGACTCTGGTGAGGGTCCTTTTCTGGGTTGCAGACTGCAGACCTCACATTAGTCAGAAAGACAGTGCGAGTTCTCTGGAGATTTATTTATTTATTTATTTATTTATTTATTTATTTATTTATTTTAATAAGGGCACTAATCCCATTAACAAGGGCTCCACCCTCATGACTTAATCATCCCAAAGGCCCCACCTCCTAATAACATCACATGGTGGGGGATAGGATTTCAATGTAGGAACTCTGGAGCGACACAAACTTTCACTCCATGACACTAAGGGACATTTAAGGGTCAGAGACATAACACTAAGAGACAGTAGCATTTAAGGGTCAGAGACAGCAAGGGAAAAGGAGAATAGAGAGAGGGTCTTCAAAGATCTGGTGAATGTGTTTTTCTGAAGCTACAAGAAAGTTTCTGTGAGAGATTCACAATGCCAAGTGCTGTAACAGCTTTTAGTATGTTAGACTATAATTTTTTTAAAGAAATTTATATTTTTGAGAGAGAGCGTGCATGCACGTGTATGATTGGGGTGAGTGAGGGAGGGGCAGGGATATCCTAAGCAGACTGGGGGAGAGCCCGACTCAAGGCGCCATCCCATGACCCTGAGATCATAACCTCATGTGAAATAGTTGGTCGCATAACTAACTGAGCTGCCCAGGCACCCCTAGAGTATAAATTTTCAAATCCTGCTTTGCCCCCCCCAACCAACAGATTTTATCCCAGCCTGCTCTGTGCTACCTCTATACGTCATTCATATGCGTACTCCTTCCCTGTTCATTGCATGTGTGTCCAACTTTCTCCAGTAGATTTTGAGCCACTTGAAGGTAATCCTTCGTCTTCTTCATCTGTATGTCCCTTGTATCAAGTGCGATGTTTGGAATATAACGGTGGGCTGCTTGAATGCATCTTAAATGAACTACGTTTATTTTATGTCAAGAGACTAAATTGTCTCAGGGACATGATTTTCTAAGGGAAAAATAAATGGCATTGTTATTCATGCATAACTTAATTCCAACAAAACTAAATGGGTGGAAGGAGTAGTCCAAAACTGAAGGGACGTATGTCATCCACTATATTGACATTTTGTTCTCTCTTGCTCATCCTACTGGGCTTTGGAGGAAGCACTGTCCTGGTGTAATAAGCTTTGGAAGGATTTGATTTAAAAATCATGGATCTGGTGAAACCCAGCATGTGAATAACTTACTTGAATTTGACAGACACTTCATCAAGGAGCATTTAATAGGTACACTCGCCAGTGACCTTTCAGACTCGAAGAAGGTAATATTTCTTCCCTTAGTGACAAAATTATACCCCAAGAATAGCTTACTCACTGGTGGTTTCTGTTCAGATTGATATTTTTCATACCCTCTATCAGATTATGATATCCCTATGGTTAGGATCCACATCTTGTTCGTCTTTATATCCCCAGCAGCCAACACAGGAACTGACAGCTTGTAGGCTATTGGTAAATGCTCACTGAATTAATCATTAGCTCTAAATCACTTATTATGTGTGTGAATTCAATTCAAAGGTAAGAAATAGTACAATTTTAAATGTCGGTCCTGGTTTAGAATACCCCCTTCTTAGAGTGTAGAAGAGAACAAAGCCATGGGGTTGTTCACTTCAATTTCATGGAAAGACCAAGAAACTTGTTCACTGTAGTGCTTGTGTGGGTGGGCTCATAGCAAGATGAAGGAATGAAAGAATTACTGGTAAACAAAACAAAATAAAACAAACCATGGTTAAAAAAAACATGATGGAGGGCAGCCCGGGTGGCTCAGCGGTTCAGCGCCACCTTCAATCCAGTGCGTGATCCCCCAGGATCGAGTCCCACGTCGGGCTCCCTGCATGGAGCCTGCTTCTCCGTCTGACTGGGTCTCTGCCTCTCTCTCTCTCTCTCTCTCTCTGTGTCTCTCATGAATAAATAACAAAATCTTAAAAAAAAAACCAAAACAACAAAAAAAACCATGATGGAATATCTGTGCACCACTCAGAGGGATTGTTGAGATGACTCAGAAATTTTCAAAAGGAAGCTTATATAATTAGTTGATTTTATTTTTTAAAAAAATCCCTCAGAATGAATATAGCTAATAATTACCTAAATGGAATCCTGCATGAGTTTTACTGATTTTACCTGAATTCATGAAAAAAAAGTCATGCTAAATAATTGGTGTTTAAATCTCAATTACACAGGTTGAATGAGGGAGGCCAGTAATTCATTTTTAACATTTTACATTTAGTATCAAGAAACATTTTTAATGTACAGTTCTATGGATTTTTAAAAAGGTTTATTTATTTATTTGAGAGCAAGGGGTGGGAGAAGGGCAGACGGAGAGAATTTTTCAAGCAGACTCTCCCTCTGAGCATAAAGCCCAGTGAGGCGCTTCATCTCAGAACCCACGAACTATGACCTGAGCTGAAACCAAGAGCCAGTTAGCCAATTGAACAACCGACCCAGGCACCCCTACAGTTCTATGGATTTTTTAAAAAGATTTTATTTATTTATTCATGAGAGACACACAGAGAGAGGCAGAGACATAGGCAGAGGGAGAAGCAGGCTCCATGCACGGAGCCCGATGCGGGACTCGATCCCAGGTCCCCAGGATCACGATCTGAGCCGAAGGCAGGTGCTCAACCACTGAGCCACCCAGGTGCCCCTCCAGTTCTGTGGATTTAAACACATATAGATTTGTGCAGCCACCAGCATAATCAGGATACAGAACTATTCTCTTACGCCCATAACTCCTTTGTGCTACCTTTGCGATTACATTCTCCTCTCACCCTGGCAACTATTGATCTGTTCTCTATCTCTATAGCTTTATCTGTCAAGAAAGCCATATATTGGAATCATACGTGTGCTTTTTTCTTGAGATTGGCTTTTGTTCAGTCCACGTGATTCCTTTGATATTTATCCAAACTGTTGTCTGTGTTGTATATGTGTGTATTCATAGTTTGTTTTGTTTTTTTTTTGGTGCTGTGTAGTATTCCAGTGCAAAGATATATTGCAATTCATTTATCCATTTACCGCTTGAAGGTCATCTGAAGTATTCCCAGTGTTCAGAGATTATCAATAGGGCTTCCATAAGTATTTGTTTTTTAGGAATTTATGTTAACATAAGTTTTTATTTCTTGGGCGTAACTATCTTGCATTGGAATTTCTGGATTATATGATATATGCATGTTCACCTTTAATTCATTTTTAAAAGCTTTTATCTATATATTTTATACTTTTATTTTCATTTTAAACGGTTTATTTATCTATTTGAGAGAGTGAGCACGAGCAGCGGGGAGAGGTAGAAACAGGGAGCCTGACACAGGGCTCTGTCCCAAGACCCCGGGATCATGACCTTGGCTAAAGGCAGACGCTTGACAGACTGACCCACCCAGGAGCCCCTATCTATCCATTTTAGGGAGAGAGTGGGAGAAAATGAGTGGGGGGGGGGGGATAGCAGAGGGAGAGAGACAAGTAGATTCTGTGATGCACATGGAGCCCAACATGGGCCAAGTCCCACAACCCCGAGATAAGGACTTGAGCCGAAATTCATTGTCAGCTGCCTAACTGACCGAGGCACCCAGGTCCTCCTTATTTTATTTTTTTTAACTATTTATTTATTTATTTGAGACAGAGTGCTTGGAGCTGGGGGGAGAGGGTCAGATAGAGATGGAGAGAGAATCTCCAGCAGATTCCCCACTGAGTGAGGAGCCTGACATGGGGCTTGATCCCACGAGCCTGAGATCATGACTCCGGCCAGAATCAAGAGTTGGGCGCCCAACCAACTGAGCCACCCAGGTCCCCAAATATTCCCCTTTATATAAGATGTCACATTGTTTTCTTGAGTGGCTCTACCATTTTGCCTTCCTATGAGCAATGAATGGAAGGTCCATTTTCTCCCCACCCTCACCAGCATTTGGTATTGCCATAATTTTTAATTGTAGGTATTCTAATGTGTGTGTAGGACTATCCCATCATGGGTTTTTTTTTTTTTTTTAAAGATTTATTTATTTATTTGAGAATGAGAGGGAGAGGGAAAGAATTTCAAGCAGACCCGCAGGTGAGCAGGCATCCTGAGGCAGGGCTGGCTCTCACAACTCTGAGATCATGCCTTGAGCTTAAATCAAGAGTTAGAAGCCCAACCAACTGAGCCACCCTGTCAGTATGGTTTTAATTTACATTTCCCTAATGACTAATGTTGACCATATTTAATTAGCTTATGTGTCAGCCATATTTCCTCTTGGTTGAATTGTCCCTTCACATGTTTTGCTCATTTGTCAATTGGTCTTTTGTTTTCTTGCTGTTGAGTGTAGTGAGTTCTTTGTATATTCTGGATACAAGTCCTTTGTCACATATGTGATATATTTTCTGTAAATTGCCATTTCATATCCATATGTCATGAAGATTTTTCTCTTATGTTTTAGAGATTTTTTTTAAGATTTTATTTATTTATTCATGAGAGACACAGAGAGAGAGAGAGAGCGAGAGGCAGGGACACAGGCAGATGGAGAAACAGGCTCCATGCAGGGAGCCCGATGTGGGACTCTATCCTGGGTCCCCGGGATCACACCCTGGGCTGAAGGCGGCACTAACCCCCTGAGCCACCCAGGCTGCCCTGTTTTAGAGATTCTACAGGTCTACATTTTAAATTTAAATATATGAGTTAATTTTTTAAAAAGATTTATTTATTTATGAGAGACACAGACACAGAAAGAGAGGCAGAGACATCGGCAGAGGGAGAAGCAGGCTCCTCACAGGGAGCCTGATGCGGGACGCGATCCCGGACTCCGGGATCATGTCCTGAGACGAAGTCAGGTGCCCAACCGCTGAGCCACCCAGGCGTCCTGATATATCAGTTAATTTTTATATCAAGTCTAGGGTTCATTACTTGCATATGGATGTCCAATATTTCCAACCCCATTTTTGAAAAGTATCTTTTCTCCATTGAAATTCTTTTGTATCATTGTACAAAATCATTTGTCATATATATTTTTTAAAGATTTTATTTATTTATTCATGAGCAACACAGACAGAGGCAGAGACATAGGCAGAGGGAGAAGCAGGCTCCCCGTGGGGAGCCCAATGTGGGACTCGATCCCAGGATCCCAGGATCACAACCTGAGCTGAAGGCAGACGCTCAACCGCTGAGCCACCAAGGTGCCCCTCATTTGTCATAGGCTTGTTGGGTTATAGTGTCAAAAAGAAATAAAACCGGACATTATTTAAGTGGTAAGGACAGATTTGAATCAGTAACATACTAGTACAGTATGGAACAGATACCAGTGCTTATTTAACTTCCTCTGTGTAGACGTGATGAGGCATTTTAAAGGGAGAATGAGGGAATACGGAGGACGGAAGTGAGGGCTCAGTAGAGTGAAGGAATTGAAAGCTGACAAAAAGTGTGAAAGGGGTGTTGGTCCCTGTGCAAACCATCTGGGTTTGTTAACTGATGCTTATCAAAGTTAGGCTCCTCCCCTCCCACAGAAGCTGGGAGTCCAGCTGGATCTTTAGTTGTTGCCTGGCACAAATGGTTAAGTTTTGGCTACCCTGAGTTTTCTTGGACAGGCATTTTAAGGGGGCTGGGATCTTCCTAGGGGTGCGGCCTGGAGCTGTTAGACACTGTGTTCCTGTTTGTTCAAGTCTTCCAGACCAAGGTTGAGTCCTCATGGAGAAGAGGGCTCAGAGCCTGCCTAGAGTTCAGTGAAGCAGATGTAAGCGTTGTCAGTAGTGAACACTTCCTTCTGTTCCTTTGGTTTTTGTGTCTCTCCCTTCACCAGTATCGCATTGTGTCAGTTACTGTGGCCTTCGAGTGAGTCTTGAATGGAGTAATACGCATCCTACCATCGTATTCTTCATTTTATTTTTTATTTTTATTTTTATTTTTTTTAAACATTTATTTTATTTATTTATGATAGTCACAGAGAGAGAGAGAGAGAGAGAGAGAGAGGCAGAGACATGGCAGAGGGAGAAGCAGGCTCCATGCACCGGGAGCCTGATGTGGGATTCGATCCCGGGTCTCCAGGATCGCGCCCTGGGCCAAAGGCAGGCGCCAAACCACTGTGCCACCCAGGGATCCCCTCGTATTCTTCATTTTAAACATATTTTGTTTCTCCCGCTTACCTTGTCTTCCACCTAATGTTATTTTTAGGAAGTCAACTGAACTGGAGAGGGACAAATTACCAGCAGTTTGAGTAAAATAAAAACCAATTGCTCAATCTCTTTCTCTCAAATAAATTAAATCTTAAAAAAAAAAAAAAAAAAAAGACAGGGGGGTAGTACCTGGGTGCTTCCGTCGGTTAAAACAACAACCAAAGCCGCAGTAACAGGCCAATTTTTTATCACTTGCTGTGATAATATAGGCAAGAAGCTACGCCGGAGAAGGCACTGACTTCCCCATGTTTGATTTTCATCCATGGAGTAGTATGCCATGGAGTAGACTGAGGATTAGGTGGAGCAGCACACAGACATGGGGTTCATCTCACTGTAAAGAGATCTTGAGAGAGAATGAATATCAATGAATGAAGCATGACAACAGAGATACGATCTTTGAGGAGGCAAGAGGGGCTGGACTCCAGTGCGCCGGTGGTGAGGATGGGCCTTGTCTCAGTAGGAGCACTTGTAAGAGACAAGAGGGAAGGCAGATAAAATTGGCCCAGAAAGCACAGAGGTAGCTTGATGGTTGATAAGATCACATCTCTGGGCTTTTATCTTCTTAATAAAATATGAAGCCAAGTCATTAGCTCAGTGAGGTATCATGGGATACTTGAGAGAGCCAATTTCAGAACAGTGGTTTGCAGATTAAGAAAATAAACCCACAGGGGAAATAGATAGAGTAGGATGGCCAGCCAGTGTTGGGTTGGGTGCCCATTTAAATTATATGCGTATGCTGCACAACATGTTCTAGCCAGAAAATGAATGTGGGTCCTTTAAAAATACAAAAGGCTCACACTAAGCACCTCTTGGAAATTTACTTTTATCTTGTAACTTAATGTAATTTACAAGTTTCTTTTCGCAGCACATTGCACATGGCTTAGCTACATTCATTTAGTTGCTACATTGTATTTTGAAGAGTGGACATCTTCTCATTTTTTTTAGTCAATGAGAACATTGGAAAATCTAAGGTTAAAAAAAAAAAAAGGAAAATCTAAGGTTGACTTCATAGCCATGTCCTAGAGGCAGGTTAACAGGGAACGATTTGAGAACACAGGCATTTGGGGATGTGGATGATTTGGGAATAACGAAAATAATTCATATATTCAGTTTTTCAAATATTCTTTTATTTCCTGCAAACTATTTAATGGGTGTATACAGTGGGCCACTTGACCACGAGTGAGCTCGTGAATGTGACATAATTGCTGTACGTGAAAAAGAGTCACAAGTACGCGAGACCACATTAAAATACCTCCACACCCCCCCTTTTTTATTTTTACTTTTTATTTATTAATTTTTTTACCCCCTCTTTAAAAAAAAAAGTAACCTCTTAAAGAGGATTACAATCTTTCTTCGTGGTCGCTCATTTAGTATTATCTACTTGTGGTGAGGTTTGTTCCCTACTGAATAGACTCTCATAATCTTTTTTTTTTTTTTCTCTCCTTCTTACATGATGTATCTTTTTCATTTAGTTTTTCTTTAAAAGTTCCTGGAACATCTCCAGTGGTGATGAGCAACAAGGCACTTGAGTCAAAGTTCTGAAATCCCACATCTGTCTCTTTTCACATAGTCCTCCCTTTTTATGCTTAAGTCGGCTGCGGAGCAGCACCTGTGGTGGGAAGAAAATTCTGGACTGCTGGCCTGTTTAGCTTGAGCTTTCCTTTCTTCCTGACAAAGCTCCCCATTGCCCCCCACGAGGAATATGACAGTTCATTCCCTTTATTCAAACACTGTCTCTCTGCTCCTCTCTCCTCGTCTCCCCTATCTCTAACAAACATGCCTTCCTCTGAGTGATGGGCAGACTAATAGCTCAACATTGTTAGCAGCACTGCCCTCCTTACACCAGAAAATTAGAAAGTCAATGTCTAAATATAGAGTTGAAATTAGGAAGTATGCTTTCCAATTCTTGACTCGCTCCATCGTTGGCTTGCTGTGGGGACCGCAGGGAACTGCTTGACCTCTTGGTTTCCTTTGGTTCAATGAAGGCAATAATTCCTGCCTTGCCTTCCAGATGTAGGTGAGTAATTAATGGTTGTGGAGGCCTTTGGAACTCGAAAAGGAAGCTGCGAAGGCTAATCACTCGCAGTATTCACCTATGTTTTTGGATTAACTGACACAGGAAAACAAGTGGCTGGGTTGTGAAATAGGAAACCATGAAAGTCAATACAAACTCACCTGCCAATTCACAAGAAGTTCCTCAAGGAAGCAGAAAGCTATGTTTTTCCTGCCTTTGCCTCGTCTTCCTCTCCTGAACTTTGGTTTGTGTACTTCCTCCTGGACTTCCTCTCCGCCACCTCTCCTAAATTATTGATTAGCAAGATGCACTTGAAAAGCAGCATCACTTTGGAGCTGGAAAGACCCAGTTCCATACCTGATTCCACCACTTTCCAGCCGTGAGAACTCGGGCAAGTGACTGGTTACATGTTTCACCTCTCCGTGCCTCAGTTTCCTTCTTTTGTACAAGCGCAATAACCTTTACAACACAGAGCTACCACTGAGGATTGCATGCGTGCCTCTCAGCATGCGTGTGTGGATGCTAGGACATCAGTGAGTTTCGAGGATGCTCATTCCCTTTCAGTTTTTCGGAAGGAGGTCGACGGAGAGGTCTTCCAGCAAAGCTGCAGACACTTGAGAGCCAGCTCCCATGGACAGGAGTTGGGTCAGGCTTGGTACAGGCCTCAATGTTCCACTATGACTTTTCACCACATGGAAAGAAGCGTCTCACATCAGACCAAACTCCCTCCTTCTGCAACCACAAACATGATCAGATCAGCTATGTGCTAAACAGAGGAAAGCAATGAACATTTTTTAAAATGAAGATGTTCTTTGTTGAGCTCTAGAAACTAAGGCAGTAAATGTGACGATCCCATGAAGGACACGTATCCGAGTACATGGTTTCTGCGAAGATCCCTTTTTTTGGGAGGAAAAGATGCACGTAAGTGGACAACGTTTCCAACGTGCCAACACCATAAATGACGATGTTGCACATTTTAAGGACTTTTTTTTAAAGATTTTATTTATTTGTTTATTTATTTATTTATGAGAGACACCTGGAGAGATTGGCAGAGACACAGGCAGAGGGAGAAGCAGGCTCCATGTAGGGAGCCCAATGTGGGACTCGATCCTGGGACCCCAGGATCATGCCCTGGCCTGAAGACTGGCGCTAAACCACTGAGCCACCCAGGGATCCCCATTTTAAGGACTTTTTAAAGGCTTTTGTATAGGATCCTCAGGGTAATTAATTTTTTCTTCAGTGTATAATCTGAATTTTCTGAAAGAAATGAGTGTTTGACCTAAGCCTCTGAATCCTGCTCTGTTCTCAGATCAGTGCTGCATTTGGGAAAGTCGTTTTTTTTTTTTTTTCCCCTGTGGGGGGGGATAGTTTTGATAATGTCACATGTAGCAGAGAAACATTTCATCTTATAATCACATTACGTAAGAAGACAAATATATAATATCAGCCCAACAGAGGAAAGGATTCCTTTAGTCATTAGCAAAGGGACTAATAAAATATGGAAACCTCGAGGTATTGCTCATTCCTAACTCTTGTAAATTAAGAATATTTTAGGGGCCCCTGGGCGGCTCAGTGTCTACCTTCCCCTCAGGTAATGATCCCAGGGTCTTGAGATCCAGCCCTGCATCTCTGCTCAGCGGGGAGCCTGCTTCTCATCCTCCCTCTGCCTGCTGCTCCCTCTGCTTGTACCCTCTCTCTGTGTCAGGTAGGTAAATAAAATCTTAAAAAAAAAAAATACTTTGTATTACAAAACATGCCAAAAATAGTAAAATGTTGAGTCCAATACTAATGCAGATTTTAGTCCTATAGTATAGATATTTATGCATGTGGCAGTTTTCTTCCCTAGAAGTTGGCATCAGAATATTATTTATTTCTCTGTTCCTCCATTACATCTCATGGTACTAAATGTTAGAATGTCTCAAATTCTAGTACAAAAAAAAAATTATGTTTTGAAGACATGTAACAAGAATGATCATTAGAAACAAAATTTAAGTATCATAGATATAAAACTCAATAAGGGACCCCTGGGTGGCTCAGTGGTTGATCCTCTGCCTTCAGCTCAGGGTGTGATCCCGAGCCCAAGAATTGAGTCCCGCATCTGGCTCCCTGCATGGATCCTGCTTCTCTCCCTGCCTATGTCTCTGCCTCTCTCTGTGTGTCTCTCATGAATAAATAACAAATAAAAATCTTTAAAAAAATTAATCAAACTCAATGATTGTTAAATGTTACTATTTCTTTCTTTTTTTTGTAAAATTTAAAAATTTATTTACAAGCGTTCCTGATCATGCAGATAGAGGCTCATGACAGAGAGAAAATGTGCTTGTGAATGATTTTTTTTTATTGAAATGTAATTGGCATACAATGTTGCATTAGTTTTAGGTGTATAACATAGTGATTTGACAAGTTTACACTATAGTTGTAGCGTAGCTACCATCCGTCACCATACAACACTATTACAAGACGACATTGACTTCATGAGTCCCTTTCTGCCTTTTATTTGTCCATTTGTTTTGTGTTTTAGATTCCATATATAAATGAAATCTTACAGTATTTGTCTTTGTCTAACTTGTTTCAGTTAACATAAGATCTTCTAGGTCAACCCCTATTTTTTTTCAACCCCTATTTTTGCAAATGGCAAGATGTCATTCTTTTTTGATGGCTGAGTAATATCACATTGTATGTATACGTACACACACACACATACACACAGTCATAGTTTAATGATTTTTTTAAAAATCAGGGGCACCTGGGTGTCTCAGTTGATTAAGCATTCAACTCTTGATTTTGGCTCAGGTCATGATCTCAGGGTTGTGAGTTCAAAGCTCCACGGTGGGCTCTGCATTGGACGTGGAGCCTGTTTAAATTTTTCTCTCCCTCTCTCTCTGTCTTTCCCCACTCCTCTAAAGAATTTAAATGATTTTTTTTTAAATCAGTTTTTTATCTTTTTTTTTTTTTTTTTTTAGTTTTTTTATCATTTTTACATAGGGATGATTTGTTACTATGGACTTTATGATTTTATATTTTGTTTTATGTGTAAAAATTCTGGAATTCAGTTGTGACTTAGTAATACAATTTTAAATAATTTATTGACTAATTCTTCTATGGATTAGACATTACTACCTGTATCATCATATCATAAATTTGAATATATGCTATGGTTAGTTTCTGAAATAGGACTAGTAAATTGTTTTGCTGTTAAGGGCTTCATATTCATAGAGCAGTTTTAAAGGGTCACAGCAAAATTGAGAGGGAGTTACAGATATTTCTCATATGGCCCCTGTCCTCACCTATGCATAGCTTCTCTCATTATCAACATCCCCCACCAGGCTGGGATATTTGTTACAGTTGATCAACCTGTGTTGACACATTATCAATGTCTATAGTTTCCATTAGGGTTCAGTCTTGGTGTTGTACACTCAATGGGTTTGGATAAATGTATAATGACACATATCTATGTTTATAGTATCATATAGAATTTTTTCAGTGCCCCAGATATCTTCTGTGTGTCCTCACCTATTCATCCCTCCCAGCTATTCTTACCCTGCCAACCACCAATCTTTTTACTGTCTTCATAGTTTTGTCTTTTTCAGAATGTCATATTGTTGGAATCTTACAGTATGTAGCCTTTTCACATTGGCTTCTTTCACTTAATAATAATGCATCCAGGGCCCTTCTTTGTCTTTTCATATTTTGAAGGGCCATTTCTTGTTTAGGCTGAAATATATTCTATTGTCTGGCGTATCAATGCTTATTTGTTTATTCAGCTACTAAAGGACATCTTAGTTGCTTCCCAGTTTGGACTATTATGAATAAAGCAGATATAAACATCCATGTGCAGGTTTTTGTGTGTGGACATTGCTCTCAACTCCTTTGGGCAGCTTCCAGGGAGCATGGTTGCTCAATCATATGTAAGAGTATGTGTAGTTTACAGAAACACTAACCAGGCTTCCAAACTAGCTGTACTATTTTGCCTTCCCGTCAGTAATAAATGAGTTTCTGTTGCTCCACATACTTGCCAGTTTGGTGTTACAGTGGCCTGGGTTTTCGCCATTTTGATAGGTATGTAGTTGTGTCACATTGTTGTTTTTAATTTGTATTCCCCTAACGACCTACAATGTGGAGCATCTTTTCATATGTTGATTTGCCATCTTCTATCTGTATATCATCTATTAAGATCTTTGTCCCATTTTTTTAAAAAAAGATTTTATTTATTTATTTGAGAGAGGGAGCGTGAGAGAGAGCACAAGAGGGAGGAGGTTCAGCGGGAGAAGCAGACTCCCTGCTGAGCAGGGAGCCTGATGTGGGATTTGATCCTGGGACCCAGATCCTGACCTGAGGAGAAGGCAGACACTTATCTGACTGAGTCACCCAGGTACCCCCCTCCCAATTTTTTTTTTTTAAGATTTTATTTATTTATTCATTAGAGACACAGAGAGAGAGAGAGAAGCAGAGACATAGGCAGAGAGAGAGGCAGGCCCCATGCAGGGAGCCTGATGTGGGACTCGATCCCAGGACTCCAGGACCACACCGTGGGCCAAAGACCAATTTTTTAATCAAGTGGTTTTCCTGTTGAGTTTCTTTGTATATTTTGGATAAGAGCCCTTTATCAGGTGTGTCTTTTGTGTTTTTTGTTGTTGTTTGTTGGTGGAGAGGGGCAGAGAGAAAGAGAATCTTAAGCAGACTGTTTGCCTGATGCTGGGCTCTATCTCACTACCCTGAAATCGTGACCTGACCCAAAATCAAGAGCTGGACATTTAACCAACTGAGCCACCCAGGCACCCTCGGCTGTCTTTTGTAAGACATATTTTCTCGAGTCTGTAACTTGTCTCTTAATTCGCTGGGCATTGTTTTTTACAGCACAAGATTTTAATTTTAATGAAATCCAGCTTATCAATTATTTATCTTATGGATCATATCTTTGGTGTTGTATCTCAAGTCATTGCCATACTCAAGGTCATCTAGGTGTTCTTCTACATTTTGTTCTCGGAGTTTTCTAATTTTGCATTTTAAATTTAGGTCAGTGATCCATGTCGAGTAACTTTGTGTTAAGGTTATAATGTCGGTGTTTAATGTCTGGCTTAAATGAATCTTTGCTCCCCTTCGGCCTTTTGACCATATCTCTGCTGCTGTAGTTTCCATATAGGCCTTATTCCCCATCTACAATTATCATTCTATTTGACTTATTTCCATAACCGATTCCTACCTGCTACTTACCCCTTCACACTCTCCCAAGTGCTAGCTTGACGCAGCATTCATGAACAGCTATAATTTATGTCACATCTTTTTATTACTTCATTAGTAGTTACCTGTGGTGCTGGAGACATCTTGATAAATAAGATATATTTCCTGTCACCAAAGTGATAAACACACAAATGTACAGTTTCAAATTGTTTATAAGGGCCATTTTATAGAAGTGTACATAATGTATTAGAGCACTGAAGTTGTGCACACAACTTCCTAGGGCAACCATGGGGAAAACAGCAGAGTGGGGGTTATTTCAAGAAAAGGGATCAACATGGGATGCCTGGGTTGCTGAGCGTCCACCTGTGGTGATCCTGGGGTCCTGAGAACGAGTCCCTGTAGGCAGCCTGCTTCTCCCTCTGCCCATGTCTCTGCCTCTCTCTGTGTGTCTCTCATGAATAAATAAAATCTTTACAAAAAGAAAAGGGAACGACATATACAAAGGTATTGGGATACTGTGTAGGTAGGGCTTAGAGATTTGCCGCAAAGATGAGGTTAGAAAGTAGGTTGGGAGAGATTTTTAGATTAATACTAATGTTTTTTTACTCTATTTTGCACGAAATAGTTGGAATGATTGTATTGGAGCTGGGGGCAGAGGTGGAAGGATTGTGGTGTTTTAGCAGGTAGTGGCACAGTTAGATGTGTATTTTAGGAAATCAAATGGATGGATGAATGAATGAATAAATAAACAAGTCTTCCAAAAAACAAAAATTCAAACCCTACGTCCCCACAGAATTTTCTGTAGATTAGGGCACTGTCTTTGATTATTCTCCAATCTTGTATAATAACCTGTGTATGTGGCCCAAGTCTTCGAATTATGTGGTCATTTTAGCCGCTGACAGACATCATGGACCTGTTTAAGTTGCATGCATGAGGTTTTAACAAAACTGCCCAGATGCGACTGTTTTGATATAAAGACCTGATATTTCATACAGCAACAAGTCTATTGAAAGCAAACGATGGGAATTTTAAAAAAAAATTACATTTCAAGGAAAGTGTGAGCATCAGATGGCCTTCACTGTGAAGAGCTACAGAGAGACTCAGTTGGACTCCTAAGAGGAAGATGCAACATATTATTACCAACAGCTCCTCAGGCATAGGCTTAGATGATTGCTGACTGCTGATCCTTTAAAAAAAAAATGAGCTGGACTGAATCTGGGAATTGTAGATTAGGCATCTGACTTTGATATCAGTAAGACCAGATAAGGAAAATCTCTAAAGAGCACCTTGTTGAGTGTAAATTTCAGAACCTGCCACTACCTTTTCCACCAGAGTAAATCACGTCTCACACGAAAGCGCTCTTGAAACAAAGAAAACGAAAACTATGGTCCGAAGAAAATCAGTGAGTAAATTTTCTGTAAAACATTTATACAACTTTTGAAAATGGATTCCTAAGAGCTTTCAGCGAAATGTGGCAATAATGCTCGTTTCTGCCTTTTGCTTGGTATTCACGTGACAAATCACCGGGAGAGGCAAAGTATTGCACTTTTTTTTTTTTGAACGAATTAAAATGGAGAACATGATCCAATGTTAGGAATATTCCTCAATCTCTGAAACAATATTGCTTGCAGGATCCCCTGACCCTCAGCTTACAGATAGAGTAATTAAGGGCCAGAGTGGGGAAATGGCTTATGCAGAGTCATATATTGACAGAGACAGTTCTTAATATCATATGCCATTTACTGTATCCGGATCAGTTTCCAGGCACTGTGGCGAGACACTGTAAAGTGTATTATCTCTTTGTTAACTCCATCACCTCCAGAGAATGAAGACCGGAAAGAGACTTACCTTGCCCAAAGTAACATAGATTTTTAAGATATAGACCTGGGATTCAAACTTGGTTTTGTCTCATTCCAGGGCCTTTGCTCTTCCCGGTGAGGACATGTGTCTTGCCTAGATCAGACTAGTATTACCGCCTGTGCTGGACTCTTCCCCCATTACCACTAAGTGATTTCAGTTCTTGGAATTCTGAGAAACACAGTAAGCAGTGAGGTTTGTGCACTTTTCCCCCAAAATGACATATGTAGTATGTGAAGGAAGTAACACAGATCGATAGGCTGTGTTGGAAAATGAAAAAATAAAAATAAAAATAAAAATTAAAAAAAATCAACCATTTTCCTTTCTCTGGTCATGAGGTATCTCTACCAAGAATAGTGCTTTTATCTTGTCTTTCCAGATAGGGAAAGGAGATGGAGAACGCTGCCCATCACCATCATACCCGTGTAGGTAGCTAAATGGCCTAACTGGAGGGAAGGTGTAACCAGTTTATTAAATGGGCTGGATGTACTCTTTCTGGCCTCCTTAAACATTATGGACCCGTTCCATAGTTTTCCAGGTGTTTTGAGGAATAAGAACATTTGATCTTACATTATACAATGACAAGTAAATGACATACTCAATAGCCCTGATTCCAGGCCTAAAATCTGCATAAATTTGCTTATTCCTCTGCCTATTTTCCTGTCCAATTTTTCTTCTATAGCCTAGCTAGAGTAGTCTTTTAAGGAAAAGGTGCTAATTAGCTGGAGTAAGAGAAAGAATTTGTGCGTATTTGCGCATGTATGTTGGGGTGGGGGGGGGTCCAGGAGCACGTGGTAAGACAGGAGCTTCAACACACCATCACTGTTAACACCAGATCCCTCGAATGGAACCACTTTGCTAATAAACATGGAAGCCAGAAACATGCCTCAGAGCTTACCCAATATCCCTTGGTGGCGGCCTCCCTGAGGAAACCCAGTTTATTTAAATAATTTATGCCACTATAGTTACCAGTTACTCACTTCATCTCCTTCCATTTCAGGAGTGGGGTGTCATTCCCCAGGATGCTCGTTGGCTTCATTTTTGGCATGAAAGGTGACAAAGCAAACTAGTTTCACATGTCAGTGGAGGTTTAAAATATTTCATTTCAGCAAGAATTTCTTTCCCCTGATCTTAACTTCTCAGATCCTGAGCTTTGTAAAAGTGGACTTTTTGGCTGTGTGCTGAAGGCTCAGTAACTCCCCTGGGCTCTTACACTCATTGATCAGAGTTTGGTAGATTCTGCTATTATAGTAGAATTAATGAATGAATGAAGAGCTGCTCAGAGAAACAGCCACAGATTGTGCACTTAGCGACTGGTGGTATCGTGGGTGTGAACAGGGTTAATTGTAAATCTAGGTGCACCTTTGCCAACTATGGGGATCATTAAATATATCTGGGACTTTTTTCCAAAGACTTGGGGCTTTAATTTCCAATGCCTTCCTCTTTAATATTCACAGCCGCACCAAGGCTTGATGGGTAAGGAAATGCATGTTTGTCCTTTTCCCTGGTAAAAACTGTTTCTACCTTAATCTTTATTTTTCCCCTCTGCGATTCGACATAGACACCATTATGAGTTTAATTGGGGATGCTTATTAATTGGCAACTCTATTTTTGTCATCACTGACTTTAAAACACGTTTTCCTACAAAATGGGCTTGAAGATAAGGTTGCAAAGCCTGCTTTTGTGTCAATTTTCTGTCATTCAATTATGATCTACTAAAATGTAAAATCCCTTCTCGCTCTTATGTCATTCGAGCTGAGATCCTTCTTGCTTAGTATTCTGGCCAGGTGATTTCTTTTAGCTGTCATTTTAAAAATGCATGAGGCTAAATTAAAAGTTGCAAAGACTTTGGGGATGATAATTAGGTAATCATCTTCTTGAGATGTGATTAAAACCTTTAACCATAACACATTTTCATCACCACTTTTGCTAGGTGTGTTATGAACAACGTCCCTAATACTATACTCTGTGATTCGTATGGATCTTTACCACTTAATTGTATGCAAATTATATCTCACCAAGCAATCACGGAGCCAGACAGTATAGATGGCAACGAAATAATTCCTATTCAATATCACAGATCACAGTTAAAGATGAGAGACCTTGGGAGACCTGGAATCGCCAAGAAGATTCTGAATCATAAATTTCACTTGCCCACTCAAAAAGTGGTCTTGTTCTCCAACAGTCATCAAGTCTTTTTTTTTTTTTTCCAAACAGTTAACACCTATTTCGATACCTTTGCCAGATACATCCATAGTTCGAAATGCTTTAACATCATCAGTTATGTCTTGATTAGGAGGAAAAAAGGAAAAAAACCAAACTGATCAACAAGCTAGCTAATTGGCAGTGAACACTTCTGCTAAGCATGAAGTAGCCTCCCTAAGCGTCCATCCCTGGAAGACTAAGAGCCATGGTGCAGTGGAAAGAGCCAGGTTTGGGGACCACAGAGCCCTGCGTTCAGTTCTTTGTTCTTACACGTGCATACACAGATGTGTGATTTTAGGCAGGTTGCCTTGATTCTGAGCTTCCGTTCCTTTTTCTGCAATATGACAATAGCAATTGCTTTGTCCTACATGTCTTAGGAGAATTGCACTTAGCTTAGGACATGGCACATAAGCCCTAAACGACTGGAACTATTGTCTTTATTATCAATTTAAGCAAACGTTTACTTTTTCTGAGCATCCTGTTATTCTCCTTTAATATTAAATTCATAACTCCTCCCCACCCTTGCAGGGTAGTTAGGAAGATTAGTCATGCCTTATGAAAATAATCCCCTTTATTCTTGGCACATATTAGGTACTCATTAATGATCGCAACCATGTTATTTTACTGCTAGTATTTTAGTTGAATTTCATTTATTGAAGAAATATTTATTCGCTCTCTGCTCCATGTCATGATTTAGGTGCTGATAATGTGGTGAATGAGCCACACTCGATCCCTGCCTCGAGGAGATCAGAACTGAGTGGGGGGCACAGTGCTGGTGGCATGAGGGGGTGCTGGAGGGAGTGTGCAGAAGAGGAAGAGATCTGAAGTCCCTCTCAGCATTCTCAGGTCATCCTTAGAGTCATCTTTAGTGCTAGAGCTACAGTGAACCGCAGGGGGTCAGGTTTGGGAACCTGGCTCCCCACCCTTCCCCATTCGCAGGCAGCCTAATTTGGGATAATTACCTAAAAAAAAAAAAAAAAAAAAAACTACTTTGTTAGACACAGAAACAATAAAATGTCCCTCATGCCTACATTTAGATTCTTCATGAAATTTTCATGTTTACTATATTAAAGAATTGCTTATTCTGACAAAAAAAAATTACCTGATGTCTCTGTGCCTCAGTTTATTCATCCGCAAATGGGGCTGAGAAAGTGACTCATATGCTGTTGTGGCAACGCAGTTTAATATACTGAAAACTTTTAGGATTGCACGTGGTACATAGCAAGTATTCAATAAATGTTCATGGTCATTACAATTAATTTATTTCCTTGGATATACCTTGTCCCCACATGTGGTTCCTTCTTGGAAGGCTCTTTCCTTTCCCTCTTAACTGACCTCTCCATGACCCACACTTTACATCTCAGCTGGACACTGAAGCCCTGGGGGTGGTGGTGGTGGGGGGGGAGTGCCTGACAGGACCTAGCAAGAATGTGCAGAGAGAGACCTGATGGGACTTGACAAAGCATTGAGAGACCCCAACATTTTAGATTTGGGGTCAGGAAGAGAAACCATGTACAGAGCCTGAAATGAAGCCCTGGAAAGGCTGGAGGAAAATCAAAAGACCATGGTATCACGGAGCACCCCCTGGAAGAGAGCCTTGTAAAGAGGAGTTGTTGTCGCCAGTGTCCACTGCTGCCTAGAGCCAAGTTCTACAAAGTCCCAAATACATCACCCATGGACTCTAGGGACTAAGAAGTCATTCCCGACCTTAACAAGATCAGCTTCTGGGGCCTCTCTTCTGGGTGGTAATGGAAGAGATAGTCTAGTAAATAAAAGAATACTTGAAGGCTGAGGGGATAGAAATAAGCTTATAAAATCATTTTTATTTCTGGTATGAGGGAGATTCCATAATTTTATTATTTTTTTTTAATTTTTTGCTTTTAAGGTAATTATTGGGAATTGAGAGAGTCCGGCCTCTGCTGGGATGATTCATCATCATCATGCCCTTGAGCATTCCTAGCGATGATCCTGTCCCCTTTCCTGATAATGAAAGAAAGGCAAACACGGGTGAAACCTGTGGGTTTGGCCACCATTTTGCTTTATTTGTCTTGAAGTGGGGGGGCCAGGGCTTCAGCCAGCCTTCACCAGGTCTTATCTCCACACCTCCTGGTTCCTTGGGAGATCTTTAATTTTTCATCTGCTTTACTTAACCCTCGTTCATTGAAGGTAACAAACTCCTGGTGTTTACCATCATTTGACCTTCCCTCTCTAGCTTGTCCTCCTCGCTGGCAAAAAGAGGTTAAAACTTTGTTGTTTTCTTTTCTGCCTCCTGTCAAATACCAGCACAGTTGGATTTTGTCTGAAGTGGAAGACATCACTGTGCCAGTTTTGGTCTCCAAGAAGTGTTCCACTTTTTATTTTCCATAATAGTGCTTCCCCATCCGAGTGGGGAAGGTGACCAGGGAGGCTTATAAGCTCAGCTGATTCCTTAAATCTTCCGTTGCTGTCATTCGCTCACTGTGTTTGAAATTATGTTGAACTTCTTCATTCCTGCTAATGGGGCCTTCCTGTTGATGTTGGGGAAGAGATACTCTGTGTTCTGGCTTCATTCCATGACATTATTTTTAAAGCCGTAGTTCACACTTACTAGCTTGGTATAATAGGCAGATGATCACAATAAAATGTAGAGGAGGCTTTCAGGGTCCTGCCAGATGTCCTGTCAAGGGCGGGAACAGTCTTTCCTCCAGCTTCTGTGAGTGCTTACTGCTCCCAGCTGACCCCTTCCTCCAGGGAATGCTTGTCTGCCACGCAGAAGCCCCCCACTCACACTCCTAGGTAACCCCCCGCTAAGGATGGACTCACTAAAAAATAAAAATAAAAAAATAAAAATAAAAAAATAAAAGGATGGACTCACTGCATACAAGAACCTCACTCCCTTTCCTTAATGTGGGGCTATTGCTCTGATGCACTCTGTGTTTCCAAGCTCCCTTTGGGATCATGCTTACTCTACTCTGAATGAGAGACCATATTCTTGTTTAGCAACTTCCTCTGCCCTACCCTACTTCTCTTACCCACCCCCCCTTTTCTGAGACCACCTTATCAATAATCTCTCATCAATAATCAATAATCTCTCACAAGAATGTCCACGGTAGGGTCTATCTCCAGGGCACCTAACCTCAGCCCATTGGCTAACATTTAAGGGTCTTAGCAATATGCCATTAACTCTGCTGATTGCATTACGTACGTGATGTCATTTAATCTGCCACACAGTCTCACTGGGCATGTAGTATTCTCTCCATTTTGCAGGAGAGGAAACAGAGAAGTCTCCCTCCCCAGGTTCATGTCCTTCTCCCCAGGTTGCAGAACTGGAATTTGAGGAATTAACTGTAGCTTTCGGACAGAGGAGAATAATAATGAACAAAAAAAAAACCAGTCCCTGCCTTCAAAAGGATGTGTGCCCACAAATAGATAAAGAACCACAGTTTTAGAGAGAGTCTTGATCCCAGTATTAGAAATACTTGTACCATATAGAAGGTAAATAGTCTATGAACTTTCTTTCTTTTTTCTTTCTTCTTTCTTTCTTTCTTTCTTTCTTTCTTTCTTTCTTTCTTTCTTTCTTCTTTCTTTCTTTCTTTTTTTATGAACTTATTTCTTACTGTTAATTTTGTGTTTCAATTTCTGGGTTCCCTATTCTATTCCATTGATTTCTGAGCTTATCCTTTCACCAGGCCCACCCCGTTTTAATCGCTGTAGCTTTGTAGTAAGTCCTGAACTCTGGGTCTTGTAAGAATTCCAGCTGCGTTCTTTTTTTGAACTCTTTTTGACTTTTCGGATTCCTTTGCCTTTCCGCAGGAATTTCAGAATCACCTTATGGATAAGTATTTTGAAAAGCGCCCTGAGATTTTGATAGGGGCTGCAGGAAATAAATAGCTCTGATTGGGGAGAATTGATGTCTTCTTCGGTTTTTCTTTTGAATCGATGCATAGTCGTTTTCAGCATACAGAGCCTGCTCTTTTGTAAGGTGCCAACCTGAGTGGTTTTTCTTTTTTTGTGCTATTGCCATGTTTTTGTTTGTTTTTAATATCGAGTCCCTATTGTTCATTGCTGGTAATAGAAACATGGTTGATTTTTGTACATTGATTTTATATTATATGCCCTTGAAAAAAGTTACTACTTCTAGAAGCTTTTGGTAGAATCCTTAAGATTATCTATTTATACAAGCGTGTCCTCTGCAAAGAGAGACAGTTTTTCTTCCTTTCCATTCTGTATTCCTTTTACCTTTTTTTTTTTTTTTTTTTTTGGGACATGGCACTGCCTAAGATGTCTAGTAAATTCTTGCATAGAAGCGATGAAAGAGGATGTCCTGGTATTGTTCATAAATTTAGAGAGACATATTCGGTCTTTTGCCATTAACTTAATTGTCTATACTAGGATTTTGTAGATACGCTTTATCAGATTGAAAAAGCTCCCCTCCGCTCCTAGTTTGCTGATTGTCTTTACCTCGATAATCTATTGATATGATCATATGGATTTTCTTGAGTCTATTAATATGACTAATTATATTGGGTGTATTTTCCAATATTGAACCAAACTTATATTCTTGGGATAGATCACACTTGCTCATGATGCATTGTCTTTTCTGTATTGTTGAATTTGATTGCCAATATTTTGTAGATTTTTGTAACTATCATTATAAATGGTATTGTCCTATGGCCTTTTTTTTTTTTTAATTTTTTTTAATTTTTAAGTGATCTCCACACGCAGCATGGGGCTTGGACTCACAGCCCACTCCACTGACGGAGCCAGCCAGGCACCCCTGTACTATATGTTTTCTTTTCTTGAAAGGTCTTTGTCTGGATTTATTAGAGGAATTCTTGCCTCATAGAACAAGTATAAAAGTTCTCCCCCTATTTTGTTTTCTGGAGGAGATTGTATAGAATTGGTTTTATGCCTTAAATGTTTGGTAGAATTTGTCAGAGAAACTATGTGTGCTTGAGATTTCCTCTGATGGAAGGTTTTAAACTAATAATTTCTAAAATAAATGTAGAAGTATTCAGGTTATCTATCATCCACTGAGTGGAATTTGTTGGCTTATGTCTTTCAAGGAATTGGACTATTTCATATAAGTTGTCAAATATTTTTTATTAAAGATTTTATTTATTTATTCATGAAAGACACATGGAGAGAGGCAGAGACATAGGCAGAGGGAGAAGCAGGCTCCTTGCAGGGAGCCAGATGTGGGACTCGATCCCGGGACCCCAGGATCATGACCTGAGCTACAGACAGCCACTCAACCACTGAGCCACCCAGGGGTCCCTAAGGTGTCAAATTTATGGACGTAGAATTGTTCCGAGTATTTTCTTGTTATCCTTTTCGTATCTGTGGTATCTATGGTAATGTTTTCATTTGTGTCTTTTCCTATTGTATTTCATTGTCGATCTGGCTAAAGCCACCACATTTTTATTTTTAAGAACTGGTTATTACTTTTGCTTGCTTTGCTTTTTTTCATATTTTTTTAAAGATTTTTTATTTATTCATTTGAGAGAGGGAGAGTGTGAACAGGGGCAGAGGGAGAAACAAACTCCCCGCTGAGCAGGGAGCTGGATTTGGGGCTTAATCCCAAGACCCAGAGATCACAGCCTGAGGTGAAGGCAGACACTTAATCTACCAAGCAACCCAGGCGCCCCCTGATTTTTTTATATTGTTTTATATTTCAATGTCACTGATACTTACTTCCATCTTCTATTGTTTCCTTCTTTCTATTCTTTTTTCTTTTCTTTCTTTTTTTTTTTTTTTTTAAGCAGGCTCCATGCTGGGTATGGAGTCCAGTGTAGGACTTGAACTCAGGACTCTGAGATCCTAAGACCTGAGCTGTGATTAAGAGACTGACATTTAACCGACTGAACTACCCAGGCACCCCTCACCCTTCTTTTTACTTCTTAATGGACAATTTTCCTTCCTCTAGTTACCTAAAATAGCTTAGATTCTTTGAATGCCACATTAATATATCAACAAATTGTCATATGTTGTATTTTCAATTTCCTTTAGTTCACTTATTTTAGAATTTCCATTAAGACACCTTCTTTAAAGCATATATTATTTGGATCTGTTTTCTAAAAAAATTATGGGTTCCAGGCCCCTAGCCAGTCTCACTTTTTCTTTCTATCCTTCAAAGAGTTCATACATTTGTTTTATAGGTACTACCCAGCATTTTTAGTTGTATTTAGCGGTTGAAAGAGGCAAAATTATATCTATTTTATCTTCCAGAGGAAGGAGTGACTTTCACATGCATTTTTAAAATTTGATTTTGACAATTACTTCAAGTCCACAATTCATATGACAATTGCTTAAATGAGAAACTTAATACTCAGAGCATTTCAGTAAGTTAGTTTTACTTGCCGAATCACTGACACTTATATATATGTTTTTGCCAAGACACCTAGCATTCTTGTATTTTATGATGTTAACTTGTACAATATAATTTGTTTTTCCTCCATTTCTTCAGATTCAGACTGTGTCTCAGTGTCATGGTGTCTCTCACACATGGTTTAGTGGGCCTATGGGTATATTAAGTATTGAGTAAAATAGTTGCTGAAAAATCCCAATGATGCATGCATTCTTATATGTTTGTTGTTACTTTTTTGTTGTTGTTAATTTCATGAATAATTTCATCTGTAACCCTTTGCTTTTGCAGCTTGTACATAGCCTGATTCTAATAGGTGGTTTAGGAGGCTATACCGCGAGGCACCCCTGCAGCCACACAGGGGAAAGAACCACCGATTTCAAAATTGGCTGTCGCTGCAATTCAGAGTCCCTTTGAAACTGTGTATATCTGCAAATCAGGGTCGGCCTGTAATGGCATTTTTGGAAGTAAAGATTTGTGAGCTTCTTCTTGGTTCACAGCAACTCGATTCAGCGTCACCCATCACCTTGAAGTCAGCCCTTTCACAATCACATGCACTAATAGCATTTTTTTCCTTTCATTGATTTTTCAAACTGAATGCACAGCCTTCCTCTGACTGGCACATGCTTTTGTACCATGCTGCAGTTCATCCTGGCCCCCTCTATTACTCTGTGTGATGCTGCTCAAATCCCTAATTACCCTTCTAGATACTGCTATGGCAGCTAATAAAAGGATTTTGCGGGCTGGGACTGCCATGATTTTTCAGCAGCTACGTACTCTTCGACTGTTGTTGTATTAGTTTCAACGTATGTTCACTGCTCCACCTGTTGTTTCCAGCACTGGCGTGTTTCGGTTTTTCTCCATTATGCTTTGCAGTGTCTTAGTTGAACTTCTTTCAGAATGAGGATTCAATCAGTAGGACACAGTAACATGCTTTGAGCTCGCAACCTTTTGGGTGTATACTTATAAGTACATCTCAATTCAGATTGAACAAGTATCCTCTGTTCTCTTAAACTATGGAAAACAGGTATGTTGATGCTTTGTGAGTCACAAGGAGCAAAGTCTGCAGAATCATACAATTTTGTTGACAGTGGTAGAGCAGGATAATATGGGGCTTTGACTTTTTGTGACAGGTGGTCCTGGAGGTGGCCTAATCTTGACATCTTAAATATGCTGCTATCTCCTGTGAATGCAACCCCAAATGCACTCCCTCCTGCCCCACTGAGATCTTAACCATAATTAATAATAAATGTTAATGTAAGAGGCAGTGTATAGAGTGGAAAAAGCGTGTCCTTTGCGGGTAAAACAGACTTGTAGTCGATGCTTGATCCTCTCACTTGTGGCTATGTGATTCAGGTGAGTTACCTAAAATACCTGGGCCTGAGTTTTCTTATCTGTGAAATAAAGATAATAAATACAGATTAAAAATAATGTATATACAGTTCCTGGAGATTTTTTTTTAAATTTTATTTATTTATTCATGAGAGACAGAGAGAGAGAGAGAGGCAGAGACAGAGACCGAGGGGGAAGCAGGCCCCAGACAGGAAGCCCGATGTGGGACTCGATCTCGGGTCTCCAGGATCATGCCCTGGACTGAAGGCCACGCTAAACCACTGAGCTACCCAGGATGCCCCAGTTCCTGAAGATTTGAGTTTAATGTAGTGTAGACTGATATGCTCAATTACATAAAGTCTTGATTGGTTATAATAACTATATATAAACTTTATTGAACACTTACTCTATGTCAGATACTGTATAAATGCTTTACATGGGTTATTATATTTAATCCTCATACAACCTCTATGATATAAATGCTATCAGTACTCCACTCCCAGTTAAAGAAAGTCATAGAGTGGGCAGCCCCGGTGGCGCAGCAGTTTAGCACCGCCTGCAGCCCAGGGCGTGATCCTGGAGACCCTGGATCGAGTCCTGCATCGGGCTCCCTGCATGGAGCCTGCTTCTCCCTCTGTCTGTGTCTCTGCCTCTCATTCTCTCTCTGTGTTTCTATGAATAAATAAACAAAATCTTAAAAAAAAAGAGAAAGTCATAGAGTAACTATGATGTAAGAAGTTATATAGATAGTAAGAGACAGATCCAGGATTTAAGTCCCGGTGCATATAACCTAGCCTGTAAGCCCATACTGTTCAAGTATATATTGTGCTACCTCTCATCAACCTTGGTACATTGTTATTTGATTGGTCTCAGTCACAATGTGCTTAGAACTGTCCTGAAATCAAAGCATGAATAGAATTTAAGCAGTAGTAGGAAGATCAGAGCAACAGCTTTACTTACTTGTTATAAAAAAATAAATAAATATTGAAATATTTAAAAATGAGTATATAAAGGAATTCTCCTGGTATTCTAAATATTAGTAATTTAGTGTTCAGGAGTTTAAATCACTATATTCATTGCACTGGTGCCTATTGTTGTAATAGTAGGAAGTCCTTCTTTAACAGCCTACCAATAGTCTGGCTATGAGAAATTAAAATAGGGGTGTCTGTGTTTGAAAACATGCCCTACTGAACTAAGTACATGTATATTCTCATAAGCTTAAGACTCTTTATATTCACTTTATCTTCTTCAACAAAAGCCCTAGTTATCCTCTGCTTTTGCTTTTCAGCATGACAGCTAACTAATCTAACAGATTACTTGCTTTGTGTGGATCGATGGTACTTGCATTCTAATGGATTCGGGCCATCCTTATGCAAGTATCATTTTACCAATTTCAGTTGCATAGAAAGCTAATGTGGAAAAGATTTTGGGCAGAACCCAAGAATTATGTCCTTTATATTACTGTTGATCTTTTTTTTTTTTTTTAATTTTTTTAATAGGTCCTGTTGATAGTTCAGAACCTTTTAGGCAATATTTGAATTTCTAGTTTGAAAATGAACATTCATTTAAGGGCTTTGGCGAGGAGAGGTGAATAATGTGCGAATTACCTGGCCAGCAGTCCTTCTCTGCTTTATGTGGACTCTCAGACATAACTTATGACCAGCATAAGTGTTAAGTACTGTATATACTACTAATTTTGGATTTTTAGTGGGAATCAGGTAAATGAACAAAAAGAATATGGGTGTTGTACAGACCTTCTTTGAAAATGAAGGTTCAGTTTCCTCTACCTATATTCTTTATCAAAGTTATTAAAATTCCTCTGAATGGACAGAGACATTCTGCTCTTTTTTTTTTTTTTTTTAAGATTTTATTTATTTTTTTTGAATGAGACAGAGAGCGAGCTAGAGTGGAGGAGGAGCAGAGGGAAAGGGACAAGCAGACTCCACAATGAGTGTGGAGCCTCATGTGGGGCTCAATCCCAAGACCCTGAGGTCATGACTGGAGCTGAAATAAGAGTCAGATGCTTAACCGACTGCACCACCCAGGAGCCCCTTAGACGTTCTACTCGTTAATTTTCTCTTTCCAGCCACTGGTGAAGATTGTAATGAATCTTCAGCTAAAAGGCAGCCAAGAAGAAAGAGGGAACATGCAATCTGAATTATTGGTCTTCAGGGGATCCCTGGGTGGTTCAGTGGTTTAGCGCTTGCCTTTGGGCCAGGGTGTGCTCCTGGAGTCCTGGGATCGAGTTCCACTTTGGGCTCCTGGCATGGAGCGTGCTTCTCCCTCTACCTGTCTCTGCATTTCCCCCTCTCTCTATCGTGAATATATAAATTTAAAAAAATCTTCAAAAAATGCATTATTTGTCTTCAGATAATTAAGCATTGACTATGTATTTTTCTCTGATCTTTTAATTACCACTTTTATTTCAGACTTTGTTTCTTATAATTTTTATTTTCTTGAATCATCAGATAATCATCATGGGAGATTTGGTCGGTATCCCCACTAAGGTCCTATTATATATGATGCCATTACTAATAAATGTGATACCGGTCTACTTAATCTAGCTTTTTAAATTCCACATTTAAAAAAAACCTTAGTATTTTGCTTGTGTGTGTGGTTTTTTTTTTTTTTTTAACCTGTTTTATTTTTTAGGGTATGTCATAAGATAGTATTGATGCTTTTGATCTTTTTGCTGTCTGGGGATGTGGTACAAAGGCAAAGAAGTAGAAGTGTGGGGAAAAAAGGCATAAATGTTAGACTCTGAATTTCAAAAAGGGGAAGATTAACTTTCCATCTTTATAAATAGATCTATAAGTTCACATATGGGGATTCTTACCTTTTACTTTTCAGAGCATCTACCAGATAATTCGCACTCTTAGTTTTCACCCTAGATTCTGTTCATAAGAATTAAAACACCTGGAAGGGGTTTTGGGGTATATATTAAACAGTATATTTTTACTGCAGACAGTGTATTTTGGGTGCTATGGGACTACCATTGAAGTAGAGTACAAGTTTTCTGCTTAGAGTAAGCTCAAAAACCAGGAAGGGAGGCAAATTTACACATAAAAAGAAACTGAAAAAAATATACAAATAAATATACAAAGCCAACCACTATATACACTAATGAAAATTTTATGTAATCAATAATAGCCTTCCACTTCAAGTATGGCAGAAAATGTTCTCTGAAGGTTCCTGTCACTGCAAAACAACTAATTTTATATGAAACTGTCTTCAGGAAAAATTGTAGTTCTTAGGTGTGGGAATTCTCTTAGGTCTCTTTCCCATCAACAAATATGCACTGAGCTCAGTACGCATAGTAAGTAAAAGAGGAAAGTTGCCTTGAGTTAATATGCTCATATCAGGGACACCTGGGCACCTCAGTGGTTGAGCATCTGCCTGCAGCTCAGGTCTTGATCCTGGGGTCTTGGGATCAAGTTTGACATTGCGCTCCCTGGAGGGAGCCTGCTTCTCCCACTGCCTATATCTCTGTGGATCTCTCATGAGTAAATAAATAAAATCTTTTTTTTTTTAGGCGCCCAACACAAAAGAAAACAATAAATGGTGGATGAGTCTAGGAATACTAATACTGCATTTAAATTTCAAGGGAATTATATATTAAAATTATTTGACACAAAGTATAAAATGACTGCAGAAAATAGTTAAGGAAATCAAAAAATGAGAGGCTGTTAAAAATAACCATAAATATTTGAAAAGGAATGCAATCGAAATCCTAGAAGAAAATGTGTATTTGCAGACGTAAAAATAACAAAGAACGACTGACTTGCAGACTAGACACAGAAGAACAGTGAGTTGATTTTTTGGGAAGATAGTTGTGAAGAAATTTTATAGGAAGCTGTGCACAGAGACCAATGAAATATGTCAGGTTAAGCAGTATGGAGGATAGAAGATCTGATGTGTAACAAGTAAAAAGTAGGAAAGTGGAGATTCTGGCACATAAATATTATAAATAATGATTTGGTATTTTTCAGAACTGACAATATACATAAAGCCAAAGACTCTAAGCACAGAATATTCCCGGTTAAATTATTTAAAGCAATGAACATTGGCAGCTCTTCCTGCCTCTGGGTTCTGTCCCCATGCTTTATTTTGTTTCCAAGATTTTATGAATTTGTTCATGCGACACACAGAGAGAGGCAGAGACATAGGCAGAGGGAGAAGCAGGCTCCATGCAGGGAGCTCAACTCGGGATTCAATCCCAGGACTCCAGGATCACAACCTGGGCCGAAGGCAGCCGCCCAACCACTGAGCCACCCGGGTGTCCCATTTTATCTGTATCTTAAACACTAAACTAAGGACAGAGTCCCCAGAACTACTTCAAATTTCTTTCCTTCTTTTATTCATTTTCCTCACATTTTAAAGCTATTTCCATGACTATGTCCTCAGAAAATCCTGAGATGTGAGGGGCACCTGGGTGGCTCAGTAGGTTAAGTATCCAACTTTTTTTTTTAAGAGTTTCTTTATTCATGAGAGACCCACAAAGAGAGGCAGAGACATAGGCAGAGGGAGTAGCAGGCTCCCCACAGAGAGCCCCATGCGGGACTCAATCCTAGGACCCAGGGATCTCGCCTTGAGTGGAAGGCAGATGCTCAACCAATGAGCAACCCAGGCGCCCCTGTCCCCATGCTTTAATACAAACACCTTTTGGCCCTGGAGGGGAAAAAAAGCAACATACTTGCATTTTTTTAAAGATTTTATTTATTTATTTATTTATTTATTTGAGGGAGGCAAAACAAGCAGGGAGCAAAGCGGAGGGAGAGAGAAAAACAGACTCTGCTGAGTACGAGCCTGAACACAGAGCTTTATCCCTTGACCTTGAGATCATGACCTGAGCCAAAATCAAGAGTTGTCCACTTCACTGGCATCCCACAGTATACATTTAGACACAAGATAGTGAAATGGCTAAACGTGAAAGTCAAATAAAGTCATTTAACAGCAGCCAGGGAGAGGAAAAAGACAGAAAACCTACCAAGAAACCAAATTTGACCGATAGCAGATCTTTTAACAGCAACACTGTATGCCAGAGAACACTGTATTTATATTGTCAAAGTGCTGAGAGACCATAACTATGAATTAGTGGTGCATCCAGTATTGTGTTTAAAAGTACCCGAGTTATACTTGTGATGACCCTGGTGACAGATAATATTAATCTGTCTGAGAACTGGATGGTTACTGAAATAAATACTCTAATTTGCCCAGGCCAATGTTCTAGTTAATAGTGGAGCTGGTGTCGAACCCAGATCTGTCTCCACCCCATGCTCTTCTATGCAATGCTATTTCCCATTCTAAAGATGTATAATTTATTTTGTGCTGATTAGAGATTCCCATTCTATTTTTCCCCCAATTCTATCTTTAGGCACATTAGCAATACTGATTATTCATTCTTGTAGTAACTCTTTATGAAGGATTTTTTTTTTTTTTTTTTTTGGTGCAACGTGCAGGTTATCGCACCAGCTATTCTGGGGGGCAATGGAATGAACAGTTCCACAGTCACTTTAACAAGACTTTAGCAGAATAGAGAAAATAAGATATTTAAATTAATATATTACCTAGAACACAGAAAGAAGTAAAAGATGATTAATTCCATAAAATACAGTTAGATAAGGGGCTATCAGAGATCATAAAAGAGATAAGATACTTCCAGTTGGAAAGGTAGATGGAAAGAGGGTGAGGAATTCCCAAAAAATGAGTTTTAGAATATGGCATTTGAACTGAATGTTGAACAAGGAATAGAATTTAGTTAGGAGCTCCTGGGTAGCTCAATTGCTTAAGCATCTGCCTTTGGCTCCTGTCAGGATCCCAGGGTCCAGGGTTGGAGCTGTGCATTGGGCTCCCTGCTGAGCGGTGAGCTTGCTTCTTCCTCTCCTCCCAGCTTGTGTTCTTTGTCACTATTTCTGTCTCTCTCTCAAATAAATATATAAAATCTTAAATAGAATTTAGTTATGAAGTAATGGGAGAAAAGATCATCCTTAGGATAATTAGTAGAGGCACATGCCATGTGTTAGACTTTGAATAGTAGATATGGTATGGGAAGAGGAGGCACCGAAGAAGAGTCTAAGAAGGTGGAGGTGGCAGGTGGAGGTACTTGCGTAAGAACACACTGTAGGATTTTGAACAGGGGAATGGCATGATCAGTCATAGGGGCAGGGAATATTGGCAAGGTTAATAACTGAAAACATTGCTGAGATATTAAGGGGGAATGAATTAAGCTTTCTGCAATGGCAAAATTAAATAGGTAGGGGTATTGGTCAGGATTCTCCAGAGAAACAGAACCAATGGGATAGATAATAGGAGATACACACACACACACACACACATACACACATACACACACACGTGACCCTTGAACAACATGGATTTTTTTCAGTAAATACTACAGTGTTGTAAATGCATTTTCTCTTTATGATTTATCTAATAACTTTCTTTTCTCTAATTTTATTGTATGTATATAATACATACATTATATTATATGTATATAATACATATACAAAATATGTGTTAATCGACTTTTCATATCAGTGAGGCTTCCAGTCAACAGCAGGCTCTTGGTAGTTAAGTTTTGAGGAGCCAGAGTTCTATAGGAGATTTTCAAATGCGCAGGAGAGGATAGGTACCTCTAAATCTAACATTTTTCAAGGGTCAACTATATATGTTTTTACAGAGAGAAAGAGAGAGAGAGAGAGAGAGAGATTTTTTAGGAATTGGCTCACACAGTTATGGAGGTTGAGAAGTCCTACAGTCTGCAGCATGCAAGCTGGAGAACCAGGAAAGGTGATGGTAAAATCCACTTTCCACCTAAAGGCCTGAGAACAAGGGGGCTGCTGGTGTAAGTCTTGGAGTCGAAAGGCCCAAAACCCAGGAGCTCTGATTTCTGAAGACATGAAATCATGATAAAATTAAAGGAGCTGCTACTCAGTTATTCTGTTGTAGCTCAAAGGTAAACCTCTGGTCATGAATAGGGTGGCTTAGGTCCTGGCTTGAATATATAAATATAATTAAATAAATATATAACCATATTTCCACATATCATGTACATCTTTGTAGTGGGAGGTAAGCTGACGTTTGTGCTCCAGAGAGAACCAAATGGGTTATTCTTCTTGCCCAAGGGATGATGGGATAAGGACTGATGGTGAACATTGAAGATTTGTCTTTCCTTGGAGCCTAGAGAATCTTACCATTAGAATTTTCCTGGACTCCTCCATCTTCCATCCACATATAAAAAAGAAATCAAGTGTAAATGGGTCATTTATATTAAGGAAAAGAATTAATTGCTAGAAAATTGCCAGAAAAATAGTGGGGGAAATGGGCATACTTCTAATCAAAGTGTATCATATTAACACAATAATAATATCACTAAGATAAGTCCATTTCCAAGAGAAAAAGCATCCCTTTCTCTCTTAATCCATTCAGGTTGCTATAACAAAATCACCATAAACTGGGTGTCTTACACAACAGGAATCTATTTCTTGTAGTTCTGGAGGCTGCGATTTCCAAGACGGCACAGTTAGATTTGACGTCTGGTGAGGGTCTTGCTTCCTAGGTCATAGTTGGCCATCATTTTCTGTGTCTTCGTGTGGTGAAAGGGGCAAGGGAGCTCTCTAAGTTCTCTTTTTTTATAAGGGCTCTAACCCCATTTAACAGTGTCAGAGCCCTTATGACCAACTCCATTCCCAAGGCTTCATCTCCAAATCCCAACACACTTGGAAGTAGGATTCAGCATAGGAATTTGGAGGGTACACACACACTCAGTCGATAGTACTTTCAAATTATCAGTTGAGAAGAATGAATAAACAGTAAAGTCAACCCAATAAGTTTGGAAACTTCAATTACTTTAGTCAGATTCTCCAAATTCGATCTAACAAACTTTTTGACACACAGACATCAAAACACAAGAGGGAGTTTAAGCAATTATGGGGAGCTGGGATAACTAAAGGTGGCTTATTTTACAGCTGTCCTTAGATAAACATAAAAGTTATGGGCAACTTGCATGGATCATTTTTTTGTTTAATTCTCTTCTATAATCTTTATTTTTATTTATTTATATATATATTTAAAGATTTTAGTTTTTTTTTTAAATATTTATTTATTTATGATAGTCACGCAGAGAGAGAGAGAGAGGCAGAGACACAGGCAGAGGGAGAAGCAGGCTCCATGCACTGGGAGCCCGACGTGGGATTCGATCCCGGGTCTCCAGGATCGCACCCCGGGCCAAAGGCAGGCGCTAAACCACTGCGCCACCCAGGGATCCCTCTTCTATAATTTTTAAATCAACATTTATCTTGAAGACAAGGGAGCGAGATTTACAGCAAGATCGCAGTCCTATAATTGGACTAGCTTTGAATGTAAAGTAACAGTTTTATATTCATACGGTTCAAGTCCCAGTGTGCAATTTAATAAGACTGTATTTTTTAAGGAAAAAATATCTATGTTGTTTTATTGCCAAAATGAGAAAAATTACAGAAAATGGTTTGTCTTATTTGCTTAGGGGGCTGGGGAAACTATCAAATTCTTTACCTTCTTGTACAGGCAAATATATAATCTATGTCTTTATTTTTTAAAATGCATAAAGATAATTTATCTTCCAGATGTTGGGGTGAATATAATATTTTAATCTTCCTTGAAAGCAACATTAATTTTCCAGGGATATTTTTATGCACCCACCTTATTCATTGGCTTGAATCTCCAATGTTTAATTATTTCTTGCTTTTTCAACCAAGATAATACTTTTAAGCTACTTTTTCTTTGCTTCTAATAACAATGCCATGTGGAGTTCTGAGTACATTTTTTGTTTTACTGATACTGCTTAGAAGATTGTGAGCATTATTCTTTGGGTAGTGCAGAGAGCCACTAAAGTGCACTCTTTCAGTTTTCCCCCCAATTTTAGCTCCAAAAGTGAGGAAAGGCAGATCCAGTCCTTTTGAACATTTCCATAATAGTCATGTCTATTTACATTGAAAATAACTGAAGACATGATCCCTGGTGCAAGTTTTTTCTCTTCCTTCACCTCAAATGTGCTGAAATTCTCACTGTCAAATATCTCATAAAGGAGTTAACAGAAAAGAAATCTGCTTTTAGTTTTGCTGAGAGGTCCTTCTGCCTTTCCTTAGAAGATAAGCTCCTTGATGACAACAGTGGCTTATCTAGTTTTCCTAAGGGACTAGCCTAGGACTGACAGGATTGCAGTAAAAGGTAAAGGTAATCAGAGGTAAAAATTAATTAAATGTATTGTTGTTATTGAGGCTTTTTATTTCCACCTCAAAACATTGCAGAGGATTTGAAAAGATCAAATTTCTTTTATCGCATATGTATTCAGATTTAATTCGCTATCTACCTAATTGGGTTAACCAGTTTGTTCAAAAGAACAAACATGTAGTTAATCTAACGTCACTCATGAAAGAGAATATATATACGTACATAATAGTGTTAGCTATCACGTATCACATCACTCCAAGATAAACCCCCAGTTATTTTTTTCAATTTATTATTATTTTTTAAAGATTTTATTTATTTCTTTGGCAGAGAGCACAAGTAGGCAGTAGGCAGAGTGGCAGGCAGAGAGAGGGAGAGAAACAGACTCCCTGCTGAGCAGAGAGCCCAATGTGGGGCTTCATCCCAGGACCCTGGGATCATGACCTGAGCCCAAGACAGATGCTTGACCGACTGAGCAACCCAGACGCCCCAATAAATCCCCAGTTGTAATTAATAGCCTCAATCCTCTAGAATTTTCTTTTTGTCTCTATTCTTCTGACTTTCATTTATTCCCACTCCCTTCGTTTACCCTCAGTTACCATTTCTCTTTGGTTGACCAAAGCTGTGATGTAGACCTTCCCACATGTGTGTTTGTCTCTGATTTCTAATTGCCTACTAGACATTTCTACCGCCAAAATCCTGACAGCTTTCCTGTATCATGTATACGGCTAAATTTTATTTTCTGACCTGTCCTTTTCAGCCCTTTTTTTTATTTTGTTAGGTTCATTCAGGCCACTATGAGCTTTCCTATCAGATTTTAAAATTAAGAATCATCTTTGATTTCTCTTTCTCTTGATCGCCTTTATTGCAGTCTTCCATCCAAACCCTTCCTTTCTTCCTTCCAAATCTCCATGGTATTAGCCATGCTCTTTGCTTTTCTACTACCAACACCCCAGTGTAGACCCTTCTTACCTTTCTGCCTGGATTATTGGAATTGCTGCCGCCTTCTTCTTCTTTTTCTTTTTGAGAGAGACAGAGAGCGCATGATTGAGTGGTTGGGGGGAAGGGTAAGCAGAGCGGGGAGAGAGAATCTGAAGCAGGCTCTAAGCCCAGTGCAGAGCCCAGGGTCTTGACCCTGAGATCATGACCTGAGCAGAAATCAAGAGCCTGATTGATACTTCTCCCACTGAACCACCCAGGTGCACCTGGAATTGCACGCCTTAATGGAATACCTTCCTTGACTATATTTATTCATGAGAGACACAGAGAGAGAGGCAGACACCTAGGCAGAGGGAGGAGCAGGCTCCTCATGGGGAGCCTGATACGGGACTCGATCCCAGTATCCTGGGATCATGACCTGAGCCGAAGGCAGACACTCAAACCACTGAGCCACCCAGGTGCCCCAGATACCTTCCTTTATTTAGCCTCTTCCTCTCTGAACCTGTAGCAGCATTTTAATTGTTGACAGCATTATTGATCGTGCAGTTGCTGCATTAGTCAGGGTTCTCCAGAGAAATGGAGCCAGTAGCATATATATAGAGAGAGATTAAATGGGATTTATTATGAGGAATTGGCTCATACTGTTGTGGAGACTGTGTCCTCCCATTTTCTGCCATCTGCAAGCTGGAGGCCCACCAAAGCCTGTGGTGTAGATCCAGTTGAATCCCGAAGGCCTGAGAACCATGAAGGTCAGGGGTGTAAGTCCCAGTCCTGAGCCAAGTTGGAAGACCCGAGAACGAGGAGTCCTGATGTCAGAGAGCAGTTCAAGCAGGGAAAACAAATTTGCCCTTTTTCCAACCTTTTGTTCTATTCAGTCCCTCAGTAGATTGCAGGATTCACACCCACACTAATGAGGACCATCTTCTTTACTTTGTCTAATGGGTCAAATGCTAATCTCTTCCCCAAACATCCTTGTAGACCCAGTCAGAAAAATGTTTTCCAGGCTATTTGGGCATCCCTTAGCCCCATGTAGTCAACACATGAAATTAATGATCACATTTGCCTTTAGCAGAAGAGGCTGTTTGTATTGAAGATTTTTGTTCCTGAAGACTGAGCACCAAGTGCAGCTCCCTCCACATAATCTTCACCTTATTATCCTTGGCAGAATGGCATTTCTGCATTCTGCTGTCTTATGGCTGTTTATCAATACCATTAACATGTGCTCCTTTGTGTTGTGGTGGATTACAGCCACATTCTCTTTCTGGATGGCATCCTAATTGAGGATAGAAACATTAATATATGAGATGATTAATAGATGAATAATAGATGAATAATTGTAGATGGATTTTTTTCAATGATTAATGGGCCCTGTTTTATTTACCAATATCTAGGGAAGGTCTGAGCTAATTTTTTTTTTTTTTTTTACCCAAGATTAAAGGGACTCATAGGATATTAGAGCTACAGGGGTCATTAAAATTTACACATTAAAGATTTTCTCGACATTACAGGGGAGAAAACTGAAGCCCAGAGAGGTTAAGTGACTTATGTGCAAGTTCAGGCAGCAAGTTAAATGCCTCCTCACTTGTACTCCAGTCATTCCAGTTACCAGTGAATTGCCTTCCAGTAGAGGCCTTACTTCCAGTCGTAGCAATGGTGATACAAAAATCAAGTGCCGTTACTTACTCCTCTAAACATTCATTTTTAATAGTCTTCATTCAGAATCTATTTATATTGAGGTTTCATATCTGCAATTGATAATGAATTCAAAATGAATCTGCATTTAGGAGACAGAATTTTCTATATCATGAAGAGAAATATTCTGCTGAATGTTAAATGTTTATTTTTTTATTATTATTATCTTTTTATGTTAAATGTTTAAAGGTAAATAATGAGAAACAAAAAGCCCCCATGGTGTTAATTGGCATAGTGTACTTTGGGGGGAGTAATATTTAATACACTGGGGAAAGATATCTTTTCCTGTGATGAGATTCCATGCACTATTATGCAAATTTTTTATAGCATTTCAGGAAAGATACAATTTCATGAACAATACAGTATGTTGTAAAAAAAGTAGTAAAAATAAACAAATCTACCTCTAAGCCAAGGACATAAATCATATGAAATATTTATGAATCACATTTTGTAACCTTTAATAATATCAAACCAAATCCAGTGGTTTTAAATTAGATTTCAATCCAGCGCTCTGCTCTTCAAACAATGCTAGATATAGCAAGTCTTCGCTATCAAGTGTACTTTTAAATAACTAGGTGTCTCATAAAATGCCTTCTTCACAGAGGAACCTTGTTTCGTGTTGTCTGTCGTAAACAAGATGAACTGCATTGCTATTTTCTTCCTTTTAACAACATCATCAGATTGTTTTGATTTATATCTCTCTCATAAAATATTATTATCAAGCAAAATAAAGCACAAAATCCTTGTTCTTGTTTTACAAGCAAGAGAGAGTCTTGCTTTTAGGCTGTGGTTGGTTAAGCAGTCTGGCTTCTTTTGCCTTCTATTTTTCTTTCTTTTCTTTTTTTTTTTTTTTTTTCCTTCTGTATATCAGAATATTCTGAAATAGGTATTCAGTCTGCCTCTTTTCAGGTGGTCTCTTTCCTTGACATTCTGAAGCAGGCTGTGTTCTGCACCCTGTGTTATGGCAAAATTTCCAGAGTCTTCGCCCCAGTGAAGGCACCTTAATAGACCGACTCTTTCTTTTCAATTAAAATTAAAAAAATAAAAATTACAGGGTGACCTTGCAGGACAAAATCATCATGCATATTCTGAGCTATGTTTTGGATTTGAAATCCAAAGATGTTCCTGAAGTCCTTTGTATTTAATTTTATTTAAGTACTTGCAATTTTAGATAGATTGGCAACGAAGACGTGCCAACAAAGGAACAGCTTCTTCCCTTAGTAGTTAGCAGCAAATTATTAGCTTTTAAAGAAAATTGCCTCCTTCACCCTGCTTTAAAATATGCAGTCTTTGTTGATAGCACATTTTGTCTTTAATGCTGTGTGGCACCATATATGTTATTTGTTTGCTTCCCTTCGTATTGATTCCAAAGCACAGCAACCAAGGTAACATTAAAGGGAATGATGCTTACATTAGCGTATTCTCTATTTACTCATAGACCCAAATTACCATTCTATGCCTCAGATAAGCCACACTGGTATTACCGAGTGCGGTTGCTGGCACTACTATTTTTGCAAAGTAAATATTATGTTTCATGGAAATCACGAAATATAGAGTCAAATATATTTATATCTGCACATAGATAAATAGTCACAGTGGATCATGGCCAGGGAAGAGCAACTGAATAGGGATCCTACCAGAAACCCTTTTCCACGATAGGTAGTTGAAGTGACTGAAGTAGCTTAATTTGAAGGACAAGATAACATGATTAGAATCTTTAAAATCTGAAGAGCTTGCATGATTAAGAAAACCCCAAAAGTAAGGCAGCGTTGTGAATTGGAGGGAGTCCAGCTGTGGAGTGTGGCAAACCTTCTTATTCATTGTGAGACTGGGTGGATGCCTTAACGTGCCTCTCCGAATCTTTTTTTTTTTTTTCTAAGCTTTTATTTATTTATTTGAGAGAGAGTGAGGGATAGTAAGTATGAGTCGGGTGAAGGGGCAGAGAGAGAGGGAAAAGCAGACTCCGCGCTGAGCAGGAGATCATGATCTGAGCTGAAGGCAGATGCTTAACCGACTGAGCCATCCAGGTGCCCTCCCTCTTGGAATCCTGATTCGGTGATAAAATTGATTGTCACTTGACTGTTGTGAAGATTAATGCCGATCACTTGCATAGAGCACCTCAGTGGAGGGCCTTATATTCAGGAAGAAAGTCAACCGTATCTGAAAGTCCTTCTTGGGTAAAGGGGGACCCTAGGGGCTGTGCCTGGGCTGATAGTAGGAACTAGGGCTGGGGCATGTATGGAGCGGGCCTCGACTTCTGAGCAAGGAACATAAATCATAAATCATTAGGATACTTTTGGTGAAGCCAGGTGGGAGACCTAGGAACTAATTCATATCATCAAATCAAAAGCAAAGAGCCAAGGAAGCTCTATCAGTAAGTAAAGGTCCTGCAAAGGGGATGGGCAGGATGGATCGCATAGTTGGAAGGTACAAGAAGGCAGAGCCAGGTGACATCCACCTTGGGAGATTAGGGTCACGATTATTCTTAGGGATTGAGTGATCACATCCAACCCTCAAAGCCTACTCAAACCTACTTATTATTAGCAGGGTCTTCATCACGTGAAACCCTACTCTGCTGCAACTGATCTTCTCGACCTCTGGGAGAATTATTTGGGTTTGGGTCTGAAATCAATTAACAATGGGCTCACCTTCCCTAAGCTACCTTTTAAAAGTTATACCTAATGATTTTCTTCTGAAGCCTGTGCTCCATTCCGGCTGGTTTCCAAATTCACTTGGCATATTTCTGTCTCTGTGTGTGTTTTTTTTTTTAAATGCCATTTGTTATTTTTACTCTCCATTAAATCCTACCCCAAGCATCAAGAACAAGCTCAAATCCTAGTTTAGATACAGTCCCTTCTGGGCTGTTTGGAAAATTGGCAGTTTAAAATATTTTTACTAATATATAATAAAATATTTTTATTAAAATATTCATATGCTATATTTTGATATGTGTAACATGACTTTCTTGAAATGCTGTGTGCAATTCCTAATGTTCAGAGACCCAGAATCTATGTATCCCCCCCCATTCCTCCATGTTTTAGTCGCATAGGATACATTCTCAAGAAATACATATCACGCTGAATTTACTTAAGTTACTTTAAACAGGTTATGTATTCTCTTTTCTAATTTAAAGATCAGAGATAAAAGGCTTGGGACGCCTGGGTGGCTCAGCGATTGAGCATCTGCCTTCAGCCCAGGGCATGATCCTGGAGTCCTGGGATCGAGTCCCACGTCAGGCTCCCTGTGTGGAGCCTGCTTCTCCCTCTGCCTGTGTCTCTGCCCCCCCTTCTGTGTGTGTGTGTGTGTGTGTGTGTGTGTGTGTCATGAATAAATAAGTAAAATCTTTAAAAAAAAAAAAAGGAAAGAAAGAAAAGACTTGGCGAGGTTTAGTGGCATTGGGGTAAACTTGCCTGTGGGCTGCACACTTGACTGTAGGCATTGCAGAAGCCAAATCGAATAATGTTAGGAGACCAGCTCTTTCTTCTGCAGACTTTGGCTGCATCCCCAAGTTTTCTGCCCTGTGACTCTTTCTTTCTGTACCTGGGTAGGGCTTTGTGAATATTCGATTATTAAATCGGGAGACACATTCCTGCTAGAACAAAGAGAAGCTTGCTCTCAGGCCATTTGGTTTATTTAGAGACAGAGCCCTTGCTTTTTTTTTTTTTTTTTTTTTCCTGCCTGTGTATGTGCTTGGCTACTGTGAATATCATAATTTCAGGAAAAGGTATGAGAATGTTTGAGCAAGTGGCATGTTTCCTATGAATCCCCCAGTCTTTCAACCTTTGATAATGAGCTTCTCTTCTACTGGACGAGATCCTTCTGTATGTGGGTTCTATGCTTCAGTTCTCTGGTCACCAGACCCCGCCCTCCAGCACTTTCCATATATGATGAATTTGTTAGTGCCCCTTGCCTACTAATGTTTTGAAATGTTCATCACTGTTTTAATGTGGTCATTTTTGGCAAACGAGTTAAGGGTGTTTTTTATTCTTTCATCTTTAACTGTCCACTGATTGACAACACTAACCCCAGACAGTTTTTTTTGAAGCCAGTCTTAAAAACACTGTGCTTGACCTTTGCTCAAAACTTTTCACCCTGTCTTCAGTGCCTTTCCCCAGTTTATTCAAGCAATATTCATTTATTTTTTTTAAAAGATTTTATTTATTTTTTCATAAGAGATGCACAGAGAGAGACGTAGAGACATAGGCAGAGGGAGAAACAGGCCCCCCATGTGGAGCCCAACGCAGGACTCGATCCTGGGTCTCCAGGATCACGACCTGAGCCGAAGGCAGACGCTCAGCCACTGAACTGCCCAGGTGCCCTTAGCAATATTTATTTTTAAAAAATCCATATTCAATCCAATACCTTTCAAAACATTTAATTTAATTGTCCCTGTGGAGACCAAATGTCTCTATTCCTTCAAACCCCACAGGATGATTTCTCAACCTCTCTTATAGCTTTTATAATCAATGGCTTTATGACTGGAATAATTTCTGTATCTCTGACTTTCCAGTTAGACTCCAAGCTCCAGGACATAGGGTCTATCCGTTTTTAATCTCGATATTCTCAAATGGTGCTTTGCCCATTGGAGGTAATAAATGTTGGTTCAATTGAATTAAACTAGTGTATTCCACTTCTCATTGTGTATTTCATTTATTCATGTCTAATAAGTGATTTGATTTGTTTTATGATAAAAAACACTAATATATTCTTTTCTCAAGAGTTCTTGATTTTCCGAATCTAACATTCTGTGCCTCCTAAACTCCTATCTGTTAGGTTACCAAAGTAAAATGAAAACACATAGCAGAAAGGGAAATAAAGGCCATGGCTGGTATATCATGTCAACAAAGACATCGGAATCAGAAGGACCAGCACTCTAATCCGGCTCCATCTCTTTCTTGCTGTGTGATCTAGGGCCAGTCATGAAACTTCTCTTATCTTTAGTTTCTTCATCATTAAATTGAGCGCGGCGATCTCTCCTTCTTGTGGTTATCAGAATGAGATGATTTTGCTAAATCTAACCTTTCAAGTCCCAGTTGTTGTTCTTCCAGTGAAACTTGGCCATGGCAGGTGCTCCTCAGTGACTCACTAGGTTGAGTGTCTGCCTTTGGCTCCCGTCATGATCCTGGGGTCCCTGGATTGGACCCGCGTTGGGCTCCGTGTTCGGTGAGAGGGATCTGCTTCTCTCTCTCTCTGCCTCCTCCGCCTGGCTCATGCTCTGTCTCTCTTTCAAATAAATAAATAAATAAAATCTTAAAAAAAAAAAATAAAGGAAACCTTGGACATGGTAAATGTCCTTTCTCAGACATGCTCCTGTTCTCCCCACCCCTGGCACAGGGCCTGCCACATAGTAGGTGCTTTCTATATATTTGCAGAACGAAGAAATATGGAGGAAAGAAAAAGAGGAGACAGAGAAGTAGAAAAAGAACTAGGTTATATAATACCTTTGATCCTGATCTCCAACAATTAGGATAGAAATTCTGCTCTTTGGAAGAAGGAAATTTTCTCCATGACCTAGCAGGGTCTACGTCTGTCCTGATACGCGAGTTTATATTCATCAAACAGTAGGAACTATTTTTGCAATGCACATCAATTGCACGGAAAGTGGAACTAGTTTTCCTTGCCTTTTGTGAGACATAAAGATTCAGACGTGTGTTCCCAGTCTATGAGCTCAACTCACATCTGAGAGATAAAAAAGATTTTAAAAAAAGAAAAAAGCAATTTTTTTCCCCTTCCTTTCCACTTTCTTAACAACAGTAGTTCTAGGGAGAAGAAGCAAGAAAAATGATTAGAATCCCACCTTGTTCTTTATCTCACTGCTGTGCTGTAACCACTTGTCTTCCTGGTCTTGAAGCTCCACTGAATCAAGACCAGAGTCAGGGGATCCCTGGGTGGCGCAGCGGTTTGGCGCCTGCCTTTGGCCCAGGGTGCGATCCTGGAGACCCGGGATCGAATCCCACATCGGGCTCCTGGTGCATGGAGCCTGCTTCTCCCTCTGCCTCTCTCTCTCTCTCTCTCTCTGTGACTATCATAAATAAATAAAAATTAAAAAAAAAAAAAAAGACCAGAGTCAGATGAAGGGAATACCAGTTTGGAGCATCTCACTTGGTCCAGTAGTAGACAATGTAGAGCCGCATGCAATCCTTCTGTTTCTGGTGCAGAGGCCTCCAAAGGGACAGGGCTTGAGAATAGAGAAGAAAAACTAGTCTGAGGAACTTAAAGGCATCTTGGAGTCGTGCATCCAAAAATAGCTCGGGGAGCCAGACCGATTCCATTGCTTCGTATCTGAATATCTTTGCAGAGGGTACTTCGAAAACTAAACTCCTCAGTTTCTTCCTCTCATGAAAGTACTCATAATCTCGACTTTTTTAGGGGAGTCATTTTTTTTAAATAATACATTTATTTTTTATTGGTGTTCAATTTGCCAACATACAGAATAACACACAGTGCTCATCCCGTCAAGTTCCCCCCTCAGTGCCCATCATCCATTCACAGCCACCCCCCGCCCTCCTCCCCTTCCACCACCCCTTGTTTGTTTCTCAGAATTAGGGGTCTCTCATGGTTTGTCATCCTCTCTGATATTTCCCACTCAGTTCCCCTCCTTTTCCTTATAATCCCTTTCACTATTTCTTATATTCCCCGTATGAGTGAAACCATATGATGATTGTCCTTCTCCGATTGACTTACTTCACTCAGCATAATACCCTCCAGTTCCGTCCACGTTGAAGCAAATGGTGGGTATTTGTCATTTCTAATGGCTGAGGAATATTTTTTTAGGGGAGTCTTAAAGATGAAGTAATATATGAGAGATTGGTGCATAATTAATGCATATTGCTTTACTTTTTTTACCTTTTTTAGTTGGAAAGACCCTTAGGAAAGACACAACTAATGGCCGCAACTGGGTCTATAAGCAGGTTTTATTTGCAAGACAGCTGAGTACGTAGTGTCTGGTTCTAGAGGAGGAAGGGCTGGAGAAATTCACATAGGGAAGCAGCACAAATTCTAGGATTTAATTATGCTTCTGGAAGTTCGTATTTTTTTTTGTTTTGTTTTTTAAAGATTTATTTATTTATTCATGAGAGACACAGAGGGCAAGGCAGAGACATAGGCTGAGGGAGAAGTAGACTCCTTGCAGAGAGTGTGATTTGGGACTGGATCCCGGATCCCAGGATCACACCCTGAGCCGAAGGCAGATGCTCAACTACTGAGTCACCCAGGCGTCCCCTCTGGAACTTCTTATAAATATAAGGAGATTCGAAGTGTGTTAGAAAGAAGCCTCCTGCTCATGTCTTGATAAAATCAGACTTAATACAAGTTATAATTAGCTCAGTCATTCAGTAAAATTTGAGGATGTCAAGCCCAAGCCTAAATTTAATACTTAGACCAGTCTTTTGTATTTGAACACAAAATACTAAATTATGATCCATTGTCAAGAAGGTGGAAGAAAAGCATGATACTTGCCATGAACTCATTCCTTTAAGATATGCTTGAGTTGGGCAGCATCCTTTGGAATATGGTATTTCTTCATGCATTTTGTATAGTTAATTGTTAGGCAAATATTATCAGTCTAAAAACACTGTTATTACTAAAAAATTCAATCAGTCCACCACTTAGATGGCTAAAACCTGAGTCTTTCGGGGATCCCTGGGTGGCGCAGTGGTTTGGCGCCTGCCTTTGTCCCAGGGCGCGATCCTGGAGACCTGGGATCGAGTCCCACATCAGGCTCCCGGTGCATGGAGCCTGCTTCTCCCTCCGCCTGTGTCTCTGACTCTCTCTCTCTGTCTCTGTGACTATCATAAATAAATAAATAAAAAAATTAAAAAAAAAACCTGAGTCTTTCACCCCTAAGAGCCTGAGCGGACCTAGTGGCAACCTACTGAAAATGCAAGGAAATTATTTACTCCTCAGCTCCCTATCTGAGCCACAAAACCAAAACCAGTTGAAACTTCACAAACACTATCAACACTTTGGGAAAAGGAAACTGGCCATGCGTGTGAAGAGGCCCAAGTTTTGGATACCATTTGATTAAATGATTCTATATCTAGGAAGCTATGCTGAAGAAATGATCAGAAACACAAAAATTAACCAATCCACCAAAAGCTTCGCTACAACTTTGTCCCTACTAGCACATCTGGATTACTTTGATATTTAGCAGAAGAATAAAGAATCTGTGATCTCCATATTATAGTCTTGTACATAGGCATCACAGTGGTATTTCGAACGAATTCTCAATGACCTGGAGAACACTCATTGTATGCTGTGAGGCTAAATACAGGCAAGCTTTGAAATTTTCATGAAACATCAATGTTGTGTGTTTATGGGTGTATGCCTGTATGTGTATACCCCGATGTATACGTTATTGTAAAAACTGAAATAAAGTCTCCAAAATATTACTGTACTAAACTAAATTCTGTTACCATGAGTATATTTTAAATTTTACAATAGACATTTATTACACTTGTAGTAAGCAAAACACAAAATTGTTTAGAATCGTTCCTATAATGAAGATCGCCTGTTATTTAAAAGTTTATGTGAAGCATAAACTTAAAATAGCTTTTGATGAATAAATATTCATGTAGGTCCCACTGAAATGGAAAATGTCTCTGTTAACCTGTGCCCACATTGAAGTGACTTACCTAATACTTATCTACTACTAATAGGTAAAGAGCTGGAGCACTAGAAGCTGCCTCATAAATAATCCTTCTCCTTTTGATGAATCCTCCTTGGTCTGATGCAATTCAGTAATTCTTGTCATGTGTCTTACTTGCCAGCTGCTCCTCTCTCTCATGCCACAGAGGTCACTGACATTCATGCTTCTTGTGGTACAGCATGAACAGGAAAGAATATTATAAGTCTGGGTCACAATTTTAGCGCAATCCTCAAATACACACACACTGACAAAATAAGATCTGCACTGTATTTTACAAAGCAGTGTTTTCTTATTTTTTTTTTAAGTTTTTAATTCCATGATAGTTAACATACGGTCTTATATTAGTTTCCGTTGTACCATCACCTATTTAAGCCGTCCCTCCCCTACCTCCCCTCTGGTAACCATCAGTTTGTTGTCTGTAGTCTAGAGTGTGTTTCTTGGTTTGTCTATCATTCACTCGCTCGCTCATTTTTTTTTTCCTTTGCTTGTTTTGTTTCTTAAATTCCATATGAGGGAAATCATATGGTATTTGTCTTTCTCTGACTTGTTTCACTCAGCATTATATTCTTTAACTTCATCCATGTTGTTTCAAATGGCAAGATTTCATTCTTTATGGCTAAGTAATATTCCATTCATTCTTTATCCTTTCATCTATGGATGGGCACTTGGGCTGCTTCCCCAGTTTGGCTGTTGTAAATAATGCTGCTGTAAACATTGGGGTGCATGTATCCCTTTCAATTAATGTTATTTTATTTTTAGCGTAAACAGTAGTATGATTGCTGGATAATAAGGAAGTTCAATTTTTAGCATTTTGGGGGCTCTCTGTACTCTTTTCCACGGTGGCTGCACCCATTTGCATTCCCACCAACAGTGCGCAAGGGTTCTTTTTTCTCCACATCCTCGCCGACACCTCTTTCCTCTGTTGTAGATTTTAGCTATTCTGACGAGGTGAGTGTTTTCTTGTTTTATTTATTCATTTGTTGTTGTTGTTATGTTAAACAGGACATCTGAAATCAGTCTTACTATGACTGATCACTTTTTTAAAATAAAAATTTGTAGCAGGTTTCAAAAGATTGTTTGAGCAGACTTGGAATAAACTGAGAATGAGTTGGGAAACATGGGTTCTATTTGTGACACAGATTAGCTACATGTTCTGAGGCTGTCACTTCTCTTTGAGCAAGTGTCCCAATCTGGAAAAGTACGTATTGGGGACCATGAATACTAGATCCCCTCTCTTCCTAATCCACATTCCCTCTGGGTATTAAAAAGTATTCGAGGCCCAGAAATCTGAGATCATGGAATCCAGTGTTTTCCGTGTCATAAGCTTTTCATACATTGAAATTTTCATTGCTCCTAAAAACAGGCTGATTACTATGCTGTTATTCAAGGCTCAAGATGACTTGTGAACAAAGAGTTTGACTCAGTGGCACTTCATCTAGATGACTTATAAGCCTAAAAGAACTTAATTGTGGCAAATTAATCAAGAAGCATATTTATTGTTTATTTATGCCCTTTTGAGACTGAGTTTCTGTAGTGCACTTGAAAGACATGATCATTGCTCACTTGTGAAACTGACATGTTTGTTCTTGGGTAGAAAATGCATTTTGGATGTAGGCCAAGTTTAATTATGCCTCCTAGAAAACACCCCCTTTACCACAAATGACAAATTCTCTCCTAAAACAAATTGCTGTATTCACAAAACTGCTCATTGCAAATTGTTTCAGTATTGCCCCCCAGTCCATCATTTACTTTCAGTTTAAAAATGAAATATTTTTTAGTCAAGGAGAAAAATACTTAGAAGTGAAGACAAGAAATATATTTCTCGTCTCACTGTGATTAGACTGGGCTGTCTTCTGGGTATTTCTTATCTAGTTTAGGGCACAACTTTAAAAAGTTGACAAAGCAAAATACTAGTTATTGTGAAAACATAACATTAAAACCCAGGATAAAAGAAGAACTGGGTTGTGACAATCCCAGGAATCCATGGAGGGCTTCATAGTACAGATGGACACAACATATCTTTGAGGAAAAACTGTGATGCAGCCACTTCTACAAGGTCATAGAGGTTATTCATCAAAAATTCTACCCTGTATATGGCAAGATTTCATTCTTTTTTGTTGGTAATATTCTATTGTTTATATGTACCACATCATCTTTATCCATTCATCCGTTGATGGACATTTGGGCTGCTTCCATATCTTGGCTATTGTAAATAATGCTGCAATAAATGTAGGGGTGCATATGTCTTTTTAAATTCATGTTTTCATCTTCTTTGGGTAAATACTCAGTAGTGGAATTAATGGATCATATGGGTCATATGGTAATTCTATTTTTATTTTTTTGAGGATGCTCCATGATTTTTTTCCTTAGTGGCTCTACCAGCTTGCTTTCCCACCAACAGTGTGTGATGAGTCCTTTTTTTCCCACATCCTTGCCAACACTTGGTATTTCTTGTGTTTTTTATTTTAGCCATTCTGACAGGTGTGAGGTGCCATTTGTACCAATATGGATGGATGTGGAGGGTATATTGCTAAATGAAATTAGTCAATTCAAAGAAAGGCAAATACTATATGATTTCATTCATATGTGGAATTTTTTTTTAAGATTTCATTCGTTTATTCATCAGAGACACACAGAGAGAGGCAGAGACATAGGCAGAGCGAGAAGCAGGCTCCCCGGGGCGAGGCTGATGTGGGACTCAATCCCATGATTCCGAACTCAATCCCAAGACCTTCTGGGAGCATGACCTGAGCCCAAGACAGACGCTCAGCCACTGAGCCACCCAGGTGCCCCCATATGTGGAATTTAAGAAACAAAGGAACAATGAAAAAAAGAGATAAACAGAAAAAAAAGACTCTTAACTATGAAGAACAAACTGATGGTTACCAGAGGGGAAGTGGGTGGGTGTATGGCTGAAATAGATTATGGGAAATAGAGACATTGCGATGAGCACTCAGTAATGTATAGAATTGTTGAATCATGCTGTATGTTAATTATACTTGAATAAAGAATTCTCCGTTGTAAATGAATTCCTGCCTAGATTTAATCCTTGGACTCTGTATATAGAGGTATTAAATCTTTTTCCACTTTCTAGAATTAAAATTTCTTTTGTGTTTATAATTGTATGGAAATATCAATCAAGACTAGCCAACTAATTTCTGAAACCTAACTGAACATAGCTATGATTAAATTGATTAGAATACACATTTCTATGGTATTTTATATAGAAAGTGAAAATGATGTACTTTATATACTTTCCCCCCATTTAATATTCATGTATTCATTCATCCACTCATTTCACCAATATGTATTGAGTACTTACCATGCTAATATCTGAGTGAGTACAATAATGACCCTCACCCCCCCCAAAAAATAAAAACCCCAACAAGCAATAGCCAATGTGCTGCTCTTGTGCAGGTTTGATCTTAATGTATAGTGTATGTGTCTGTGTTAGTCACTGTATATGTCTATGCCTGTGTCCGTGGTTACACACTTGCATATATATGAAGCAGAGATTTAAGAATTAGCAAAATCCCCCCCCCCCAAAAAAAAAAAAGAATTAGCAAAATCCAGGGGTCATGAGGTCCTAGTTTTTAGTCTTGACACTTCTGGCATGTTGTATTTCCTAAAGAAGCCACCCCCCGCCCCCGCCGCCAAATTTCTCTTTTACAGTATGACTTTGACACATTCCAATCAAAGAGGTGGAATCTAGTTTGCTTCCCTTTCAAACTGGGTAGGTGATAGGACTTGCTTGTAATTGCTAGAAATGCAGCAGCATGGAGGCTCTGGGACTTCTAAGGCTAAGTTTGAAAAGGTGAATCACCTGCCTGGTGGTCTTCAGATAGTTTCTCTAGGGGAAGCCAACCACAGTATCAGAAATGTGATTTTCCTGAGACCACCATGGGGGGGGGGGGGCACATGTAGATACTTTGGTCAGACGTCCCCGGCTGACATACAGGTTGATAGCTATGATGGAACTGTCATAAAGTTACTGTCTCTGGACTTTATTGTTCTTATTGGTAAAAGGAAAGTATCAATCTCTCCTTCCCATCCAAAATAAATTAAGAAGAGATCGTGGAGGGTAAGGGCCGTGCAACTGCACAGTGAATCGTATGATGGGACATAATGGTAAAGCATTATCTGTAGCTCTGTGTATCTATCTAACTTACAAGTCGGCCTGCTTTTTCTAACACCAAAGATACTCTAACCCTCTGCATTAAATGGTGAAGGCCAGATGATTTTAAGGCAGGTGCCCTGTTACCTGAGCTTCAAGCTCAGTCCCAATTGGAGGCTACGCTTTGCAGACTTTCCTTCTTCCAAAGAAACATGTTCATTAATCCCCCTAGTTCAGGTGCTTCTGGTCTCTGGGAGTCACAGGGACTCAGTCCTGAAATCTCCTTGATTTGAATGCTAATAAAGTACAATTAGAGATGTCATTTTAGCACCTGTTTTCCTCCCGCCCGCATTTCTCTTTTGCATGGTCTTCAGCAAATTAAATACCGAGTCGGTGTCGTTTCTTCGCCCTTCCCTCACCCAAGCCCTTTCCAGTCCACAGTCAAGTTGCAAACAAGGTCAGAGGGTAGTGCCACCATGTTTAATTCTCAGAGCTGATTGGTGGTTCCATGCAGCCTCTGCTACACTGCTTCTAGGTTCAAGCTGCCAGAGTTGTGGCAACTTAATTTTGGTTATTTTCCTGAGCCTTCTTTCCACAGCTAATCTAAGGGACACGTTAGACGTGTTTTCAGAAATGATTTTCCAATCTGAATCCCAGGCAGGTTACTAGGTTCTTTTGCCTTAGTTCTTCTAGTTTGCAAATGTCAAAATTGACTTTTCCATTACAAGAAAAAACTGAACACATACTACACCATGTCTGCTAACCCCGACCTGCCCTTTCTCATGCCAATAATATGGATATATAGAAATTCGCACTATTTTGTGTCTTTTATGTCTCTCTGATAGTCAATGAAGTATTCCTGGTGGTGGCTACGATCTGACCCATTGGTCACACATCTCTGATAAGGAAGCAAATTCTAGGCTATGAGACTGATTTGCATATACCTCGGGTTGGGGGGGTGTCAAAGATTGAAAGACAAGTTCCTCATTGAAAAAAACATAATATTGGGATCCCTGGGTGGCTCAGCGGTTTGGTGCCTGCCTTTGGCCCAAGGCGCGATCCTGGAGACCCGGGATCTAATCCCATGTCGGGCTCCCGGTGCATGGAGCCTGCTTCTCCCTCTGCCTATGTCTCTGCCCCCCTCTCTCTCTCTCTCTGTGTGACTATCATAAATAAAAATTAAAAAAAAAAACCATAATATTTTGGGGTGTGTGTGTGTTCCAGTGGTTTAGGTGTCAGGCTCTTGATCTTGGCTCAGGTCTTGATCTTGGGGTTGTTGTGAGTTTTGGTCCCATATTGGGCTCTGTGCTGGGCATGGAACTGCATAAAAAAAAAAAAAAATACATGATGTTTGAAAATCTGGATTTAGGAAAGGAGAACATGAGGAAATTGGGTGAAATTATTTTTTTCTGAAGTTTTATCTATAGCATTTCTTTAAATACTAATCCATAGAGACACATTCAAATGCAACATTAGGTACAAAATATGTCTGTGTTCATAAGGAGATTTAGCATTACATATATTATGCAGAGTAGGTTGTATTTGTATAAATTATAACTATATACAATAATGTTTCAGGACAGAAAGCTAAGGAAGTGGATATTCACTTATTCATTGTCTATGAATAAGAAATAGGCTAGGATGCTCTTTATGTAAATATTTTTTAAAATCTTGTTATCCCCATTTTAAAAAGACAGAGAAATGGGCTCAGATCACTTAGGTAAATTATTCAATGTCACTCAATTGGTAAAGGGGGGAGCACTTGATTTAAATTATAATTCAACTTTAGGAGCACCTGGCTGGATCAATCGGAAAAGGATGCGGTTCTTGATCTTGGGGTTGTAAGTTTGAGCCCCACATTGGATGTAGAGATTACTTAAAAAATGAAATCCTTAAGGATCGCCTGCATGGCTCAGTCGGTTGAGTGAGTGACTCTTGGTTTCAGCTCAGATCATGATGTCAGGGTGGTGAGATTGAGCCGTGTGTTAGGTTCCATGTACAGCTAGGAGGCTGCTTGAGATTTTCTCCCCCTCCATCTGTTCCTCCCTCCACTTGTGCTCTCTCTCTCTCTTTCTCCCTCAAATAAATAAATCTTTAAAACAATATTTTAGGGAAGCCTGGGTGGCTCCACGGTTGAGCATCTGCCTTCAGCTCAGGGCGTGATCCTGGAGTCCCGGGATCAAGTCCCACATCGGGCTCCCTGTGGGGAGCCTGCTTCTCCCTCTGCCTGTGTGTCTGCCTCTCCCTCAATCTGTGTCTCTCATGAATAAATAAATAAAGTCTTCATAAAAAATAAATTAAAAAATCTTTAAGGGACGCCTGGATGGCTCAGTGGTTGAGTATCCTTCATCACAAAACTGCCTCACTTTCCTGACTTATCCTGGCATTTTGTGGAACCTTTCTCATAATACGTGATCATATCTTGCCTTTATATGTTATTTTTGTCCATGTCTTAGCTTCCCAACCAAACAGCCTGTAATAATAATCATCAGATCTGTTTGTGCATTAAAGCTACATCATACTTTCACATTTTTCTTTTTCTTTCTTTCATTCACTTTCTTTTTTTCTTTTTCCAAGTAGGTTCCAAGCCCAGTGTGAGAGCCCAAGGCAGTGCTTGAACTTACCACTCTGAGATCAAGACCTGAGCTGAGATCAAGAGTCCAATGCTTGGGGTTCCTGGGTGACTCAGTCAGTTCAGCGTCAGCTCCGTTCATGATCTCAGGGTCATAAGATGGATTCCTGGGTTGGGCTCTCCACTCAGCCTGGAGCTGCCTAGGATTATCCTTCCCTCTCCTACTCACTCCTTTTATCCCTCCCCCTGCTCTTGTGTGATAACACACTCTTTCTCTCTAAATAATTAATGAAAATTTGTTTTTTTCTTTTTGTTGGAGAGGGCTAGAGGAGAAGGAGAAAGAACCCCAAGCAGGCTCCATGCCCAGCACAGAGCCCGATGTGGAGCTCTAGTCCACAACCCCAAGTTCACCACTGGAGTCGAAATCCAGAGTCTGGTGTGCAACCAACCGTGCTACCCAGGCACCTCAGTGTCATTTTAAAACCAAGATTAGGGTAGATTTGAAAAATTCAAATTACCATGGAGTATATTCTTTTCTAGAGAGTTGTAAGTATTCAAAAATCATAACAAAAATTATCTCTATGGATTATCTATTTGTACCTGTCAGTTCATCTGTCTCTCTTCCAGAATGTCAATCAGAATTGACCTTCTGGAACTTTATTTTATAATATTAATTTGAAGTTAGCAATTTGGGGGCACCTACAAAGTTCACAATAGGCCACGATGGACACTTTTAAATTATGGTTTGTGAACGTGGGCAACCAATCTTAGCATCTGCATCTCTTCTTGGCTTTACTATTCTCTGCTCCTTTTCTGAACACCTATGCTAGAATTCTCATAAACGAGTTAAAGCGTTATTTCTTTGTGGGGAAAAAATGAGTCCAAAAATAAAAGCTAGCTGATGTTTCTCTTGTTTTTCTCTTGATGAAAGGAGTGAAGGAGCCTACAGTGGAGCTTAGGAAAATGACAGTCCTTAGAAAGAAAACAAAAGCAACACACTGTGCCTAAATTAAAGAGGAAGAATGAATTTCATGGTAGCTCACATCTTTGGCATCGACAAGCCAGCCAACCATATGGTCTCTATAGAAATGAGAAAAATATAATTTCCCTATTTAATTTGATGAGAAACACTGCTCATGGAGTGCTAGATAAAACATTATGTGTCTAAAAGAGTTGTTAACTTTTTGGAGATCTATTGCATTGCATTTGATGGGGAGAAACATATATTATAGTGGTATGTGTCAAGCGAGAGCTTCATGAAGGTCTTATGACAGCTATTATTCCCTAAAAGTTGTCAGATACAGTCATTATTATGCCCTGTTTATTTATCATCAAACTACATTTAAGTAGGGTAAAGTGACAAGGTCTGGATTCCATGAAACCTCCATAGTTCAGTGCAGAAAAACTCAGTTTATTTGGACCTTTTGAGGCTTATTCTTTCACTTCCATGTGAGCTGTTGATCTGAAAGCTTTACTTGCCCCCTCAAATCTCTGTACATTAGGAGTTAACATTTTTTGTATGCTGTGGTCATTTTTCCCTCACATTTCTTGAGATATACAAACGATATCTATTGAACCTCCTTTTTCAACTATGTAAAGAAAACACAACTAATTAAAGCACATTTCTAGCTTAGCTGTCTCTTATTTATTTATTTATTTAAACACATCAGGGATTTTATTTTAAAGATTTTATTTATTTATTTGAGAGAGAGAGAGAGACAGAGAGCACAAGCAGGGGGATTGGCAGGCAGAGGGAGAGAGAGAGAGAGAGAGAAGGAGATTCCCCACTGAGCAGGGAGCCCAACATGGGGCTCCATCCCAGGACCCCAGGATCTTGACCTGAGCCGAAGGCAGATGCTTAATAGACTGAGCCACCCAGGCACCCCTCATCAGGAATTATTTTTAAGTGAATTTTCATGAGCATATGTATTGACTTGAGAAATATTTTCAATGAAAGACCTAAGCAAGAATCTTTTTTTTAAGTTCTTCATTGTTTAACTTCCCGGCAGTCACTGCTCAGTAACCTACATCTATTTTACAGTTAAGTAATACAAGTGTCCTCCAGACTGTATAACTTTAGGAGAAACTGTTGATTTCTAATTGCATATTGAATTTTGCCACCATACAAGTTAGAGAAAATAAGAAGGAATTATGTTTGCAGAAGGCTTGTATTGGAAGTGGTATTTTTTTTGTTTGCTATAGTGAGTTACTTCATTGATTTTATAGCACTGTTTGCTTTATTCCTTACAATATGTATTCTGTGATTTGGTTAAATCTGAATGGTTAACTCAAGAATCTGTAGAACGTCTATTTAAATATCCTGAATAAGAGGGGCAGGAAACACAATGCTAGAGCTTCCTATTCCTAGGAATAGTCTGTGACTGGGAGCGTGTGAGCGCATGTGTGTGCATGTGCTCATGACCAGTAAATAAGTCAATTCCTTAGCTCACAGTAGATTTAACATCTACCACCTTTTTATAATTATTCTATTTTTTGATAAAATGATGACTAAGAGTCTTGGCCCAAAAAGCCTTCACAGTCTGTTTTTCGTCCCAGCTCAGCTATCTCATCTGAGCTCAAGACACATGGACTGGCCAACACCTAACACAATGCTTGACACATAATAGACACGGACTAAATCTCTTTTTTATGAATACTTGTCCTTTTCAGGGGCCTTGAATAGCGAAGTTCCTTTGAACATTGACCTTATTCCCTCTTTGATCTCTTATATTCTCATATGCCAGCTGCCAATATACGCTGACAGCCTTTTCAATTTACTTCTCCAGCCTGAAATTCTGTTCCAAATTTCAGATCTGTATTTTCTACTCTATGCATCTGTAAATAGATGCCTCAAGGGCTCTTTCAATTCAATATACCTTTTAGGGACCTCGTGATCTTCGAGCTCACTCTTTTGTAGTCCCACTAGAAACTTGTTCTTATTCTTAGTAAATGGCATCACCCTCCGCCTGGCTGCAATGTGAGCATTGCAAACAAGACTCTGACCTCTTGGGAGGTGGTCTGATCCCTAGCTCTGGATATTCACACCTTCTTATTATTCCCTCTTCCTTGGGTATGGGCAGGATCTGGGACTTACTTCTAAGTCATACAATGTGACTGAGGTGATGGATGTCACTCCCGTGATAATGTCATGTCGTATAAGACTCCATCTTGCTAGCTAACTCACTGTACAAACCCCCCTTCTTGCCTTGATGAAGTACATGCCTGTGTTGGAAAGACCCATGTGGCAAGGAACTGTGGGCGGCCTCTGGGAACATGGTGGGTTCTTGATGCCACAAGATTAAATTAGAGCGTAGAGATTATGGGCAACGTGCCTGGAAAGGTGGTTTAGTGCTAGGTTGTGAAAGACACTTTCTTGCCTGAGAAGGATAATTTGCTACCATGACAACAAATTAGTTTATTAATTCAATAGTTGTCCGATGCCTAATTAAAGTGGAAACACTTTTCTAATCGCTGGAGATACAGTTTAGAACAAAACAAATGAAAATTCCTGGCTTCTCAAGTTTATGCTTGTAGGCGTATTGCCTCTGAGTGGTTAAAGTAGGGTAGGTGGAGGTCACACTTGGATTTCAGAAGAATAACTTTAAGAGAAAGATTAAAAGAGTGGGGAATGGAGGCAGGGAGAACTGGACTCCAATTCTGGGGAATTGTAAATTAATTAAAAAATAGACAGTACTACATAGGAAGAAGATGGGTGAATGCAGCAGGGCTAGAAGTATCGCTGCTCGCCACAGGTGAGCACGCCGCCAGGCACGTGGCAGGGCATTGAATGATCGTTGACTTGAATCCAGGTCTTGCCATCTTTCCAGCTTTTTCCTACTCTTAGCCACTGGAGCTAAGCTCCTTGGATTTGGGTTCATTCGTGCATATTCTGTGACTGGTCTTTTCCAACAGATAAAAGTTTGGGCCTTTAATTTGACACCTCCTATTCTGATGTAATAGTTTTTATCCAGGGATCCGTTGGCCTTGTGTTGGCATTATTCAAGCAGTCCTCTTCTGCCAGTTGGAAATACAATCTGTTCCTGAGAGTAGCTGCTTGTCTTTGATAAAAGAAATGGCTTTATCTGAATTCTACAGTTTCCCTACTTGACTCTGGGTCTTCATTTCCTGACCCGATCCATATTTGGAAGAGCTCAGTAGAATTTTTATCAGGATCATATTTAAGGCAAGGTTACGTTTTCAAAGCAAGTTACATATACTTCAGTGTGCCTTTCAGCATGTATTATAGGAAAAGAATATTTGAGCCTAATTTTAAGGGTAAAGGTATTTTTCCCATCTTTCTCTTACTTGTATATGTCATTAGCGTCCCAAAATGTAGGTCAGAGGTGGGAAGTAAAAAAGGGATGAGACAGCATCCTAATGAAGAAGATTAGCATATTTACAGGAAATTAACCCCATGTGAGAACTTCTGTCAACAGACAATATAGCCAGCTTCGTAAACTGCACGCAGCCACCTTAAAATTTGGGGCCCACAGTAAAATGTAATTTGGGTTGCTTCATAGCATTAGCATTGACAGGCTCCTTTTTTATGCTGCCTTAATCTAAAGTGGTTTTGTGAATTGAATTTAAATGCTGCTACTAGGCTGATAATACACAATACATTTGAAAACACGAGTTCTCTATTGTCTGTAAGGTACAAGTTTCACTTGTAAGGGAGATAGAGTATTTCTATTAACGCTGGGCTCATTTCCGGTTCTGAGAGCCAGTAAGCACCACAGATGATAGAATTCAGTTTGTCACAGGAAGGATCATGCAGGCAACATTCCCTTTCGATTGTTTTGGAAAATGAGTTGGATCCAGCTGTGCTGAATTGTCTGCACTCATTCAGGTCCGCCTTTGCTCTTGTTCTCTTTAATGTGACATAATCACTTAAAACCTATTCCTCTGTATGTAGTTGTTGATAGCTTCATCCTAGATTATGATTCCCTAAACTAGTTTCTTCCATAAATAGCAAGCAGGTCCTGTGGTCATATATTACTCTTTTTTTAAATATCGATTTTTTTTTTTTTTACATTTTGTCATATTTGAAATCATGTTGCACTTAGTCCTTCAGACAAACAAATACTCTTGCCTTTGTGGGAGTTATGTTTGGAGGACAGAGGGGGACAGTACAAAAACAAAACAAGAAAACAAAACAAAAACCCAAAAAGCGTATATAGCATGTTTGATGGTCCGAGGTCCAAGAGAAGGAATAGGATAACAGTTAAAAGTGGATCTCATGGGTGCTTGGGTGGCTCAGCGGTTGAGCATCTGCATTTGGCTCAGGGTGTATCCTGGGATCCCAGGATCAGGTTCCTCATCAGGCTTCCCGCAGGCAGCCTGCTTCTCCCTCTGCCTATGTCTCTGCCTCTCTCTCTGTGTATCTTTCATGAATAAATAAATAAAATCTTTTAATAAATAAAAAAAAGTGGGGATCCCTGGGTAGCTCAGCGGTTCGGCACCTGCCTTCGGCCCAGGGCATGATCCTGGGTCCTGAGATCGAGGTCCGCATCGGGCTTCCTGCAAGGAGCCTGCTTCTCCCTCTGCCTGTGTCTCTGCCTCTCTGTGTGTGTGTGTGTGTGTGTGTCTCTCATGAATAAATAAATAAAATCTTAAAAAAAAAAAAAAGTAGTGCACCTGGTTGGTTGGAAGAGTTGAAAGGCAATGAGGTGAGAGCGCCCAGGAATACGCAAGGAGAAAAGTAGAAGCAGCGGTCAGAGAGGTTAAGTGCAGACATAAAACTAAGGAGGAAGCAAGAGATACTGACACATCAGGGTTGGGAAATGTTTGCTTAGTATACGTGCAATTAACTGTGAGCAATTTGTACAGGCAATAGGATGAGCTAATTTGGTCATCATTATTGATCCAAGCAACCTGTTATTAATGTTAGTCCATAGTGCTGAAGGTTTCCAGTTAGTACTGGTATCATAATTAGAAACATATTACATGGCATAATTTTCTGTTCGCAGAGCTAAGCTGAGGCTAACACTATATTAGAGGGTGGGCCGAGGAGGAGAACTTCTTTTTTTTTAAATTTCCACCGGAAAAAGTGAAAGTCTTTTCGACAAGACATCAAAATGTCTTATTGATCAGTGAAGAAATGAAACAGTCACAGGTCTTCAGGTAGATGAAATATATGTTCTGTCTTTAAATTCACTTATTTGAAATGAGTTCGGTTAAGCAGGTGGATATATTTGTAGATAATCAAGCTTCACAAACCTCAGTCTTAGGAAACGAGAGCCACGTTCATCTTCCCCATTACTTCTGGGTCTGGCAATTAATTCTTGTACGCCAAAACAGATTTGGGCTTATGCTACAGATCCCTCGAGGTGAGCCCAAATGCTGTTTACACTTATTTAACTCATTTGTGCTCTAGTTTATATCCTATCTTAGGTGAACTTGTCATCAAACTTCATTCCTTCAGTCACTTTATAAAATAAACTTCTGACTTAAACTTGCCTTTCCTTTGCATTTTGCAATACTGGAGTTGTACCCTACCGTTTGGATTGCCATGACCCCTTAAGAAAAAGAGGAGAACCGTGATGCAAGCTTTCACCATGAGGCATTTACATTCCTGTGCTTAAAAAAACACAGGACAAACAATTACATACGAGTTACTCGTTTTTCAGTGATTTATTAAAGTCTAGGATTAACCACTGGAGCAGAATAGAATCTTGTGGGATGCCTGGGTGGCTCAGCAGTTGAGTGTCTTCCTTTGGCTCAGGTCATGATCATCGTGGGGTCCTAGGATCGAGTTCCACATTGGGCTCCCTATGGGAGCTTCTCCCTCTGCCTATGTCTCTGCCTCTCTCTCTATCTCTCATGAATAAATAAAGAAATCTTAAAAAAAAAAAAAAAAGAAGAATAGTATCTTGTGATGGTCTATGTTATGCTGTTGCCTTGTAGGGAGATAACTTGGGTTTGGGAAGTTTGGTTATTCACTGGCTCTGAGCCACTACTTCCCAACTGTAAAAGAAGAGGCTGTACTAGTTCAGTGGTTTCAAAACTTTTCTAGCAGATGCAGAGAAGACACTTGCAGGGCTGCTGCTGGGGTTGAGTAGGGTGACATGATAAGGGGCTGCACAGCTGTTCCAAGCGCATCTGTTTTAGGTATTGAGATTCCTTGTAAGATTTCATTTGAACGAAGCTTTCCCCTGCGAAAATAATTTGACAGTTGTTGTCTTGGAATGGTGTTCATCAAACTGTTTTTTGCTTTTATAGACCATAAAAAACTTTTAATATACTCACTCCCTCCCAAACTTATACATTAAAAGCTAGAAATTTTCACTATGTGTTTCAATGGTCACAGAGTATACTTCCGAGCATATTACAGAGGCTGAATTTTTAAAATAAAAATATTGCATCATCCTTTTAAAGTTGTCCAATAGTATCTATATGTCAAAACAATTGGATACACACCATTATCCGTTAAAATGAACAGGAACAATATGTACTAAAACTGTCAGAAATTTAACATTGTTCTTTTAGTCTTGTAACTCATATAGCCATTTCCACAGTATTTTATACTAGTGTGATACATTTTATGCTTAAGTCTTTTACGGAACAGCAGATCACATTTCTTTGGCATAAAAATGTGCATATACATTATATACATTAAAATGCTCAATTAAACATTTCCTGTAAGTATATATTCATATGGGTCGAAAAGATCATTCAGGACTGAGCGATCATTACACTTATTTAGTAGTACATAATTGATCAAAATAAAACAGATTGCACATTTGAATAAAAAATTAAAAACGTACAGCGGGTATTTATTAGAAATGCATTTTTTAAGTGCATTGGATAAGAATAAATTTTTCAGGGCGCCTGGGTGGCTCAGTTGGTTGAGTGTCTGCCTTCACCTTGGGTCATGATCCCAGGGTCCTGAGATTGAGCCCCTTGTCTGGCTCTCTGCTCAGCGGTGAACCAGTTTCTCCCTCTGCACCCCCCACCACCTTGCTTGTGCACACTCGCACTCACTCTCTGAAATAAATAAAATCTTTTAAAAAAAGAATTAAATAATATTTTCATTGAGTTCTTATGCCCCTAGATAAATGCGTTGGGAAAGGAGTTTCATTTTGCTTATGTCTCACACTCATTTAAACTCTGACTTATATGTCAAAGGTTTATCAGTTGTTTTAACTGCTTTAGCTCTTCCTTCAGTGGTTGAAAGGAAAGAATTGGAAAGCACAGGAATTGCAAAGAATGTGTCACTGTGTGGTATTTTGACTCACATTCTGGACATTTACAACAGTGTTTCAAACAGTCTGTGGCTGGTACCTTGTAGGTTTTACTCCTCCAAGGAAATACCCCATGCTGTGGGATTGGTGACAGTTCCCAGAGCCCTGCACTTCTTTTTTAAAGTGGGAGAAGAGGAGGCTTGTGAAAAGCTACTAGAAAGGAGAACCCGCTTGGAACCTACACTTGTGTTGCTTCCAGGCCCATCAAGTTTGCAAAAATGGCATGGAGAAGTAGGGGAACTGAAAATGCATTTTCTTAGAACTAGCCACATCCATGTACTCGTTAAAAAACATCTGATGGACCTCTACCCACAGATACGCACGCTCTAGTTTGAAAACTACTGCACTGGTGGATCTGTTGGGCCCCTTCTCATTTTAGAATCCCATGATTCCTTGTAGGATCATATTATAGATTCTAACCCTAAAATCCTTTTGCAATGGAGTAGCCAAAAGAAAACATACAGGTTTTGCAAATACAAAATGCAAATGCAACATATGCAGCCCCCTTTAATATTTTTCTTTTGTATTTACATCAGATTAAACCTCTGTCAATAATGGTATGCCCCCAAATTGTTCTTCTCGTGTGTATCTGATTGAAAACCGAACTTGAAAATTGAGTTTTCCAGTTTACTTGTAAGTAGATCCAGAGCAAATCAGCCCTGTTTCATGCCTCTTGCCTACTGATAAATTGAATTGACTTGAGCAGAAACATATTAAAACGTAACATGAGAAGAATATAGGAAGAGAGGAGAAGTGGCGTGATAATTACCATAGAGACATTATATCGACCTCACTATTAGTTTCTCATGTCACCAGCAAAACTGAGAAGCAAGCTCATTAGAGTAAATACAAAGACTTATTTTTATGTGTTACAATTATATTGTTCTCGTCTAGAAGAGAAGCATGACACAGCTACATGGATTCTGTGCAGTTCTTTAGGTAATTAACTCCAGCAGAGACGCACTATTTTCAGATAACAAGGAACATACAATTTTCACCTGAGGGCCCCAGACATTTAGTTTCCTCAAATCAAGACCATAGTGATGGGGAGTACTTAAGCCGTGAATGCAGCATGGCACACTTAGCTGTCCTTCTCGAATCTCTTGAGCAGCGTGAAGAGTCTTTCCCTGTCCACGTAAATATATAATAACATGTCCCTGAAATGTAGTGACAGGCTCCCACTGTCAGATTTGGATGCTTCCTGGCATAATGCACACAGGCAGAATGACTGCATAATGTTCTTGGGTTCTAGTAAGTGTTGAAGGAAGGTCTGTTGAACACTTACATATATTTAAAGATTTATTCACTTATTTGAGAGAGAGCACGTGGAAGCTCAGAGGGGGCAGGGCAGGGGGAGAGGGAGAACCAGTCCTAAGCAGACTCAGTGCTGATGGCGAGCCCGACCTGGGGCTCTGTCTCAGGACCCTGAGATCACCACCTGAACCGAAACCCAGAGTCCCACGCTTAACCAACTGCACCAACCAGGCACCCCCATTATATATATTTTTAAAGAAAACTATTAGAAGTGGGTGAGGAGATGGTTGAAATGGATAAAGGGGATTTAGAATACACTTAATCTTGATGAGCACTGAGAAATGTGTAGAATTGTTGAATCATTATATTGTACACCTGAAACTAATATAATGGCGTATTACTTGAATAGTATAAAACAAACCATGTAGATAGGAGTATCATTCGTAAGAGAGGACACTCGTAAGATTTTTGTAGTGCCTATATTTTTAGGTGCATATCTATGGATGTGCATACATGTATACACATGTATGTGACTATATGTGTGTGTGTACACATGCAAACACACGTGTGTATATGGGGGGGAGAGAAAGAAGGAGAATATGAACCTTTTGTAATAGTAATTCTTTTGCTTTTAAATCTCAGGACTGTGAGCAACCCAAGGGTAGGGAACCTCTTTTCTTAACCTTTTTATAGTTAGGTATAATGCTGTGCCCGATTGAGGATAAAACCCAAAAAATGAATGGTTGGATGAATAAAATATAATAGATAAAATACGTGGCTGTGGAATTATAATGAGAATACGTGTGTGGGTGCAATTCTGAGTTGTAAAGAGCCATGGAAGGGTAGGCTGTGATATTTTGGGGAGCGCGCAGCAGTTCTTGGTTTCCGAGAGACACACAGGAATACAACTATCCTCAGGAATTGCAGTCAAACAAAATTGTGCCTTCGGTGCAAAGTGGTCATAAGCATGGTTCCTTGAATTAGAACAGAGTTGGAATCACTTACTAGTTGTGAGACTTTGGTCAAAATACTTCACTTCCACAAACCTCAGTTGCCTCATTTGTGCAAAGGGCACACACAATCAGAGTTCCTAAAGCATTGGGCTGTTGTGGAAAGCGCATGCTATGGTGCACGTACAATATTCCTTACTACAGATTTGTGGCTGTAAAAATTCAGGTCAGTGTCCATTCAACTAATCTTTACTAAACAGATCTTGAAGAAGAAAAAGGATTTTACTGATTGTTCAGGTTGCAGCAATCATTGGTAATAAAGGTAACATGGGGTTTGTAGTCTGATAAATCTTAATCGATGTCCTAAATCTGCTACTTCAGAGTTATGCCCCTCAGAGGAAGTTGCTTTAGCCATGAGATTCAGATTCTTCTTTGTAAAAAGAAGATAATAACATAATGGCTCATAGTTAGCTGGGATAACGGGCCAGACACTGTTCCAAGAGCCTTAGGTGTATTTGCTTGTTTAATCCTCACAGTGGCCCAATGGAATAACCATGGTATTGTTACCCATCTTGGCTACTCATTGAAGTGGTAGTGATTACCCTCAGGTCACAATTGAGAGAATAACTTCAGAGTAATTTCAAAAATGGTAATATGTTTTCAACTTCCTGAGGACTTGTACTCTGTGTGAGGGATCAAACAATCCTTGGCACCTATGAAGTGGTAAATAAACATATGCTGCGCTATGTCAGGAGGATGACTCGTGGAAATCAAGCCTGTAAAATTGACAATGGTGTGGGGAGTATGGCTTGAATACTGTAATAACACTCTTGAGAAACCCAATGCTCCGGAGAACGAGGATGATGTATGGCGTGTGGGAGGGTAGACTCGACAGTTGGGCTGTTGATGAATACACAAGCCTCTTGAAAGGGACTGAGTGGTTCCACATGCAGCCTTTTGCAAAAGGATAAATTGAACCATTTGAAATCCTCATAAAGCCTACTGAAAGGTTACCCAAGAAATCTGATTCCTAGAATTTCAAGTCTTAGCCACTTTATCTAAAAAAATAAAAAGTAAAAAATAAGAATCCTATTGACTCCAACGATTAGACTCCGAATGACAAAAAAGAAAACTTTCAGCTGCCAATATTTCTTATGTTTGCTGGACTTTTTCTTATTAGGGGAAAATAAGGAAAGGGATTTACACTTCTCCAAACAAAATAGCATATGAAGCATCCATACAGTATGGTGGAATCTTTTTTTTAAAGAGATTTTGAAAATGTATTTATTCATGAGAGACACAGAGAGAGGCAGAGACACAGGCAGAGGGAGATGCAGGCTCCACGCAGAGAGCCCAATGTGTGGGACTCGATCCCGGGAGTCCCGGATCACACCCTGAGTCAAAGGAAGGCGCTCAACCACTGAGCCACCCAGGCGTCCCCAGATACAGTGGAATCTTGAACTGACCTTTTTGTTATTTATCTATTTGTTATATCTGTTATATCTGTTACCAAAGCACCAGGGGAAAACAATGTATTTCTCTGGGTTCCAGTTTAAAAAGAGATTTGTAAATAAATAAATAAATAAATAAATAAATATTTGTCTGCCTTTTCTTTTCTTTCTTTTTTTTTTTTTTTATGATAGTCACACAGAGAGAGAGAGGCAGAGACACAGGCAGAGGGAGAAGCAGGCTCCATGCACCGGGAGCCTGACATGGGATTCAATCCCGGGTCTCCAGGATCGCGCCCTGGGCCAAAGGCAGGCGCCAAACCGCTGCGCCACCCAGGGATCCCTGCCTTTTCTTTTTTTTAAGATTTATTTATTTATTTGAGAGAGAGAGAGAGAGAGGAGAGAGAAGGGACAGAGGGAGAGAGAGTCTCAAGCAGACTCCGTGCTGAGTGGGGAGCCTGACACGGGGCTTGATCCCAAGACCCCGACATCACAACCTGAGCTGAGACCGAGTCGGATGCTTAGCTTACTGAGCAACTCAGGCACCCTGGTTTGTTTGCTTTTAATACAGATACGCCTTTTCCATGTAAAGTTCATGTAGATTTATGTTAATATATGCTTTATAATTTAACATATATTTTTAATAGTTGTCCGAGTAGTCCAAGCCTAATATTGTTGTGGTTGTTGCTGGTGATGTTGTTGCTGCTGTTTTGTTATGTACGTTCCCAGATTTTGGAGGAAGAAATTGAGCCTGCAGAGAGATGAACTGACCTAGTTACAGAGATACATCTATTTAGTGACATGAGACCTATATGCATAGAAAGGTAACAGGAGACAAGTTTCTCTGTTCAGTGTAACTAAACTCAATGACCAAAGTTTATGATGTCAGTAATCCCATATTTGGAATTACATGAAACATAAATTGATTAGGTTGGTACTGAGAAGCATATTATTGGATTTGTCATGACATGATTTATACAGGAATACTTGGGAATTTGGGGCACCTGGGTGGATCAGGGGTTGAGCATCTGCCTTTGGCTCAGGTTGTGATTCCGTAGTCCTGGGATTGAGTCCCGCATCAGGCTTTCTGTGGGGAGCCCGTATCTCCCTCTGCTTGTGTCTCTGCCTCTCTCTGTGTGTCCTTCATGATTAAATAAATTAAATCTTAAAAAAAATAAGTAGCATCAAGAAAACTGGGCCTTTGCATAATTAAGCTGGTCATCTGAGTGGTCAGTATGTATTGATTTTATTGAGATATATATCTCAAATATATATATTTGCTTATAAAACTCCAAAGTATTTCCTTTTTTAAAAAAAGATTTTATTTATTTTTTCATGAGAGACAGAGAGAGAGAGTCCCCACAGGGAGCCCGATGTGGAGCTCAATTCCGGATCCTCGGATCACACCCTGGGCCAAAAGCAGATGCCCAACCGCTGAGCCACCCAGGCGTCCCTTGATGCTACTTATTGATTTAACTGTAGGATATGATCTCTTTGGTCTTGTTATTTGTAGAAGCCAACTCTATTCTGGTTCCTCTAACTACTTTCTTTTTTCATTTCCTATTCATTTATTTACTCAACAAGTATGTATCCAGTGCTTACTGTATGATAGGCAGTGTACTAGGTTCTGGGGACCCAGTAGTGGAAAAACCAGTATGGTTCTTTTATTCACCGAACACAACGTCTAGTAGGGGAGGCAGACCATTTGTAGGCAGATCTGAGAAAGCTTACTGTTAGATTGGATGTGGGGCTACAGAAGATTGGAGAGGATTGGGTGACTCCCAGGTTTCTCACTTGGGCAACTGGGTGCCATTCACTGGTAGCAAGTACACTGGAGGGAACCACAGGGCTTTTGTTGTTGCCTTGGTATTCTTTTGGCGTGATCAGGGAAAAATGACAGATCATATTTTAGATGTGTTAGGCTTTAGGTGCTTATGGGCCATTCAAGGGGAAATGTCTAGTCAGTAGTTGGCTATGCAGAACAGGATCTGTTTTATCTCTCTCAAGCCTATCCTTTCCTCCTCATGGAACTTAATCTTTTGTTTATCCCCTGTGCTATGTTTTCATTTATTTCTCTATATTTGTTCCTTATCTTCAGTATTAAACATATATTTGACTCTTAAAAAAAATAGGAACACACATCTCCTTTCCCAATATATCTTTCCATATACTTTCTGTATCTTGTCATTAAGTCATTCATTCAAGTAATAGTTATTGGGCACATATTAAAAGCAACTAGCAGGTTACTGGAGACAATGTGGTAAATAGGATCAGCAAGATTCTTGTGTTTATAGTGCTTCATACAAGTGATGAACAAAAAACAAGTATGTCTGATAAGGAATAGTATAGTTGTTAAAAAAATAATTACAAAGATGTCATCTAGACAGAGAAGTCATGAAAAGAATGGAAGGAGTGATATTTAGGTGATTCCTAAAGAACGAGTAAGATCTGGCCAGGAGAAGAGCATAGTGGTAGTTCAAGTTTGGAAGTGAGTTGAAGGCTATGGAAAGATTGGTCAAGACTCTAAAGTACAAAAGGTCATAAGCCTTTGGGGGAACTGATATAGGTCATAGTGAATGGAAAGAATAAAGTTCAACCATATAAAGGTGCCACTATTTTTGGACTACAGGAATGGCAACTCTGTATGGTTTAGTCCAACAGAAAGCAATGAAGCATGAGAGAAGGAATTCATTCACTTTATTTAGAAAGTATTTATTGAGTGCCTACCATATGCAAAACACTCATTTAAGCACTGAGGATTCAGCAGTGAATAAGACGAACAATCCTGAACTCTTGAAGCAAAAATTCTAGTGAAGAGAGAAAGAAGTTTAAGGGGTGATGATGGGGAGTCCTGGACAGATCGTATAGAATCTTGTGGGTTTTGTGAATTAATCCTGAGGTCAACGAGAAGACATTATAGCATATTTATTAGAAGAGTTACTGGGTCAGTTGTATATTTTTAAAATATCACCATGGCTAAAGTGTAAGGAAGATGAATGGGTTGGAGGGACCAAGAGTGGAAATAGGAGACAAGATAGAAGACTGTTAATCATCAGGTGAGAGGTCATAGTATCCCAGACTAGGGTAGAGTAAGAATGGTGGGAAGTAGACAACTAGGTATCGGTTTTTGCGGTAGAATCAACAAGGCTTCAAAACTGTTAGGATGTGTGGAGGGGAGGTAACGTCAGTTCAAAATCTCTAGTGGCTTCTAGAATTTTGTATCGTGAGCCTAGTGGATGGTGGTATGATTCACTAAGATTAGGAACACATAAGAAGGAATAAGTCTGGGGTATGGCTATGATTCAATGGCAGGTATTAAGGGTGAGATACCAAGTGAAAGATGTCAGTGGACAATTGCACAAATCAAAAGTCCAACAGTGGGAGCAGATCACCCCGGGTGTGGGCGATAAACTGGTGTGTGGTCTGTAAGGAATTCGGAAGCAATAATGAAACAGGCTAAGAGTGATCTGCTTCTTATTATTGTCATGTGCCAGCAATGCTAAGCAATTCCAGACAAAATACTCCTCCTTACTGGAGCTGTCTGTGCCTGTCCCCCTTCCCACTCCTTCCTTGATACACCCCTGCAGTTGGGTATGGATGCCTGCTTTGGAGAGAGAAGTCTGAGCCAGAGATGTTTATTTGGGATTCAGCAATGTAGGTGATAATAAAAGCCATAGCAGTAGAAGCAGTAGAAAGGGACACCTGATATTAAGAAGAGCATAAGAAAGAGCCAGAGCTTTGAGAATGATAATAGTTAGGGCATATACTAAGGAAAAAAAGGCATATACTAAGAGACTGGGGAGGATTTTCTAGAGTGGTGGGAGGAAATCTCAGAAGTGAATGATTTGGGACATCTGGCCATCTAATCTTCTGCCTTTGGCTTAGGGCATGATCCCAGAGTCCTGGGATCGAGTCCCACATCGGGCTCCCCGTGGGGAGACTGCTTCTCCCTCTGCCTGTATCTCTGCCTCTCTCTCTCTCTGTGTCTCTCATGAATAAATAAAATCGTTAAAAAAGAAAAAAAAAAAAAAAAACCCCGAAGAAGTGAATGATACTACAGAAGCCAAAGGAAGAGAGTGTTTCTATAATTATAAAATGGTCAAATATCCACTTTAAGTAAGATAAGAGCTGAGAAGCGTATTATCTTCTGTCTTCAACATTATTTGAGCACGCAGTGCTTGTGTTATGGACCACAATAAAGGATGAGATATGGTCCCATCTTTAAGAATTTCACAGGCTAGGGGCAGCCCCGGTGGCGCAGCGGTTTAGCGCCTGTCTTCAGTCCCGGGGTGTGATCCTGGACACCTGGGATTGAGTCCCATGTCAGGCTCCCTGCAGGGAGCCTGCTTCTCCCTCTGCCGGTGTCTCTGCTTCTCTCTCTCTCTCTCTGTGTCTCTCATGAATAAATAAAATCTTAAAAAAAAAGAAAAAGAAAAAAATAATTTCACAGGCTAGTAAGAAAAATAAGTTAGATCGCTCGCTAGTTATAAAGCTGTATAACAAATATTTGGAGAAAGGTATCTCAAAAATAGATGGGGAGAAAAAAATATTTGGGGGAGAAACTAGGTTGGAAAGTGGAGAGAAGAATGGGGCAGGGATTGTGCCAGAGATGGCCTGACGGGAAAAGTTGGCCTTGAGGTGGGGAGTGGAGTTCAGCAGATGAAAAGAGAGAGCAAGATGGTCCGTGCCAAGGAACGTGCCAATTCGAGACATGACCCTGTTTGTTGCTTTCAGCAGATGAATGCTCAGTGTTCGTGTGAGGAAGGACCTGGAGACTACAGATCTAAGTCCGAATTACCTTGTGAAATATCACCCGCTTTGCGAAGATTTGAACTTTTGTTTAAGTGTGTAAAAGAGGAACCAACATTGTATAACCTGTGTCAGCACAAGTATTTTATTTACATATACCAGCTTACATCCCACCAGCTTCCTAAAAAGATTTGTTTTGGGGTATCATTATTTCATTTTTATTTTTTTATTTTTATTTTTTTTAAATCTTTCATCTTTATTTATTTATTTATTTATTTATTTAAAATTTTTTATTTATTTATGATAGGCACACAGTGAGAGAGAGAGAGGCAGAGACACAGGCAGAGGGAGAAGCAGGCTCCATGCACCGGGAGCCCGACGTGGGATTCGATCCCGGGTCTCCAGGATCGCGCCCTGGGCCAAAGGCAGGCGCTAAACTGCTGCGCCACCCAGGGATCCCCATTATTTCATTTTTAAATGTAATATTGAAATAAAAATATATATCCATATATGCAATGTGATTCCATAAAAGCTCTCTTTCTGAGGTACTTTCAAATTTATCTCACTGCATGAATCTGTTGAATAGTAAAGAAAAAAAAATAATTAGTCCCTGCCTTCTACATGCTTCTAAGAAGCCAGCCACAAATCTTAGGGCTAAATGGTTGCTGCTGTTTAGGATTCATTGAATTTGCTCATGAACTATATTCCTTTTTGAAGGATTCTGGCCTCATATGGGTACCGGAGTACCTATTAAAGACAATATTTGGTACAAATCCTTACATCCATGTTGTGTTCTTTCCAGAAGATGGAGTATCTCTTCTATCTGAAGTGTCTCCATCCTAAATTACCATCATTATCTGTTTTCTCTGACTCTGGATTATTCTATCCTCTGATGGTTCAAAGGAATCTGAGAGATTATGCCCATCTGCTTCGGGAGGATTTTCCCAGGTTATAACTTTTGGATAATTGCTATCAGTATGGAAACTGGATTTTTCAGGCCTCATGCCGATTAGGGCCTCCAAGAAGTTATAGATGAGTTAGGACCTATTCACCCATTACCAACAATAGTCATATTTAAGTGACCACACTTCCAAGAGTTAATTTTATCTTATTAACATGAATATCAAAGCACTGTGTCAAGAAAAGACCATTAGTGACCTTTTGATTGTGACTCAGTGTGGGGAGTTAGTCGATCAGCTCTTCCATTTCAATGTTCCTAGGAAATAACCCTGCTTAACAATTAAGACTTTGGGGGCACCTGGGTGCCTCAGTGGTTGAGTGTCTGCCTTTGGCTCAGGTCATAATCCCGGGGTTTTGGGATCAAATCCCGCATCGGGATCTCCACAGGGAGCCTCCTTCTCCCTCTGCCTATGTCTCTGCCTCTCTGTGTGTCTCTCATGAATAAATTTAAAAAAAGTAAAATCTTATAAACAACCAAGACTTTGGACAATATCATTGAAAAGGCTTTTCAACATTTATCTGTTCACATAGTTTTTCTCTCCTTAGGTGGGATGCTTGAGAAATAAATATAGTAAATGTATAAGGCGTTGTATGTGCATGGTGCTCACTCTCCTATTATTAGCAAAGGAGGTGGAAATCAAAGACTGTCTAGAAATTTACCTCAACCATTCTAAGTGTATTATTATTAAATTCAAGATACCGTACACAACTATACGTGCTTTTCTGTCTTCCCTGAATCCACTGCATTTCAGTCTTTCCAAACACATGAAACTGGACAAAAACGCATGTGAAAGCCCCATTCCAAAATGGAACAGTAAATGGATGCGAGTGCTGTGGTCATTTACCTGTAGATGAACCGGCCACAGAGAATCTCAGTGGATGGCAGCATCTTATCAAGCACTTCACAAAGCTGTTGACCTCAAAATGGACGATATGTAGATAAATGAACAGCATCCAATAGTGGGAGGCACGTCTCCACGGATCTCCCACATTTCAGCAAGTCTTTTTTTTTTTTTTAATATTTTATTTATTCATGAGAGACACAGAGAGAGAGGCAGAGACACAGGGAGAGGGAGAAGCAGGTTCCATGCAGGGAGCCTGACGTGGGACTCGATCCGGGGACTCCAGGATCACACCCTGAGTTGAAGGCAGGTGCCTAACCGCTGAGCCACCCGGGCTGCTCTCAGCAAGTCTTTTGATCAAATGGCATTGACAGCTTTGTTTCAGACTCTTTTTAAAGGATGTTTGTTTGGTAAGCCACCTTGGAAGACTGAGAGAGTGTTTCCTTTCAAGGCAGAGAACAAGTGTGCTTCCTCAGCAGGATAAGGCAATGTTGGGGGAAATATTGGGCAGATTTGATAGCAATGCTTTTATATGATTGTTCCATATTTCTTTAGATTTATTTTTGTTAATGTTTATTTATTCATGAGAGACAGAGAGAGAGAGGTAGAGACACAGGCAGAGGCAGAAGCAGGCTTTCGTAGGGGGTCTGAAGTGGGACTCGATCCCAGGACCCCGGCATCATGACCTGAGCCAAAGGCAGACACTTACCCACTGAGCCACCCACGTGCCCCTACATGATTGTTCCTAATCCCAGAGTTCCTCAATTATGGCCCGGACCTGCTGTTTGTGTACCCCTCCACCTTGCTCACTCTGTATCATTCCCATGTGATTTGGAGTTGGAGGGTAGGGACAAGAGAAAATCACCCATATGAGGCTCATGCTCCCTGCTCTATTTGTAACAAGTCCTTCGTTTCTTTTTTTTTCTTTTCTTTTTTTTTTTTTTTTAAGATTTTATTTATTGATGATAGACATAGAGAGAGAGAGAGGCAGAGACACAGGCAGAGGGAGAAGCAGGCTCCATGCCAGGAGCCCGACGTGGGACTCGATCCCGGGACTCCAATATTGCGCCCTGGGCCAAAGGCAGGCGCTAAACCGCTGCGCCACCCAGGGATCCCCACAAGTCCTTCGTTTCTGACCCAGGAATCATGTCATCCGCTGGCATGTATGAACTTGTAGCTGGCTAACTTTTATCTTGCAAGCATGATAAAAATCTTAGACACTTTATAATTCTTGACACCATTAAAAAACAACTCAGGTGTATGTTCTAGTGACAGTAGGATACCACAAACTAAGAGTTTGCGCAAATCAATAGGCCAGGATGGTGGTGGGTAAAGAGCCAATCAAAACATTTTCAACATCTTAGATGCCTCTCGGCACAGTGTTATTGGTGTTAGACTTGTAAAACCCTGACATCTTACTGAACAATAAAGGTCAGGAAATACACAAATAAATGTAAATCCTACCACATTGGATAATATTGCAGTATGTCATTAGGCGGGAAGCTTTTGGGGGCTTCCGTTTTCTAAAGGAAACAACACGCATTGATTATAAGCATTGACTTCACTACGTGTGCCTAATGCCAGTTAAATAACTAGCGAAAAGTGGAAATGTCATTAAACAAGTAATCTAATGTCATGTTAATAAAACAGTGAAATGATTGAAAGCAACCTTTGAAAAAGGAAGCAATCTCAGATGAAAATTAATTTGGTGTTCAGGCCAATAAATGTGAAGTGTGTGAGAATTTCTATAGAATTAATTTGCTACCGAATAGGCTAAGATTAATTGTGAAAGCTAACAATGCCTAGTCTTTACCGGGGGTATGATTACAAATCATTCATTTCTCACTCTTGCTTAAATTCAGTATCCGTATAGTTCTTCCATAAAACATTGTGGTTATCTTGTAAATTGTAACATTTCTGGGATTTCTGTTTTCCTGGTGATCATTTAGAAATTTTGGCAGAGGCTGTGTTCTTTGTCCTTCTGTTCCTCAGTAACTGAGTGTGCTCCATATAGGAGGGGCTCTGCAAAGTGACTAGGATAGGGTGACATGTTTGGAACTGGCACTTCTTCTAGATAAAAGATGATTAAGTTCCGGTTTTCAAAATAACAACAACGTATTTCTCAGTAAAGGTGCTTCTGTGATACTGCTTTCAACCACCCCCATGAAATTCAATAGCTCTTTGTTCAAGTGTAGACCCCTGCTTTATTTTTATGTTTATGATGCCTTCTCTTGTAGGTAGAGCTCTGCTATTTAAAAAAAAATCAATATTCAGAAAGTTCACAGCCTGATGACTTCAGTAACCTTTTGTTCAACCTTCCCCCTCTAATTAAATCATTTTCCAAATGAGAATTTGCTCTGTACTAATTTTGAAGAAATTTTTTTCTTGTGATCTTATTTTGTGCTGTAAATGGTAAGAAGCCACAACTAGTACACAAATACACAGCTTACAAAGCAGAACTATTCCACATCAGCATTCTACTGATTTTTATATTTAAATTAATTGAGGATTATTCTTGGCACATTTTTTTGCTCTGAGGACTATCACCTCCGCATTTCTCCGCGTTAGTTGATTGGTTTGATAATAGCCACCACATTATTTGGGAAGAACTTTGGACACACTGACCACAAGGATTAATGGAACCTCTGACAAGAAATGCTGTGTCCACTAGAATGTAAGTTCCAGGGGATCCCTGGGTGGTGCAGCGGTTTGGCACCTGCCTTTGGCCCAGGGCGCGATCCTGGAGACCCGGGATCGAGTCCCACGTCAGGCTCCCGGTGCATAGAGCCTCCTTCTCCCTCTGCCTATGTCTTTGCCTCTCTCTCTCTGTCTCTCTCTCTCTCTCTCTCTGTATGACTATCATAAATAAATAATAAAAAAAATTTAAAAAAAATTTAGAATGTAAGTTCCACAATGGCAAGGACCTTCTCTGGTTGACTTCTCTATCCTCATTGCCTCGAATAGTGAAATTGAGTAGATGTTCAATAATTAATTGCTTAACAATGAAGTAATCTCGTATGAATTTGATATGTCTATAAAGAAGGAGGAGTTGGTTTGTGACGCTGGCATTTGTATTTGTCACACTCCATCACATACCCCGTTTTACCATATGAGTTATATCTATTTTTCTTTTTTTTTAATTTTTATTTATTTATGATAGTCATAGAGATAGAGAGAGAGAGGCAGAGACATAGGCAGATGGAGAAGCAGGCTCCATGCACCGGGAGCCCGACGTGGGATTCGATCCCAGGTCTCCAGGATCACGCCCTGGGCCAAAGGCAGGCGCTAAACCGCTGCGCCACCCAGGGATCCCCCATATGAGTTATATCTTTCCAAATTATCTTATTCATTTACCTGTATATTATCTCTCTCCTTCACTGGATTACAAATTCCATGAGGAAAGGTACCATGTCCTGGGTACTCATTTAGTTACCACATTTAGTGCCAGGCATAAAGTAGATCTGTTGACTGTAATAGTACATTTTAATATAAATTTAGTACCTCTGTAATGTGCAAGATAAAAAAACAGAGAGATAAGAAAAAATCCAATCTTTGGAATAATTTGACAAACTCTCGAGAAGGGTAGTTGTTTCTGTTCACCACTTGAGGCCAGGTTATGGAACTCACCTTTTTTTGTTTTTTTTTTTTAAGATTTTATTTATTTATTCATATAGACATAGAGAGAGAGGTAGAGACACAGGCAGAGGGAAAAGCAGGCTCCATGCAGGGAGCCCAACGCGGGACTCGATCCTGGATCTCCAGGATCACACCCTGGGCCAAAGGCAGGTGCCAAACCACTGAGCCACCCAGGGATCCCCTGGAACTCACTTTATATAATGAGCTGGAACTTGCCTATGAATCTTAAATATTTGAGAGGATTGAGGATTTCTAGATGATGCTGATAATTCTTGGTTTTGGCAAAAGATAATTTAAGGATTTCATGAGTCTTTAAAGCATAGAGATAACTTCATGGCATCGTTATATTTTAACCCTAAGAGACAATTTAAATGAAATGAAGTATAATCTCATCATTATTATTATATCTGTATGGTTTTTTTCATTATTCATAGTACTAGTAATAGTTGTAGTAGTAGTAGTAGTAGTAGTAGTAGTAGTAGTAGTAGTAGTAGTGTCTAGCATATGGCAGGCACCAAAAATAATTGTCAAATGAATTAATGGCCTGTCGTGTTTAGATTTTCTGCCCCTATTGTTCTGTGACATCTTCAGAACAAATCCAAATTTCCCAGTCCTCTTCAAATTCCTAAGTTAGATATACAGTGATTGGGACACCAGCATAAATTTTGAGAGGAGCCAGGGAGCTAATCTCCAACTCTTTTCTGAGAGATAGATACCAACTGTTTGTTCGTAGACTTGACCTCTCAAACAGAATAAAAGCTCACAGGGTGCCTGGGTGGCTCAGGTGGTTAAGCGTCTGCCTTCTGCCCATGTTGTGATCCCAGGGTCCTTGGATAGAGTCCTGCATCGGACTCCCTGCTCCGTGGGGAGTCTGCTTCTCCTGCTGCCTTTGCCTCTCTCTCTCTCTCTGTCTCTCATAAATAAATTAATAAAATCTTCCAATAAAAATAATAAAAGCTCACAAACATTTCTATGTGTTCATTATTCAGTTTCCATTTCAATTAAGAAGTGATGTCAAAGAGGTGTCAGGTGTTGACTCTAGGCCAAGGCCTCAAAAGAGAGCAGAAAGTTGGAGCAATGATCACTGTCTAATAAATCAATGATATTAGTTTACACAGGATTGTTCAAGTTATATTGGGCTGTGAAACATGTACCAAGCTTAAAAGACTCTGATAATGAAAAAAAAAAAAAAATAAAGACTCTGATAATGAGACACAATGCCAATCTAAGAATTAATAAGTGAAGTATGTATTTGGCTCAAGAACTGGGTCCAGTTATCTGCACAGAGGCTTCCCTACTGATACATAAGGAAATAAATTTATCGATATAATCACAATGCAGCATTTGAGAAAAGGAACAATTTATTATAACCCTAATACTTACTTTTTTTCTATCTTCTAGCTAATTACTCACCAGGTCATGTCACCTCCACTTCTGAAATGTATCTTGAATGATTTTTTCTTTCTTTTTCTATTTCCCTTCCTTAATTCATCATTTTATTCCCTGAAGGGAAGCCATTCCACTCTAACTGCTTTGTCTCTCTTCAGATCTTTCCTATCTTTGGTCTCATTCTTTTTTTTTTTTTTTTTTTTTAAGATTTTATTTATTCATTCATGAGAGACACAGAGAGAGGGGGCAAAGACATAGGCAGAGGGAGGAGCAGGCTCCATGCAGGGAGCCCGATGTGGGACTCCATCCCGGGAGTCCAGGATCATGCCCGGAGTCAGAGGCAGATGCTCAACCACTGAGCCATCCGGGCATCCTTGGTCTCATCCTTTTGAAATCTTTGCTAATCAAGTCTGATAATACTATGCTACACTAGCAGATGATCCTTTTCCTAATATTGTTTGGTCAAGAGTAGCTTGGGATGCCTGTGTGGTTCAGTTAGTTGAGTGTCTGCCTTAGGTTCAGGTCATGATCCTGGATTCCTGGGAGCTAGTCCTGCATCTGGGTCCCTGCTGAGTGGCTAGTCTGCTTCTCCCTCTTTCTCTGCCTCTCCTTGCTGCTCATGCTCTCTCTCTCACTTGCTGGCATTCTCTCTCAAATAAATAAATGAAAACCTTAAAAAAAAAAAAAAAAAAAAAGGAGTAGCCTAATGCCCCTCACAATGCTTGCATCATTTACATTCCTTTTACCTCTGGATTCCATGCTGTGAACTGCTGATGGTTTAGTCTACAATTCTCCATGTGTTCGGGATCCTTCCCCAACTTCCACATTGGGAACTGTTGTTGGTGGTTGTAGTTTTATATTAGACTTAGTCCACAGTGCCCATTCTTTGAGGATGGCTGGCTGTTTCCTGCCCCCAGTCCCTGGTTCATTGGTTACTGCTGGTATCCTCAGTTGCATTTCCTCAGTTGCATTTCCTCAGTCACCAGAGTCACCAGTGATTTCTCTTCATGTGCACAGGAGGTAAAGACTGTTGCTAAAAGGAAAACTTGGAAGTCAGAGAGCAGAGATACTTGTTTGGCTCTGAGAAACCCAAAGGCCTTGCTTAAGAAATGGGATCCTTTACATCGGAAATGTTGAGCATGCCACCTTCTGGTAACCTGCTTATTTTATGTATAAGAACCATAGTCCAGGGGCAGCCCAGGTGGCTCAGCGGTTTAGCGCTGCCTTCGGCCCAGGGTGTGATCCTGGAGACCTGGGATCAAGTCCTACATCGGGCTCCCTGCATGGAGCCTGCTTCTCCCTCTGCTTCTCTCTCTCTCTGTCTCCCATGAATAAATGAATAAAATCTTAAATAAATATATATAAGAACAATTGTCTTGTAAAGGAAAAAAATAAAGAAGAAGAAGAACCATAGTCCTGGAAGTTGCAGATATCTAGCAAGATGACAAATTTTACTGCAAAGAATCTAGAATTACACTGGTCATTATTGGGAGCATTCCAATTAGACAGGATCACTCATTTAAGAAATTCACTTGAGAGCAAGGGATCCTAAAGTTGAATAAACAGAATGGGATGTCTACTTTAATTGGTATATAGAAGCGTACAGAAGGCTTCAAGATTCCAAAATAGCTTCATTAAAGGACTTGTTACAAAAAAAACTAATGAAAAATTAAAGACACAAGAGGGACCTAAAACAGAAGACTATGAAGCTGACATGACCCCCCTTCCGCCCCCTTCCTTTTTCACTTCAGTACTCACTTTTCAGTAATTCTCTGAACTGCCTTTCCATTCTGAAGAGACTATTAGACAGTTACTGTATAAAAAACTCACCGAAAAGTCCCTTACTGGCTCACTCAGCAGAACGTATGACTTTTAATCTAGGGGTTGTGAGTTCAAGCCCCACGCTGGGTGTAGAGATTACTCAAGAATAAAATCTTAAAAAATATATAATAAAATAAAGTAAAATAAAACTCCCCGAGGCTGCAGACAAACCCATTCAGGTATACTTCACCCCTTAGTCAATTGCTGAACTAATGTTTATAAATTAAAGAATTTCCTAAGTCAAGGGAGGAACCCCAAAAGTTTTTTTTTGTTTGTTTTGCTTCTTGTTTTTTTAAGATTTTAGAGTCCAGGATGACTTGGAGAACAAAAGGCATAAGAAATACAGAAAAAAATTAAATTTCCTTTGCAGCCCATTGACAAGTTCTTAAGATTCACAGGGTAAAATTCCCCCAGGGACTCAACTGCCTTGGTGTTAATACTTTGCTAGAGGCAAAAAGCAACCTTACCTTTGACCTTAGTCTGACCTCTAGGATCCTGTAAGTCTTCTTTAACATATAAAAATCCCTTTGAGGGCAGCCCTGGTTTGGCGCCCCCTGCAGCCTGGGGTGTGATCCTGGAGACCTGGGATCGAGTCCCACGTCGGGTTCCCTGCGTGGAGTCTGCTTCTCCCTCTGCCTGTGTCTCTGCCTCTCTCTCTCTCTGTGCCTCTCATGAATAAATAAATAAAATCTTAAAAAAAAATCCCTTTGGAAACTTCCTTTACCTCTACCCCCATCCAAGAGACATGTTAGCAATCATCCTCCAAACATATGGCCTGATAGGAAAATGTTGAGTTTCAGAGTGAACAGTCAAGAGAGCATTTTTGAGGTGTCTTCAGTGCAAAAAGGTGTTTTTTTTAAAGCCCAGGGACAGGACCTGTGGGCAGAAGGAGCTACCCTGGGGTCATGAGGAGTTGTTGTTTATATAACAGTAAATTGGGAGGGGGTCAGGGAGAGCTTAAATCTCTAAGGAATTTGGAAGCAAGGTTTCCAAGACCTTGAGGGGCTAGCTATTGCTGGGATGAGGTCATTTACTACTGTCTGGTAAAACCTTATTCTTGAGACCCTCAGTGGGCCATGTGCTTGGAAGATGATTGCTAACATATATCTTGGGTGGGGGGAGGGGAGGGAAGGAAGTTTCAAAAGAAAATTTTAAAAAATATATTTATGTATTTATGTATTTAGAGAATGAGAGAAATAGAGAAAGTGAGCATGTATGGGAGTGGGGTGGGGGGCTGAGGTAGACAGAGAAATCCCAAGCAGACTCCAGGCTGAGCATGAAGCCCAGCTTGGGGCTGGATCCCCTGACCCTGAGATCATGATCTCAACTGAAATCAAGAGTGGGTTGCTTAACCAGCTGAGCCACCCAGGCACCCCTCCAAAGGAATTTTTATATATTAAAGGAGACTTACAGGATCCTGTAGGTCTGGCTAATGTTAAGCTAGAGTACTGAACATTGAGGCAGTTGATTTCCCAGAGGAAGATCACTCTGCCTGTATCAAGGACTTGTCAATGTGATACGGGAGAGCTTGGTTCTTATCTCAAGGGGTCGAAAAAGAGAATCTCACGGACATAGGAGAGTGAATAAAGGGAGAGAAGTTTATTAAGTAAAGATAAAGAGAAAGCTCTCAGGAGTGAGAGGGTTCCCAACAGAGTTGCCACTGAGGGCTTGTAGGGTTGGTCGTTTATTAGAAGCCAACCGGGGATCCTAAATCCTTTCAACATTATTTACTGCTATCACCATTGAGTAAGGACTAGTGATAACATCTTTAAGGCCTTACTTCTTCTTTGGGGTCTGGTTATCCTTTGTTGGTCACAGATGACTGTCATAAAAAGACACTCTCCCAGCACACAACTAGGGCAGAGTGGTCTGGCTTGTTTTCTTTTTCTTTCTTTCTTATTTTTCTTTCTTTCTTTCTTTCTTTCTTTCTTTCTTTCTTTCTTTCTTTCTTTTTCTTTCTTTTTTTCTTTCTTCTTCCTTCCTTTTTTTTTTTTTTTAAGATTTTATTTATTTATTCATGAGAGACACACACACAGAGAGAGAGGCAGGCAGAGGGAGAAGCAGGCTCCATGCAGGGAGCCTGATGCGGGACTGGATCCTGGGATTCAATCCCTGGACTCCAGGATTCAAGCCCTGGGCCAAAGGCAGGAGCTAAATAAACCACTGAGCCACCCAGGGATCCCTATGGCTTGTTTTCTTATCTCCGGTTTCTTACACCTCAGCATTCTTGGGATTTTTGTGAGCCTGCTTCCATGGCCCCCTACCTAGCCCTGCCTAGCTCCATTGCCCAAATGGGCTGTAAATTGTAAGGAAATTTATTTTTTTGTGTGTATTTCTTTTACCTTTGTTCTCCACATCAGGGTCCACTGCTATACAACCCCACCCCCCCCAGGATGATATTCCAGATCCTTCACCAGAAAGGGCTCTCAAAGTAGCAACCGAACTTATTATTTTTTTTAAACCAAACGTAGGGCTGGAACTCAAGACCCCAAGGTTAAGAGTTGCCTCCTGTACCCACTGAGCCAAAGGGGCTTCCCAGCATCTCGACTTTTACAAGCTGAGTCTTCCCTGCCTGTACTGATTGTTTTGTTATTCAAACATTCAAACAAAAGAAAAATGAATCTGATGGCAGTCTTTAAAGCCTGCTTGGAGGCCCTCTTTTTAGGGCTTTCCAAATTCAATACAATAAATAAGGTTACCTAGCCTCTCCTAGCAGCTCTCTTTGTAAATAGATTATCTCCTGAGATTAGTGGATTGATAAAAAAAAAAAAAAGGAGGAAAATAGAATGGGGAGCCATGGGCCAGAGTGTGCTAGTGACTCGAGCTGAGCATTTTGAAAGGACCCTGGAGCAAAATTGCAAAACAAAAATCCACCAAGCTAATAGCTTTACAGCTACATCAGCTCCAAGGCCAGAGGCCCAAAATAACACCTACGCCTCCTCCATTACGTTCTCCTAGGGGTTCATTATCAAAACCCTGGCCCAGAAATCGATGTCTCAATTGTAATCAACTGGGACACTGGAAAAGAGATCATCCTCAATGTTCTTATGCAAATTCTTCTCGAAGTGACCTCTAGAGGAGCCCCCCCTCTTGGGGCCCCTCCCACGCCAGATAGGACTCCAAGGGGTTTTCCAGGAAACTATTTACCAGTAATTCCCTTGAATACTCAAGGGGAAGCTAAAATGAAAATTAATGGGTTTATTCAATCCTGCCAGAGATATTTAGTGTGTCCTGGCTGAAACCTTCACGAGATGTTTGAAATGATTTAATGACTTTATGATAACAAACTTGACTAAGGTGGAAGCTGATATTTCGAGCCGGGTAGAAATTTTTTTCAAGGCCTTCTCCCCTAAACTGAAACAAAACTGTGCAACCCAGAGGAAAAGAAGCAAATTGGAGCAAAGGTAGTTGAAAGGGCAGGTCAGCCTCTTCATTAGGTCTGCAGTGGGGAACTGGAAACAACGGTCTTTGTCCTGCAAATGTCCCTAGGGCCAGAGGTGTGGCCCTGGAGGAGTAAAGTTCACCTACTTTTTTTTTTTTTTTAATTAAGATTCAATACATTAACATACAATGTATTAGTCTTGGAGGTAGAGGTCAGTGATTCATCAGTCTTATAACACCCAGTCCTCATTACCTCACGTACCCTCCTTCATGCCCATCACCCAGTTACCCCGGCGCCCCCCCTCCGCCCCTCCAGCCACCCTCAGGTTGTGTCCTCTGATTAAGAGTCTCATACGGTTTGTCTCCGTTTCTGGTTTTGTCTTGTTTTACCTACCCTTTATTATGCCAATCCCCCAAACCTTTCCTGTGCCTCTTAAGGGGCTTGAAAAGATCTGGACCCAGTTGTCTTTTGCCCCTATCTGTGCCTGTGTGCTACAACTGTCCTACCCTCTTCTCTTGAGCCTAATTGGCATTCTTTGAATACAGACTTTGGGGAGAAGTTTCTTGGGGGGGGGGGGCAGTGAGAGGGAGGTATTTGGAAATTGGGCCTATAATGTCTTCTCCACAAGTATTACTGTAGCCCCCAGCCTCCTGATCCGTGGTTTGGTTGCAGGATTTCTTCTCCTTGAGCGCTGGGGTTCTTGGTGTCGCTGCTTTCAAGAATGAAGAGGTGGCCCAGACAGTGATGGGCAGCAAGGCAATGTTTATGGAGCCATAGTACAAAGCTCCCAGAGATAGATGGGACCCAAGAGGGTTGTCCCCCAAATTTCTAAGTCTAAGCGTTTTTATGGGCTGGTTGGCAGGCTGTTTTCATCTGATTAACCCTTCACGTGCCTGTCATCCAATCTGGCTTTTGTCCAGGTGCTCATCTACTTACCTATCAGGTAGTTTGTTCACTAGGGAAAGAGTGGAGGGCTCCTCAGGGGTGGAGTAAAATCCTTTTAAGGGTGGTTTCCTCTTGGTGGGGAGGGGCTTGGCCCTACCTGCCTCTCTTCTGACCATCCCTCATTAATTTCAGATCCCCCCGGGTTTGAAGATCCTCCTCCTGACAAATTACCAAGTCAGGAGTAGCCTGACACTGAGCCACAGTGCCTGTGTCACTTGCCTCACTTTGTCTCCTCCCATAGGCATTTTATCATCTCACATCCTCAGAAGAAGGGAGATGGCAATAGGATGTTTTGAGAGAGAGAGACCTGTAACTTTTATTGCAGACTACTGTTAGAGTTGTTTATTCTAGTTTATTATTGTTGTTAATCTCTTCTTGTGTCTGATTTATAAACGATCATGGCTATATATAGGGAAAAACATAGCATATACAGGGGTCAGTGTTGTTTGAGGCCTCAGGCATCCGCTAGGAGGTCTTGGAAAGTATTTTCCATGGATAGGGGGACACGTGTTGTAAAAAGAATAGCTGAAAGCTCTCTGCATCTGTGAATATCACACACAGGACCAGTGAGAAAGCCTAAGAACCTCATAGAGGCCACTGAGAGTGGTGCTAATGCCCTTAATTTTTATCACACCTCTCAGGCTAGAGTTTGATGAAGTGGGGGTAATTGTTAAAAAAAAGAGACAGCAGCCCAAAGTAGAGAAGCATTTGCCCCTGTCAACAGCAGACAGAGACTTGATTACAGTTTCATCCTTACCTGGGAATGGGGCCTTTTACCCTTCGCTCTGAACTTTCCTGATGAGCAGTGTTAAGGGCATCTGTATGAAAACCACCTGTGTGTAGTGAAACGCCGGAACCTGCACCCCGATGTTTCTAGCAGCAATGTCCACAATAGCCAAGCTTTGGAAGGAGCCTCGGTGTCCATGGAAAGATGAATGGATAAAGAAGATGTGGTCTGTGTATACAATGGAATATTCCTCAGCCGTTAGAAACGACAAATACCCACCGTTGGCTTCGACGTGGATGGAACTGGAGGGTATTATGCTGAGTGAAGTAAGTCAATCGGAGAAGGACAATCTTTATATGGTCTCACTTATATGGGGAATATAAAAAATAGTGAAAGGGATTATAGGGGAAAGGAGGGAAAATGAGTGGGAAAAATCAAAGAGGGTGACAAACCATGAGACACTCCTAACTCTGGAAAACGAACAAAGGGGTAGTGGAAGGAGAGGTGAGTCGGGTGACTGGGTGACGGGCACTGAGGAGGGCACTTGATGGGATGAGCACTGGGGGTTATACTATATGTTAGCAAATTGAACTTCAATAAAAACAAACAAAAAAAGAAAACCATCTGTGGGGTTCTCTCCTCCCGCCAAGGACAATGAAAGGATCTTCTGTTTTGCTGATAACTTATTTGCCCCGCCCTCCTGCTCTAACAATCTTCCATTTTGTACAACTCCTCTGGGCCTTTCTCTTCTTGCTAGATGGAATGCTGCTGCTTGATTCATGAATAACTTAAAATCATTCAGATATTCAGATTTCTGACACTGAATTTTTTTTAATACTATACACACAGAGACACACACAAATACACAGGTACATGTGGTACAAGTGTGTGCATTAAGTATATATATATATTTTCTTTTTTTTTTTTTACTAAAAAGGGAATTTATCTTCCCTCTCTACCTTTTATTTTAGATGTGTCTTTTATAAAAAGCATATAGTTGAAATTTTTTTTAAGATTTTATTTTTAAGTAATCTTTATACCCAACATAAGGCTGGAACTTGACAACCTCAAGATCAGGAGTTGCACGCTCTGTTGACCGAGCCAGCCAGGCACCCCATAGTTGAATTTTTAAATGTAACTTGAAAATTTTTGTCTTTTACTCAGGAATGTAATGTTGGGGAACAAGAATTTCTGCCCCCTCAAAGATCCTTCTATCTGGACTAAGAATAAAGTTGACATAAGACAGATGAGCAGGAGAAAATCAAATTTAATGGCCATATACACAGGGAATCCATGTAGACCTAGAAATTCCAAAGATGGTCAGGCAAGAGGAGGTATATGGTCATTCTGAACTAAGGAGAAGGTGAGAGGAATCTGGGATTTCAGAGGACAGAAATGCACTTCACAGGGCCTTAAGAGTAGATGTTTGCCCTGCCATACACATGGGTCCCTCAGATAAAATTTATCTCTGCTAATAACCCTTATTCTGGGAAAGACCTCTAATTTCGATTCTTTTATGGGGTTAAGGAAGGAACCAAGGTTTCTTGAGCCCCCAGGGTCTCAAATACCTTCAGCTTGTGGAGGCTTAGAAAAATTAAGGCCATCCCACATAAAGTTTAGGGTTAGCACAAGTACAGCCATATCTTAGGCCCCTGTGAATAAGAGCTGAACTTTATGGGAAAAACTGCAGAATGTCCTCAATGTCCTCGGCAGGGAATCCCATATCAGGAAGACAACAGAGCCCATGCCCATGGTAGAAAGTCCCATATCAGAATGAGAACAGAGCTCAATGCCCTTGAAAGCCCCATATCAGAGTGTAAACAGAACTTGAGAAATTCCTCCACCCCTCCCCTAGACCAGCCTATAAAAAACCCAGCTGTAACCCACTTCGGGGTCCAAGTCCCTGCTCTGCTGTGTCGGGTATACTTGGACCCAAGCTCGAGCTTGCTAACAAACCCTCGTGCACTTGCATCGGTGTCGGCTCCTTGGTGGTTTCTCAGATTCGCAATCTTGGGCACAACAAGCTCAAAATAATCTCCGTGTCAAAGTAGTACATTCTTGGGGGTGGTTGGGGGACCTATTCTGAATCCTGTAGCTTGTTGGCATTTATTTTGATACCTGGCTTACTGGACTCATTTCCATGATCTTAGCTTATGCTTTCTAATTGTTTTTTTTTTTTTTTATAGTGTCTTTTTACTTTTTATGTATGCATGGCTTGAGGATTTCTTTCCTCCTTCCCTACCTAACACTGGAAATATCAAATGTTATTTTGCTGGTTTAAAAATTACAAATTCTTAGGACGCCTGGGTGGCTCAGTGGTTGAGCATCTGCTTTTGGCTCAGGTTGTGATCCTGGGGTCCTGGGATCGAGTCCCATATCGGGCTCCCCTCGAGGAGCCTGCTTCCCTCTCTGCCTATGACTCTGCCTCTCTCTGTGTCTCTCGTGAATAAATAAATAAAATCTTTAAAACGAATGACAAATTCTCAGTTGAAATATAGTGGGTTCTCGTAATGTGTTCAGATGCATACTTGTATCTTTCCCCATAAGTTTCTAAAATTTCTAAAAATTTATTATTATTTTTAAAATCCCAGTGTAGTTACCATACAGTGTAATACTTAACCTTATCAATACTTGTACTTCCTGCCAGCCTTGGCACGCTCTCACCTTTCTCTAAGGCCAGCATCTAACAAAGCTGGCATGCACATGACAGGGGCTCAGTTTTGTTGGAATCCTGTTTAAACAGTAGAAATAATATTTGTGTAATATCTCTGATAGTGTCTGGATAAGTGCTTGGCAAATTAACTCAGTACAGTTTGGAATGAAACAGCATAGTGGAAAGGGAGGATTTGCCAAATACTTATTTGAAATTCTAGTGTCCTTGCATCCCAGTCCAGGGATTTTGATGACCCTGTCTTCCAAAGACACAGCCAATAGAACCTGTGCTCAGTGGCTTTATCCACATGGCACACTTGTCAACATTTAGACCTTACTGAATCGGATAGCAAATAATCAAAGAAGCCAAAAGAGGCAAACACTTCATAATTACAGACACCAGTGGGTCTAGCTGCCTGGAGGTGGGGGTGGGAGCTTCTAGGGAATTTAACCAATATGCTTTGCTCAAATAATGAAATCCAACCGAATAGTCCTTAAAAAATTATTGAAAAGACTGGATTGAATAGTATCGGTAGAGGATAGGAAAGCTCCCCATGACAGGATCTCAATTGGAAGCTAAAGGAAATGGGGAAGTGAGCTTACTGAATGCTGAGGCGTCTGGACTGACATCCAATATATTAAGATTCCTCCTCCATGTCTCTCTCTCTGTCTCTCCCCCCGCCCCCACCCCGCTAGATTTTCACATCTTCAGTTTTTAATCATCAATGTTTGTGTCATATCCAGGCCACAGAGGAATTAAGATAAATACGTCCTATTCAGCGACACAAAGTCCTTTCTGAGCCCAGAAAGGCTACTTTCCACCCCTCCTCACCTCCGGAATCCTTTGCCCTCTGCACACTCTAAATTCCCCGCTGCCCAGGAGCAAGGGGACTGCCAAAGGGAAAGCCCTCTCCCTCGTGACACTGCATACCCCGGATTCCGAGGGGACACTCAAGTGCCCTTGCAGTGCCCTTCCCTCCTGTAGGTGCTGGGAGGAGTATGCTCCCCCATTTTCCTAGGGCCTTGGTGCTCCCTTTTATGCCACAGCAGGACACCTACCCCCAGAAGATTTTCTTCTGCTTCTAGAGAAAAAGCACAAGTACTTTCCATCTGTATGGGCACCTTTATAATGCTGTCCTACTAGGGGAAACCTTTCAGATGCTTTGAGTCACCCTAAAGTCATGTGCTCACTCTGCCTTTTTTCCTCTCCTAGTTCTATTCATTTCTTTATTTTCTTTCCTTCTCCTTCTATCTACCCATCTATCTATCTCCTTTTCCCTTTCCTTTTTATTATTATATTATTATTATTTTTTGTTTATTTGACAGAGAGAGAGAGCACACGAGCAGGGTGGAGAGGCAGAGGGAGAGGGAGAAGCAGGTTTCCCACTGAGCAGGGAGCCTGATGACAAGGGGCTCCATCCCAGGACCTTGAGCTCATGACCTGAGCCAAAGGCAGCCTCTTGACTGGTTGACCGACTGACCACCCAGATGCTCCTCCCTTTCGTTCTCCTTTTCTCTTTCATTCTTCTTTCTCCTTTTCTGTCTTTGCTTCAGTTTCTCTTGTTTCATACATTGATTTTCCTCACAGTAACAAATAATAAAATATTCGCATTTATTGCTCTTCCAGTTGTGTTAGCAATCATGTTCGCAAACCTTCTCATAGGCAAATATGTTAATTATCAAAAGAATCCTAGGAATAAAGTGCCATCACCAATCTGAATTTGTGTATGTGAAAAATCAAGCTCAGAAACGCTAAGTAACTTGTCCAAGGCCCAGACTTGGCATTCAACCCGGGCAGAAACAACTGGAAAGCCCTTGATCGTGTCGCTGAGATGTCTGCTTGTATCTGAGAACCTCTCTGCTCTGGCATGTTATTTTGTTGTGCAGGCAGTACTTTAAGAACTAACTGGTGGAAAAAAAAAATAAAAGAACCGCCTGGTGGTAGCCTTTTTTTTTTTTTTTTTAATTTTTATTTATTTATGATAGTCACAGAGAGAGAGAGAGAGAGAGAGAGAGAGGCAGAGACACAGGCAGAGGGAGAAGCAGGCTCCATGCACCGGGAGCCCAATGTGGGATTCGATCTCAGATCTCCAGGATCGCGCCCTGGGCCAAAGGCAGGCGCCAAACCGCTGCGCCACCCAGGGATCCCGGTGGTAGGCATTTTTAAGGTCAGCATGTCAACTACATTTTGTGTGTAATGTTTGTAAGATATTCTACAGATGGCCCCATTATTTTGTTATTTTACCTGGAACTGTTTGAAAGATAATGAGGAAGCTGATTTCAGCAAATATGTATATGAAAAATATTTTCTTATTAGGTGTCTATCAACTACAACAAATTGTTTGGGACGCCTGGGTGGCTCAGTGGTTGAGCGTCTCTGCCTTCCACCCAGGGCGTGATCCTGGGGACCCGGGATCGAGTCCCACATTGGGCTCCCTGCATGAGGCTTGCTTCTCCCTCTGCCTGTGTCTCTGCCTCTCTCTGTGTCTCTCATGAATAAATAAATAAAATCTTAAAAAACAAAACAAAACAAAAACAAATTGTTCATGGTGCTACTTATAGTTTGATTAAATTGAAAATTCAGTTTGGGTGTCACAATCATGATGCTACTTAGAAATAGTATTTGAGGAGGAGCCTGGGTGGCTCAATTGGTTAAGTGCCTGACCCTTGGTCATGATCTCAGGGTCGTGAAATTGGGCCCCTCATCAGGCTCAGCACAGAAAGACCCTCTCTCTCTTTCCTTCTGCACCCCCCCCCATAAAAATAAATACATCTTAAAAAATAAACAAGAAAGAGTATTTGAGGGTATTCTGCTATGTGTTTCCATGTCATTTGCCATCGAAGGACATCATTTCACAGAAAATAAAGTCATAAACATACTCTGGTCTTTTCAGTCAGATTCGGCTTGCTTCCACGTTGACACCTTTAGGATGACATAATTTAGGAGAAATTCTCTGCTGGTCGTGTTGCAGGGTTGCAGGGTTCTTGTCTTACGGAGTCAAAGAATGAATCTCAAGAACACGAAAGGGTGAAGTGAAGTGAAAGTTTATTAAGTGAAGGTCAGAGCAGAGAGGAAAGAGAAAAGCTCTCTGGCCTGAGAGGAGTCCCAAGGGGTTTCCACTGAGGGATTTAGTGGCAGTCTTTTACTGAGAACTGGCTGGGAAGCTTGTGGCCTTGAGATTCTTGCGTCATCCCTTCTCTCTGGTTCTGCTCCATGTCAGCGTCTCCACCTGCCAGGAATAGATCTGGAGCCCCGTCAGGGGACCTAGGGGCCTCCTATCGCTCCCACCTCTCCCTTCACCCTTTCCCTCTTCATGGCACAGGACCTGTGGGCAGAAAGAGCCATACTGGGATTGTGAAGAGTGAGTGATGGTATATTTTTTAATTAGTGGGGTTGGGGAACAGGGCAGGTCTCCAAGGAATCCAGAAGCAAGTCTTTCAGGACCTGGAGGGGCCAGCTACTGCCAAGATGAGGTGACTTTTCAACATGAAAGTACGAAGGTGGCCACGAGTTCCCTGAGGACGGTCATGCTCTGGGTGTGTTGGGGATCTATCAGTGGGCTGCAAGCTGTAAAGAGATTTTAACTGAAATGACTTTTCTTTTGCCTTTGTTTCCCACATCAGTAGGAGCCATTCTAGAGTTTTCCTTGTCCCTCATGTATCATATCAAGTCCAATAGCCAATTAATTCCTATCTCTCCAGTTCATCCTCCCTTTTATATCCTGACTGCTATCACCCTAACCTAGGCCCCATTGCCTCTCTCTGGGAGTACCAAAATGGTTGCCTAACTGGTCTCCTGGTTTCTAGGATTGTGCTACTCCAGTCTGATCTCCACATGCTAACCTAAGTCTGTCTTTTTCTTAGAAGAAAAATTTTTCATAACAACTTAAGAAAAAATAAACCAAAAAAAAAAAAAAAAAAAAGAAAAGAAAAAAATAAACCCAAGTTCCAGGGCATGGCATACAACGGCCTTAAAATACGACCCAGACTTTCATCTATTTCATTCCTTCTGCACACCAACTATATGGGATGGCATTCTCAACTTTTCTCCCTGAGAGACTCCTGGAGTTTCAGCATTTTCTTTTTGAAGTATTCCCTGATATCTCCAAGTTGAATTGATCAATCGTTATTATCCCATAACTTATAGTAAGCTATTATCGTAACCACTGTACTGAACACCGTTTATTTAGCACCAGTGAGCTGAGCCCTTTGCGGGCAAAGCGTATATGCATTATTGGCTTATTAACGTAGAGCCAAGCACAGAATCTTGCGTGTCAGTTAACTATCAGTAATGTTTATTGGAGTTAAAGAAAAAGGCAGTGTAACATGGAATTTAGAATAAAATGTGAGCTGACTCTATTGAAACCAATAAATCCATCCCCAGAACTCTACTAAAACTCTCTTCCATCTTTCATTCCTCTTTTCCTCTTTATCATCCTTGCCACATCCCTAATTTCAGTTATCATCTCTCACTTGGGTTATTTTTTTTTTTTTCCTCACTTGGGTTATTAAAATAACCTTGTATCCTCCATCCAGTTTTTCTCCTTCTACCCCGAAGCATCATCCACGCTGTCAGAGTGATCAAACCAAAACACTTTGCCCCTGTTAGTCTCCAGCTTTTCACACACCGAGCAGCTCGCCACTGGCCTTTGGATGAAGTTCAAACTTCTTAGCTTGATGTAAAAGGCCCTTCAAAACTTGGCTATGGTATATATGTTGTAATCTCCTGTAACTCTTCCAAATATACAGTACTCTTTCATGGCTCTGACTAATATCCCTACGATTCTTTTACTCATCCTTCAAAGTCCAGTATAACTGGACTCCAGTATACAATACAGTATAATAATACTGTATTTATTTATTTATTATACTGGAGTATAATACCTCCTCTCTCTCAATTTCTTTAACCGCCATTCACTTCGCCCCACTCAAGAAGAATGAATTGTTCCAAAAATAGGTTTTACACACATCTCTTATACCATACCTTGCATCATTGTAGTTGTGTATGCATCTGTCTTTCTCCATAGACTGTAGATGACTGGAATCCAAGGGCTGTGGATTACCCAGTTTTGTCTCGAAATCCAAGTTTGGGGTCTAGATGGCAATCAGAGTTTGTTGCATGTCAAATGGGCCCAAATTATTTGACAATATATACTATAAGAAGGTAGGTTACAGGTTATATAAATACAGGTTATGTAAATATATATAAATATGGTATATACTATATAGCTATGCCAACTGTATATTAGAAAATGTCTATTAAACTCTTGTGAGCAATCCATTTGGTTGTACAGAGTGAAATCAATGCTGAAATATCCTGAAGTATAGGATATACCTTCTGGTATAGCTCAAATTCATACTCTTTATTAAGTTCATGTAAATTGTTTTATCTCTTCTATGCCCCATCCTGTAGACTACGTACCATCTCAGAAATCCAGTAATGTGGTTGTTGCATGACATTGGATGGAGTAAAAGTATCATTTGTAAATGGACATTTTAATCATGAATGAACACATGGCATATCCTGAAATATTTCTGTCCCTTTCTTTTATCTTTTTTAAAGATTTTATTTATTTATTTATTTATTTATTTATTTATTTATTTATTCATAAGAGACACACAGAAAAAGAGAGAGAGAAAGGCAGAGACACAGGTAGAGGGAGAAGCAGGCTCCCTGCAGGAAGCCTGATGTGGGACTCGATCCCAGGTCTCCAGGATCACACCCTGGGCTGAAGGTGGCACTAAACCACTGAGCCACCCAGGCTGCCCTCTGCCCCTTTCTTTTAAAACTTGTACAAGGTGGTTAATGCTATCAGTGAAATTTTAATCAGTGGTTTATTCAACCGATATTTGTCAAGAAATTACTTATAGTAGGTACTCATGTAGGTTTTATGCTATAGCATAAATGAAACTACATTAGCCTCTGAAGCATATACTAACAATAAACAAATATTATTCAATAAGATATTATGAAAAATTTTATGAAGGAAAAGTCCAGGGTGTTACGAATATACAGGGTGTTACGAATATATGTAACACCTCTGAACCTCAATTTTGTCCTTTATAAATATGCAGAGTACTTTTTAAAGAGTAATAATAATAATACCAATTGCTATTTATAAAAATCCCTCTTATCTCTGTTTACTGTTCACAAATATTTTCACATCATTTATTCTTTCAACAGATATTTATGGAATGTCTCCTCTATATCAGGGACTGTCCTAAGCGCAGTGAATATAATGGTAAAGCCTAGCTCACTTATTAATTTTTTTTAGACTTTTTATTTATTTATTTTAATTTATGATAGTCACACAGAGAGAGAGAGAGGCAGAGACATAGGCAGAGGGAGAAGCAGGCTCCAAGCACCAGGAGCCCGACGTGGGATTTGATCCCGGGTCTCCAGGATCGCGCCCTGGGCCAAAGGCAAGCGCCAAACCACTGCACCACCCAGGGATCCCTCACTTATTAATTAAATAGTCCTACGAATATGATGAGTGCTATGAAGGATATGGTCCCTGCCATCACAGAATATGTAGTGTGTTAAAGGATAATGTTGAGTTCAAGGGGCAATCTCAAAATAGCATGATAATTTAACATTGGAACTTTAATGAGGAGGAGTTTAAAAACACTTCCTAATAAGGGTCGGTTTGTCCTTTCATTAATTATGTAGGCACTGTATGATTCTCTGGAAATCCTATATGCTCTAAAATCCCTTTCCCAATTAATAGCCCCATTTCATCTCTTTACAGAACTCAGGTAGCTATCTGATAGAAAGCAGTTTGATCAGATCAATTTATTTATTTATTTATTTATTTTTTTGATCAGATCAATTTAAACTATGGTATAAACAAATCAATTTTCAGCCCTTCCAGAGATGATTGTATTTTAAAATGATTAATTTATACTTTCAAATTACTACATCTCTAATGGTGATCAGTGTGGCTAAGAACATTTTAGGAGTCAGGAGAATCTCTAAGAACCCCCACATTGTGTCTAGAAGATAATCACCTTCATTGCCTGCATAGGAGGCCAGGGCTTTAAAAGAAGGAGGGAAATCAATTGAAAAGAAATTCACATTTTATATTTATTTTTTAAAGAATATTCCGTTGTACCCTAGGTTCACTCTCGAGCCCATGTCTACCATTACAGTTGTGCCCGATTAGAATGGAAGACCTTGAAGAACACTGCAAGATCCACAAAGAAAAATCCACGTTAAGGCACTTGAAGGTCCACAAAGGAAAATTCAATTTACAATCCTTATGTGCTATTCAGTATCCTTGGAACAATTTTCAACAACAATGGCTGAGATACTATTGGGTCTTAGAGTAACTCAGCTAACCAAAAAAATTAAGCCAAACACCTGATTCCCCCAGCAGCCTAGATAATTGGGGTTTTATGCTACATTAACAAAAACATTAGACAATTATTTTCCCCATCTGTTTCCTTGTTCTAAAACCCCCAGCAAAAGTCTTTGTAGTAGCTCTTAAAAATGTTCCTTGAGTTTTATTCCATTTCCGTGGTTCTTATCTAAATTGTCTTTGCTGATTTTTTGCCTTAAATGGTGATGTTGCGTCCCACGCATTTTTGTCATTTCATTTGTGTCACGTTCCCTTTATTTCTTCAGGTTACAAAGGGAAACTCTCCACACCATATCAGAAATGATCACATCAGATCAGCCTTTAAAATATTGGCATTCTTTAACGTTAAACGTAATTCGTCCGTTTTTGACTATTTTTTAGAAATTTTCTACAGTGTGAATAAGTCTTCCATAGCTATTAAAGAATAGTGTTCAATAAATTAACAATGTAAGATGCCTCACATTTTATCAGCAAATCTGGTCAGCTGTGTGTCTGCCAAGGAGTTATGAAATCAGTAGCAACGGCAGCTGCCACAGCAATAGAACTTCATGTTCCTTTTTCCTAGTATAGATTGAAGAGCTGTTTTTACCTTCGGACACAAAAACTGGACAAAAGATTGTAAGAACCGAGTGAGAAATTTCCTTTGATTTTAACACAGACTGAGAATTATTTGTCCTGGGGAAGGAAAATGGTGGTTTTTTCCATTTGACATCTTTCAGTTCTGTCTTGGCAGGCTTTCTTAATATTTCATCATGATGGCGTAATTGTGGATATTCTCAATGCTAGTACCTAACCATTTTGATAGTTACTTTACAGAGCTTAAAGGTGTTGGATATTTTAGACAGCTCTTAATTATCAATTTGAATATTTGGAAGCCCAACTTATTTTTCCTATGTCAAGGCAAATTATTTTAATAAGGTATTTTTAGGTATATAATATATATATATATATTTTTGGATATATAATATATATATTTGGATATGTTTATATATAAATATAAATATAAATATAAATATAAACATAAATATAAATATAAATATAGATATATATTAACTGGGAGGCTCAGTTGGTTAAATGTTGGCTCAGGTAATGATCCTGGGGTCCTGGGATCGGGCCCCGTGGCAGGCTCCCCACTCAGCACAGGGTCTGCTTCTCCTTCTCCCTCTGCGCCTCCCCACCTTGTGTTCTCTCTTGCTCACCCAGTCTCTCTCTCTCAAAAAAAAATAAAAAGTCTTTCAAAATAAGTATTTATATTATAGTTTATATACTCTTTAGCTATTATTAGATGAATGGCCTCAGATGGCTAACATCTAAGAGGAGCTTGTCTGCTTCTCTGTAAAATAGAAATGATAGTTATTTTCTTTCTGAGGGAGTCACTGGGATAATTTAATTAGATCATGGGTATGAAGCACACCCTCTCCTACACAATAGGTGCTCAGCAAATCAGAGCTTTTTGTTTCTGTTGTTCTTTGCTTTCTACTCCACCTCCTCATCGTCCTCTTTACTTTTTCCTTTTTTTTTTTTTTTTTTTTTTTGAAAATAGGGGGACAGGGATGCCAGAGAAGGGAAAATGGGGAGGGATCATAGATAACCTTTCTAGGGTGGCGGCTTATCAAAACTGTGTCAAATTTGAACACACTAACATGGGAGGAAAGGACATTGCAGATGTAAGGAGCATTGTACAAAAATGCCTCGAGTCACGGACTCGAATTGTGCTCAGAAAGTCAGTGTGAATTCCATCTGTAAAACCATATCATTTCAATGGCAGCAATTCTCCTGTGTTCTTTGGAGGAGAGGTTTGAGAGAATATTTCTGTTGTCCTTTGGCTCTAAGTTGAGCACAACCAGTTACTTAAGTCAAAGAACTCAATTTCACCCACCATCAATTCACTTTCTGGGAAAGAGGGTCTCCGTACCTGCCAGGAGCTGAGGTCAGAGCAAAAGGAATGATCAAGCAGATTTCGCTCTCCTCTGCTTTTGGGAAACTGTAGACGTTATCAAACGTCAATCACCGATGCCATTTTCTGCCTTCAAACATATTCAAGGGTATAGATTATGTAATGGTATCTCTAAGTATCAGTGCTAAAGTGGAAGTTATCTACATTCCATCCGTGTTCTAATCTTGAGAACACTAAAAGGGATTTTATGGTTGATAGAACTATTTCTTTGAAGAATGAAATTCGCTTGGCCTTGGGGCCTTGCCAACATCAAAGCCCTTGGTCCAAATGGTTACTTCATTGTGACCAAAATATGATTCATTTGTTTTCACCATCCTTCCTCCTGATTTTCCCCAATTGCTGACGTGGTATGTGCGTGTTCCTTCATAAATTCATGAGCTTTCTTTATAATGTATTCTATCAGCAGGCACTAGTTAAACTATTAGCTTCAAAGGTCTACAGAAGTGCATGAAATATAACATAAAATATTTAATAACGGTGATAAACTGCAGTCTTCAGAGTGATTGCAAAATTGAGGCCATGCATCTCCAAAATAAAAAGAATATTATGACAGCGATACTCAAAATAATGCATGCTATTTTTAAAACAGGTAATGCAAAAAAGGTGCTGAGGTGGCAAAAGTGTCCAATTAATTAGAAGATGAAACAAATGCAGCCAAACACCTGCCTGGGCCACGAGTTTACTTTCTGTCTCCTGGAGTCACACTTCTTTCAGAGGAATAGATTTTCCTCCTCATTTCCCGAACCCCACATCACATTTGCATTTTGATGTTTTCCCAACCTGCATCCAGTCATTAAAGAAACAGATATTCCAATTATTCTTCATTGAAACTTGTAGTAAATTTCACTTCAGGATCCTTGATGGAGTGAAATCTTTTTTTTTTTTTTTCCTTTTTTTTTTTTTTTTTTTTTTCCTTAAGGAGAGGAAATTGCTGGATTGATAAACTTTGAATCCAGTGTCATTTTCTGGCCCAACAGATAATGCTTTGTCTGCTGATTTCTCCAGGCTTGGTTCCGATTGCTCCAGTGAGTGCCTCAACTGGCTTCTTTTTTTTGTTTGTTTAAATGTATTCATGAGAGACAGAGAGAGAGAGAGGCAGAGACACAGGCAGAGGGAGAAGCAGGCTCCATGCAGGGAGCCTGACATGGGACTCGATCCTGGGACTCCAGGATTAGGCCCTGGGCCGAAGGCAGGCGCTCAACTGCTAAGCCACCCAGGGATCCCTCAACTGGCTTCTGTAACTCTGGATACAGCTTAGCAGAACTGAGCTGCACTCTGCATTAGTAAGTGGGTATTTGAGAATTCTGGTTATTTCACCATTTTAACATAACCCTTAAGCTATTACCTCTTAGACATTCTAAATCTTTGAATTGACTTTGTGTTTTTGTAGTTATAATGTATTTTAAACATGCAGAAAAGTACAGAGGGTAATATTACACATCCCAATTTTACTGTCACCCAATGTAAAGCTTTTGCAACATTTGAGTCAGAACTTTTTCTAAAACAGTAAAACATTGCAGAGCGCCAAGTGTCATGGTACTCACCGTAACCTTTCTATAGGATTGTACCTTTATAAATAGAATAGTTTATTAATAATATTCACATTTACTTTGGGCTTACAAGATGTTAGGCGGTATGCTAAGAGCTTTACATGTATTAATTTAGTCTATGCTCAGGTTCCCCATCTGGGGAAGATGCTATTAAACCCATTATACAAATGTGGACTCTAAGGCACAGACAAAAATAAGTAACTTCTACAGCAAGTGACAGAGTTAGCATTTGTAACAGGCTCTAAAGACTAGTTTCCATTTTTTGTGTTTGTTTTTACTTTTTATTTAAATTTAAATTCTAGGGATCCCTGGGTGGAGCAGCGGTTTAGCGCCTGCCTTTGGCCCAGGGCGTGATCCTGGAGACCCGGGATCGAATCCCACGTTGGGCTCCCAGTGCATGGAGCCTGCTTCTCCCTCTGCCTGTGTCTCTGCCTCTCTCTCTCTCTGTGTGACTATCATAAATAAATAAAAATTAAAAAAAAATAAATTTAAATTCTAGTTAGTTAGCATACAGTGTAATATTAGTTTCAGGTGTACCATATAGTGATTCAGTGCTTCCATACATCACCCAGTGCTCATCTCGACAAGCACAGTCTTTAATCCCCATCACCTATTTCAACCATCTCCCACCCACCTCCTCTGCTAACTAGCAGTGTGGTCTCTAATAGTTAGAGTCTATTTATTGGTTTCCCTCGTTTTTCCCCTTTGCTTAATTGTTTTGTTTCTTAAATTCCACATACGAGTGGAATCATATGGTATTTGTCTTTCCGACTTATTTTGCTTAGCAGAGTTCTCTTTAGCTCCATCCATGTCATTACAAATGGTAAGATTTCAATATTTTTAATGGCTGAGTAATATTCCATCGTGTGTGTGCATGCACATATACATGTGTATACGTATATACACACGCACACATATATATACATGCACACACACACCCCACCTCTTCTTCAGCCATTCAGCATTGTTGGACATTTGTTTACATAATTTGACTATTACAGGTAACATTGGGGGTTCATGTATCACTTTGAATTCGTATTTTTGTATTTTTTGAGTGAATACCCAGTAGTGCAATTGCGGGATCATAAGGTAGTTCATTTGTAACATTTTGAGGAACCTCCATGTTGTTTTCCAGAGTGGCTGCACCACTTTGCATTCCTGCCAACAAAGCAAGAGGGTTCCTCTTCCTTCAAATCCTCATCAACACCTGTTATGTCTTCTGTTGTTGGTTTCGAACTAGGGGTGGTGGAAGGGGAGGTGGGCGGGGGCTGGGGGTGACTGGGTGACGGGCACTGAGGTGGGCACTTGACGGGATGAGCACTGGGTGTTATTCTATATGTTGGCAAATTGAACGCCAATAAAAATAAATTTATAAAAAAAGAGAAATTCTGAAACTCTGAAAAAAAGAGTAATATCTTACTGTAGTTTTGATTTGTATCTCCCTGATGATGATGTATGATGATGTTGTTGAGCATCTTTTCATGTGTCTGGTGGCCACCTGGATGTCTTCTTTGGAAAATGCAAAGACTAGGTTCTTAAGCAGTATGTATCATTGCTCTCCGAATTAACTTACTCTTCCCTCTATCCATTTACTGATGAATAGATTGTTTCCTTTTTCTCATCATGCAAAATTCTTTGTATATGTGGTTATCTGCACATGCAATATATGTTGTATTGATTTGCTAGGGCTGGCAAAACGAAATACAGACCTGCCTCATTTTATTGTGCCTTGCTTTATTGTACTTCATAGATATTGCCTTTTTTACAAATTTAAGGTTTGTGGCAAGTCTATTAGCACGATTTTTCCAACAGCATTTACTCCCTTTGTGTCTCTGTGTCACGTTCTGGTAATTCTGACAGTATTTCAAACTTTTCATTATTACTAATTTGTAATAGTGATCAGAGATTAGGACTCACTGAAGGCTCAGATGATAATTAAGATATTTCGCAATAAAGTATTTTTAAATCAAGGTATATTCATTGTTTTCAGGCATTATACTATTGCACACTCGATTGACTATAGTATAGTGTCAGCATAACTTTATTTTAAAGATTTTATTTATTCAAGAGAGAGATCGAGCACAGAAGCAGGAGGAGTAGAGGGGGAAAAAAATCCTAAGTAGACTCCGCGCTGAGCTTGGGGGCTGAGGTGGGGCTTGCTCTCACAACTGTGAGATCATGACCTGGGCTGAAACTAAGATTTGGATGCTTACCCAACTGAGCCACCCAGGCGCCCTGCGTCAACATAACTTTTATACACACTGGGAAATCACAAAGTTCATTTGACTTGCATTACTGTGATATTTGCTTTATTCCAGTGGCTTGGATCTGAATCTGCAATACCCTGAGGTATGCCTGCACCGTAGACTGGGGAGTGAAATTGGTGACTCTTAGGGAAAATATTTCTTCAATTTTATTAGGTATTAGCAAGCAGCTCTTTAGATTTTTTTTCTACCAATTTATATGCCCACCAGCAGTGTAAGATTTGAGTTCTTTTTGTCCATTTCCTTCCCCAAACTTGGCATTGTCAAACTTTTTAACTTTTGCCACACTGATGAGCATGAAATATGTCATTTTATAAATTCTGTAGTCCTATGTATATTAACAAATCTCTGCCTATCTCTTAGTTACTGGCCTTTCATGTTTCCTCTCCTATGAATTGCCTGTTCCTGGTCTTTGGCTATGCTTTTACCAGCTCATTTGACTTCCTCTTGTTGCTTTGTATTAAATCTTTATATATTATGGGTGTTCATTGTTTTCAGTTATGTACATCTTCTCTAATTCAATGCTTAGAATCGAACTTATTTTCTGAGGTTCATAAAATAGAAAATTTCAATTTTGATATCTAATTATTAGTCTTTTATTTTGACTTGTACCTTTTGTATCTTGTTTATAGATCTTTCCCTGCTCAGGTACACAATTAAGATATTCTCCCACAATTTCTCCTACATTTTTTTATAAAGATTTAAAAAATTTATTCATGAGACACACAGAGAGAGACAGACAGACAGAGAGAAAGAGGCAGAGACAGAGGCAGAGGGAGAAGCAGGCTCCATGCAGGGAGCCCCACGTGGGACTCGATCCCGGGTCTCCAGGATCACACCCTGGACTGAAGGTGGCGCTAAACCGCTGAGCCACCCAGGCTGCCCCTCTCCTACATTTGTTAGAATGTTTTTTTTCTCTTCTTTTCAAGTGAATTAAAATGAAGAGGTTATGGCATTATTTTCTAAATCTCGTTTTACAGTATAGCAAATTTTTCTGGCAAAATTTGTTTTATAATCCATCTTGTCACAACTAATTTCCAACGCCACTCCTGCCATATACAAATGCTCATATAAGAGTTAACAACCATTATACATGTGTTATTTGTTAGTCATTATATTTACATTGTATCATATGTCCCTGCTAACACTTGCATGAGGAAGGTATTATTATTTCCACTGTACAAATAAACTGTTGTAAAGAAAGGACAAATATTTTCTCCAATTTCGCAAAACCTGTAAATGGTGGAGCAGGATTTGAACCCAAAAGTAGTAGTGGTAGCAGTAGTATGAATACCACTATTGAATGACACTTAATTTTATATATACATGAAACAGTTTCTGGAGTTTATAATCTTTCCGTTAGTTCATTTGATTAACCATGCGACAAATCATACACTTTAAATGATTTATACTTAAAAAACAAAAAAGGATTTTATTTGTTCAGAAATCTCTACACCCAACATGGGGCTCAAATCTATAGACTGATCCAGCCAGGTGCCCCTCAGTTTTGCTCTTTAATGTCTTCATATTTCCTAGGGCAAGCTTTCACATTTCATGTACTATCTTCACAATTATGTCACTTATTCTTAGTATTTTTGTTGTATGTTAAACTTGGCTTATCAAGTTCCATTGAATCCTGTCTGGAATTTTGTTGCAAGAGCATTACTCTCAACAAACTTTTCCAGGGAATTAGCATCAGTAATGAGACATTGAGACTTTTAATTCACAAACATGCCCAAATCCTTATTTTTAAGGTCAATTTTTTAGGGTGCCTTTTTTCCTAAGATTTTATTTATTTATTTTTATTGTAAATATTTATTCATTTATTTTTGAGAGAGAGAGTAGGGAATATGGCAGAGGAGGAGGAGGAGAAAAGCAGAGCGAAGCAGACTCCCTAATGAGAGCTGAGTCTAACTCAGGGCTCAGTCCCACCACCCTGAGATTGTGACCTGGCCAAAACCATGACCTGAGCAGAATCCAAGAGCTGTATGCCCAACTGACAGATCCACCCAGGTGCCCCTCTAAGACTTTATTTTCTAGAGCAGTTTTATTTTCTAGAGCACAACTGAGAGGGAGATAGAGAGATTGCCCATCTACCCCATTCCCACACATGTGTAGCCTTCCCCATTACCAATATCACTTCCCAGAATAGTACATTTGTTTGTTTGTTTCTTTCTTTTAACCAAGGATCAATCTACATTGACCTATCAACCATTTAAAATCTATAGTTAACCTTATGGTTCACCCTTAGTGATGTACATTCCATGGGGTTTGGAAGGTCAACTTTTATATCCTTATAAAAATAAGGATTTTTTAATAATATTGTTCTATTTTCTCCATTAAGGTATTGCATGTCGTTTTCTGAACTTAATCCTAAGGAAACTACTTTTTGTTATTGTTGCTATTATGAGTGGAGAAGTTTTTAAAAGATTTTATTTATTTGAGAAAGAAAGAGAGAGAGAGCACAAGTAGGGGGGAGGAGCAGTGGGTGAGGGAGAAACAGACTCCCCACTGAGCAGGAAGCCCAATGCAGAGCTCGATCCCAGGACCCTAGGATCACTATCCACGCTGAAAGCAGATGCTTAACTGAGCCACCCAGGCATTCATGAATGCAGAATTTTTAATGACAATTTCTACTTGGTGGTTGAGGTATCTGGAAATACTATTAATTATGGTTATCTTCTTGCACACAACAAACATAACAGATTTGTTATTAATTCTGATAGTTTTTATACATTTGTTCTTTGATTTCCATATATAGACAATCAAGTCTTCTATAATTTTTTACCATTCTCTTATGTTTTTTTATAAGCATTATATCACATTTCTTTTTCATGTCATATTTAAGGGACTAAGATGTCTAATACTATAATGAATTGTAGGGATAATAGAAGGCATTCATGACTTGATCCTGACTTGTAATTGGTAGCTTTAAAAATTATAACACTAAGCGTGCGTGGGTGACTCAGTCACTTAAGCATCTGACCCTTGGTTTTGCCTCAGGTTTTCATCTCTTCTAGTCCCACACTCATTACAGAATCTGCTTGGGATTCTCTCCCTCCTTTGCTCTCTCTCTCTCTCTGTCCTTTAAATAAATAAATAAATAAATCTAAAAAAAAAGTTATAACAATAAATATGATGTTTGTTATATGTTTCTGAAAAACACGATTTATGAATTAAAGAACCTTTTTTATATTCCTAGTCTCTAATAGCCTTATCATGAATGGGCATTGGATTTTAATTATAGTAATTGATTTTCTAATATGAAACCATTCCCATGATGCTGGTTAAACATTACTTTATTATGATGCATCCTATATTTTATGCATTGATTTCAATTTATCAATATTGTATTGAGGTTTATTACATATATTCTAATTAATGAGATAGGCCTATAATTTTTATTTATTGCACTGGCCCTGTCAAGTGTTATTGTCAAGGTTATTTCAGACTCTTGCAGCTCTGAAAGTGTTTTGTTAGATTAGAATTGTCTATTTCTTGAACATTTGTAAAAACAGAGCTTTGAAACTCCTTGAATCTTGTGCTTATTTTGAAAGGAGATGTGGTACTGGTTGGTGGAATGTTTTTAACTACAGTTTAAGTATATATAATTTGATTTATTCACATTTTCTACTTTTTCTTTGGTTATTTATATTTTCTAGAAATGCATGCTTTTTATGTAACTTTTCAAATGCATTGATGCTTTTTACAATATATTCACAATACTTAATATTGTAACATATCTGCATTTGGTTTTTTTAAAGATTTATTTATTTATTTATTCATGATAGATCTAGAGAGAGAAAGAGAGAGGCAGAGACACAGAAGGAGGGAGAAGGAGGCTCCATGCCGGGAGTCCGACGCGGGACTCGATCCTGGGACTCCAGGACCGCACACTGGGCCAAAGGCCGGCGCCAAACCGCTGAGCCACCCAGGGATCCCCCATATCTGCATTTGTTTCCATTTATTGGCTAATGTTGATTTTTACTTTTTTTAGCAATATCTTCTCAGAAGATTCCTTTTTTTTTCTTTTTTTTTTTTTTGTGTGTGTGTGTATATTTTTTTATTGGAGTTCGATTTGGCAACACATAGCATAACACCCAGTTTTCTTTTAAATGCTACAGGCTTTGAGTTTTGTTGGTGCTCTTCATTGTTTATAATCTTAGTCTTTAATTCTTCCTATCCATGCTTATTCCTTCTTCCCACTTTATTTCTATTTACTCTGTGGTTATTTTTCTAATTTTTTGAGAACAGCACTTTTCTCAGTGGTTTCTTCATTTCTCTTTTTTCCTAAAATAAAAATTCCCACTCAGGGCATTTTACTTCTTTTTTTTTAGAGATGTTATTTACTTATTTGACAGAGAGAGAGAGAGAGAGAGGACAAGCAGGGGCGCAGCAGGCATAGGGAGAGGAAGAAACATTAGTGCCCTGCAGAGCAAGGTGCCCAATGCAGAGCTCAATCCCAGGACCCTGGGATCATGACCTGAGCTGGAGGCTCTAAGGCAGCCCCTTGACTGGCTGAGCCACCCTAGTGCCTCTAGTTCGGTGCATTTTAATATGTAGTGACATTCTCGTCATTCAGTTCTAAATATTTTAGAATTTCCATTTTCTTTCTGCTATCTTTTTATTATTCACATTCAATATTAACACATAGTGATCAAACAAAAAAGTGTGTTCTATCTCAAGTAATTTCACTGGATATAATTGACCATCCTAGGTAGCCTGGCATGTGCCCATGTCCAGATGTGCTTGACAAGTATGCACATCTTTCTCTTGCTCCTTCACTGCTAAATTGCATAACTATTTCCTAATTCATAAAACTTAATTTTTCTCCTGCTGTTTTATATATTTGCCTTTCTCACAAATTTCTCATAATCTCTGATTCTGCAGTAGGTACAAATCAGAAAACTATCATTGTTTGTATTGCCATGAAAACCCCTGTGAGGTTGTGTGATTGTAAATTCTCTTTTCTCTAGGTTGATAAGAAAATAGGTTTCTAGCTTCCTAGAAGGATTGTTAATTATCACTCATTTATTAAATTATTTGAGCAGTAAATTATAACACCCATTTCTCATCTGGGTGGGATGGGGAGGTTATATGACACTTCTCAGAAATGAGAAATAGCTAATTGACTTGAAATGCCAGTTTTTTGTTTTTTGTTTTTTGTTTTGTTGTTGTTGTTGTTGTTTTTTCTCAGTCTGCTAAGTCGGTTAAAAAAAAACAAAAAACAGTTCAATACCACCATCCATCCACCCCCGCCATGTTGGGTCCAGATTGAAATTTGCAAGCTGCTCATCATGTCACAGGTGGCCATTCAGTGGTACCCAAATAATTGTAATGAGGTAGGAATAAGGGGATGGTCACAAGGACAGTTAGTCAGCCCGACAAGTTCACTGCTATATGCCATTGCTGAATGTAGTGCCTGCCACACAGCGACTGCTCACTTACTATCTGTTCAATGAATAGATGGACTTCAAAGATTATCAGTACTACCTGTAATTCTATGCAAAGTACTGTATATAGGTGACCTCAGGGATCTTACATTCCAATAGTGGGGATCATCATTTTTTTTTTAAGATTTTATTTATCTGTTCATGAGAGACACAGAGAGACAGAGAGAGAGGCAGAGACATAGGCAGAGGGAGAAGCAGGCTCTATGCAGGGAGCCCGATGCAGGACTCGATCTTGGGACTCCAGCATGACACCCTGGGCAGAAAGCAGGCACTAAACCACTGAGCCACCCAGGTGTCCCGTGGGGATCATCATTAAACAAGTAATCACATGTGCTTGTGGAACATGTGATTTTATGTTGTATAAAGGACTCAGCATGAAGCCAACCTGGAGCATGGGTACACTACCAAGCCATCACATACAGACCTTTCCGTCCAGTAGTTCTCCATGTGTGTACACTCCCCAGATAGAAAGTGGACTTCTGGGCCACCTTGTACAGAAATGGAGACAGAAAAGCAAAGATCCCCTGACCAAGGTATAACTCACAAGAACCACTTCTTCTCACAGAGGCACATTGACATATGTGTTGTCACTACAGGGTCAGTTGAGTCTCTGGTCCCATCCCCTAAAGTCTGCAACCTTCCGTGGGTCTACAGGTCACAAGAGTCACTTGAGCATCATCACATTTCCCCTATTCTCTTATGGCTTTATTTTCTCTCCTTATTTGACACTCGGTTATATATTTAAACTCCATTTTGATTCTATTTTTCCTAGAATCCCAGTAATTTTGGAGGCAGAGGAAAGCATGCCTTCGTAAGCTCAGTCTGCTATATCCATGCATACTCTTTTGTTACGGTTATTAATTCAATCTTTCACACATACATAAAAATTGTGTAATGAGTTCTCTATGCTCAGGAATATATTAAAGGCTATAGGAGGCAAAGGAGATAAAAATAATAAACCTTTGATTTCTATTTGTTTACAATCTAGTTGATAAGATACATAAAGATACAATCTCTTGGGGCACCTGGGTAGCTCAGTCGGTTAAGCCTATGGCTTCAGCTCTGGTCATGATCTCAGGGTCCTGGGGTCGAACCCCACATTGGGTTCCCTCCTCTGCAGGGAGTCTGCTTCTCCCTCTCTTTCTGCCCTTAACCCAGCTCTCTTTCTCTCTCTCTCATAAATAAATGTTTTTTAAAAAAGCATACAGATGCCAAAAACACATTAAGCAATATATACTGATGGCCTTTGTGAACTGAAGCACTGGATGAAATGCAGAAGGAAACAGTCTATGGAGAAAGTTTGAAAACTACTGGCCAGCCTACCCACAGAGCAGAGCCATATTAAAAAGATATGTGATCCGGATGGTTTTGGAGAACTGTCAATGCTCGCTCAGACATTACCCCATATTGCTAGATCAGCTACACGTTATTATTGATTTCACATGATAGTGTCAAGCTGAACTAACATTACAACATGGGTTTGAATTGAAATTGATGTACTTGAATAATTCAAGTTGTTATTATTGTAAGTCAGCCGTTTTTTGAAGAGTATAAGCATTTTTAAAATAAACTCTTTTCAAAAATGTATGGGCCTCCTAAAGTTTCAGCATTCCCCCCCCACCACCGCCAATTTATAGCTTAAAATTCGTATAAATACTCCATTGCATCTTTTTAAAAAGATTTTTATTTATTTACTCATGAGAGACAGAGAGAGAAGGCAGAGACATAGGCAGAGGGAGAAGCAGGCTTCTCACAGGGAGTCCGATGTGGGACTCGATCCCAGAACTCTGAGATCACGCCCTGAGCCAAAGGCTCAGGCTCGACTGCTGAGCCACCCAGGCATCCCAATACTGCATTCTATTTATGGTCAGAAACACCAGGATGATAGTGGAGAAATATATTTGTCACCAAAGTTTGGGACCATTATTTAAACGATACCTCCCATTGCCTGACTTTGTCTTAAGATGACCAATTAGGCGATGAGGAGCTTGAACATTTTGTAAACATGTTTATTTAGGAAGTGTACAGGAGGACTGATCAAACTTGCAAGAACCGGAGTGAGAAAATGACTCATTTTGTGAGGAAAAAACATGTTTTCCTCTAGAATTTAAAAATATACTGCAGATATATTGAAAGCAGTTTTAAAGCTCTGACAAGAAAATTCAGAATACCTGCACTTGGGGAAAAATCACCTATTTTCACTTGAGAAGTCAGACAGCAACCAAGGCACAACCACAATGTCTCTGAGTTAGGCCCTAGGTAGTTTTCTGAACAGATATAAGGTATTTCTCACTACTTTCTAACGTTTGTTTCTCATCCACACTCAACTCCCATCGCCCACCTTGTCCCTAGGTCAGCTGTGCTGCTCCTTCCCAGGATGAGATTTGCAGAAAGTTGGAAGTCAATAGCATGCCACTTGTCGTACTGGCCATTGAACAGTGCATGTGAATTTCTCTACGCTCATTCCGGTGAGCTAGAATGTAGACATACCTGCAACCCAACGTCAACTAAACCAATGAGGGCAGTGCCCAGGGATAATGCTAGAGAAATAAGAAGAAGGTAGTCAAAATCCTTAAGTGACCAAATGGAGCATGCCTATCCCTTCCGGACTGTTTATGAAGAGAGAAGGAAAGACTTTTGGTCCTTAAGCCACTTAGAGAGTTGGGTCTCTGCTTCATACATCATTGGAAGCCAAAAATATGACCACACTGTTTTGGACACATGCATTAAATATAAGATCCTTAGAGCAACATCTCAAGAATTTTATTTTATTTTATTTTATTTTTTTTTATTTTATATTTTATTTTTATATTTTATTTTATTTTATTTTATTTTATTTTATTTTATTTTATTTTATTTTATTTTATTTTAATTCAATTAGCCAACATTATAGTACATCTTTAGTTTCAGATGTAGAGTTCAGTAATTCATCAGTTTCAAGTATTTTAAATGTTTTCATTCATTTCATGTCGTTCTTGCTATTCATTAATAAGGATCTCAGTTGAGACAGAATCAGAATTAGCTACATTTTAAAGATGGGGAACTGAGGCAAGAGAGGTAGCATTTTAACCACAGAATTTTGCCCAAAGAATACAAAATTGCAAACCAATTGTATGAATCACAGCTGTGTCTTACATAGAAATTTTATTCTATATCAAAAGTTTTATACATATTTCCTGATTCATCATAAAATTCTGGGTTAGTTTACGACAGACACAACCCTTGGCCAAGAGGTCATGGGCACTATGACTCTAACATTCACCAGATATGTGATTCGTATTTCCCTACGCATATGAAATTTACAAATATACCATCTACAATTGAATACTTTTCCCATTAAATATTACTGTGATTTCCAATAATAATTCCTCTTATACAGCGAGGCTTAGGTGCCTGAACATTTCCAGTACACAAATTTGAGGTTAAAGACCTTTGGATCATATAGGCAATATTCAACCAAAGGGACTGTGGTCATGGGTGTAATTGTGAAAACCATTGCATTTTTTTGTTTAAAGATTTTATGTATTTCTTTGAGAGACGGAGGGAGCAGGAGCTGGAGGAGGGGCAGAGGGAGAGGGAGAAGCAGACCCCCTGCTGAACAGAGAACCCAACGTGGGGCTCAATCCCAGGACCCCTGGATCATGACCTGAGCTGAAAGCAGATGCTTAAGCAACTGAGCCGCCCAGCTGCTCCAACCTTTGCATTTTTGTTCAATTAAAATATTATATTATTTAAAGAGAACATAAAACGTATTTATATAACAAAGGAATAATAATAGTACCATCGAGTTTCCAGTTATCATCCCTTGCTTCCTAAACACTCAGCTCTGCCTTTTCCTACGAACTTTAAAGAAATGAATTCCATTTGTTTTATTGTATATTTATAAGAAATACAAAGAGGCATTTTATCCTGTTTGCTTTACCACTCAAAGATTTAATGTCTTTCTGATTTTGTAATTTGGAGTTGACTTTTACCTTCTGGGATCATCGTGACTTACAGAGATATAGAGTAAGGACTTGGATGCCTTAGAAAGACACAGACAAAAACGAAAACAAAACAAAAAAAAAAACTTGAGTGACTTTAAGTGATATGCTATGTTGAGTGGCTATTTATTAAACTTCATATCTACTCTGAAAGCATTTTATCTTCGTTCTAATCCTGATTAGATCACGCTAAAGAACATACCAAGAGTCTGTGTCTTACTTCATCTTTTGTGATAGACATGTGAGTGCGATTTTAAGATTTTGGTTTAGTTTTTCTAATTTTTTTTTTTCCTCCCAAGTCAGGACTGCAGAATACCCAGTCCCTCCTCTGCCATCTTTTCAATTTTTCAAACTTCAATCCCTCTCCTAATACAGATCCTCAATAGAGGGGTTTTGCAATTTGTGCTACTGGATCTTACCATCTTAATGCACAATTAGCTCATATGACTCAAACTGTTTGTGTTCAGGGCTCAGTGTGAATCCAGTGATTAATGACATACATTTCTCATGTAACATAAACTCACTATCAAGCCAAGTCTTTCAGTGCATGCTCAACATTAAAAATAGCATAGTTTCAAATAGCAGTCTCTTTCAACAGACTGAAGGAAAAACTGGCTGTGCTGGGTTAATTAAGAATGATATAAATACATTATGGATCATTTAAAATATTTAAAGGGTGATAGTGACATACTCAATTTAAGCTCTAAATTTAATTTTGGAAAATAATCCTTACATAATGTGAGACTTTGATGTGCTGGAAGAAATTCTTGCATGGCTTACTTTAAAGGTAGATAGAAATAAATTAAAGAAAACCCAGTGTATGAATGGATAAAGAAAATGTGATCTCAGGGTGCCTGGGTGGCTCAGCCAGTTAAGCGTCTGCCTTCGTCTCAGGTCATGATCCCAGGGTCCTTGGATTGAGTCTTACATAGAGCTCCCTGCTGAGAAGGGTAATTGGCTTCTCCCTCTCTCTCTGCCCCTGCTCGTTTTGTTCTCTTTCTCGCTCAGCCTTTCAAATAAATAAATAAATAACATCTTAAAAAAATAAAGAAAATGTGGTATGTATTATTCAGCCATAAAACAGAAGGAAATCTTGCCATTTGTGTCAACGTGGATAAACCTAAGGCCATTAGGCTAGGAGAAATAATAAGTCAGACAGGAGAAGACAAATACTGTGTCATCTAACTTACATGTGGAATCTAAAGATGCTGACCTTCTAGAAGCAGAGAGTAGAGTGGTGGTTGCCAAGGGCTGGGGGAGTAGGGTGGGGGTATGAGATGTTGGTCAATGGGCACAAACTTCCAATTATAAGACGAATAATTTCTGAGGATCTAATGTACAGTATGGTGACCATAGTTAACACTACTGTGTTGTATACTTGAAAGTTCCTAAGAGCATAGATCCTAAGTGTTCTCACCATAAAAGAGAAGGTAAATTACATAAGTGATGAACATTAACTAATGTCATTGTGCTGGTCACTTTGCAACATATATGTGTGTATTTAAAAACATCACGTTGTACATCTTACACAATGTTATGTGTCAATCATATCTCAATAATGCTGGAAATAAATAAATGAACATTTCTCCTAGGGGAATCTGTGCAATATAGATGTTAAGCGTATGACCCAGAAAACTAATAGACAATCTTATTTCTATACTATTCTATATCTAAATATATAATGGGATGTCAGCGTATCCTCAGAGGTGCGTGGATAGACTCTATTGTGTTGATCTCTGAGGTGATATATAGAATATGCACAGTGTAATAAATACTTTCCAGGTTCTTAATAGAAAGCTGGAATGCAAAAATTCTGTTGTCCAGATAATATCCAATGGTAGTGGTTTTTGTAAATGTGTAAAGTACACAGTTGATTATTAGTAATCCAAACCCTTTAAAAAAATCTACTCAATCTGTCAATGTTTTAAAGAGATTTATTAAAGTCTTCCACAGTAATTGTGATCATATGTAGTTGTCCTTGTATTTCTGGTAGTTTTTGCATTAGGGATTTTATGACTGTGTTAGAGTTAAGAACAAAAGATGAAATGAAATCTGAATATGTGCACTTCTTCAGCAGGATTCAGAGAAACAAAAATTAAAACAATGTGACTAATGATAAATATTTTTCAAAGACATACTAACTGATGGGGATGGATGGTGAGGAGATAGGGATTTTATACATTGCTTCCAGAACTATTCATTAATGGCAGTATTGTTGGAAAATACCCAGGAAGTATTTATTAAACTAAATGATCAGAACATTTGGTCTGATAATCCCACCCTAAGTGATCTAGTGACAGAAACAAAGATTCCAGTGGGTAATAATTTTTTTAAAAGATTTTATTTATTTGAGAGAGAGAGAGCCGCAGCAGAGAGAGGGAAGGGCTGAGGGAGGGAGAGGCAGACGCCCTACTGAACAGAGGGCTGGTCATGGGGCTTGATCCCAGGACCCCTGAGATCATGATCTGAGCCGATGGCAGCCTCTTAACTGACTGAGCCACCCTGGTGCCCCTCCAATGGGTAAAGTATTAATAAAATGTTTATAGCTACATTGTTTGGTAATACTGAAAAACCCCAAAATACCCTGGAGATAGTATTAATGACTAATGATTAATAGTTTAATAAAATATGATACTTCTATAATTTAGGTTACCATGCAACTACCAAAAAGGAATAAATTTATGTGTGTATATATACACACATAAATTCCTATATTAAGTGGAAACAATAAGTTAAGATTGTATGTATGTATAGTGAGTGTGCATATGCATTTCTTTACACACATGCATATATATACATACCACTCCCCCGTATATAGATACAAGCACATGCACACAAATTTTGTAGATCTATATAAGAAAAATTAAGTATATGGAAGTTTATGTAACACATAATAGAGGGGCTACATCAGGTGAGTAATATTGAAGTGGCTGGAGATTACTGACTGTATTATTTGAATTATTGCGATAACCACATATTTTCACAAATCAATTTATTGAAATAGTGTTCAATTGAATTTGACTTTGAATTGACATAAAATGGAAGTTAATCACAGTTAATTCTTTAAAAGTGGAAGAGAAATGAAGAAATCGAAAAATAAGTAAATTATAAAAACCGAGCTGTGAAAAATGCTCATTTAGTTGGGCATTTCCTGAGAACTTAAAATGATATATTCCTCTAAACTGTTACTTACAAATTATTTTAAGAAAAAAAAAAACACTTTCTGTTTTCAAATTAAATATACTTTTTTAAAGTTTTTATTTATTTATTTATTTATTTATTTATTTATTTATTTATTTATTTTTGAGAGAGAGGGAGAGCAGGGGGATGGGTAGAAGGAGAGGGAGAAGTGGACTTCCTGCCAGTGGGGGAGCCCAATGGGGGGTTCTATCCCAGGACCCTGGGATCATGACTTGAGCCCAAGGCAGGCGCTTAACCAACTGAGCCACCCGGGCATCCCTCAGATGAAATCGTATGTGGGACCCTCCAGCAGTGTTACTCTGGTTGATCCAGATTCTGAGCCACCCTGTGGCCTTACTGTCTCCAGAGGAAACTTGGAACTTGGTCATGTTTGGAGTTTTAATGTAACTACGTCAGTTATTTTGAAGCCATTCCCTGAATCAAGCCTGTCATCAGAAAAGTTGAACACACGCATTTTGCCTTTCCTGAAACCGCTTTTATTAAACTATGTTGTCGTAACACTGGAGATGGGAATTCAGTGCAGTGGTATGGGATTCGCCATGGCATTTAGGGTATGAATGGATGCCACAAAGGATTGTGTCCCCTGAAACGCAGTGACCCTACCGTGTGCATCCAAAGACGTTTCCCTCAGACCTCAGTGCCAAGAGAAGTTGTTGTGGTGCCCCTGAACCACTGCTAGATGTTATTTTATTTATCGTGTAAATCAGAATTTTTCCTCTGTACCCTGGGTACTGGGTTGCATAGAGGCAATTTTATAATGTATCCTTAGCAATTGTGTAGAACTTTCTGGTATGCTATTTTATTTTCTTACTGCCAACTATCTCCAAGTATATTTTCCTCGCTATCCTTATTATCCTTATGTCTTGATCTATGTTTCTCAGAATCTTGTAAGTTCTGTCATTTAATTAGCTGACTCGCATTTTCAAATAGATTAAACTATGCCCCACCACACCGTGGTATAAGAAAACCATACGATAGACAAAGGGCTGGATCTCTAGAACATTTTCAGGCAATCTGTACACTGGAATCCACTATTTGAGTTTCTCATCCAAGCTGCTCTTGGTAGCAGATATCCTAGAGATAGGCTGTATCAACTGCTTTCTCTAGATTGCCAAACCTGAAGGGTCTTGAATATAAGGGACGCTAAGTAAGAATATGTCTCGTGTTTTCACGTTCTTCTTAAAGCGAAAACAAGCTACTTTTCACACATTACAAGATATTATTCTTGTAGATTATTCTCTTTCCGAATTTGTGATGAGTTAGTTAAGTGGAAGATTTGGGGAAAGTTAAGGTTTTTTTTTTAAGGATATATGCAGTTTTCAACAAATGGGAAAGATTACATTTATTTAGTTTTTTAAGATTTTATTTATTTGAGAGAGAGAGAGAGCAAGAGAGAACGGGAGTAGGCGGACAGGGGAGGGTCAGAGGGAGAGGGAGAAGCGGGGTCCCTGCTGAGCACAGATCCCGATGTGGGGTTTGATCCTAGGATCCTGGCATCATGACCTGAGCTGAGGGCAGATGCTTAACCAATAAAGCTACCCAGACACCCCCTTTGTTTATTGTCAAACATCATATATTATGTGACATTATTGTATTTTATTTAATTAATATTATAAATCATGTACAACATACACATGTACATATTGCATGTACACGTATATTAAATAAATCATATACCTAACACGGATACAATATATAACATTACATATCATATGATAAATCATTCTTTTTTTTAAATTTTTATTTATTTATGATAGTCACACACAGAGCGAGAGAGAGAGAGAGAGAGAGGCAGAGACACAGGCAGAGGGAGAAGCAGGCTCCATGCACCGAGAGCCCGACGTGGGGTTTGATCCCGGGTCTCCAGGATTGCACCCTGGGCCAAAGGCAGGCGCCAAACCACTGCGCCACCCAGGGATCCCTAAACCATTCTTTAATATCAACTGCCATTTTTATTTTTACTCTTTGCTAGATATATTACCTCATTTACTCCTCACAGCAACACTAGGAAGGATATAGTCTGGGACTGTAATGGACTGTGTATCATTTTATTCATTCATCACAATGATCTTTTAAGTTAGGAAGTATTATTATTCCCATTCTTGCAGATGAGCTACCTGAAGTTTAGGAACATTAAGTAACTTTTGCAAAAAGTTCAGATTCTAGGTAGAAGGGTCAGATAATATAAACCATCTGTCTGACCCCAGCCTATGTTGTGAACCATCATGTTACTCAGTCCCTTCCAGCTTATAAATGGGACACGGTTCTGAAAACCACACTGGCAGCATAAACAGAAGACATGGCAAGTTGTACAGTGTAGAGGTTACGATCAAAGTTAGATCTGGGTTCAAGTTTTGACACTTGATAATAGCACAATCTTGGGCAAAAGACTTTTCAGCATTGGTTTCCTCGCTGTCACACGTGAATAAGGATACCTACTTGATCCAACTATTTGGAATTGTCAATAAGATAAGGCAAATTCTAGGTGGGGCACCTGGCTGGCTCAGTCTGTTAAGTGTCTGCCTTTGGCTCAGGTCATGACCACAGGGTCCTGGAAACGAGCCCTGTGTCAGGCTCCTTGCTCAGGGTGCGTGGGGGGGTCTGTTTCTCCCTCTCCCTCTCCCTGTGCACCTGACTTGTGCTCTCCTTCTCAAATAAATAAATAAAATCTTAAAAAAAGAAGATAAAGTGTACTGAATACTAGATGGTTTGATATTCAGTGCACTGAATGGTGGCTGTTGATATTGCTGCGGTTCCCATTTTGGATTCCAAGGAAAATAAGCACTACTGTGATGATACCCATTCAATATTTTCACCTTTATTTATTCATCTATTTGTCAGATATTTCTCACAGACTTTTAGCCTGTGAAAATCAATGGAGTGGTCATGACCAGAGCCCAGAACCAGCAAGTGCCCGTTCCACATGGTCAGCACAGCCCCTCGGTCTCCATAGTGTTTCCATATTCAGCAAACTATGTGTTTGTCTCACCAGCAATTCACTCTGTCTCCGGGTCTCTCATACCTTTTGGGGTGCAAAATGAAGGAGCACACGGGCCCCTCATTGGGGCACTCACAGTTTAGCTGGGTGGACACACACATGAACAACCTCAGTTGATGGCATGAGAACTGTCTTGTCGGGAACACAATTTAAAAGGGCCACAAAGGGGGATCCCTGGGTGGCTCAGTGGTTTAGAACCTGCCTTCAGCCCAGGGCGTGATCCTGGACACCCGGGATCGAGTCCCACGTCGGGCTCCCTGTATGGAGCCTGCTTCTCCCTCTGCCTGTGTCTCTGCGTCTCTCTCTCTCTCTCTGTGTCTCTCATGAATAAATAAAATCTTAAAAAGGGGGGGGGGGCACAAAGGAGTGATTAACCTGAGGAGAAAGGATAAGAAACTCTCCAAGAGGAATTGATGTTTGAAAAGGTTTCTGGAAGGGAGAAAAGTGAAGCAAGCCATAAAGTCTTTTAAATGGTTGACATGGACATCATGGCCTTTACTCACAGGTCATGTCAGACTCCACCTTGTCTGCCTTCAATCTCTCTCCTCTGTCTTCATTTTTCTCTTCCTTCTCGTCTGACCTCCATCAACATTGATTATCTGCTCCCTCGCCATAGAAACTGGGAAGGAGGAATCTAGTTTAAGGAAGTCTGTGCACACCACAGCTGGTGGTTGAGGGAGACGTTCAAACAAGCTATTGAGAGCAGATACACTTACGAATCTTGAGATGGGGAGGCCATCTTGGGTTGTCCAGGTGGGCCCAGTCCTTGTAAGAGGGATGCAAGAGTGCCAGGCACAGAAAGAGGTGACGGAAGCACAGGTCAGAGCAGAGGGATACACCGCTGGAGTTGAGGGCCCAGGAAGCAAAGCATGAGCAAGGAGTGGGACCAGCTTCAAGAAGACAGAGATCCTCCGGAAAGGAAGGCGGCCCCGCTCACATCTTGATTTTTACCCCCAAGGAGGTCTGTGTGGGATTTCTGTCCTGCAGAACATTTGTATTGATTAAATCTTCATGGATCCTTAGAGTTCGTGGTAATTTGGTACCACGGGAATGGGAAAGTAGTACAGGTGATATTTAGTGATACCTACCGGCCCACAGCACTGTGCACCGAAGGCCTTCGGCCTTGCTATTCTCCTGAGAGGCGGGAAAAGAAAATGTTGGAACAATCGATCGCCACATTTTAGACTATGGAAACACTTTTCCATTGCCCCATACAAACTGGCCACACAGTCTAATTCCATAGGGCCAACCTCTCCCGGGCACATGAATGAAGTTCTTGAACCTCCGCTTCTGGAGACAGAGCCCCATGGCAGATGGCACTCTGGCTGGTTCAGGATTCTCTGCAGAGCTGACGAGAAGTCTGAGGTGCTGCCAGACTTTGAGGACTCTGTGGAGCAGCACGTCAACAAATTTGATTCAACGTAGGGAAGACAATCCACATGCCTTAGAGCCGAATGGTCACTCTAGATAAACTTATATTCCTCTGTAGAAAGCTTTCACGTTATATATGAAAGCGTTTAGCCTACTAGTAATGCTGCCCGGGACCCCTATATCTGGTGACCTCCAAAAACAGCCACAGGAGTAAACAAATGTTGCCTCCCAGCTGGTTAGAAATACCCTAGCTGTGTTTTTTTTTTTTTTTTTTTTTTCCTAGCTGTGTTGTTAAGAAATTCTGAGCTTTAAAACCATCACCCGGGATCCCTGGGTGGCTCAGAGGTTTAGCGCCTGCCTCTGGCCCAGGGCATGATCCTGGAGTCCCAGGATCAAGTCTCACATCGGGCTCCTTGCATGGAGCCTGCTTCTCCCTCTGCTTCTCTCTCTCTCTCTCTCTGTGTCTCTCATGAATAAATAAATAAAATCTTAAAAAATAAAATAAAATAAAATAAAATAAAATAAAGCCATCACCCAGTAGATTTTTATGTTAACGTTCTTATGTTTGTCTTTCTGTGACTGCTTCGTTAGCAGGTGAAAATACTAAATGATTCCAAGCAAAAGCTCAGAGTTACAGGATTCTGTCCAGGGGCCTGGAAGCAGGGTGAAACATTAAGTGCACACGGAAAAGAGTCGGCACAAATTGGGACCAATATTTTAGTAGGTAGTGGTGACAACCTGAGTTATGTCTCTTCACGACCTTCCGATACTGTCCAGATATCTCAACACGACATCTACAACCCTCCTTGATCCACTCACTGATTAGCTGTCAGGCTTCCGAAGTATGAGGACTTCTTTTCCCCTTGGTGTCTTGCCCATATTTGTCTTCCCAGGCCCTATTCCTGGAACTGAGTGGCCTGCATCGGTACTGACCTTCTCCCACTCTCTACCCAACTGAACATTTTGGCCTCTTTTTTCCAGTTCCATGTCTGCTTCTTCAATAACTTAGTAGTGTTAAATCAATCCATTTATTCAAACCTAGAATCTGGAATTTTTGATGATACCATTCCCCTTCCTAGCCAGCTCATTTCAACATAGCTAAACCCTTCCCTTCAACTACTGTGTCGACCCCTGTTTTTCCTGGCCCTTAGGCGAGGGCACTGAAGACCTCTAGCCTGTCTCTTGCTTAAAACTTGATAAATAAAAAAAAATTAAAAAACAAACAAACAATCAAACAAAAAACTTGATAAATAACATTTATAAAAATCACACGATGGCATTAATGGAATCGGGCCGGGTAACCTACGGATCCGAGAAATGTTTATAAGATGGTTTCTAGGAAAATAGTGCTGCTGTTTCCAGATAACCAATTATGTCCGGAGAAATAGGTCTTTTGTTCTTCTCGAACCAATTAGGACATGGTGAACTTTAAAGATAAAAAGGTTTTCATAAATTGGGCAGTGCTTGTGAGAAGATGACAAGATGATGGCAACGAAGCATTATGGAGTGCTAGCCACATGCCGCACACTCTGCTGAGCGTTCTAGATGTATTATCTCATCTAGTATTGGCAACACCTACATAAGATAGATGACTGCTGTGATTTCCCCTTGGAGATTCTGTGACTTTTCCAAGCCACGTGAATGGGAAGTTCTGTGGCCCCAACGTGAAGTTAGGTATGTCATGTTCTTTTTTTTTTTTTTTAAGATTTTATTTATTTATTCATAATATACAGAGAGACAGGGAGAGAGAGAGAGAGAGAGGCAGAGACACAGGAGAGGGAGAAGCAGGCTCCACGCAGGGAGCCCAATGCGGGACTCAATCCTGGGACTCCAGGATCACGCCCTGGGCGGAAGGCAGGCGCTCAACCGCTGAGCCACCCGGGCTGCCCAGGTATGTCATGCTCCAGTGCTGTGATAGCTGTGTTCCAGCTATCAGGGCACACCTAACTTACAGAAGGAAGGAGTAGGTGGACTGATGGAAGAACAGATAGATCAAATAATGTGAGCATTGTGGAACGTGGCTGAAAACACAACCCTGTACAGCTTCAGGGGCTCTTAGTAACTCCCTTCCTCTTGGGCGAGGTGCATCAAGCTGAACGAGGTGCATCAGGCCCTGCCTAAAATGTATCAACCATTACACTAGAAATCACTAGTTTCAAACCTATCATTTCATCAGCTAAAGTAGCTGCCTGCCTGGTTGCAATAGAGTAATTTTGTTCACAGTGCGGTGATTGCTTCTAAAGTACTTAAAGCAGGGCTGGCTCAGTGGGAAGAGCTGTGACTCTTGATCTCGGGGCCGTGAGTTCAAGCCCATTGCTGGAATAAACTTTTAAGTGCTTGAAACCCGTATGTTTTTAATCATGTTTGTATTGTATAAAGCATACAGTTTTGGAGTTATTAATGTTTGAGGAAAACTCCAGAACTCTCTGGCTACAGCCAGGAGTGTGCTGCTTAGCTCTTCTGTGACTTTGTTTTCTTGCCTGTTGACTAGTACTTCGGGGTTTGGAGATTTTTAAAATTTCCTTTGGAGTGTTTTGTTGTTTTAGCTGATATATCAGAGTTTTTGGCTCAGTGCCTGGTACATTAAAATTGTTAGCTATTTATATTAATGGTGCTAATTAATAAAAATAGCTTCTTTCATTTATCTTGTGACTTACAATTTTCAAAATGTTTTTACTGAAATTATCTCAATTGATCATCTAAGAAGCCTGGACATAAAACTTAAAAATAGCAAATTTGATCTTCTAAGACAATTATTAATATGTTCCGGGCTCTGTATTGCTTCTTTCCATTCTTTGTTTAAAATTTATGAAAAATCCAAAATAATTAACAGTAGAGTATTATATTAGTTTTAGGTGTACAATATAGTGATTCAATGATTCTCTAAATTACTCATTGCTCATCTTGATTAAGTGTACTTTTAATCCCCTTCCCCTATTCCACCCATCCCCCCACCTCCCCTCTGATAACTACCAGTTTGTTCTCTCAGAGTCCGTTTTTTTTGTTTATCTCTTTTTTCTTTGTTTTTTTTTTCTCTTAAATTCCACATATGAGTGAAATCATATGGTATTTGTCTTTTTCTGACTGACTTATTTCACCTAGAATTATACTTTCTAGATCGCTCCATTTTGTTGCAAATGGCAAGATTTCATTATTTTTGATGGCTGAGTACATACACATACATACATATATTACATTGTGTGTGTGTGTGTGTGTGTGTGTATCTCACATCTTTGTTATCCATTCATTACTTGATGGACACTTGGGTTGCTTCCATATCTTGTCTATTGTGAATAGACAATTAACATAGGGGTACATGTATCTTTTCACATTAAAGTTTTTGTAAAATAATAAAATTAAATTAAGTTTTTGTAATCTTTTGCTATATACCCAGTAGTGGAATTACTGGATCATATGCTAGTTTTACTTTTATCTTTTTGAGGCACCTCCATACTGTTTTCCACACTGGCTATACCAGTTTGCGTTCCCACCAACAGTACGCCAGGGTTGCTTCTTTCCATTCTTAACCACAAATGTGTCAGGATAGGTACTCGTGTCCAGTGGAAGACAATGAAGTTGCCAAATAACTTGTTCTCAGATCCTCCCTGCTCCCCCACTCCCCTCTGAGTGCAGAGCTGGATACAGGGCTCAATCATAGGACCCTAAGATCATGACCTGAGCTGAAATCAAGTCGGAGGCTCAACCAACTGAGCCACCCAGGCACCCCGAGCATATAGACTCTAGAGCCAGTGTGCATGGGTCCAAATTCTGGCTCATTAACCTACCAGCTGTGTGAACATAGACCTCAGTTTCTTCATCTATACCATGGAACTGGGCAGCCTGGGTGGCTCAGCGGTTTAGTGCCTGCCTTCAGCCCAAGAGGCAATCCTGGAGACCCGGGATCAAGTCCCATATTGGGCTCCCTGCGTGGAGCCTGCTTCTGCCTCTCTCTCTCTCTCTCTCTCTCTCTGTCTCTCATGAGTAAATAAATAAAAAAATCTTAAAAAAAAAAAATATACCATGGAACTTGTAACACTACTTGCTTCATAAGGATGTGGTGAGAATTAAATGACATAATATATTCAAATCAATTAAAACAGTCCCAGGGACATATTAGTTCAGTTAATATTGGCAATTATTTCCTGATGCAGATAGTCATCTCCAAATAATCAAATAATTGCAACTCATTGCTCTTTCAGTATACTTTACTCTGTTCTGAGACTGAATGGAAGAAAATAATGTAAAAACCCAAATCCTTAATTATGAGGATCGAACAATGCACTATTTCAGCACTACCATATACTTTTAAGTAACATTTTGGTGAAGAGGTTAAGGTCCCAGTTTTAGGTTGGGGAGAATGAGATACCCACAGATCAAATGCCATTCTTAAAATAGATATTAGAAGATGACTGTCAGTGAGCTAGACCTCAGTCTCAGTACAGGAACACTATTACTAGATAGGTAATTTTGAGAACACATCCATCAACACATCCCTCTCCCTATTCCCCCAACATAAATGTAGACTCTTGGTTGTAATAGAGCTTATTTTCTTGACATAGAACTGCTTCTATGAGGTGTTCTGAGTATCAGTTAGCTTAGGAAATCATTAAAATAATACCTACCATTTAATAAGCATCTATAGTGTTTCAAGATATGAACTAAGCCCTTTGTTGTTGTTATTATTATTAGTTATTTTTTTAAAGATTTCTTTTTTTATTTTTTTAAAGATTTTATTTATTTATTCATGAGACACAGAGAGAGAGAGAGAGAGAGAGAGAGAGAGAGGCAGAGACACAGGCAGAGGGAGAAGCAGGCTCCATGAAGGGAGCCTGATGTGGGACTGGGTCCCGGGACTCCAGGATCACGCCCTGGCCTGAAGGCAGCGCTAAACCGCTGAGCCACCCGGGCTGCCCTATTTATTTATTTTAGAGACAGAGTACATTTGTGAGTGAGGTGGGAGAAAGGCAGAGGGGAGAGGGGGAGAGAGAATCTTAGGCAGACTCCTCATTCAGCATGGAGCCCGAGGCAAGACTTGATCTCACCACCCTGAGATGATGACCTGAGCCAAAACCTAGAGTCAGATGCTTCACTGACTAAGCCACCTGAACTAAGTCCTTTATATATATGAGATGGAAAGATAATATGTGCAGCCAAGTGTAAAAGAGATAGAGCTTTCTTTATCTTTTCGGGATTTAACCTAATTTCTTTTTTGTGGTCCACATTTGCCAGGGTGGCAGACTTTGGGTTACTCATTGTCATGGCAGGATTTCCTCCTGCCCATTTCCCCATCCTTTTGTATGCATGACTTGGGGCTTAGAAAGTGTCAAAGTATTAGCTGTGAATGGGGCAGTGAGTAGGAGTGCTGGTACATGTTTCTTGTAGCGCCATCCGTTCACCCAGGTAATCTGATCCTTGCAGGAAACCACAGAGGCAGCCCTCTTTTCTCCCCATAGGCCCCTCAAGCAATTCTTGCCACTACTTCTCCACCATATTCATGGATTTGGGAATCCTTCTGTTATTAGTCATTCCATGCTGGGCTTATATAATCACTGCTGGACAGTTTATGCTTCATCTATTGAGACACAATAGAGACCCATTTCCACTCTGGGATCTTGCTGTCTTCTTGTGTCTCCTACATAGAGATCCTAGTATAGATCCCCCTGATGTCTTAACCCCTCCTTCCTTCATTGATCTTCAAGATGAGACCACAGCTGACATCTTTATTACAGCCCCATGACAAACTCTGAGATACAACCTGGACTGTACTTTTTGTTGTTTTGAGCTGCTACTTTTGGGGGTAGTTTGTTGTGCCACGATAGATAACAACTACGTTGAAAATAGAATCTATTTGCCTTTCAACATTTCTGTCTTTTCCTAAAGTCCTCTTTCGAAACCAAATCCAGGAATTCTTCCTTTTGGGCTATGATTTCTGTTCTATCACATCCTTCTACTGAGGCAAAGTATATCACAATTTTTGAGTTGTGGTGAGGGCAAGAAGCAGGAGGGCTTACACATTAGTAGAGAAAAATGGTTAGGACTTTATTTTATTTTTTTAAATATTTTATTTTATTTACTCATGAGAGATACAGAGCACGAGAGAGAGGCAGAGACACAGGCAGAGGAAGAAACAGGTTCCATGCAGGGAGCCCGACGCGGGACTCGATCCTGGGTCTCCAGGATCATGCCCTGGGCTGCAGGCAGTGCTAGACTGCTGCGCCACCGGGGCTGCCCAAATGGTTAGGATTTTAAAAATACCATTCCTACTTGCCCTCCCATTCTAGCAGATAGTTATCATTATGCCCATTTTGTAAGTGAGAAAATTAAAGCTTCAGAGACATTAATTTACAAAAGGTCTCACAATCATGTATCCATCATCAGCCTTCATTTCTCTTCATTACATTTCACTACCACTAGGAATAAGTTTGGGCCTACATTTGAAAAGAAGAAGAAAAAAATCACCCGTGCTATTTAAATCTGCCATGCAAGTTTTTAGATATGTAGAGTTGTATGCCAATCGAGAAAGGTTAAATTAGTGTAATTCAGGTAACAGCATAATAGGGGAGAAGTTGACTCTGGACTCTGCTTTTTTGCTTTTTTTTTTTTTTTTTTTTTTTAAGAGCTAAACCAGAGAGCAGTAATTTCTGCAAATTATGATGAAGTACATAAGGAAAATTCAGATTCTAGACCAACATTTTCACCTTCTTAAGTTGTCATACTTATTCAATTCCTATCTTACATAGTCCTTTGGAAAGACATGATTTAATATTACTTTCACCTGTGAGACCATTCATAACATTTGGTTCTCATCACATTTTTCTTCTCATATATAATGAGTATTCATGATGGCACCTCTCTTCATCGAGCCTACAGAATTGAAATCAAAGCCAAGAAAATATATTCTACTCTCTCCGCATTGATATATTGAATCTATGACCATCTTGGCAATGCAACAAAAATTAGTGTGCTCTGTACATAAATATATATTTCTTCATTCAGTTATTTTGTATTAAATACAGTTAGATTGTTTGTGTTCCTTATCTAGCCCGTCATGTGGAGAATTTATTCAGCTGTAACTTTCTTTACTGCAGCCTGAAGAATCCAGACTGCTCTAGGATATTTAACTAATGGAAACCCTTTCTTTAAATAGAGGGGTAGAAAGGGAAGTGGGTCACAGTTAGATGCTTCGGAGTTTTCAATAAAAGGAGACCTTTGAAGGTCTTAAAAGCATTTATTATGTTCACTTAACAAACATATCACAATTACTTGGTATCTGACACCATTCTAAAAAGGTTGCAAATACTAATTCATTTAATTTTCACGACAACCCGATAAAGCAGATACTCGTAAAATCGAGAAAACTAAGGCATAAATGATTTAAAGAAGTTGCCCAAGGTTAGACAGCTAAAGCAACAGAGCCAGGATTCAAAATTTGGTCTTCTGGTTGGAAGATCCATGTCCTCCACCACTACACTATGCCATAGAGAGAAAATGAATCATTTTATTTTTTTTTAAAATGAATCATTTTAAAGATGTTTGAGAAATCACAAGAATTCCTTCAATAGCATATCAATAATGTTTGATATCCATATATATTATGCATATTGCATGCATAGGTGGCTAATGCTGATGAACCTCCCTGTGAATCACCTCTCTTAGGTACGAAAGCAGAGACGTATAATATCTGTTTATGGATATAATAGAGGAAAGCATCGCTTTATTATCAAAAGACATTATCTTGAGTCTTGATTGTGACTCATGAAGACTTCAGTTGTCTTTTATATCACCCTTATGTTTATGCTTTGCTCACTGTTGTATTATACTCCACCCCTTTGCATGCTATGCTTAGCCAACATTAAGTACTTAATAATTGTTTTTGTTGAAATGAATTGATAACGTGTACTGCTTGATTATTTGGGGATTATCTGTTATGTCATCCTCTTAGTTATGTAAATAATGAATTCTCCCCTATATGTAACCAAGAACTAGATAGTACTTGCTTAGTGTGCGTTATCAACAAAGATGTATTATATAGATGGATCAGAAAGAAACAAGTTGTATAGGAAAGTCAAATGTATATCAACTCATAGATTAGATTCTCCATGTCTTATTCTTGGGTTTTGGAATATTAGAGTGGCCCATTCTGTGCTAGAAATGAAGGATTTTATGACCACCCAGAAAATTGAAATGGAAGAAAGCAAAACAACCGAGTCAAATTATTACCTTGACAAGTTTGATGATTGGGCCTATAGTTCCAAAATACCATGCTCTGAAAGAATTCCAGTACTTTCTTCATCAAAGACTCAAAAAGGAGAAGAAAGTTCTTTTTATTGCCCTTTTAAGATGCTGTTTTTCTTTTGCTATCTGACCTTACCTCATTTCCAGATGTTTTTTAATCACAACTATAGGTTTTTCTGTTGGCCTCAAGTAGTGTTTTAAAAACATTCATATAGGCAATGGATTCTTCTCTCTGCCCTCCTCCTCTTCTTCCTCCTCCCTCTTCTTCCTTTGAATTGAGTATGGAAAATTACAAAGTTAATAAAGCTAACCTAAGCTAAACTTGCAAACTTGATGCAGAAATGTCTACAAAAAGAAATAGAAATATTTAGAAAATAATTGCCTCTAAATCACAAAAACTGTGTTGGAAGCTTTAGTATGCATGAAGGTTCTTGCTCTCCTGTTCAGGTCAAAATCATTAACTCTCATACCACTTATTGGGATGCACATTGCCAGTCACTAAAGCTCTTTTTATCTGTAGCCCCACTTTGCTAACCTGGACTGTACTTATTTGCAAAGAAGAAAAAAAAAATCATATCTTTCAAGTACCTAAAAACTTGATTTTTTTTCCCCCTCTCCAAATAGTTCCAATGTGGTTTAGAAAACTGGCCTTACTTGCATTTGTTTCTCTTGATCACTCATTGCAGTATTGGAGAAGATGCCCTCACACTTCTTTTCTTCCTCTTCATTTTAGAATTCTATTTTAAAACCCAAGCTCGTTAAAGCCTCCAAATATATTGTTGTTGGAGATGGTAGTTTCCAAGGTTCTCAATTATTTATTTCTAAATAAATCTCTACAGTATAATAAATACAGCATTTAGAAGAAAATTGAAAAGATTTTCCACATTTCCCAAAAGTTGTGTGACTTTTTATGTTCTCATTTATTATTCACATGAATATTCCTACTATACAGAACAAATTCTCTTTAAAAGGTGAGAGAATTGGGAAAGAATTCTACAAATCACTTAGGTGCAGTTCTTATCACAGTTCATTCATATATGGATTAAATGAGAATATTAGAACAAAGATTGTCTCATTTTCTAGGTCTTTTCTTCCAGTAAATTTAAGCAAACGTGAATTAGATTTCCCTATGGTGAGGCTGCAAACAGAGACATACTTTTCCCTGAGACTTATTCTTTTGTTAAGTAAGTGTTCAAAATGGACCTGGGTTTTTTCTCTTCAACAGACTGTTCATAATAGCTCAATGGAAAGGTTAATGTGATTTATTTTCCCTTGTTTTATCATTGGTGTCACTGCTGCAGACAGTGCATTTTCTAGTACAATGGTATGCTTCCACCGTTGGACTGCAGACCCAAATCGCTGATGATATAAAACATTTGTCAGTTTGGCAAGACAGCTTTTGGTTCTTATTGAAAGAGGAGAAAATCAATTTAAAATGTTAATTAACAATATTCTTGACTAAAGAATTTGACTAAATTTGACTATTATTGACTAAAATCACCAAAAAATATGAGTGGTCCTACTTTGTTTCTTCATGATCTATTCAGAGATCCAAAATCTTCAATTATTTTAACAGTGGTAAAAGTGGCCTATATATGAAGCAGCAAAGGTATACTCTGTGACATCATCCTTTTTGATGGCTATGTCCAAAATATTGTTTGGTGAGATGACTTATATTTGATTTCAGCCAAAGAAGTAATATATGTTAGATGTATAGGATGGTAAACATTCATATTTGAGGTTTGATAAGGACCAATACTTTTTTCTGCTAAAAATAAAATGAAATCCTGAATATTCATAAAAAATAAGAAATACTTGACAGAGGTGCCAAGACCATTCAAATGAGGAAAAGTCAGTCTTTTCAACAAGTAGTACTGGGAAAACTAGGTATCCACATGCAAAAGAATAAAGCTGGACCCCTACCCTATCCCATTTCGAAAAATTAACTAAAAATGGATCCCTGAGCTAAATCTAAGAGCTAGAAGGAAAACTTTATGACATTGGACTTGGCAATGATTTCTTAGATGTGACGCCAAAAGCGTATGTAACAAAAGAGAAGCCATGTAAATTGGACTATAGAAAAATAAACTTTTACCTATCAAAACAAACTATCCACAGAGTTTAAAAGCAACCCATGAAATGAAGAAAAATATTTCAAAATACCATATCTGATAAGATGTTAATATCTAGAACTTTAAGAAAGAACACCAACCGATGGACAACAACAATAACAAAATCTGATTAAGATATGGGCAAATGACTTGAATAGTCTTTTCTCCAAAGCTGATACATCAGTGGCCAGTGAGCACAGGAAGAGATACTCAACATCATTAATCATTTAGGAAATGCAAACCCAAGCCTCAAGGAGGGGGTGACATCAGCAAGATGAAAAAATAGAAAGTCTCCAGCTCACGTCTTTTGCACCAAGATGGAGCCACATCCATATATACCCCCGGGTTATAGTCCCACCAGCCATGGACCTGATTGTAAGTTCTGAAGCCACCCTAAAACTTATCTATGACCCTGCCCTCCTGCTGGTCCAGAAACATTCCTGTCTACACGAGGACCCAGGAGGGAGCCACAGCTGTTCGTGCCCCTGGTAATAAGCAATCAGGCCCAATTGCAACTGAGAATCCTGAAGCCTGAAGCTGTCCTGTGACCCAGCTCCAGTCCTGCTGGCCCAGAGACCCAGCGATACCAGTCCATGCCACTGGTAGCAGGTTCGATGAACTCAGTCCCAGCTGTGGACCTTGTGGTGGCCCTGAGACTCACCTCCAGCCCCACTCTGCCCTGGTCTGGGGGACTTCCTATCAGCTCATGGAACTGACGGAAGACGTGGGGACTCAAGCCCTAGGTGGCAGGCCTGCTGATCTTATTCCTGTGGACAGACCCTGGAGCTGGCCTGTGACCCAGCCCCAGCCCCACCCTACCATGGTCCTAGAAGCAGTCCTGTCCCCCCAGGGAGCCCTCTCAGAGACCTAGTAGGAGTCAAACCCATCTGTGTACCTGCTAGCAAGCCCACTGTCTGGGGGTTAGACTGCAAACCTGGAAGTGGCCCCAAGGATGGGCTCGGCTCTGCTCACCAGGGTCCTGGAGCAGTCCCATCCACATAGAGATCTGACAGGAAGCACACATGCCCCTGCTCCTGCTATCCGTAGACCCGGCTGTGGACCCCACAACAGCCATGTAACTCAGCTCCAGTTCCATCAGCCTGGGAACCCAGCACTGGTGAAGGTAAGCATGTGGTCAAATTAAGAATACTCTACTGCTGTGATGGTGGCATGTAAATCACCTTTACCTCTAATATAAAGGTTAAAAGGCAAAAGTATTAAAATACCGTAACTATAATAATTTGTTAATGAATGCACTATAAAAATATGTAAATTGTGTCATAGAAATATAAAGGGGGGAGAGAAAATGTATAGACTTTTTAGATGCGACTGAAATTGTTAGCAGCTTAAAATAGACTGTTGTAGGGTATTTTATGTAAGCCTTCAAGGTATATAGATGCTGTTAATAAAGAGACATGCACGTGCAGAAATTTCTATACGTTTTCCTTCCCTTTCTTAATTCCAATGTACCATTTGCTGTCAAAGAACTATTTCATGCTAAGAAGCAAGTCTATATGCCGATGAGAAGGTAACTTTCCCATCTGAAGCTCTGAAAATCATTTCGTTTATATTGGTTTTGATCAAATCAGGAGACAGCAAAAGATGAGAAAATGATTTCAAACAATAATCCTGCCCTATTCCTGAGATTGGGATATTTTATGGATGACAGCTAAATTAAATTGGAGTAAGAATTGCTCACAATGATGAATGCCACCGTTCATTCATAGTAACTAGAGAAGGGAGAGAAGTAATTTTTCTTTAGAGGGAAAATCAATAGCTTGAAGGAATGATCAATTACTGAAGACAATTCCTGAGAAAATTTATCAAGAATTTCAGCTTCATTATCCTCTCTGAGCTCATGAGGCCTTTGGTCAGAGTGTGGATGAAAGATCCCTGAGAAACTTCTGTTCCGTTCACTACTAAATTTGACCCCAAAGGCAGCTGGGAAGGCATGGCTGTTGGGCTGCAGGTTTGGGTTCTCTTTCCCATGGCCCTTAACAGCAAATATGTGACAAGCCATTCATTCGTTCATTCATTTGTTCGTTATTCACTCATGCATTCATTCCAGAAATGCCTTTTGAACATGTACTATGAGCTAAGCCATAGGGTGAGAAAATGTAATTAGAATAAAAGGATTCAGGTATGTCTGGGTGGCTCGGCGGTTGAGTCCCGGGATCGAGTCCCACATTGGGCTCCCTGCATGGAGCCTGCTTCTCCCTCTGCCTGTGTCTCTGCCTTTCTCTCTGTGTCTCTCATGAATAAATAAATAAATAAAAATATATTTAAAAAATAAAAAGAAATAAAAAGATTCAGAAACCACCAAGAAAGACAACACCTTTCATAATTCAAGCCACACCCAGTGTCCCCTGGGGATGAGTGACTACTGAGGCCTTTGATTTTTGGCAAGCCTCCTAAGTCTGCATATCACCCCACCACTGCTTGCCCAGAACCAGAGGCACTCCTGGTTTTGTGCAAGTTTTCCTCCTCATTTGGCTGCTGTCTTGGCCCTATGCCATCATGCAGAAAGCAAAATCTATAAATATGAACTAGCTCTCACGCAGCTGAGAAAATCTACAAGAAAGACAATGGTACTAATAATGATAAATGTTCTTTACCCTTTGACTGATAAAATAATTTTATTTTAAAAGACCAGCTTTTTTTTTTTAAAGCACTGAGGAGATTATGGGTCACAGACTTCAGTTATCCACACAAGGTACACATCTTTCACATTATTAGTGTCTGTTTTTGTGAAAAGATCTCAGTGATACCAAAGGAGTTTCTTATGCAGAAGGTAATCCTAGAATTATTCCACAAAAGAAATATCACAGAGCATGCATTAATAGGCCTTTTTTTCCCCTAAATATACATATTTATACCATTACATACATTTGATGTAATTATTTGGAAAGCCACACTTCACTAATAGTAAGAAAAATAATATAAGATCATAGTATGAAATTTGCCATGGCTTCCAGATACAATCAGAATAAAGTTGTTGGTTTTGGTGTTTTGTTTTGTTTTTCTTCTAGATTACTGAACACACATTTAAACATAATGTAATGGTCCCAGTATATACCTCTAAAGAATTAAGCGATAAGAATTAATTGACTCTTATAAGTCAACTTCTGTGTTATTTAAATATGGAATTTATAAACATGTAGTCCAATGTGTAGAAGCTGGAGAGAAAAGTTTTGGCTTCAATTGAAGAAATGTTTAATGTGCAAATATATGACGGTCTGCCTCAGGATAATACTTAATTCATAAGATAATATCAGATGAAATGAAGGCACAGAATATTTGATAAATTTCATCTTGATTATGGAAAGAGTGATGCTTCTTTACCTACTTAGAAAGTTCAAGCATCAGCAAATATTTGGATAAAAATATTTGGGGCTCAAGTTACTTTGGAAGAATAGTTTGATTCAATACTATAGAAGTGAAGACAAAAATACCTCTACATAACACCCATACTCCAGGAGTATACTGGTTAATAGTATCCCACAGGGGTATGGGTTGGCAATTCTGAAACTACTGTATGCATGCACCAGAGCTGAAGAAATAAGTAAATATATAGTAGAAAATGAGAACACATTCTCACTGTCAGAAAAAGAAGCTTCTAGGATGCCTGGGTAGCTCAGTGGTTGAGGGTCTGCCTTAGGCTCAGGTCATGATCCCAGGATGGTCCTGGGATCAAGTCCCACATCGGGCTCCCTGCGAAGAGCCTGCCTCTCCCTCTGCCTGTGTCTCTGGCTCTCTGTCTGTGTCTCTCATGAATAAATAAATAAAATAAATCTTAAAGAAAAAAAAGAAGCTTCAAACAAGGAAAGAGTGAGTCCTAGAATGAAACTCATGACGTTGGACTAGAATTGGAGATATCATTAGGAATGCATATTTTCATTAGCATATACATAGCTAGATGATAGATGTATAGATATAGATATATGGAGAGAAAAGAATTCAGATGCGGAGGTAGGCATGGTTACACATACGTATTTCCAAGTTCTGCTCACCGAGAAGGCCTAGAAGCAGTGATACCCAGTAGCAGTGAGCACACCTTCTACCCAGATATTAGTTTCTAAATATCATTCTCCAGCGGAAGGAACCAGGGTCACTTGGAATAGTGGCTGATTCTAGGACTAGGACAGAGAAAATACAAAATAGTTCTGGAATATTTTGCAGTGCCAAAAATGAAGGAAGTGCTCGAAGAAGGAGGAGGCACATCAATGGGGCAGGGACAGGGACCTGAAAGAATTCTCAAAGGAGAAAGCGGAAACAATTTAAACAACGAAATAGGTAATTATAGTACTAGATCGATGCCTATAGATAATCAGTAAATGCAGGAGAGCAATAGCTCTTTTTAATTGTTTATTTTTATTTTTTTTATTGAAGTATGGTTGACCTACAATGTTATATTAGTTTCAGGTGTACAACATACCTTTTGATTTGACAGTTCTGTACATTACTCACTGCTCCCCACAAGAAACGTAGTTCTCCTCTGTCGCTGTACTTCTCATCTCGGTGACCTACTTATTTTATAACTGGAAATGTGCACCTCCTAATCTCCCTCCCCCACTGAATTCTTCAGTAAGAATAGTTCTTTTTTACTGAAGAATTCCATGGGTGCCTGGGTGGCTCAGTGGTTGAGCATCTGCCTTTGGCTCAGGTCGTGATCCTGGGGTCCTGGGATTGAGTCCTGCATCGGGCTCCCTGCAGGAACCGTCCTTCTCCCTCTGCCTGTGTCTCTGCCTCTCTCTGTGCCTCTCGTGAATAAATAAATAAAATCTTTTTTAAAAATACAATTAATAAATGTGGAAGAAATGAGGATAACAGAAAATAACCACTAACTAATAATTGTAATGCTAACTAGTAATTGTTGAAAGCAAGATCTTCTATAACACAACTGACCAAAATGTTAAGGTCAAAAATGTCAAGATCAAGGAGCACCACTTGGGTGGCTCCATCAGTTAAGTGTCTGCCTTCAGCTCTGGTGATGATCCCAGGATCCTGGGATCGAGGCCCGTGTTGGGCTCCGTGCTCAGTAGGCAGTCTGCCTCTCCCTCTCCCTCTGCCCCTGCTTGTGTGCTCTCATTCTCTCTGTCAAATAAAGTCTAAAAAAAAAAAAAAGTGAAGGTTAAAAGACAAAGAAGGATTTACAAAGTGTCACAGATTGGAGGAGAGCAAGGAGACGTTCCTGCAATGGATCCTGGAACAGAAAAAGGACTTTAGGGGAAAGGTGGGTGAAATTGAAATTAATTCTGTAGGCTAGTTATTAGCAACTCTAATTTCTTGGTTTTGGTAACTGTACTCTGGTTACATAAGTTGTTAACATCAGGGGGAACTGAGTGAAGCACCATAATACGGGGGAACTTTGGACTATTTTTGCAACTTTTCTATAATTCTAAAATCATTTCAAAATAAAAAGTCCTAAAAGTAAGCATATACAACCACTCCAACATCACATCACTTGGAGCTTGGTATTTTTCAAGTGAGTATTTGACACAACCCTCTTCATTTAATTATTTGTGTTATTTCTTTCCTTTTCTCTTCGATATCACCTGTTTGTGCATCATCATTCACATACATATGAACAGAATCTTTCACTTCTTATACAGCATGCAAGTAAATACAAGAAACAATTGGGGATCCCCGGGTGGCTCAGCGGTTTGGCGCCTGCCTTCGGCCCAGGGTGTGATCCTAGAGACCTGGGATCGAGTCCCATGTCAGGCTCCTGTCATGGAGCCTGCTTCTCCCTCTGCCTGTGTCTCTGCCTCTCTCTCTCCCTGTGTGTGTGTCTTTCATGAATAAATAAATAAAATCTAAAAAAAAAAAAAAGAAAAAAAAGAAACAATTGCTGATCTACAACCAGGGAAAGTGGACCCTTCTATCTACATAGTATATAGTATCTCTGAATTACTTTACTTCTTAGCTTATCAGAATTCTACTTTGGACATGAAGATGGATAGCCTGGGATGTTGTCCAAATGCATCTTTAAAAAGACGAGGTGTTTCATCCCAGTCTATTTTTTAAGTGCAGCAATAGATTTATCTCTTAATTAAGCTTTCTAAAAATCGGCTGCTGCACAGGGCTTCCATTTGGTAATGTGACCATAGAAGGCCGTGTAATTTAAATAAATACATTTTATTTAAATCATACAATTTAAAATAAATAAATAAATGAATGAATGAATCATAGAATTTTACAAATAAAAACAATAACGTTTACATTATATAGTTTAAATAATCATAACACAGTATGAACAAACATATAGTGTGTCAGTTTCTTTGATATGTGATATATGTATTACTTAATTTACTACTAATAATAAAAATTATGAGTCGCTAATCCACATTGTGTGTACTCCATGTGCCAGAGTGCTGAATGCTTTAGAAAAATATAATTAATTTGATCCTCATCACAAATCTGTGCTGGGTAACATTGTCCTAAGAATCACCTGGTGAGTTGTTAGTCTCCCAAAGCCAGGCCAGGCCATATCGCAATTTAATTGGAATTTCTAGATGTGAAGTCTCAAATCAGTTATTTCTGTCAAGCTTTCCCAGGTGGTTGCAATGTACCACTCCGCTTAAGAACTCATGCTCTAGAAACTGATTATTCATTATTTTGCAAGATGCCGTCAAGAAAGAACATGGTTAGGCAAGCTAGGTACATAACATAGAAACTAGAAGTTAACGACACTCACGCTATTATATGGAAGTTCTAGTTATTAGTAAGATAAAATTTTTTAATCTCAACATTGCAATAAGCAGGCTCTTCTGATGAATAGATTACACATTCTGTGGTAGCGATATTTTTCTATAATCCTTTGTGAATGAAAAATAATTATAACTTAAAAATAATTGAGAAAGAAGAATTACTGAGGATGGTAATTATGCAGCTTTTCCCCCCTGGTGTCTTTCATAGCCTGTTTATTCCCCATTTGGCAGTTAGTAAGCAAAATTGCATTATTGTTCTCTTTTACATTTGTTTTCTTTTGAGGAATATATATGAACTATGTTCTCTTTTGCCTAATATGCGGTGTTCTTTTATTACTTTTACGTGTCTATAATATAATTAGTTTATATTGTTTTTTGAAACATCGATACTCTATTTCTGATCAGTTTAGTGAGACGTTGAAATGAGTATCTGATTCATTAAAGGAAAGGAGAAAGGACTTTTAACCAAAATTCACTGTATTTAGCCTGGGCATGCACTTGAATTCTGGAAATAAACTCCCTCAAATCTCTGACATATCTAGAGAGAGTAAGCATTCATTCTGCAAATGCCTATGGCAAGTACGTCCTTCATGGTTTTTACTCAGAAAGATATATGTTGATGGAGATAGGAAATGCAAACTCTACTCGTCTTGTTTGGTTGCATAAATTGTTATGATAAGTAAATTTGAAGGAGTTGAAGGGACAACATTCCTGAGCGAGGCTGTGATGCTCTGGACTTGAACAGTGTAACTGTAGGGCCCAAGTGACAAGATAGGATCAAATCTTCCCAGCTCTGCAGAGAACCGAGCATCATCAGGCTTCTGGTGAAGGAACACTGGGATGAAGCGTGTCTGGCACCAATGCTGTCTCTAGAAAGACACGGTGATACTGGCAGTAGTGAGTTTCTTTAGGTGAAGGCCTGAAGGGTGGCCACTAGCTAGGAGTCAGGAGAACAGAAGAGGAAGAGAGCTGACGATCAGCTGTGAACATACCCATGATGATTCCTTGCAGCTCGCCAGAAATGATGGGGTGTACTTTGTTTGGGGGATTCCTACATTTGAGTCAGTAGAGGGCTGAGCTGTTATATAAATTGAGCATTAAAATTTAATAAGGAAAGAAAGCCAGTGTGACCTCATTCTAAACTCACAGCCTAGGGAAGCTTAGATATGCAAATCAGAGACCTAAAACAAGTCTGATGAAGGTACATGGAGATACTGTGTTGATTAAAACCTCCCTCCTCCTACCTTCTGTCCCCTAACTTTGTACCAAATAAAGCAACAGCTGCACAATCCTTGATGGAAGTTTCAGAGGATAAACTAGTTCAAATTTGTTCCTCAAATATTTGTGGGATGGCCATTATTTATAAAGCATCAATCTAGAAAGATGGTACAGAATGGTTACAACATTGTTCTGTAAGAACTCTCCGTGAATAATCCAACAGTGAGATCTCAAGAATGTTCCTTCTGGTCTGCCCGAACAATACACTCAATAAACCCCTACGGAGCATTGGGCATTGTGTCTGAGGACGGGAGCTGGTGCCCAGAGATTTAGGAGCATGGGAAAACTCAGTCGGCAGTTTGCAATGACCGGACCCCACTTCCACAATGCCAGAGTAATGCACACGCACCCCCTCCCACCACTACTTAACGACTTCAGTCACACAAGGGAGAAAGGCAGGCAAAGGGAGGGAAGTTAACTGTTAAGGGCTGTGGACTTACGAAAAATGATTTACCTAGGAACTAGTGACCTAAGTTATATTACTTGAATTTGGCTTAGAAATTCCTGAAGCTTCTTTGATTATGCTAGAAAATGATAGATCTGTCCATTCACGCTATGCAGATGTGGCACTTGAGTTGCATTACGGGTACATGTGAGCTACATTTTTGCCTACCCTCGTCTGTGACTGTTCGATTTCTTGCGAGTCAGATTACTTCCAAAACAACCAGTTATTTGATTGAATTAATCCATTTCTTTTGAACGGGTGTGTCTAAACTATTGGGTTATTCAAATGGGATGCATGCAAGTAGAATCCTGCTCAACTGTCAAATTCCCCTGAAAATCCAGGCATTAGAATGGGGGTGGGGGAGATGTTGGTCATAGGGTACAGACTTGCATCTAGAAGATGAATAAGTTTTGGAGAGCTAATGAACAGCATAGTGATGCTAGTTCACAATACTGCGCTGTATACTTCAAAGTTGCCAACAGGCTTCATGTTCTTAAATATTCTCACCGCAAAAAAAAGAAATGATAGTTTTGTGACCTGGTGTTGGCTAACACAACAGGGGTTATCATATTGCAATATAGAAACGTCTCCGATCAACACGTTGCACACTTAAACTTAACCAGAACTATATGTCAGTTATATCTCAAAAAAGAAAAAGAATAGAGTCGGGGCCTCTGCAGCTGTTCAGCTGCCTGTAGTAGTATACTAACTAGTTTCCCACTTTTTCTGTTTTTTTTTTTTTTCCTAATGATTTCCACTACTGTTTGCCAGTTGTTTTTTTTTTTTTTTTTTTAAGATTTTATTATTTATTCATAAGAGACACAGGCAGAGGGAGAAGCAGGCTCCATGCAGGGAGCCCGACGTGGGACTCGATCCCGGGACTCCAGGATCATGCCCTGGGCTGAAGGCAGGTGCTAAACCGCTGGGCCACCCGGGCTGCCCATGTTTGCCAGTTTCAAAACCAAACCAAACAAACCTGTGTATGGTATCGACCTGCTTAATCCATAGCCTTCCATCACTCTTCTGATCCCAAAGCACTATTTCTACCATAACCCTATCTACTCATAGTAATTATGTGAGCAGAGGTATGACCCCTGCCAAAGTCTCCTACCTCATGTTCCATTCCTCTCTTCGGTGTCCTCTTCCTTATTCCCACTGTGCTGGTTCTATTTAATTTCCTCAACTGGGTACACATTCTTTCCAGTTTCAAAGTTTTTTCACAAATTATCCCTTCCAATGAAAAGACTCTGTAAGTGCCCCTCCCTGTCATGTGCCACACTTTGGTCTATTTAATTCATAGCCATCCTTCAAGTCTCAAGTTCCTCACATCACAGGATATAATCTGTTCTCCTGTGTAGACTGCATAGTATTTATCATAGTTCATAATTACATGCTCAAGTGAATCTGTTGGTCACTAAGTATGTCTATATCTATGTTGCCCACTGGCATATCCTTAATGGTTAGCTACTTACTCCTAAGATACGCTCAGTAAATATTAGTTGAATGAATGAGTGAATGAATGAATGAACGAGTGTATGAATAATGGCAGGGAGGGCTTTGCATGGAAAATACACATTGGCATATTAGCAATAATGACAGGCACTGGAGAGAGCTAGGTGGTTTGGTGCATGGCCTTTGGTTCACAACTCAAGTTGACCATGTAATAGATGTGTAACCTTAAGCAAGTTACTTTTTTTATTTTTCTGTCACAATTTCCTCATCCTAACAATAGAGACAAGACTAATTTTCTTATTTATTTATTTATTTATTTATTTATTTATTTATTTTTTATTGGTGTTCGGTTTGCTAACATATAGAATAACACCCAGTGGTCAAACCCATCAAGTGCTCCCCTCAGTGCCCATCACCCAGTCACCCCCACCCCCCAACCACCTCCCTTTCTACTACCCCTTGGTCGTTTCCCAGAGTTAGGAAGACTAATCTTCTACTACATTATGGGGTTATGTAGTAGGATTAAATATTGTATATAAAGTGCTTAGCTTGCCTAATAAGTGCTCATTAATGAGAACGGCTATTGTCCTTTTGTTTTATTAGGTTTCATTAAGGGCTTGCTTGAGATATAGACATATGTTTCAGCTAGGCTATTTAACTGAGGCCAGCAATTCTAGGGATGAAAATATTCTGCAACAATGCTAACACTCAAATCCCAAGGAGAGGTCTCAACAAAGCCCCCACCTAGGGAGGAAGCATCACATAATGGGCTAATGTCCAAATAGAATGCAATTAGCGGAAATGCAATTGGAGGAACAATGATCCTCAGGTTTCTTACATCATCTTTCAGCCAGTGAGATTTTGGAAAAGAAACTCTGGCAATGGAAGACAAGAACCCAATCCCTGGTGATTGGCAAATAGACTCCTACTTACTATAGAGATGTTAATGCTGTTGAGGAGTGTCACCTTTTCAAGGTCCCTTATGGAAACTTTGTCTTAGTCCTAAAAATAAACAGTTATGCTTTTCTTGGGAACAAATCATGCCAGCAATTTCTTGTTTGCTTTGGCTACTAGGAAGCTCAGAAGCAAATAGAGGGCTCACAAATAGCAAAGAATGGTATTCAAGTAATCAGCCATTGAACAACATTGAACTTCCAAACCAAACAAGCTACTTCTTTTATTATGTTTGTATGAGTACACATGTATCACAGATATACATTTTCATTTATTTGTATGATTATTTGATTAATATCAGCCTCCTCCACTAGAGAATCAGTTCTTTGAAGACAGGAAAAGTATTTATCTTCTTTAACTCTCTACCCCTTAGTTCCTAGCACAGTTCCTAGGAAATGGTAGATGAGCAAAAATATTTGTCGGGTGAAGAATGCAAGTTCAGAGTAACTTGTGGAATTAGATTGGGTGCTGACCTCAACCGTGGCTTCGTGTCATGTTTTCCTTCTTTAAGTTTTCTCATTTTCTTAAAAAAAAAATCAGTTTTATTTTCAGAAGTAATACCTGTTCATTGCACAAAATACTATAAAATAGAGAAGAATAAGTGTAAAAATAACTCATAGGGATGCCTGGGTGGCTCAGCGGTTGAGCATCTGCCTGCGACCTAGGGAGTGATCCTGGAGTTCCAGGATTGAGTCCCACATCGGGCTTCCTGTGAGCAGCCTGCTTCTCCCTCTGCCTGTGTCTGCCTCTCTCTGTGTGTCTCTCATGAATAAATAAATAAAATCTTAAAAAAAAAAAAAGACTCATAATCCCTCTAACTAAAGACAACTTCTAATGAGGGGTGCTATCTTCCAGACCTCTGATTAAATATAAATGATTGTATGCGTGTATGAATTTTTTTATGTCTACAACATGAACTAAACTTATTAATCTGTGTGGTTTAATTTGTTGTTTTATGTGTCCTTTTGAAAAAAAGCTATAAATCCTTTTTGGAACAAGAATGGCTGTAACTATGTAAACCCTGGGAATTTGGGTAAGCCATTTGATAAGGGGGTCTGATCCATGGTGTAGTAGGTAGGCACTCATCTAGTGGGCCCAGACTCTTTTTTGTTCTTCCCACCTAAGCCTTGGGTCAGTCGGTGATCCTGAACTACAATCTAGGGATCAACTAGGCTCAGCTTTTAGGGGCAGCAAGATATAGGAGGGATTCACACTGTATTTCCTGGGCGAAGTACCATTTCAGGGATGAAGCATTAGGCAACCGATATTAAGAGTACTGGCCACGGGCAGTCTTTCTTCCCTACCTCTCCATCTACCAAATATTGAAATCTTATCATCTTGAAAGTCAGCATAACACTGTGTGGTTTTATTTTTGTGTTTCTGTATACCTTCCTTCTAGGGGAAGCTCTTCCCTCCCCCCCGGGGTTTCAGGAATAGGAGCAAGAGAAAAGTGGGGTTGATTAGTTCTTTTTCACCTCCGTGTGGTACTTATGATTAAACACATGGAAATTGGATGTTTTCCGTTTAAAAACTTAACATCAACATTAACACCACCAAAGAGCTGGATTTCCTCTTCTTACTAAATGTCATAATATACAGTAAATAAGATTGCTGCAGAAAGTGGGCTTAAAAGTGGTATGGCTATGAATAGCTTAACAGATTCACAGATTGCTCCCCAAACGCAAAGCTTTCTGCAGCGCCTGCTTCTCTAGAATGCCAAGGGACCATTACCAGGGAACTAAATAACTGGAATGTTCTATAGTATTTCAAATCACTTTAATGACCCAAATCTATCTCACCACCACTGCTTTGAATTGATGGCTCAGACATGTTTTAACAGACTTACTTATCTCCTGAATGCAGTGGTGAGTTGGATTCAGCCTTAAGGTAACAGTGCGGTGAAGTCCCCTGGATATACTGTGACATGGAGCTCTCACTGCAATGTGTGTCTACATGCCAGTCCCTAGCCAGACCCAACCAGAAGGCTTGCCAGGTTTGTTGTGCTGAAACCCAGAAAGCCTAGATTTGTTTCCCTTCCCATCCAGAAAAATTAAAACGCACATGCGCACACACACAGACGCGCGCATACACACAGCTGTGTGCGCACGCACGCACACACGCATATTGGCCTCGTTATCCTGTGCAGTTGCTCTGAGCCAAAGGAATTTTTTCTTCAAAATGAAAACTTATTAAATCTGTAAGTCAAGTTATTTATAAAAGTTATCTTTTGGAACATATGAATCTCTTAAAAATTAAACGTTTTCATCCCTCCTATGAACATTACAGAGTATATTTAACAGTTAGAAGTGGGCAAACCTTCCAGGTTATTTCCCAAGTAAGGCAGCCCGGATCTGCTGGATGGTGTGCCCTGTAGCTGCGCGACAGTGATGAACAGAGAAAAGGACAGAGCTAGGTCTCCAAAGTATAGTAAGGTGGAGAGTGGCTGTGAGGAGTGCGGCTGAAATTAATGCCCCATCAGTAGACTTAGAATTCTAGATTTGAAGTCCAAGAGTTTCTAGGCCAATGATAAGATGTGAAAGGAGGCGTTTCCATGTGGAGCCAGTACGCCTGGTCCAAACTCCTGAGCACGGGAACAAGGTTCTGTGTCACGTGACACCTGTCTACTTCTCCATCATCCCTAACATTTCTTCCCCACCACTGTATGTTCCAAGCATTACCCAGATTTCCTGCTGGGGAGCTGTATGGGTGCAGTTTCTCTCTTCTCAAATATCTTGCACACCCTCTCTTTATCTAAATAAGCCGAATTTAATCTTCACACTCTGTTTGTTACCAGTATCATCTCCTCTAGGAAAGCATCCTTGGCCCCTCTCCCAGCAACCTACTGAATTGCCCTCTCTCTCTAATTCTGGAACAGGCGATTGATAGGGGTGCTACTGCCCTCACTTCACAGACTGAGAGGGCCTAAATCTTTCTCCACCCCCAATCCTAGCATAGTAGATACTCGATTACGTGTTTATTTAATTACTGATTAAATGAATATAGTCCAATGGTTAACAGTTTTGTGATTATGGGTGATCAACATATTTGGAGAAAGATTCCCCGGAAACCAACTAGTGCTGTCAGGTTTATTAGGTCTATTAGGTCTGCCGTCCAGGGAAAAGAGGTTGACAAGAACCAGTTAGGGCTCCAGCAAAATAGTCCACCCTTCTAAATAGAGCTCTGCTTAGAAGCCTAGCTTTTCAAACTAGTCTAACATGCTGAAGGTCACAGAGAAAGCTACAGTTTGGTGAGAAAATGAAGGACCGTGGCATTGACCGAGTCACACTGAACAATTTCAGACACTCCTTGCTGTGGAGTTCAAGCATCCAATGACTCTGAAAAAGGGCAGGGAGGACATTTGCTCACTGGTAGAGCTAAACTTTCAGGCCAGGCCTTGTAATCAAGGAAGAAAAGCAGACAATGGAGGTGAGCGCAGCGCTAAGCAAATCTCAGGGAGAGCCCTGAAGAGAAATTCAGACTAAAAAGTAGTATCAGCTATGTGAGCTCTACTTTGCTCATCTGAAAAATGGAAATAAAATAGCACTTCACAGCACTGTCGGTCAATACTAAGTAATAGATGTGTAAGTAGTTAGCGTAGTTTCCAGTGCGTAGTAGTCAATAACTGCTATTTTCCTTAATTTCCTTTCCCTCCCTTTATAAAAATCACATCCATATACCTTAAGTACTGGGTTTACTCTGTATTTGACATTTTAAATGTTCCAAACATGGGCTCTTTCATAGTCTCTGGAAGGGAAATGGCATACTTTTTTGAGCATAAAAATTAAGATTTCTCTCAGTGATAGCGACTGTATGAATAAAGGTTGTTTTAGCCTCTTATCATTTCAATACAGTGAAAGCTTAAAGTGAATAATATTTTCAAAGAAAAAATATACTTAGATTTATATTTCCTATGGCCCCTGAGGGAATAACTAGGGCTAGTGTGTGGAAGTCACAGAGCAATAGATTTTGAGTTGATATGAGAAAAATCTTTTCTAACAGACAGCAGGCCAATGATGGAATGAGCTATTTTAAGATTTAGCAAGTTCTTAGTCGCTACATGTGTTCGAGAAGCGCCTGTGTGAACACTCCTTGGGGCTGTTGCGGAAGGGTACCTTGCATATTCTCTAAGACGCCTACTTAATCCAACATAATACATATCTCTTAGTATCATTATTATATATTTGTTCAGGAAACTCTGAGTTTTATTTTTTCCCAAACAGATCTCTCATCCATTAGCCCTTTGAAAGCAAACGTTATGTCATATTTATCTTTGCTTGACATTAACAGATGCCCAATAAATGGCTATGAGACGTGTAGACCACCTACACTGTGCATAGCATTATGTTTACTGTCTCAAGAGCATATTTCCTATGTGTTGGGGTAACATAAGCAGATCGAAGATGAGTTGATTCTACCAAACTGCATTATTTCAGCAAAAATTGCAGAAAATGCCTTATGTCCAACAATCTCTAAGTACAAGGACCCAAAGTGCACTGAGTAATAAGACTTCTAATGGGAGAAACAACCTAAGATGAAATGTTATTTCTCCACTATGCATACGTACAGATGTACAGGTGCTTGTGCATATGTGCACACCCATGCATGCAGACTAGATATCATCATGGGGCAGACTAGATACATATGTGAGAGACCTTATATCAGCTAGGAAGAGGACTATAGCCTATTAAGTATATCCCTGCTTTATGATAATAGATTTCTGGTAGTCTGATAGGAAAATATAAGGCTTCAAAATGCAAAAGGTACTGGGGCCTTTGGCTGGCTCCATTGGTAGAGCATGCAATCCTTGATCTCGGGGTTGTGGGTTCAAGTCCTACATTGGGTGTGGAGATTACTTAAAAATAAAGCCTTATGGGACGTCTGGGTGGCTCAGCGGTTTAGCGCCTGCCTTCGGCCCAGGGTGTGATCCTGGACTCTCTGCATAGAGCCTGCTTATCCCTCTGCCTGTGTTTCTGCCTCTCTCTCTCTCTCTCTCTCTGTCTCTCATGAATGAATAAATAAAATCTTTAAAAAAATAAAAAATACAAATAAAGCCTTTTAAAACAATGCAAAGGGTACCAACTACCCAGGGTCATCTTGTGAGGGCTATTCACTAGAGACATTCTCATCACTTCTTTTCTGGTGTAGTTACTTAGAATGATGCAACACCTATTTTCTTTCCCTCAGTAAGATTTCTGACTATCTGAACCAGGACACCTGTAGAAAGCAATGAATGAAGTTGATTGACACTCACTGTCACTCTTCCAGTATCGAGAGAAACAAAAACTAGGTGGAATGAAAATAACTTTATACCTAAAATCTTAGTAGTATAGGCAAACATGCTCACTGCTATTTGCTTGCTGGACTATTTCTGTCCAGTAAGAGAAAAAGGATTCTTAGTGAGTCGGAAGAGAGAAGTAAGGTGCCCATCCTTGCTGCTAAGACATAGTCTTTGTAAGTGTTATGCGTCTCTTACAGAAGGATTTCCAGAAGCCTCTCCAAGCGTATATTCTTTAAATAATCAAAAGAGTCTGTGGAGACAGTTTCAAACAAAAGGGACACATTCTGAGCATTTTGCTAAGCAAGGACTTGGACTATCTTTGGTGTTTTTTCATTAATTTTTTAATTTAAAAATGGTGAAATAAGCTTTCTTCTATGGAGTCCAAATGAGAACCCAAACCCCCAAAGCTGAGGCTCTTGTTCGGCTTCATCAGCTGCAGAACAGAAGTGAGATTCCTAATATGAATAGAGGCTACGAAACTAATTCACCGTGCAGACCATTGCAAACTGCCTCTGGTGTCAGGGAATAGCCTTTGGTGTCAGGGAATAGCCTTTGAGTTACACATGACTGCGGTGCTTTATTTCTCAATACAATCTAATTTGATATTATAACAGAGCATCCACACATTACCAAAAATTCTCTCAGGGCATGGCTGTTCCAAGATTTTTAAGAAATGAACCAGCTGTTCGAAAAGATAGGTGAGGAAAGGAGGAGCAGCTGCCCTTCAGAAGCTGTACATTTCTTTCAGGTAATAGGAGAACAGTGAGATGAAAAGACTGGCCTTTGTGTCTCTTATGTGTCACTCTTTAATTTGTGTAACATAATTTCCTCACAGTAACAAGAGCCCACTTCAACTGTATATTCCAGTGTTTTGTCAACTGTATACATCTATAAAATCACACCATTACCAAAGGAGAGACAATTTCCATCACCCCAGAAAGTTCCCTCATGCCCCATTGAATTCAATCTCCTTCATCTCCTGCCCTAGGCAACCGCCAATCTACTTTATCGTACCATAGGTTAGTTTTGTCTCTTCTAGAATTTCACATAAATGCGATTGTATAGTATATACTCTTTTGTGTCTGGCTTCTTTCAGCATATTTTTGAGATTTATCAATGTAGCTGCGATACCAGTAGTTCCTTTTTCTTTGGTAGCAGTGCTCAACTGTATAGACATACCAAAATTCGTTTATATCTTCATCTGTTAATGGGCCTTTGAATTGCTTTCAGGGTTGGTTATTATGAGTAAAGCTATGAAGAAGTATTTCCAGGGGCGCCGGGCTGGCTCAGTCGTACAGCATGAGACTCTTGATCTTGGGGTTGTGAGTTTGAGCCCCACGTTGGGTGTAGAGATTACTTAAAAGTAAAATATTTTTTTAAATAAAATATTTTTTTAAAAAAAAGTATTTTCAAGCCTTTTTTTGGCATATATGTATGTAGATGAATGTAGATGTATACTATGCTTAATATTGGCTAAGATATGAGGAAACCATCAGGGTATGGTGAATTTATATTATTATTGCTAATATCAGCACTGTATAATCATTTGGCACCATTAGATATTTAGACTGCTTCCATTTTTTCTTATTATAAATAAGGTCACAGTGGACAGTTTTCTGTAGAAAGCACTGTCCTCATTTGAGGCTATTATTTTAAGAAAAGTTCCCCAAAGGAGCATTGGATGGGTCAATACATACAAAAATGATAAGGTACTTAATATATATTGCCAAGTTAATTCCTAGGACAGTTGAACCAATTTACATTTGCATTAACAAAATTTTAATATCATTGTAGAAAAAACAAGTTCCATAGAATGCTCTCCAGTGTTTATACTTTTCTGGGTTAAGTCGATGAAAACCTTAATACACTTCCCTAGGAGTAATATATTTACAAGCAAGGCATAGATTAATAACTATATTTAGCGTGTTGCTATAAATTCAGCGCTTAGGCTCCTTACATGTTCAGTAGTTTCAGAGGGTACTGATATTGGACTAAGACTACTTTACATATTGTTAATTATGTAGAAATATCGGGGGCTCAATTGATTAAGTGTCTGCCTTCAGTTCAGGTCATGACCCTCGGGTCGTGGGATCAAGCCTTGCATTGTGCTCCTTGCACCGTGGGGAGCCTGCTTCTCCCTTTTCCTCTCCCTCTGCCTGCTGCTCCCCCTGCTTGTGCTCTCTCTCTCTTTCATCAAATAAATAAAATCTTGAAGGAAAAAAAAAAGAGAGAAATATCTGAGAGTGATAGCCATGGTTAGGTGATGGGAAATAATGACACTTGGAGAGTGTAAAAGACATTTTATGCAACAGAAAAAAAATTAATTTAGTTCAATGGCTTTTAAGTATGTCTGATCATAGAGATCACATGAAGATACTAGCCCAAAGTGTATATTCCCAAACAGCTTCTCTAGAAATTCTGACTTAGAGGTCTGAGGTGAGCTTTATTTGATGATTATTATATAGAAGTGAGTTTTATTTTATTTTATTTTTTTAATAAATTAATTTTTATTGGTGTTCAATTTACCAACATACAGAATAACACCCAGTGCTCATCCCGTCAAGTGTCCCCCTCAGTGCCGGTCACCCATTCACCCCCACCCCCCGCCCTCTAGAAGTGAGTTTTAGAATCATTGTACGAAATGATAGTAATAATGGTACTTCTTTGACTCTTCAGCATTTCTTTTACATTATTTTCCTTAATCCATGCAAAAATTCAATAAAGTAGGCAAACTGGCAATATCTTGTTGTCACAAAGAAAGTAAGGTTCAATTGGCCTAGGTGAGTTATCGAAGATCAAAGTGTTTCAATAGATTTATTGGTTCAATAGATTTAATTGGCTCATCTTTCCCTAAGCTACAGGGGCAGGAAATAATACACAAACTCTAGATATAGCAACACACTCCAGTGAGGACAAAAGAAGCGCCACTACATACCCACTAGAATGTCTGTAAGAGAAGGATAGATGATACCAATTGTTGAAGAGAATCTGGAGAAGCCACAATTCTCATACACAGTTGATCGGGGTATAAATTGATACAAATACTTTGAAAAACAGTGTTTGGCAGTATCTAATAAAGCTGAACACTTGTTTTAAAAAAAAGCTGAACACTTGTACACACTATAACTCAAAAATTCCATTTCTGGCTACACGTCTAAAATGAAATAAGTGCCGATCATCACTAAAGGCATGTAAAGGAATGTCCGTAGCAGCACCACTTGTCATACCTTTCAGGAAATCAAGACTAGAAAGGATAAATGTATTTTGAGATGATCTCACAACGGAATGTTGCACAGCAAGGAGAGGATACATGACGTAGGATGACCTACCGCACTATGGATGGATCTCACAAGCATGTTGTGCAAGAGTAGCCAAGCCCAATAGTACATAATCTTTTCTTCCATTTACCAAAGACATACAAAACAAACTTAATGCTGTTAGGAATCAAGATATTATTCTGCCTTGAGGAGGGGCAGGAGTGGGTAGTGACTGGAAGAGAGCACACAAGGAGTAGCGTAGGTGTGGCCATTTTGTAAAATTTTATCGGTGTGTACCATTGTGATTTTTTTTAAATTTTATTTTATTTATTTATGATAGTCACAGAGAGAGAGAGAGAGAGAGAGAGAGAGAGAGAGAGAGAGAGGCAAAGACATAGGCAGAGGGAGAAGCAGGCTCCATGCACCGGGAGCCCGACGTGGGATTCGATCCCGAGTCTCCAGGATCGCGCCCTGGGCCAAAGGCAGGCGCTAAACTGCTGCGCCACCCAGGGATCCCCCCATTGTGATTTTTGTACTTGTTACGCATGCTATAGCTTACTAAAAGGTTGAGCTTTTTTTTTTTTTTTTTTTTTTTTTTTTTTTTTTTAAGAATATAACTTAGCTGCTGTTACTTTGTTGTAGGAGGAGTGCAAAGAATGGACATGGGATGATTGGGGAAAATAATTTTTTTAAAGATTTTATTTATTCGTGAGACACACACACACACACACACACACACACACACACAGAGGCAGAGACACAGGCAGAGAGAGAAGCAGGCTCCATGCAGGGAGCCTGACGTGGGACTCGATCCCGGGTCTCCAGGATCACACCCTGGGCCAAAGGCAGCGCTAAACTGCTGAGCCACCCAGGCTGCCCGGGAAAATAATTAACTGTACATAAACTTTCCCCCCGTATTTCCACAGCCTGACAATAGAAGGGTGGGCAAAATATTCCTTGAGTACCCACATACTTGCACTACAATTCCTCACTTAAATCCAGTATTCATGTTTCTTTCCATATAGTATTAAATGCGTACTTACCAGTGCAGCAGCTCTATTGATTTCCAAGCAAACATTTTAAACCTCATTTGCTACTATGCCGATCTTAATTTCTCTTTTCAAGTAGATTTTGGACTTCATTCATTTTCCAATTTGAGTTGAAATATTTGTTTGATTTTGCAGTGTGAATTGTTCCCCTAATGGGGTACATATCGGTGTTTCATAGAGTGGGCACTTAATGATCCATTTCTCCAAAGGAAAACGGAGATTGATAAATTGTACAGAACAGTGTTTTCTTTTTTTTATTATTATTATTTTTAATTTTTTTTTCAGAACAGCGTTTTCATAGAGAAACATTTCAACTTTCATTTTGACCGAGTGAGAGGGAAAAAAAAAAAAAGAAACTACAGTTGTTGACCAATTATAGATCTTGTTAAATTTCACGTAATGATAATTGAAATAATAATTTAAAATAAATTAAATAATAATATTTAATATTTCAAAATAATATTTTGAAAACACAATTTGGGAAAAAGAAATATACTTTTCTACTAAAATATGCTTATTCACCATATTCGCTTAGATCAAGAGAGGATATGAGGCAGGAGATTAAATCACCAACCTTCTGGATGGATTCGGGATTCACACTAAAGCACTGCATCATCATTTCATAATCTGTGCAGTTCGATGATATGCGAAATCGTTGTTTCCCTCATTTTATAGTAAAGAAATTGAAGTAACGGAAGTGGCAATACCGAGGCAATGTGTGTTTGAAACAATATGGACATAATAGCTGTTTGATTTGAAACAAGTCATTGAACTTCCCTGATCTCAGATTCCTCAGAGAAAGTAGGGATAATAATACTTTATAGGGTTGTTGGGAGCATTTAATGAGAAAATTATCCTTAAAGTGCCTCCGTACAGTGCCTGATATATAGCAAAGGGCCCAAAGTAGTGATTCTCTGCCGATCCTTAAATATAAACAGGGGAATAATCGGAATGCTGGGAAAGTTCTAGGCAAAGACAGGAGGCAGTTGAGTGTAAATATTAAATGTTTTGTAGGCAAGGTGTCCACCTGAAATCACGGTTAATCCCAACCTAGAATTCAATGTTAGACTTACCTACTCTCAGACTCTGCTCTTGGTTTTCTGATAAAAAGTTGGCATTAAAAAAAAAAAGAAAAAAAGTTGGCATGAACATTTTATTGTCTTACAATGACTTATTATTACCAAATATTAGTGAATATCAAGGGGATCCCTGGGTGGCTCAGAGGTTTGGCCCCTGTCTTTGGCCCAGGGCATGATCCTGGAGTCCTGGGATCGAGTCCTGCATCGGGCTCCCTGCATGGAGCCTGCTTTTCCCTCTGCCTGCGTCTCTGCCTCTCTCTCTCTCTCTCTCTCTCTCATGAATGAATAAATAAAATCTTAAAAAAATATATTAGTGAATATCCAGGAAAAACGCGTTACTGCACAAAGACGTAGCAAAAATTAAAATCATTAAGTGCTCAGCTGCTGCACTGTCAAGGAAATAATATAATTTGTGGACTGATCTAAATAATTTCAAAAATAGTTAATAGTATTCTTATTGCACATTTATGTAGGTTATGTTAAGGAACTGCCTGATTTTTTTCGTCAGCAAATTCTTTTTTATTGTTTATAGCACCAGGTCTTTGTATTAAAAATATTAAAATGAAAAATTATTAAGTCAAAGATCTTAGAGATTGCAATGTCTGAATAAAATTTACTAAACTGGATATCGATGTGGTGGCCATGTAAACCTTTTGGAAAATTGATTACATTTAATATCTTTGGTTCAGAGTTATCGTACTGGCGAATCAACTAGTTTTACCCTTTGTTGCTTCTACTGCTGTTTAAATTAATTCACTTATTCATTATTCATAACGATGCCCCTCACTTATTAACTGGTCTCACTCGACCACATGCTCTGCTACGAACTGAATTCATTAAATTTTTATTTTAATATATTGTAAACCACAAGGAGAAGTTACAATAATTTTACAAAAACTCTTGCTCTACACTGCCAAGATTTACCGATTCTTTACGTTTTCACCCCAGGTGCATGATCATCCCCTCTCCCTCTCCTCTGTGCCTCTGCCATTGTGTCCTTTCCACTCTCAGTGAATCATTTGACACTAAGCTATAGTGTTGTTGTTTCGTTGCTGTTTTTTTTCAGGTCTGCCTGACTTTATTCTTTTTTTTTTTCCTCTAATTTAAATTCAGTTTGCCAACATATAGTATAAGATGTAGTGCTCATACATCTCGTGCCCTCCTTAATGCCAATCATCCAGTCACCCCATCCCCCGTCCTACCTCCCCTTCTGCAACCCTTTGTTTCCCAGAGTCAAGATTCTCTCATATGGTTTGTCTATCTCTCAGATTTTTCCCCACTCAGTTTCCTCTCTTTCCCTTATGGTCCCTTTCACTATTTCTTATATTCCCTGTATGAATGAAACCGTAGGCTGATTGTCCTTCTCCGACTGACTTACTTCACTCAGCATAATACCCTCCAGTTCCATCCACGTTGAAGCAAATGGTGGGTATTTGTCATTTCTAATGGCTGAGGAATATTCCATTGTATACAGAGACCACAGCTTCTTTATCCATCATCTTTCCATGGACACCAAGGCTCCTTCCACAGTTGGGCTATTGTGGACATTGCTGCTGTGAACATTGAGGTGCAGGTGTCCCATCATTTCACTACCACTGTGTCTTTGGGGTAAATACCCTGTAGTGCAATTGCTGGGTCATGGGGCAGCTCTATTTTTAACTGCTTGGGGAACCTCCACACAGTTTTGCAGAGTGGGTGCACCAGCTTGCATTCCCACCAACAGCGTAAGAGGGTTCCCCTTTCTCTGCATCCTCGGCAACATTTGTGGTTTCCTGTCTTGTTAATTTTAGCCATTCTCTGAGATGCCTGGGTGGCTCAGCAGTTGAGCATCTGTCTTTGGCTCAGGGCATGATCCCGGGGTCCCGGGATCGAGTCCCACATCAGGCTCCCTGTGAGGACCCTGCTTCTCCCTCTGCCTATGTCTCTGCCTCTCTCTCTGTCTCTCATGAATAAATAAATAACATCTTAAAAAAAATTTAGCCATTGTCACTGGTGTGAAGTGGCTTTGATTTGCATTTCCCTGATGACAAGTGATGTGGAAGATTTTTTCATGTGCTTGTTGGCCATGTGTAGGTCGTTGGAGAAATGTCTGTTCATATCTTCTGCCCATTTCTTGACTGGATTGTTTGTTCTTTGGGTGTTGAGTTTGATAAGTTCCTTATAGATCTTGGATACTAGCCCTTTATCTGATATGTCATTTGCAAAAATCTTCTCCCATTTTGTAGGTTGCTTTTCAGTTTTACAACTGTAGTTTTTTTATTTGTCTGTCCTTTTTTTTAATTTTTAATTTATTAATTCACAACAGACACACAGAGAGAGAGAGAGAAGCAGAGACACAGGCAGAGGGAGAAGCAGGCGCCATACAGGGAGCCTGACGTGGGACTTGATCGTGGGTCTCCAGGATCACGCCCCGGGCCAAAGGTGGTGCTAAACCACTGGGCCACTGGGGCTGCCCTGTTTGTCTGTCTTTCGTAGATGTTTTTTGTCAATCTGAATTAATTCCCTTCTATTCCTAGTTTGCTGTCAGTTTTAGTCAGGAACAGAATTGAATTTAGTCAAATCCTGTTTTTTACATGTATGCAAATGATCAAATGACTTTCTCCTTTATTCTTCTGATATAGTTAATCACATTGGTTGATTTTTAAATATGAAACCAATTGTGCATTCCTGGAAATGAACTGTACTTGGCCGTAAAATGCTATCAATAGATTTCATGGTTTGATCTTCTCGTGGGTTGTATTTTTTTGGTGGGTTTGGTTTTGGTTTTGTTGTTGTTGTTGTTTAATTTATATTCACATGATGTTGTTTGGTCAGTTCTTTCATGTAATTTATTTATTTTTTATTTTTTTGAGTTTTGGTATCAGAGTTATCCTGCCCTTGTAAAATGGGTTGCCAAGTAGTTTCTCTTCCTCTATTTTCTGAATGTGTTTGTCTATAATTGGTATTATTTCTCCATTATGTGTTAGAATCCAACAGTGAAACCATGTGGGCCTTTTGTATTATTTGTGGGAAGGTTTTGAACAAATCACTCTATTTATTTAATAGATGTAGGGGCAGTTAGATTTTTTGTGTCATTTTTAACAATTTTGATAATTTGTGTCTTTCAAGAAATGTTTTCATCTAAGTTGTTAAAATAATTGGCACAAACTTGTTTATAATATTTCTTTATCATACTTTTGATACATGTAGGATATGTAGTGATATCTCATCATTCACTCTGGATATTAGAAATTTCTGTTTTCTCTCTTTTTTCCCTCAGCCAGTCTGCTAGGGGGCAATCAATTTTATTGATCTTCTCAAGGAAACAAATTTTGACTTTGTTACTTCTTTTTTCCTTTTTATTTCATTGTACTCTTCCTTCCACTTTGGATTTATGGGACCTACTTTATCTAGATTCATATGATGAAAAGCTACACATTTTTGTTTGTTTGTTTCTAATTTAGGCACTCAAACTAATAAATTTCGCTCTAGACATTACTTTAGCTACACACCCATACATTTTAATGCTTTTTTTCTTCTTTTTTTTCTGTTAAGCATACTTTGTAATACCTCTTTTGATTTCTTCTTTGAAGAGTTTTGAAGCATATTGTTAATGTGCAGGTATTTGAGGCTTTCCTGGATATTATTATTGATTTTTCACTCTGTTCTTTTGTGGTTAGAGGACATATTCTGTATCATTGGAATTCTTTCAAATAATGCAGTCTACCTTGGTGAGTATTCCGTGTACACTGGAACTGTGCTCATTCTGCTGTTGTTTGGCAAAGAGTTCTATCGAGGTCAATTTGTCTTAAAGTCTGCCTTGTCTTATATGGATATTATCACTCCAGCTTTGTTGTTCTTATTTTTTGCCTGGTACACCTTTTTTAGTCATTTTCGATTTTATTTTTCCATAGGCTTATTTTTTTTCACGTTTTTACTTAAATTCCAGTTAGTTAATGGTGTAATATTAGTTTCAGGAGTAGAATTAGTGATTCATCACTTCCATAACAACACCCAGTGCTCATCACAAGTGTCCCCCTTAATCCCCATCACCTATTTAGCCCATCCTCTGCTCACCACCCCTTACGGTAACCATCAGTTTGTTCTCTATAGTTAAGAGAAACTATTTTGTGGTTTTTCTCTCCCCCCCTCCATATTCATCTGTTTTGCTTCTTAAATTCCACATGTAAGTTAAATCTTATGGTAGTTGTCTTTCTCTGACTTATTTCACTTAGCATATTACTCTGTAACTCCATCCACACTATTGCAAATGGCAAGATTCCATTCTTTCTATGACTGAGTAATATTCCATTGTATATATAGATATAGATATATATACCGCATCTTTTTTCATCCATTCATCAGTCAATGGATATTTGGGCTTTTTCCATAATTTGGCTGTTATTTATAATGCTGTTATAAACATCAGGTGCATGTATCCCTTGAATCAGTATTTTTGTATCCTTTGGGTAAATACCTAGTAGTGCAATTGCTAGATTGTAGGGTATATATATATATATATATATATATATATATATATATATATATATCTTTAAAGACTTTATTTATTTATTCATGAGAGATACACAGAGAGAGAGAGAGGCAGAGATACAGGCAGAGGGAGAAGCAGGCTCCATGCAGGGAGCCCAATGTGGTACTCCACCCCAGGACTCCAGGATTACATCCTGAGCTGAAGGCAGATGCTTAACCGCTGAGCCACCCAGGTGTCCCAAGGTAGTTCTATTTTTTTTAACTTTTTGAGGAACCTCCGTACTATTTTCCACAGTGGCTGCACCAGTTTGCATTCCTGCCAACAGTGTAAGAGGGCTCCCCTCTCTCTGCATCCCCACCAATACCTGTTGTTTCCTGTGTTCTTAATTGTAGCCATCCTGACAGGTATGAAGTAGTATCTCATTGGGTTTTTGGTTTGTATTTCCCTGATTATGAGTGATCTTGAGCATATATCATGTGTCTTTGTCCATCCGTATATCTTCTTTGGAAAAATGTCTGCTCATGTCTTCTGCCTATTTTTTAACTTGGATTATTTGTTTCATGGGTGTTGAGTTTTATAAGTTGGGAAAACTGGACGGCAACATGCAAAAGAATGAAACTGGACCACGTTCTTACCCTATACACAAAGACAAATTCAAAATGGATGAAAGACCTAAATGTGATACAGGAAACCATTATAATCCTAGAAGACAACGCAAGCAGTAACCTCTTTGACATGAACCACAGCAACTTCTTACTAGATACGTCTCTTGAGGCAAGGGAAACAAAAGCAAAAATGAACTCTTGGGACTTCATCAAGATAAAAAACTTCTACACAGTGAAGGAAATAATCAGCAAAACCAGAAGGCAATCTAGAGAATGGTAGAAGATATTTGCAAATGACATATCTGAGAAAGGGTTACTATCCAAAATATATATAGAAATCATTTTAGTTTTAACCTATGGTTTTATATTTAAAGTCTATCACTTAGAAGAAAACATATAGTTGGGTATTATTCTTTTATGTAGTCTGACAACCTGAATTTTAAAGATTTAATTCATTTATTTTAGAAAGAGAGCATGGGGGAGGGCCAGAGGGAGATGGAGAGAGAGAATCTCAAGCCGCCTCCATGCTGGGCCTGGAGCTTTATGTGGCACTCCATCCCATGACCTGAGCCAAAATCAAGAGTCAGATGCTTAACTGATTGAGCCATCCAGGGGCCTCCCGACTCTCTGAATTTTAATTGGGGTGTTAAGTCCACTTAGACTAAATATATATGGATATGATTAGACTTTTGTCTACCACTTTGCTTTTTGTTTTCTATGTAACACATATGTTTTTTGTTACTGTCCTGCTTTGGGGGGGGGCTTAATTAAATATATAAAGTTTTAATGTTTCAGACTTACAAAAATGTTGCAATTATAAAGTTTAACTATGTACACATCATCCCAATTCTCAAATGCTAACATCTTGCAAAACCACAGTACAGTACAGTCATCAAATCAGAAAACGAGCATTGTTGCAATGCTGTAATAAAATCTACAGAAATGTCTGACTATTACTCAAAGGTCACCAGTTATCCTGCTAGTATCTTTTCTAGTCCAGGATCCAATCCAGGATCAGACATAGCATTTAGTTTTCATGGTTCCTTAGTTTTCTTTATTCTTCAATAGATCCTCAGTCTTTATTTGTGTTTAATAACTTTAGCATATTTAAAGACTACCAGCCAGCTATTTTCTGGAAAGCCCTACATTTTGGGTTTCTTCATGATTAAGTTCATCTTACGAATTCTTGGCAGGAGTACCACATAAATGATGTTATATCCTTCTCAGTGCATCATATGAAAAAGCACATGGCATTGATTCATCTCCTTGGTGAGAATGTTAGCTTTGGTCATTTGATTAAGGTAGCATCCACTAGGTTTCTCCATCATAAAGTTACTATTTTTAACTTTATGATAGGCCTCTTGAGGCACATGATGTAAGCCTATGTAATTATCCCGTTTTTTTTCATACCTTGTCTACTAATTTTAGCATCCTTTGATGATTCTTGCCTGCCTGAAGCAATTAGTACTGTTGCTTGCAAATGATTCCTTTTCTTTTTTTTTTTTTTTTTTAAAGATTGATTGATTGATTTTAAAGAGAGAGAGAGAGAATGAGAAAGCTAGAGAGGGGAAAGGAAGAAGGAGAGAGAATCTCAAGCAGACCCCAAGCTGACCATGGAGCCTGCCATGAGGCTCAGTCTCATGACGCTGAGATCATGACCTGAGCTGAAACCAAGCATCAGATGCTTAACCAGCTGTGGCACTCAGGCACCCTGCAAATTGCCATTTTTCTACTTCAATCATTCTTTCTATTTTTATTACTTGGAGGTTATACTGTGAAGAAGAACGTTCCCTTTTCCTCCATTTATTTATTAAATTATTATTCGTCACTATAGGAACTTACGGATTTTTTTTATTTTACACAGTACAATTTTCTTTTATTGACATAGATGTTATATTAGTTTCAGGTGTATGACACAGTGACTTGCCGATTCTATATGTCATGGATGCAGTGCTCACCATAGCAAGTATAGTTACCATCTGTCACCATACAATGTTATAACAATATTATTGTCTATATTCCTTATTCCATACTTTTTTTCCTATCCTATACTTTTCATTCCTGTGACCTTTTTCTTTTCTTTTTCTGTGAAGTTTTTCCCTCTTAGTCTCCTTCATCTCTTTCACTTATCCCCCCACCCCCTCTCCTCTAGCAATATTGATGGGCCTAGAGGGGATCATGCTAAGTGAAATAAGTCTGAAAGACAAATGCCATATAATGTCACTTACATAAATCTTGAAAAACAAAACAAATGAACAAACATTATTCTTTACTTTATTGCTTACATTGTTCCAGATTGGACCACTTAGAACCCCTTCAGCTTGACTCTTGTGTCCTTTTCATATGTCCTTATCACTTTGTGTGCACTTCCTTATTATTTGGTACTGCAAGATGTTTCAGGCTCATGTTTTATTTTTCCTGCCCAAGCCCTGGAATCAACCATTTCTCCATGAATCCCTCTTCTTTTTTTATTTTTTTTATTTTTATTTTTTTGCTAGTCCATGGTAATTAGAACCCGAGACCTGGGTGTTAATTGTGTTCATTGATAGCAGGGTGTCATTTTTAGCAGGCTGTCTCAATAGTCAGAGATATGTATGTATTTATGCATACATCCGCCTATTAATTTCTATATTTCTCTGTATACTCATTAAAAACCATGAGGTCATACTGAAACAACCAACTACTCAAATATCACAGTTCATCTTTTCTTTTTTTCTTTTCTTTTCTTTTCTTTTCTTTTCTTTTCTTTTCTTTTCTCTCTTCTTTTTCTTCTTTCTTTCTTTCTTTCTTCTTTCTTTCTTTCTTCTTTTTCTTTCTTTCTTTTTCCTTTCTTTGAGAAATATTACTCTTCATGCATGATATTTTTACTTATTTGCTCAGTTCTAGAATACATTTGAAGTAATTTAAAAATTGATAACATCTACTCCTATGAAAAACAAACCTAGGGCTCCTGTCTGGCTCAATCGGTGGAGCCTCTGGAGTTGTTAGTTCAAGTCTCAGATTTGGTGTAGAGACTACCTAAAAACAAAATCTTCAGGGGGCCTGGATGGCTCAGTCTGTTCAGCATATGACTCTTGGTTTCAGTTCAGGTCATGTCTTACATTTGAGATCAAGCACCAGATTGGGCTCTGCGCTCAGTGAGGAGGCGGCTTCAGTTTCTCTCTCTCTCTCTCTCTTTCTCTCAAGTTAAAAAAAAAAAATCTTAAAATAAAATAAAAAAATAAAATCTTTAAAAAGGCCTATTAACTACAGTACAATGTTTGTGTAAGGTCATTTTTGTCTTTGCTCCTAGAAAAATAGTCATAGCATTCTTTCCCAAAGTTAGGAAGTCCTTCATTGTGGTTGTGAGATTGTCTTATAAGACAGCTATGTTTATTTGATTGTTTGTATTCCAGTTTGGGTCCCAGTCCTCATCTTTGTGGATTTTTAATATTAATGTCATTGTTGTTGATTTTAAGAGATATTAACCAAAATCTAATGGTAAGCAGTATATTTAAAAATCATACTTAAGAGAAATTCACTTCCCATTCCATCTTACCCATTCTAATTATTCCAACATTTTCCATGTTTGACCCACTCTCTTTATATAAATGACCTCATTAGTTTGGGCTTATTCTTCGTGTCTTTCCTTTTGTCAAATGAGTGTGTGTTTGTGAGTGTGTAATTTTCTTTATTCCCTTTCTTACATAAAATATAGCATATTATAGATAATCTTCTGTACTTCATTTTTATGGATGATATATTTTCAAAATCACTTATGTCTTTACAGAAGTCATTCTTGTCCTTTTTCTGCAGCTGTATCATATTGAAATATATGGATTACAATAATTTATCTAATCACTCTTCTCTGTGTGGGAATTCAGGTCACTTTCAATATATTATAATTACAAATAATGCTGACATTTATATCCCTGTGCATATATTTGTTATTCTTGGAGATATATCTTCAGGGTAACTTCCCCAATGTAGAATTGCTATGTCAAATAGAAAGTATATCTGTACTTTTGTTGGATTTTACCAAATTTTCCTCCCACAGAATTTTATCAGTTCTCATGCTGGCAGTTTTTATAGATCATTTTCTTGCAGTGTCACTAACATCATGTGTTGTCATTTTAATAAATTTTTGTCAGTCTGATTGGTGGCAGATTATTTCTTAGCATGGTTTTAATTTGTCCTTCCCCACATGTGAGTGAAAATGGACATCCTCTCACCTGTTTCAAAACCAGTTTTACATCTGCTTTTGCAAATTTTTTTTTGTTCGTATCTTTTCTCCATTTTTTCTGTCAAGATATTGAGGGTAGTTTCCGCTTGATTTTGAGATGTTCACATATATTAGGGATATTGACTCTTTCTATATGACATATGGTGCAAATATTTGTTCCCAGTCTGGCAGTTACTTTCTGAGTTACTTACGGTGAGTGTTTATCTGTTTCCTGAGAAACAGTTTTTTAATATTCGCATAGCCAAAGTTATCAATATATTTCCTTGTTGCTTGGATCTTGAGCCATAGCAAGAAGACTTAGATGTATACATAGGATAGACAGAAATTCACCCATGGTTTCTTCCAGTGTTGGTGCCATTCAGCATTTAGATACCTAATTTATTTGGAGTGTTTTTCTTTTTTTTATTTTGGTGTGAGGTAGTTATGATTGTATCTTTTTCAAAATCCTCAACCAATGATCACAGCACCATTTTTTAAAAAGTCCACCTTTACCCCAGTGTTGAGATGCCACATTAATCACATACTGAATTTCCATATGTAGTAGGTTCGGTTTTTGGCATTTCTATTCTCTCACACTCGTCTTTTTATTCATGTGTCATAATACTCTTTTGTTTCATTTAATGGGACTTTAGAGTATGTTTTAATGTCTGATAGGGCTAGTGCCCCCTTGAGTTTTGCCTTTTTTGTATTATCCTTGTTCTACTTACATGATTGTTTTCTATATAGATTTTACTAAATTTGTCTTTCTTATCAACTTCTCAGGCTCCGTTTAAATGTGAATAAATATTCCTATTAGAATCACATTAAATTTATAAGTTAACAGAGATAATGAACATCTTTATGATGTTGATTCCTCCTATCCAAGAATAGAGCATATATTTTTTTAATATTTTATTTATTTATTCATGAGAGACACACAGAGAGAGAGAGAGAGAGAGAGGCAGAGATGCAGGCAGAGGGAGAAGCAGACTCCATGCCAGGAGCCCGATGTGGGACTTGATCCCTGGTCTCCAGGATCAGGCCCTGGGCTGAAGGTGGCGCTAAACTGTGTAGCCACCCAGGCTGCCCCAAGCATATCTTTCAATATGTCCAGGTTTACTTATATGTCTTTCAAGTGTTTTAACAGTTTCTTCATATAAGTTTTGCACTTCTTATGTTCGTTTTATTCCTAAGAAAGTAATCTCTGGTGTAGTTGTAAATGATATTTTCTGTACTGTTATTTCCCCTAACTTGCAATTGTTTTTCTGTATGAAAGCTAACAATTTCTATATATTAATTTTATATCTTGCTATAGCTTACTGAATGTTTTTATCGTTTCAATTAGTTTCATCATTGAATCTTTAGAGATTTTTAGATGTGCTATCAGAGCATCTGAAAATTGAGATAGGTTCACTTCTTTACCACTTATTATACCTCAGATTGATTTTTCCTCCCTTGTCGAGTTTCATTGACTAATACCCTCTAGCTCAATGTTAAATAATGGCAAAAAATCTGAACAGACAACTTACTAAAAAAACAAATGCAGATAGCAAATAGGCAAATGAAAAGATACTCCACATCACATGTCCTCAGAGACATGCAAGTTAAAACAACAATGGGCCACCACTATACACATATTAGAATGGGTGAAATACAAAACACTGACAACACCAAATCCTGAGGAGTATGTGGGGAGCAACAGAATTCTTATTCACTGTTGGTAGGAATGCAAAAATAGCACAGTCCCATTGGAAGATAGCTTGGAAGTTTCTTACAAAATTAACGTACTCTTACCATATGATTCAGCAATCTCATTCCTTGGTATTAACCCAAATGAGTTGAACACTTATACCTACGCAAACATCCGCACATAATGTTGATAGCAGCTTCATGATTGCCAAAGCAGCCAATGATGGCCAAAACGTGGAAGCAATTAAGGTATCCTTTAATAGGTGAACGGATAAATAAAATGCCGTAAGTCTGTACAACGGAATATTATTTGGTGTTAAATAGAAATGAGTTATCAGGTCATCAAATGACACGGGGGAAACTTAAATGCTTATTACTAAGTAAAAGGTACCAACGTGAAGAGGCTATAGACTAATTGCATGATTCCATCTGACATTCAGGAAAAGACGAAAGTGTGGAGACACTAAGAAGATTAGTGATTGCCAGGGGTTTAGGGGAAGAGTGATGAATAGGTGGAGCTCAGGGGATTTTAGGGCAATGGAACTATTTTGTACGCTACAATAATGATGGATCAATGTCATTATGTGGTTGTCTAAATCCAAAGAATATATAACACCAAGAGTGAACCAAAGGCAGAGGGCTGGATGAAGATAAACTCCTGAATGTGTGCCCCGCTCCCCAGCCATCTATGGGCTAATAGGTGGTCTAATCTTGGGGTCAGATACCCTCCCCTGAAGATCACAACTAGTACGGGGGATCTTCTGATGCTCTTAGAAGGCTGCAAAACCCAATCCTTCTCCTAGTTTCTGGGGCCGGGCCTTGTGTCTGGCCAGTCTGTGACTGCTACTTTGTCAGGGCATAGAAGATTTGTAAATTCATTTTCTACTCTCCATCCTACTTTTGTTTTAGTTATATATCATTAGTCCTTTCTCTTGACGTTTTTCCAGTGTTCACTCTCAGAAAGGACTTATGATGAAAAAATATCCTCATGCTCTTGCATGTGTGAAGCTGTTTTTCTAAAGCCCTGATAATTGAAGGGCAGCTTGAATGAACACAAAATCCTCTATCGCACTTTATTTCACTGTGATTTTTCAAGTTGTTTCTACATTGTTGCCTTGCTTACTATGTTTTTGAGAAGTCTGATACCAGTTTAGTTATTTTGCTCTTATAACTCATTAAAATGTATCCTGCTTCGAAAGACAAATACCGTATGATTTCACTCATATGTGGAATTTAAGAAACAAAACAGACAAATGTATGGGAAGGGGGAAAGAAGAAAGAGGGAAACAAATGGTAAGAGGCTCTTAAATATAGAGATGAAACAGGGTTGATGGAGGGAGGTGGGTGGGGGATGGGCTAGATGGGGGATGGGCATTAAAGAGGACATTTGTGATGAGCACTGGGTGTTGTGTGTAAGGGATGAATCACTAAATTCTACTCTTGAAACCAGTATTACACTAGATGTTAAATAACTAGAATCTAAATACAAATTTGAAGAAAAAAAAAAAAGAAGAAACATAAAACAAAACAAATTAATTTATCTTACTTAGTGTTTCCTTAATTTCTCGAGTCTGTAAGTCGATATTTTTAAACAGATTTGAGAAATTTCAGCTATTATTTGTTCAATTTTTCTACCTCACTCTCTGCTTTCTTTCTTTCTGGAACTCCAACTACGTGTGTTTGTGACTTGACATTTTTCCACAAGTCACTACGGCTCTGTTTATTTCTTTTTAATCACGATTTTTTTCTCTGTCCTGCAAATTGTATAGATTCTATTAATTTCCCTTCAGGTAATTGACTCTCTAATTTCATGGGCCCAGTGTTCTAGTATGCTCATTCAGTGAATTTCTAGTTTCAGATGGCTTTTTTTTCAGGTCTCTTTTCTTCCCATTTTTTAAAGTTTTAATTTTGTTATTAATACCTGTTTTCTCTTCACTCATCATGGTAGTATCTTATGCCATATGCAATGGATCTCACTGTGCTAAATGATTAATTCCTCAAGGACTAGTGTGATCCAAGATCCTCTGCCACTTAGGACATATCCATATTGAGTTAATTGAAAGCCCTTGTATCCTAATTATGTCATCTCGAGTATCTTGGTATTGGCACCTATTAACTTTCTTTTTCTTCACTATTTTCCTATTTCCTGACACAGGAAGTAATTTTTAGTTAGAAACTAGGTATTGTTGTTGATACATTGTATGCTGTAGAAAATCTTGATTCTGTCCTCTATCTTTGAAGATGACTGATGTCTCTCCTGGGAGATAGTAAAATCCAATTTCTTCCCAGTCTCCCATACAATAGAAAGGATCTGAAACCTCTGATTAGCTCTTTCAGACTTCCAGCTGTTACTTTCTGGTCTCCTTCACTCAAAAGCAGGTCAGGAATTAGGGAGTTTGAGTGAAGCACGTATGTACATTTGGAGGCTCTCTCTCTCTCTCTCCATTCTGTCCCTCCCTCCCCTATGATTTCCCTACTCCATTCAGTGTTGCTCTAGCGGCCCCAACCTCCTCTGCTCAAGCTAATATAACCTCAACCTCCTGCTTAACACATGGCCTTCCTATGCAGCATGGGCGGAGGATTGCCTTTAGACTGAATACTCTACAAATGTGCATCTTACTGCCTTGAGCTCCCTCCATTAAAGGTTGAACTCTTTCCATTTTTCTGTGCTTCTACACACTTTTGTGGGCCTTGTGTGGTAGGCAGAACGATCCCCAAAAGGTCCAAATTCTAATCACTGGAGCCTGGAATATGGCAAAGGAGAATTAAGGATGCATATGGAATTAAAGTTGTGAATCAGCTGATCCTGAGATGGAAAGATTCTCCTGATTGTCCCAGTGTGACCACAGGGGCCTTATATAAGTGGAAGAAGAAGGTGGAGGAGACGTAGTTAGAGAGGTAGCATTTTTAGAAATACTTGACCAACCATTGCTGGCTTTGAAGACGGTCATGAGTCAGGGAATGTGGGCGCCTTTGGAAGCTGAGAAAGGCGAGGACATATACTCTCCCCTAGAACCTCCAGAAAAGAACATTGTCTTCCTGACACCTTGATTTCAGCACAGTGAGATCCGTTTCAGATTTCTGACCTCTAAAAGTGTAAAATAAAAATAGATCCTAGGGATCCCTGGGTGGCGCAGCGGTTTGGCGCCTGCCTTTGGCCCAGGGCGCGATCCTGGAGACTCGGGATCGAATCCCACGTCGGGCTCCCGGTGCATGGAGCCTGCTTCTCCCTCTGCCTATGTCTCTAACTCTCTCTCTCTCTCTGTGTGACTATCATAAATCAATAAAAAAAATAAATAAATAAATAAATAAAAAATAAACCAGATCGATTATCTTAAAAACAAAACAAAACAAAAAAAATAGATCCTAGTATTTTAAACAATATCTTACAGTGTTTACAATGATTAATTCTGCAAAGATTGGTGTGATACAAGATCCTCTGCCAGAACTGGAAGTTTGTGGCTTTAAATCTATTATTTCATGTAAGTATTTATAAATTAATCCTTACTTTCAAAGAATCATGTTTAGTATCATTCAGAATCATATAATTAGTTAAATATTAGCAGAGTTTCTGTTTTCTAATTTTTCTTTTATACCTTAACTTACTCCATTAAGTGAATTTGGTGCCTGTACATTGGTGAGAATTGACCTCAGAACTTGCAGACAGAAGTTCCAGTATGTTCTAACACTTAGTTCCCGCTTCTTTACAATGGGAAAATGAATCCTTTCACTTTCTTATTTGTTAGTGAACATGAATGAGATACTGCATGTGAATGTTTTGCAAAGCACTGTGTAAATGTAAGGCATGATTGATGTGGTGAGTTTGTGCCCCATGAGTAAGATGAAGAAGCCATACAAAATGTTGAATGTGGAGAAATACAAAGGGATCGCAGAATTGAATTGATTTTAACAGAAATAAAGACATCTTGGACATTTCACAGTGCAAAATATGATTTTTCTCTCTTCAGTCTAAAATCCCAAGCAGTGTAAAATCCAAGCAAAGGCCAAGGATGTCTAAATAGGCAGCAAGGGGTAAAACGTGCCAATCCTAAAATATCAGTGTCTGGGGCAGCCTGGGTGACTCAGCAGTTTAGCACCTGCCTTCAGCCCAGGGTGCGATCCTGGAGTCCCGGGATCGAGTCCCGGGATCGAGTCCCGTGTCGGGCGCCCAGTGTGGAGCCTGCTTCTCCCTCTGTCTGTGTCTCTGTCCCCCCCGTTCTCTCTCTCTCTCATGAATGAATAAATAAAATCTTAAAAAAAAAATCGAGGAAAAATGCTATAATTTCTTTGGAACCATAAAGCTTCATAAATCACACTTCTACCACCCTTTTGTACTACCTTCTTTTCACCTAACTTTTCCTTTAATCTCACCCTATCTTGCTTCGCCTTTTGTTATTCTCGACTTGTATATTCATCGTCTGTATCACTGCCCAACTTTTCTGACTGGATCACTGAAATGCATGTTCCTGACAAGCAAATTACCTTTTCCCTTATACTATACCGCACTACACTAATATAGATACGTAGACAGATTAAAAAAAAAATTAGAGATGCATGGATATATAGATAGGTTGTTTTTTTAAAGATTTTATTTTTAAGTTAATCTCTCCACCCAGCATGGGGTCCAAACTTACAGCCCCCGCCCCAAAACTGTACAACTGAGCCAGTCGGGCCTCCCTAGATATATTCTATTTATAGATTGAAAATATACTTATATTCTCTATATAGTTATGTATATTCTAAGTGTATTCTATACATGTATCCTAAATATATTCTAGATCTACTCCACAAAGAATGTGTAGAATGCTTCTATCTAGTCATATTTATGCTCATTTATAAAATCTAAATATTCTTTGTGTAAAACATTTTCAGGGAACTTCACTCTTTTTGCTCTACTACCCTTTAGCCTCTGTGATTTAGTTAGGTCAGATATTCTCCAGGACAGCCTTTTTATATTCACTGAAAACTTGACAACTATGTTTATTTTAGAGTTTTACTTACTTTACAACTCTGTCTAGTTCTGTCACTAACAGGCTGGCTAATATCAAACTTGAATGACCCACACCAAAACCTAGTACTTCATTTTCTTTACCTCCTCAACTCCAATGACCCCATTCCGTTCCAGCCATCCACTCCCAAGCTCATAATGTACTTTTTTTGTTGTTGTAGTTACCCATCGTATTAGTTTGGATCCTCAAAAAAAGCAGATGCTAATAAGGATTAAATGTGCAAGAGTTTATTAGGAGAAATGCCTGTGTGAATGCAACTAGAGGGCCTGGGGAGGCTGAGAAAGCTGTCAAATTCCTATGCCAGATATGACCTCAACTGAAGGATAGATGGAAATAAGGTTGGGTGAAGGCGACTTAGACTGCAGTGTGTTCTGTGGAAGGTTTGGCAGAGCCATGGGGTACTCCTTGAACCAAAGTCAGCTAGCACAGGAGCCCCGTAATCTTCCCGCAGTGGGTCCGCCTTCATATCTTCCTTAGTATTCAAATACTGGGAGATGATGGAGGTGGGGGGCGGGGTGGTGAGTCTTGGCACCAACACAAGAATAGATCTCGAGTGCAGCAGCTGAGGCCCTTGGTTATTTATGCTCCTGGTAGTAGGAGGTGTGTGAGGTGCATTCTTCTGGCTACCATCATCCACCCCTTGACCCATTCAGCTCTATGTGTCCACAAGGAGAAGATCCTGCAGAGTTCCTGTGGACATTTCTTTTTGAAGGAGAATTCAGAAGAAGGTAGTTAGTGGGATGGACAACGACCCCAGTCACTGCAGTTGGTCCTGGGACACAACTGCCACCCATCCTCTCCTTCATGCTCTATCCATTCTGAATTCCCCTGGCCTTCGGCTGGTCCTGGTTCTTCTCTGGTGGTAGAACCCAAACCTCAGTGGTATGAGTCTCACTGTCTGAGATTGCTGCACTTCTTTATTCAGTTACAATGGGGCAAGGGAGTAATAGGAGGTACCCACGTAGATAACCTGGGATACACACGTAACTCTTCCCTGTCGTCATTGTGTAAAAGCCTCCCTGCCTCCTCAAGAACACCAGGTTCCATTACCTTTGCCAGGACGGTGACTCATCCTCTCACTTTCTGGTCCCTGGGCACGAGGAGTCCAAAGTGCCATAGAATCAGCTCTGACATGTAATTCATTAGGAACCTTGCTGTGTCTCCTGGAAAAGTGGCCCCACTTTGGGAAACAGGACCTCCAGCCTTGCAGAGCCCGGAGTTGAGGGGCCAGAGAGCATAAGTCTTTCAGTGGGTCATTAAGAGTAAAGGTAATTAGGGCTATTCTTGCTTCCAACCCTAGGTTCCCAAATTCAAGGATCCTTAATATTGGGGTAGAGCACCATATTGAGGTGTCTGTTTTAACAAATACCCTGTACCTTCACGATTTTCCCGTCTATCTTCAGAGTGTTTTTTTTTTTTTTAAGATTTTATTATTTATTCTTGAAAAAGAGAGAGAGAGAGAGAAGCAGAGGGAGAAGCAGGCTCCATGCAGGGAGCCCAACGTGGGACTCGATCCTGGGTCTCCAGCATCACGCCCCCGGGTGAAGGCGGCGTTAAACCGCTGGGCCACTGGGGCTGCCCCAGAATGTTTCTTCTTTGCTAATACTTCAGTTGTACCTTTAGAAGGCTGTTCCAGAGTTCTCTGAGACTAACTGTCTCTGCATGGCGTGGTATGTCATATGACCGGTGGACCAGTGGTCATTGGTCTACTCTTTCGTTGGGAGGAATTAGTCTGGTCAGATGCTCTGCTGTGTGGGATAGCAGGCCTATAGATCAGGAATTCCATAAGCCCACAGATTGTGGTGCTGGCTGGAGCTCTGCAAGCAGGAAAGGCAAACTCATGCCTTGAACAATTATCTATTCCTGTGGAGGTTTAACTACTGGCCCTTCTAGGGTAAGAGAGCCTCAAACAGCCAACGTGGCCCCTAGGTGTCTTCAGGGAATACTGCTATACTAGGGGCTCAGTATTGGTCTCTGTTGCTGACAATTTTAATATCGAGAGGCAGCAGTAACAAGATCAGCCTCCTTAAGTTGGAGTCTCTGACACTGGGCCACACGTAGCCTTCATCTCTGCTACCACAGACACGTTCACGTGCCCATTCTGTCAGTTTTGGAATGCCCAATGATGAAGGCTGACTAAGGGGAACTGGCTGAGTTATTTTGTCAACTTGGTTGTGTAGTGTTTCTTCTAAAGTAAATGCTTTCTGGTGGGTATCGACTTATGACACAAACATGTTCACACTTTGTCCTCTCATGTGCCCAGCCACATGCCTCTACTGCTAAACTCCTTGCCTTGTGTATCTGTCTTTCTTCTTCCAGGTCTCCAAACATTTGGCCAGGCCATTGGTTGCTGCCATGTACCTCAGTCATTACTACGCTCTAGCAGTGGTATTATAAATGGCTATTATCAGGTAGCTATTATCAGGGTTTACACTTGCTTAATTAAGCCTTTGGTAGTCTATAGTCATTCTCCAGGATCTGTTAAGTTTCTGTAGTGGCCACCTTGGTGAATTCATTGGAGGTATGATATGGACCACTATCTCAGCATCTTTTAGGCCTAAATAATTGCCATAATTTCTACCTCTGATAATATATATATATATATATATATATATATAATTTTTAATTTAATATCTTGTCTGGGGTGGGCGGGGAGCATTTTCAGTGATTTCCTACTTGGCCTTCCCCAGTATATTTCTTACTCTAAGCCAAGGACCCAATGTGGGGATTACTTCAAATGTCAATTATATCCATTCTGATTATATACTTTGCATCTGGGTAAATGACTACTGGGCCCGCTGTGAGCCAGACTTTAGGCAGGACTCTATTTGTTACTTGATTTTCATGTGGCTTTACCCCAAAAGATAGCTGCAATGATTCTTTGGCCTCTGTGTATCAATATCAACGCACATTTTCTGTCTAATAGTTCTTGAAATGTCTGGTTATTCCCATTTTATCAATTACTTGAGTAAATAGCTATAGGTCCTTTTGGGCAAGGACTGGGGGAATTGTCATGGCATATATTTTCTATGGTGTGATGAAGTCTCTTCCCCTAGAGATTCAGATTCCTCTTCAGTCAGTGGATTCTAGAACTGAAAATTAGCTCAGGTCTGGGAACTGAAAAAGAGATTGTGACTTTATTTGGGTGACCTCTCTCTGCCTTCTACTTTTCCATTCTTACCTTTTTCTGGTTGTAAATATTAAACAGCACCCTTGTTGTCTGCCCTTTGTTTTGCCCCCTAGTTACACCCTGCTCTGTTAACAGTCTGTAGCTCCCTGTGCGTCAAACCCTTTCAGTGCTCCTCCAGTCTTATTGGTAATTATGGTAAATGTGGCCTTTCTACTTCTGGTAGTTAAGCACTATCACTTAGCTTCTGTTATATCATGGTTCCATCATCACCATGGCCACTAATGAGTCCAGCTCTGCAAGTGCCTTTCCTAATATTAACCCAGCCTTAATGAAGAGAACCACACTGACATTCTTTTTTTTTTTTTTTAAAGATTTTATTTATTCATGAGAGACACACAGAGAGAGAGAGACAAAACATAGGCAGAGGGAGAAGCAGGCTCCATGCAGGGAGCCAGATGTGGGACTCGATCCCAGGACTCCAGGATCATGCCCTGGGCTGAAGGCAGGTGCTCAATTACTGAGCCACCCAGGCGTCCCCACACTGACATTTTTAGTGATGCTTGTGTCCCTGTCATCAGTACAATCTTGATGACCTTGGTGAATGGTAGATACTCTGGCTCCTCTCAGGGAATATAAATCTGTTGTGGAGCTCTGGCTTTAATATATCCATTCCTGGATGTCCACTTCCCTAAGCTTCTTTATTTTCTCTTTTGCTTTTTTTTTTTTAAGATTTTATTTATTTATTCATAGACACACAGAGAGAGAGGCAGAGACACAGGGAGAGGGAGAAGAAGGCTCCATGCAGGGAGCCCAATGTGGGACTCGATCCCGGATCTCCAGGATCACACCCCAGGCTGCAGGTGGTGCCAAACTGCTGCGCCACCGGGGCTGCCCTTCTCTTTTGCTCTTGCAGGGAAATGAATACATGTCTTCTTTGCCATGATTTATTTCAGGGCTTCTAAGAGCCATCCTAACAGCAAGTATGCCCTACTCCATGGAGTCCTTGCTAGGATTAAATCTCATGCCCCAACAAAATTTACAAAGTCAATGAATTCTTGCTTATTCATCCTTACTTCTGAGTCCATTAAGTACCCTCAAAATAGAGTCTGTTGAGTATTTCCCCAGTTCCTGTGTTTCTTTAGGTATATAATCTCTTAAATGTCTTATCAGTCCCAGTTTGTCCACAGTCAGATTATGCTGGAATTTGGGGCTCCTGGGTGGCTCAGTCAGTTGAGCGTCTGACTTTTGATTTGGGCTTATGTCATGATCTCAGGGTCGTGAGACTGAGCCTCACATTGGGCTACACTCTCAGTGGGGAGTCTTCTTAAGTATTCTCTCCATCCCTCTCCCTCTGCTTCTCTCCCCCCCCACTGTCTCTTTCTCTTTCTCAAATAATTAAATAATTCTTTTTTTTTTTTTAAAGATTTTATTTATTTATTCATGAGAGACACACAGAGAGAGGCACAGACATAAGCAGAGGGAGAAGCGGGCTCCCTGGGGAGGGGAGGAGCCTGATGTGGGACTGGATCCCAGGACCCCGGGGCCAGGACCTGAGACGAAGGCAGACGCTCAACTGTTGAGCCACCCAGCTGCCCCTAATTAAATTATTCTTAAAAAAAAAAAAAAGATTACACTGGAATTTGACACTAAGTTATAAGCCTGGTGGCCAGGAGAGTAGATGGGAGAAACTCCTGAAGGGGAACCAATTGCCTTGGGGGAGAGAAGCTTCTGCAGTCTCTTGAATTACAGAAGTACTAGCCATTATATGGGAAGAGTGGGCCATCTACATAGGCCTAGTACATTTGTGTGTGTGGAGTATGGGAGGGCTGTAGAGTACGTATGCTCAGGACAGCCATCTAGATGTGTCCTTTCAAGTTTTCAGGATACTAGATTTTCCCTATCAGGGTCTTGACCTTCACATAACAGACCTGCTTTGGTGTCTCTGGAGTTCTGCAACTCTCACAATGAGTTGTTCAGCCTGCTGTTTCATTGTGTCTTGGCCTTCTGCTGCAGGTGATGAGGGCCTCTTTTTATCCTACCACTGAGGCCCTCTGGTTCCTGCACTTAGCTATTAACTGCTTGTTAACAGCTCCAAGTCTCTCATTATCTGTATGCAGTATGTCAACACAGCTTAGCATTAACCAGCCAACTCCACCATCTTTGTAGGCGCTCTCCTGCTCATATATTCCAAATGCCTGCTTGCTTGCACCTGCTACAGCACCCTCCTTTACTGAGTTATTTTCCAAATATTTCCACAGGCGAAATATTTAACAATTGAACAACTTTTTTGTGACAAGAACTCTTCATGGTACCGAGGAAGGTTGTGTCCTCCTCACCTTTAGTGTGGGGTGAGGTGGGGTAGAGATGGAAGGGTATGTGAACAAGTTAGAAATCCTTATCCTATTCACTCTTGTTTTGGACCATTCTGGGTACCACTTATTTTAGCCTGGGTCCTCTGCTTCTTGGAGAAGATCGAATGTACAAAGATTTTATTAGGGGACTGACTATGAAAGGGAATATGGAGTGAGCTGGGGAAACCGGAAGAGCTATCAAATCTCCTGACAGCCAGGGAAGAAGAGAGAGACAGAAAGTTGGGTGGAAGCAATCTGGACTGTGGTGTACTCTAAAGAACTTTGGGCAAAGCCATCAGGACCAACCAAAAGAGATCAACAAAGGCGTCCTTTTTCTCCCAGGAACATGCCCATCTTAGTTTTATTCAGTCATGGGTGGGGAGCAGCATGTGAGAGGTGTGGCCTTGGCACAAACTTTAGGTAGATTTCAGGGCAAAGCAGCAGCTGGGGTCTTTGTTCAATTACATTTCTTATTATAAAAGAAGCCTAAGAAGGACATTTTCATTGTTGCCACACCCAGACATACTCAGTACCCCCAACCTTAAAATCTAAAATGATGAATGATGGTATAATTTGTAGTCCAAGACAGGATGCTTTTGAGAATGAAAGGGGGAGGTCTGTTAGAAATTATACTAGGACTGTCCCAGGCACACTGTATAGTCACAGTATCCTTTGTTTTTAAAATCATTTTCTGTGCATATAGTGTTCTCATTTTCTTATATCTTACCGCTATGATTGTCAAACCTTGCGGATTTCTCCCAATCTATCCAACTCTTTCATGTCCGTTTATTTTTTTTTTTCATGTCCATTTAAAGCTACCAATCAAAACTGTACTTCACGGTCTGTCCAATAAATAATCCCTTTGATTACCACTAAACTCTTTTGTCCTCTTGCCCTTCATCTACAAGCATGCAGAGACATCCTAATTCTGACTCCTTTGAAATGGCTACTGAGCAACGCTGGTCAGAGTCACACTTCAGTGCACATTTGTATCACTACAAATTCATGACCTTCAAAATTATCTCTAACATCAGCATAGCTACTGTTCACCAAGAAAAGCCATTTAGTATGACTCCCCTGTAATTGTTCGATGCTTTCTACAGATATTTTCATGCTGGTAGCCACTAGACTTAATGCTTTTCTTTTCATCCTAAAGAAAGTTGCATTTCCTCTGGTGCATTGCTGGCCAGTCCTTGTAGAATTTTATTCCATTACTCATTTCCTATTTTCTATTGTCAACCTCCTCCGTGCTTCCATGCTTCTAAATTTCCCCTTTGTGTATGAACGTGAACATTACTGTGTCTCTTTAACCCAAGCATTAAGCGAAAATTTCTTTGACTTTGCACCTTTTAACTCCCACAGTTTCATTCTCTTTCTCTTCACAGACATAGTTCTTGCAAATATCTATATATACAATTTCCACTCCTTTACCTCCCCTTCACATTCCAACCCATCTCAATCCAACCCCTTTGCTCCATCATTCCACTGAAATTATTTCACTAAGGTTATTGTGGTAGATTAAATGGTCATAGTTTCTTTTAGCTTCTCCCATCAAGAGGTGACTTTTTCCCCATTACTTTTTTTTTTATTGGAGTCCAATTTGCCATCATATAACATAACACCCACTGCTCATCCCACCAAGTGCCCCCCCTCAGTGCCCACCACCCAGTCACCCCAACCCCCTGCCCACCTCCCTTTCCACTACCCCTTGTTTGTTTCCCAGAGTTAGGAGTCTCTCATGTTTTGTCTTTTTCCCCATTTCTGATCAATGCCGGCGATATGATTTTTTGACTAATGAAGTGTGGCAGAAGTGACACACTACTTCTGATTTTAGATCTCAAGAGGCCTTGTAGAAACCACATGGAGAGAACCAAGGCATCCTGGCCAAAGCCTGAAGACCACCAAACCTGTGAGCAAGGCTGTATTATGCAGACCAGCCTCTGTTGGTCTCATAATTGACTGGAGCCAAATAAGTAAACCCAAGCAAGCCCAGCAGAAGAAGCATACATCTGAGCACAGCCCAAATTGGGGCCCCTCAGAACCATGACTTCATAAATGACTGTTACTTTGAGCAATTAAGTTTCAGGGTAATTTTGCTACACGGCAAAATTTAGTTGAAACAAATACCAGTGGTACCACCTGCAAAACATTACGTGTATTATTTAATCTAAATCTTAAAATAGCTCAGAAGTAAGTGCTATTTTCCCTGCTTTTGACAATGAGCTACCAAAGCTCAAAGGAGTAATTTGAGTAAGGTACTGCAGCTTCTGTGGGAGAACCAACATCTTTCGTCAAGCATTATATTTGACTTAAACTCAGTAGAGTCTGAAAATTACAATCATTCGTTTTTCTTCAAATTTAACTCTGTTGAAAATCACAGTTGTGAGATGTTAATTCTATGTAATTCTATACTGCTGCTTAATATGTGGATCATTCAAATAGATTTGGTTTTTTTTTTTTTTTTTTTTTTTGGCACTTATCAAACCCAGGGGTGAACAAATCTATGCCCATTGAAAATCTAACTTCATTGTCTTAGTAAGTCTTCGGGCTTCACTTTTTCTTCTAAATATCAATCGTGTTTGAGTGAAATGATTTTGTGATTTGGGGTTCTCTAGAGATGCACAGAATTATTTTTTGAAGACTTTATTTATTTATTCACGAGAGACACAGAGAGAGGCAGAGACACAGGCAGAGGGAGAAGCAGGATCCATGCAGGAAGCCCAATGCAGGACTTGGTGCCAGGACCCCGGGATCATGCCCTGAGCTGAAGGCATATGCTCAACCACGGAGCCATCCAGGTGTCCCAAGAGGTGCACAAAATTAAATTATATTCTGGTATATACATTTTTTATATCGAATCTATGGTAAATACACTCTGGCTGGAGTATCTAATTGCAAAAATAGTCATGTTTGTCCATAATACAGATCAAATGTTTAATTTGGGTAGGCAGCTTTGCTTGGTTTTGTTGTTTGTTTTCATTTAGTTTAATAACGATTAGTAAAGATTGCAATACTCATGTAGTCTCTCTAGATTTCACTCTATCATCTCAACCATTTTTGACATACTTGACTATTCACTTTAATCCAGAATACTGAAGTTTTTGGAATTTATTTGAAGATAAATGATTCCTAATCTAATGAGTGCTCCAGAGTAATGCAATCAATAGATTCAACAATGCCAAGAATACTTAGCAACAAATGCTGTATTTTCCTTGTTTATTACCATTCAGACTTCAGTCTTGGTCCCTGAAAACAATGTCACTTAGAAAATGATATAATCAATTATATAAACATAGAAATATAATTATATAAATTATATAATACATCATTTGCCCAGATATCCCTGGGTGTACACTTAAAATGCCCTCTTCTCTATCTTTTTTAAAAAAATTTTTAACATTAATTATTCATGAGAGAGAGTCAGAGACACAGGCAGAGGGAGAAGCAGGCTCTTCCATGCAGGGAGCCCGATGTGGGACTCGATCCCGGGACCCCAGGATCAGGCCCTGGGCTGAAGGTGGCGCTAAACCGCTGAGCCACCCGGGCTGCCCAAATGCCCTGTTCTCATCTTTCACTTAGCAAAGACCCTCTTAACTTAGAGCCCAGATAGTACCTCTCCTGTGGTAGTAGTCAGCTGTGACCACATGTGAGGCACTATTTAAGGTGCTGGAGACAGAAAGGAAAATAAGAAGAAAGTTTCACCACATCTTCTTTTTATGAACTTATAGAATATACAGTTGACAAACAAAAAAATATAATACTTTAAGGTAAATGCTGCAGAGAAAATAAAATGAGGTCAAAGTCACAGTGAGTACTTCTGTGTGTGTGTGCATGTGCGTGCATGCGTGCGTGTGTGTGGGATTGAAGGAAGGTCATTTAAAAAGTGTGGTCAGGGAATGATTCTTAGGAGAGCTGCCATTTGAACTGAAGCATGTTTGCCAAGAAAAAGCCACTCATCCAGAAAACCTTGCAGTGGACTCATTAAGGCAAAGGAACAGCAATTTGCAAGGCCTCAAAGTAAGGATGAGATTGGCTAATTGGAGGAATAGAATGGAGGCCAGTGCGGTTGGGGGTAGATGTGTGAGGCAAACAGTGGTAGGATATTTTATTTTATTCTTTTTTAAAGATTTTATTTATTTATTCACGAAAGACAGAGACACAGGCGGAAGGAGAAGCAGGCTCCCTGTGGGAAGCCTGATTTGGGACTCGATTCCAGGACCCCGAGATCACAACCTGAGCCAAAGGCAGGCACTCAACCACAGAGATTTTAATAAGAGATCTAGAAAGGAGATTTGGGCTTGTTGAGAGTTTGGATTTTAGTTTATGTGCAAATAAATACCTTTGGAGAATTTAGTGAGGAGAAAGATGTGACTGCATTTACATTGAGAAAATACTATTTGGGGTGCTATGTGGAGAATGGATTGTGGAAACACAAAATGGAAGCGCAGGGACCAGTTTAGAGGTTACTTAACAATCAAGGCTGGGGGGAATAGTGGCTTGGGTAGCAATGGAGAGAGTAGTCGACAGATTCGAGGTATTTTGGAGGTACAGAAGATTGGACCGAATGTGACGTTGAGGGAGAGAGAACTCAAGAGTGATTCCTCCTACTGTGATATCTCCCCATTTATTCAGGTCGTCTCCTCAGTCCTTTAGCAACAATTTTACTTTTCTTCATCTACAATCCTTACACACTTCCTGTCGTATCATTATTTATAAATGTATTTATCTTAGAGCTAGAATTTGATTTTTAAATTTACACGTGTATTACTTTCTACCTCCTTCATTCTTCTTTATTTTGCTTCTGTTATTGTTAACTGGAGATTGTAGTGTGATGTGGAAAGAAGCAGCAAGGGTGAAAGCTCCCGTCTTGTTCTGAAATGAAAGCTAAAATCTGTCACTTCAAGTATGCTTGTTGGAGATTTTTGGTAGATATATTTTATCCATTTGAGGAATATCTAGATTGCTGAGCTTTTATTACAAACATCTGTTTGATTTACAGAATGCCCTTTTCTGCTTTCATTTATATGATCATGTAGTTTTTCTCCTTTAATCTCTTAAAGGTGAATTAGTCGATTTGTTTTATGTTACAGCATCTTTTCATTCCTGAGAAAAACTACTTAGTCATGGCATACATGTTATATACTACTGGATTCAATTTTTAATAAGTTATTTAAGATTTCGCATCTATGCTCATAAGTCTGTAACGTTTCCTTCTGCCACTAACCCTTAGTAGACTTCAAAGCCTTCTAGATCAATAAAATAAGACTTTCGTTCTTTTATTTTAATGAAATAAGAATTTTCTTCTTTTAGATTTAACAGAAACAATTTCAATAAAGATGGATTTTCTGTTCCCTAACTCATATTTTCTAGTTCCTCTTGAGTCATTTTTGATAGTGTATATGTGTTCCATTTCATATTTTCCCCAATTTATTAGTACAAAGCTGTTCATAATATTTTTATTACTTAAAAAACTGTATTATGTTTAATTATGTCTCTTCTCATTCTTAGGATTTTCTCCTGTGTAGACTTCAAAAGCAGTTTGTCTGTTTTATTAATTTTCAAAGGACAATTATTTGTGTGTTTAAGGCTCTCGCTTATTTGAGATTCATTAATTCCTGCTATTAACTCCCCTCCATTTTTGTGAGTTTCTTCTGTTACTCTTCTAATTTCTAGAATAAAACAACTAACCCATTAATTTTTTATCTTTTTCATTTTGTAATGTATGCATTTTTACTTATACTTTTTTCCACTAAGTACTACTTTGGTTGCTTACCAGGAAATTTGATGTATCATATTGTCTTTGCCTTTTATTTCCAAATATTTTATAATTTCCATCATAGTTTCTTATTTGATCCATTTGTGTTTTATTGTTTCCAAAGTATATATTATTTATTATACATAGAAATATCCATTATTGATTTCTTACTTTATTATGCCGTACTCCAGGATTATGGTCTATATATTTTGGATTCTTTAATATTCATTGAGAATTCCTTTGGGATTATAAACAATGAATTTGTGTTAATATTTCATGGTGCTTGAAAAGAATACACTCTATATAAGTTGTTTACAACAAACTGGATAACCCTTTGGTTTGTTTTCAATATTCCTAGTAATTTTGTATCTTCCTGATTTATCAGTTTCTGAGAGAAGTGAATCAAGACCATACAAGATCACTGTAAATTTTTTCATTTCCAGAGACCCATGGGCAGTCAATCTATGTCTTATTTCTTTGTGAAATAATTTACTTCATGGAAAGAAATTGTATGGGGCTTCATCATTGTGTAAGATATTTCATACATTCTGTATTATGAGCTAAATTATGTCCCCCCAAAGTATATTTTGAACCTCTAAACCCTAGCATCTCAGAAGGTGAAATCAAACCTACCAACACCTTGATCATGGGCTTCTAGCCTCCAGAACTGTGAGAAAATAAGTTTCTGTAGTCAAAGCCACCCAGTCTGTGGTGTTTTGTTATGACAGTTCTGGAAGAATGGTCATGCATAGTAAATCCAAATTAGAATCTATATTCTTGGCCAAGTCTTGTCCTCTCCACGATGGAAGGGGTACAGTATAATCCACCTAAGACCTATGAATAGGTAGTTCATTAATTCTGAATCACATAAACAAGATTGGTTGCCATTGCTGGAATATTGGTTAATTAATGGTGGTACTTTGTGTATGCTTAGATGAGGGAAATTTCATGTTCAGGTTACACTTATCCTCTAATCTAACTGGTATTGTGAGATCACAGGAAATTGGATGGGGAAAACATAAATATTCACAAAAATTTTTTGTTATGTCCCAAAGGAGTTCTTCTTTATGTTCCTAGAAGGACAGATGGTCTATTATAAGATTCTACAGAAGTCACAAAGTAGCAGACATTATTCTTATTGGATGACAAGCGACTTGGAAAGAATAAATTTGTTGGATTAAAGACAAGAAAGACTGAGATACAGGTATGTAGATGAACATCAGGTAATAGGTCCAGAGCCTCAGAAAATTCTTTTCTAACATGAATGTTCTGCTGGATAGATTGCTCGGATTTCCACCCACTGGGATTTCCATTTTCTATTCTTCAGGGTAATTTCAGAGTGGAACTATAACATCTTGCAGTTCAATATTGAGTGATGCTGGAATATTGTACAGAAAAGTCTGTGCACCAGGCTCAAATATTTATCTTTAATTCTCAGTGAACTGATTATATAAAATTTCTCATGATACCCCAGGTTCCAGTGAGGGAGAAACATAATTGTACTGTAAGTAAAATTAGGAGTGTAAAAAATATAATTATATGAGTTATTTGTGTCTTCAGGGTTTGCCATTTTCACTTGATGACAAAATACTCCTTGGCATGCCCCAGATTATGTTTAGTCAGGGACGCCTAGGTGGCTCAGTAGGTTAAGCATCTGACTTTGGCTCAGGTCATGATCTCAGGGTCCTGGGATGGAGCCCTGTATTGGGGTGCCTGCTCAGCAGACAGTCTGCTTCTCCCTCTCCATCTGCCCATTGTGCCCTCCTCATGCTCTCTCAAATAAATAAATGAAACCTTAAAAACAAACATTATGTTTAGTTGTCTCAGCTAATATCTAATTCATGATGAGTACTTGGATGCATGATCACTGCTTCATGATCTTGTTTTCAATATTTACTAGCATCTAATAGCAACTCATCAGTTGTTTTTCCAAAGTTCGTTTTAAAAGATAGTGTGGCTTTGCTCCAAAATTTTAATGGTTTCCAATATAAGTTGTCCTATTTGAGTTTACCATAGGCTACACAGAGCATGCAAATATACTAGTAACATTTTAAGCATATTTGGATGTGTCATGTTATAATTGCAACTGGAACTAGCTGGAGAGCTTTCTTTTCTCTGGCCCCCACAAAAATCTGGCAGCATAAATATGCACTGTTTTCCCCAAAGAATAATGAATCTCATACACTGTTACAGTTTTTTCTTAGGGTCAGGGGATACTTCTCCTTCACCACAAAGGAGATATTCTAACCTGCCTTCAGATTAGTGGTTTCCTGGGAATTCTGCTTTATTTTCTTGAGATTTATTTTCTGCAATGTTTGAACATTCTCCTAAGACATCCAAGGAAACTGCTAGTATCTATTTCCCAGGTTCTCTTAGCAAGATGTTATCAATGTAAGAGACCAAAATGGGTGTCCTGTAAAATTGTGGGGCGGTTAAGTTTCCTTTAAACTAAGCATAACGAGAGAAAATACCATTTGCAGTTCTGATTTGCTCTAGTAAGGAGACCACACCTTGAGCTGTAGCTACAAAACCTCTATTTGATTAACTTTACTGATATCTAATACTATTCTCCAAGACCTTTTGGATTGTTTATTGGCCAAATGAGAGAATTAAATAGTGCTATTATTTGAATCAATAGGCTTAGATCTTTCAAGTCATTCCATGGTGGCAATTTAATCGACAGTTCCCCTAGAGGAATACACTGTTTGATAGGTAGCCCTTATTTGATTCAATAGTCAGGAAGGGAAAATGGAATTATGTCATTTCTTGAAGGTATGTATCTTCAAAAAAAAAATCAGAAACAAGGAAAAAAAACCAGTATGAGTTTGTTGTTATATGGTCAAGTATGAGCATTTCAATTGAGAATTCCACTTATCATCTTGACTCCATATGGCCTCGTTTGACTAATAAATTAAAACTGTGTGATAGGTCCTCAGGAGATAGTGTTAGCTTATTGCCCATATATAATCCCCCCAAAGATTTATTCATTATATCTATGATGTAAGACTAATCATATTGTATGAACAAAAAGTAGCTAGCATACTAGAAATCTTGACTTTTATCACTCTCTAAAGAGTGGGAGATATATGCATGAATTTTAAGGACCTAGACATATTAGTAAAAATTTAGATGTCTGCTGGTCAGGGGCATTCAAGTATGTCCTATTTGCTTTGGGCTGAACTGTGTCCCCTACTCTGAATTCATATGTGGAAGCCCTAAACCCTAGGAACTCAGAATATTACTGTGTTTGGAGTTAGGGTCTTAAAAGAAGAGATTAAATTCAAATGAGGCCATTAAGGTAGACAGAAGTCCTTATAAGAAGAGAAAGTTTGGATACAGAGTATGTCCACACATAGGAAAGAGTGTCTAAAAACACAACAAAAGGTGACTGTCTACAGGCCAAGGAGAGAGGCCTCAGAAGAAACAGATAAATGAAAACCTCCTGACACTGCTATCTTGTATTTTTAACCTCTAGAACTGCAAGAAAATCAATTTCTATTGTTTATACCATCCACTCTGGTATTTTGTTATGGCAGCCCTGGGAAACTAGTACACCATCCAAAGTAAGGGACAAATTATTGCACCTTGCACCTTCTACTGACAAAGAAGTATGATGCCTGACAGCTTCTTCGTATTTTCTTAGCAGCATATTTTATACCTAAGAAAACTGCTCCAACCCATATGCCAGGTAACCCTAGAGACAGCTAGCTTTGAGTTGGGCCCAGAGCAGGAAAAGGATGTATATCGGGTCAGGGTGTGATACAAATGCAACATCCACTTGGGATGTATGACCTGGCAGACATATGGCATTGGAGATATTAAAGGTGGCAAAAAGATGCTTTGTGGAGTTTGTTGAAAGAACCAGAGGGAGAATCAGGAAACAGGCCACCAGAGATTCTGACATAAGATCAGAATTTAGTAGTAGGAGTTTCCGTATAACATTGCATACAATCAGAAGACTTACTTTACAGCAAATAAGCAGGAGATACTCTCTAAAAGCTGCTGGCCTCTATCAAACATTTATTTATTTAAAAATTTTTTTTCTATCAAACATTTAAAGAAAAGTTAATATCTGTTCTTCTCAAACTATTAAAAAAAAACAAAAAGGAAAAAAAAAAAACCTTCCAATTTCATTCTTTTTTTTTCCAATTTCATTCTATGAGGCCAACATTACCCTGATACCAAAACCAGATAAAGATACCACAAAAAGAACAATAGACCAATATCCCTGATGAACATGGGATGCAAAAAATCTCAATAATATACTAAACTGAATCCAACAATACATTAAAAAAATCATTCACCATGATCAAGCAGGATTTATTCCTGGGTTGCAAGTGTGGTTCAATATTTACAAATCAATCAATATGATAAACCATATTAATAAAAGAAAAGATAAGAACCATATGATTATTTCAATAGATGCAGAAATTTGACAAAGTATAACATCTATTCATGATAAAAACCTTCACCAAAGTAGGTTTAGAAGAAACACACATCAACATAGTAAAGGCCATAGATGAAGAACCCCCAGCTAATATCCTCAATGGGGAAAAACAGAGCTTTTCCTCTACAGTCAGAAACAAGACAAGGATGTCTATTCTCACCACTTCTATTTAATATAGTACTGGAAGTCCTAGTCAACAGCAATCAGACAACAAAAAGCAATAGAAGGAATTCAAATGGTAAGGAAGAAGTAAAACTTTCACTAGTTGCAAGTGACATGATACTATATATAGAAAACTAGAAAGACTCCACCAAAAAACTGCTAGAACCAATAAGTAAATTCAGTATAGTCACAGGATACAATATCAATGTACAGAAATCTGTTGCATTTCTATACACCAATAATGAAGTAATAGAAAGAGAAATCAAGGAATCCATCCCATTTACAATTGCACCAAAACCATAAGATACCTGGGAATAAACCTGACCAATGAGGTGAAAGACCCATACTCTGAAAACTATAAAACACTGATGAAAGAAATGAAGATGACGTAAAGAAATGGAAAGACATTCCATGATTGTGGATCAGAAGAACAAATCTTGTTAAAATGTCTATACTACCTAAAGGAATCTACACATTTAATGCAAACCTATCAAATTACCAACAGCATTTTTCAATGAGCTAGAACAAACAATCCTAAAATCTGTATGGAACCACAAAAGACCCTGAATAGCCAAAACAGTCTTGAAAAAGCAAAGCAAAGCTAGAGGCATCACAATTCCAGACTTCAAGTTACATTACAAAGCTGTAGTAATCAAAACAGTATGGTACTTGCACAAAAATAGACGCATAGATCAATGGAACAGAATAGAAAACCAAGAAATAAACTCACAACTATATGGCCAATTAATCTTTGACAAAGGAGGTAAGAAAACAGGGGAAAGACCATTTCTTCAACAAATGGTGTTGGGAAAACTGGACAACAACATGCAAAAGAATGAGTGGAACAGGACCACTTTCTTACACCAAACACAAAAATAAACTCAAAATGGATGAAAAACCAAAATGTGATTCAGGAAACTGTAAAAATCCTATCTCTAGGATAGGAAGGATCTCTCACAGGATGTAATCTCTTTGACATTGGCCGGAGCAACTTCCTCCTAGATATATCCCCCAAGGCGAAGGAAACAAAAGCAAAAATAAACTATTCAGACTACATCAAAATAAAAAGCGTTTGTACAGTGAAGGAAACAATCAAAAAAACTAAAAGGCAACCTATAGAAAGGGAGAAGATATTTACAAATGACAAATCTGTTAAAAGGTTAGTATCCAAAATCTATAAAGAGATTATACAGCTGCACACTCAAAAAGCAAACAATCCAATTAAAAATTGGGCAGAAGATATAGACACTTTTCCAAAGAAGACAGTCAGATGTCCAATAGAAAGATGAAAAGATGCTCAACATCACTCATCATCAGGGAATTGCAAATCAAATCAACAGTGATATATCATCTCACACCTGTCAGAATGGCTAAAATCAACAACAGAAGACACAGCAGGTGTTGACAAGGTTGTGGAGAAAGGGGAATGCTTTTGCACTGTTGGCAGGAAAGCAAACTGGTGCAGACACGCTGTTAAACAGTTTGGAGTTTCCTCAAAAAGTTAAAAATAGAACTAACCAAGATCCAGCACTACTAGGTATTTATCCAAAGAATACAAAAATACTAATTCAAAGGGATACATGCATCCCGATGTTTATAGCAGCGTTATCAACAATAGCCAAATTACGGACGTAGCCCAAGTGTCCATCAGTTGACGAATGGATAAAGATGAGATGATGATGATGATGATGACGATGTGTGTGTGACGGAATATTACTTAGCCGTAAAAAAGAATGAGATCTTGCCATTTGCAATGACATGGACAGAGTTACCGAGTATCATGCTAAGTGAAATATGTCAGTCAGAGAAAGACAGATGCCATATGATTTCACTCATATGTGGAATTTAAGAAATAAAACAAATGAGCAATGGGAAAAGAGAGAGAAAGAAACCAAGAAACAGACTCTTAACTATAGACAAAAAACTGATAGTTACCAGAGGGGAGGTGGGGGTGATGGGTGAAAAAGGTGATGGGGATTAAGGAGTTCACTTGTTGTGAGGAGCACTGGGTTTTGGAAGTTTTCAATCACTATATGGTACACTTGGTACTAATATAACACTGTATGTTAACTAACTGGAATTTAAATAAAATCTTAAAAAATGAATAAAAATAAAACATTGGAAACCTTCTTTATTTTTTATTGTTTGTTTTGTTTTGTTTTTTACCTCTGAACCTTTTATTGGCCTCCTGCTCCTCAAAGGGTACCCTGTTTTGCTGCTTCAACGCCTCAGAATTTTGGTGTTGTTGGTCTCAGACACCACCTTGCCAGCCACGATCTTGCGGGTGGTGGTCTTCTGGATGGTCTGCAATGAGTTGCTGCTGTCCAGGGCGTCAGTAAGACTGAGGTCCTCCCCGTCTTCCAACAGGCCACGGTAGGTGGCAATCTCAACCTCCAGCTTGACCTTGACGTTCAGCAGGGCCTTGTACTCCTGGGCCTGGCGCTGCCCCTCTGCCCGGGTCTGGGACAGCTCTGACTCCAGGTGCAGCAGGACCCCATTGAGCTGCTCCATCTGCATCACGTAGCGGGTCTCGACCTCCCTCACGCTGTTCTCCAAGCTGGCCTTCAGGTTTCTCATGGAGTCCAGGTTGATCTCCAAGGACTGGGCGGTACGTCTCAGCTCCGTGAGGGTCATCTCAGCTTCTCCGATCTCAGCGGTCTGTGTGGTGACCACTGTGGTGCTCTCCTCGATCTGCTGAGACCAGTACTTGTCCAGCTCCTCCCAGTTCTTCTGAGCCAGCTCATCATACTGGGTCCGGATATCTGCCATGATCTTGCTGAGGTCCTGAGATTTGGGGGCATCCAACTCCACCATCAACCCAGAGTTGGCGATTTGGTTTTGTAGACCCTTTACTTCCTCCTCGTGCTTCTTCTTCATGAAGAGCAGCTCCTCCTTGAGAGCCTCGATCTCTGTCTCTAGCTGCAGCCCAGTGACATTGGTGTCATCAATGACCTTGTGGAGCCCATGGATGTCGCTCTCCATGGACTGGCGCATGGCCAGCTCCATCTCATACTTGACAGAAGTCGTCAGCAGCGAGCCGGGCATTGTCAGTCTGCAGAATGATGCGGGCATTGTCCACAGCACTTGCAAAGATCTGAGCCCTCAGGTCCTCGATGGCCTTGAAGTAATGCCCCCAGTCTCTGACCTGGGGACCCTTCTCCAGGTGTTCCCGGATTTTCATCTCCAGTCTCTGATTATCAGCCTCCAGGCTCCTCACCCTCTCCAGGTAGGAGGCCAGGTGATCATTCAGGTCTTGCATGGTCTCCTTCTCACCCTGGTGCCCCCTATGCCCGCCAGACCCCCGGCCAGCCCCGCGGCCGGGCCCCCGGACCCCCAGCTGCCCCGGAAGCTGGTGGAGCAGGATATGGAGATCCGGGAGCCCGGGCCCCCTGCGCCTGCATAGACACTGGCCGCGCTGCTGCTGATGGGCCGGACCCGGTGGCTGGACACCTGCACGGAGCCCAGGGACCGGTAGTTGGAGGAGAAGGTGGAGCAGGCAGTGAAGCTCATGCTGCTCGGAGAGCCAGAGGGCGACTCGGGAGGCCAGAGCTCAGGCTCGGGCCAGGGACCTGGAAACCTTCTTTAAAATATATCTTAAAGGGATCCCTGGGTGGCGCAGCGGTTTGGCGCCTGCCTTTGGCCCAGGGCGCGATCCTGGAGACCCGGGATCGAATCCCACCTCGGGCTCTCGGTGCATGGAGCCTGCTTCTCCCTCTGCCTGTGTCTCTGCCTCTCTCTCTCTCTCTCTCTCTCTCTCTCTCTATCATAAATAAATAAATAAATAAATAAATAAATAAAATATTAAAAAAAGTACATAAGGGAAATTATTAAAAAATAAATAAATAAATAAATAAAATATATCTTAAATGCCAATTAGGGGTGATACTATTTAAGAATGCGGTGGCATCTTCAGGACACCTTTTATACCTTGAATCAAGGACATTTATATAGTTGTCTGTAGGAAAAATACGTAGGACTGGATACTGTGAAGTTCTTATTATTAATCCAAGTGACTCCACTTGTAAAATATACACATCTGATCCCTACAAATCTGGACTTTGCTGGTTTAGAGGTCTTCGGTTCTAAATGAGGAATACTTCTGCCAGAGGACACATGAAGAGTAACATTGAATCATTAGCTGTGACTGCTACCTTGGCACTCCAGTCTCCTTGTGCAAAAGAAACAGCAAACAAGAAGAGGAGTTAAGAACTTGCCATGGATAACTGACCATGATCATCAGAAGGATGTGGGGCTCTTTTACATCATGGGGACAGGGGAATATGTGTGTTTCCAAGTGATCATCCAGGGTCACTCTTGATTACTTGCTTTTCCCGTTGTAATAATAAATTCAACAGTCTACACCAGAAAATGGAATAGTGACAAAGTGAACTATGGTTTGCATATGTCACCAGGAAAGTCATAAACACCGGCCGAGTTATGATTTTAGAGTGAAAGGAATCTAGGACAAGTGTGGAGGAGGAAATGTGTATCAGCTGTGACCTTGAAACCAACTGGAGCACTGTGAGTGGTTCATCCCACCAACCTTTTTCTATGTTTCCTCCAAGAAGAGAGGTTCACCAGAATCCTGGAGGAACGGCATCTGAAATATATACGGAGTGAATCTAAGCAGCACAAGGGATGGACATAGATGCAATTCCCAGATCCCTCTTTGAGGGAGGACCTGATGATTTAGCTACTATATCAGCAAACATGCTTTTGTTGTCCATCTCTTCAGAGATTCCTTAGGTTCAGAGATCTGCCTGGCTGAGGATAATGCCCCTTCACAGGACAGCCCACATTCAATGGCGGATTAATGCAGAAGTATAATGGTACAATCATCTTCTTTTGTAAATTTAAATCAGTTTTATTTGAAAACTTCCAACATTGATAACTTTTATGGAAAGCATCCAAACACAGGCAGAACTTTGTCAGACAGCATTGGTATGGGTCGCTAATGGGCATTTAGAACTTGCACCCTCCTTTGTGACACCCCAGGCTCCCTGGTAAACTCTGCTTCCAAGTGCTCCCGCAAACCACACTACAAACTCAGTCCGTGTTCTCCACTGAACAGCTTCAGTTCACGTGAATGGTTCTACCATCTTAGCAAAACTAAAGATAATCTGAAGGGCTAGTCTAGCTCTAGAGCTCCTCATGGCCTTGGCTGAGATTGGGCCTGCATCACGGTGTTGATCCTAAAGTCACTCATTAACAAACACCCTGCATGTCTATCTCAAAGTCTCCTTCCTGGAGAACACGACCGCTAATACTTGTCTAACCCTAGTGAAAGGAAGCACATCTGGGGAGAGTATTAGGTTTTAGTTGCAAAGGATAAATGACTTCTTTAGGCATGAAAAGCATGCCTGTAAGAACTTCTGAGCATTTGTTGGAGTTATCTCTGTTTTCTGTATCTAACCATGTATCACTGTTGTAATTATTAGTATTTTACTCTTTCCTAATTACTATGGCAACTTTATCACTTAATTTGCTCCAGCAACAGTTATTATTGAAACTTTCCATTAATCTTTGTGTTTGGTTTATAGCAGTCTCTCTCTCTCTCTCTCTCTCTCTGTGTGTGTGTGTGTGTGTGTGTGTGTGTGTGTGTGTGTGAAAAAGTGATCAGGTAATAGTCCTGAGTTATATTACATGCCTTGAGGGAAAAAATTGAGATTTGAGCTTTATCTGATCAGTCAAAAAGAATCATCTTAGACCATCCCATTTAAATTAGTTTCTAGCAGCAGTTACCTGGCCTCCCAGAAGAACTTCACCTTCAGTGGGCTCATTGCCTCAGGATACCTCAAGAAAACTTCTTTAGGTTATTCTATACTCCATGACACAGTCTGCTAGTTTATCATTTTGCAATCTGAATGGGCATCTTACTGGCTTTCGTCTTAGCTCAATAAACTATTACAGATATATTTTCTTGGGTCTTGTTTCTGGGAGTCGTGATATTAAATTATAAAGATTAATCCTAATTAGAAGAGACTAAAAGGAATTTATTAGAATAAAAGTGTAGTTCAAATATTTGGGAGAAGAGTAGAACAAATTAGCCACAGGAGAAGCAAAAACTATAGCAGCTCTTGAAGATATCAGTAACAGGATATCAGGAACTGTCTTGAAATATTTCCTGAGAATTTCCCCTGGTAGTTCTGAAGTAGGAAATCTAGAATATGACTTAGGAATTCAGGTCTGTTATAGTACATATTTTTAGAGTGTTGCCCACAGTAACTTAGCCCCAACCACCTTCTGCCCCTTTGTGTGTATTCCCAAATTTTAAAAATTTCCAGATTCCCAAACTAAAAAGCTTCTGCACAGCAAAGGAAACCATCAGCAAAGTGAAAAAGGAGCCTACAGAATGGGAGAAAATATTTGCAAATCATATATCTAATACCCAAAATATACAAAGAGTTCATATATCCCAGTAGAATGTAACAAAACAAAAATCCCCACCAACCTGATTAAAAAATGGGTAGAGCATCTGATTAGAAATTTTTCCAGGGATCCCTGGGTGGCGCAGCGGTTTGGCGCCTGCCTTTGGCCCAGGGCGCGATCCTGGAGACCCGGGATCGAATCCCGCGTCGGGCTCCCGGTGCATGGGGCCTGCTTCTCCCTCTGCCTGTGTCTCTGCCTTGTCTATGCCTCTCTCTCTCTCTCTCTGTATGACTATCATAAATAAATAATAAAAAAAAAGAATTTTTTTCCAAAGAATGTGCACAAAAGTCCATCAGGTACATGAAAAGGTGCTCAGTATCACTAGTCATCAGGGAAATGCAAAACAAAACCGCAGTGAAATATTCTCATACCTTATAGAGTGGCTATTCTTAAAGACAAGAAACAACAAGCGTTGGTGAGGATGTGGAGAAAAGGGAACGCCTGTGCACTGTTGGGGGAATGTAAACTGGTGCAGCCACTATGGAAAACAGTATAGAAGTTCCTAAAAAAAAAAAAAAAATCTGAACATAGAACTACCATGTGATTCAATAATTCTGTTTCTGGATATTTATACAAAGGAAATGAAAACACTAACTCAAAAACATATCTGCACCTCTGTGTTCTTTGCAGCATAATTTGCAATAGCTAATACGTGGAAATAACCTAAAGGTCCATTGATGGATGAATAGGTAAAGAAAATGTCTGATATAGAAAGACAGATACATATATCTGTCTGAATATATATTCAGAATATATATATATATATATATATTCAGCCATAAGAAAGAAGGAAATACTGCCACTTGTGACAACATGGGTAGACTTAGAGGCCATTATGCTAAGTGATATAGGTCAGGCAAAGAAAGACAAATACTATATGATTTCACTTATATGTGGAATCTAAAAGAAGGAAAGAAGAAGAAGGAAAAGGAAGAGGAGAAGGACGAGAAGAACCTCGTGGATATAGAGTGGTTTGGTGTTTTGCCAGAGGCAGGAGGTCAGAGATGAAGAAAATGGGTAAAGCCAGTCAAAAGGTACCAACTTCCAGTTATAAAATAAATAAGTCCTGTGTAACATACAACACGGATGCTATAGTTAATCATACTGTATCACATATTTAAAAGTGCTAAGATAGTGAATCTTAAAAGTTGTTACCACAAGAAAAAAAATCGTAATGATGTGTGGTGATGGATGTTAACTAGACTTATTGTGGTGATCGTTTCATGAGCTTTACATTTAATGAGTCATCATGTTATATACATGAAACTAATATAATGGTATATGTCAACTATATCTCAATAAAACAAAAAGATTTAAGCAAGGGGAAACAAAGAGAAATCAACAGAGAAAATCAACAAAGCAAAAGTGGATCTCTGAAAAGATCAATAAAATCAACAAGTCTCTATCAGGCTAAGAACAAATGAGAGAGTATGCTAACTACTGATACCAGAAATGAAAGAGAGGCTATCAGTACAGATGCTGTGAATTAAAGGATAATAAAGTAATTTTATAAACAATCCTATGCCCACAAATTTGATAACCTATATGAAATGGACAAATCTCTTGAAATACACAGTCCAAAAAAAAAAATACACAGTCCACCAAAACTCACACAACAATAAATAGATGATCTGAATAGGCCTGTGTCTATTCAAAAAAAATTGAATCAATAACTAATGATCTTTCCAGACAGAAAGCACCAGGACCTGATAGGTTCACTTGTAAATACTGCTAAACAATTAAGAAATAAGTTATCCCAATTCTCTATAATCCTTTCAGGCGATAAAAGCTGAGAGAATACTTTCTACATCATGCTATGAGGCCAGCATTACCTTAATACCAAAAATCAGACAAGGACACGACAAAAAAAGAAAAGCATAGACAATTATTTCTCATGGACATACAAAAATTCTCAACAAAGTATTAGCATATTGAACCCAACAATGGATAAATAGCATTATGCACTCTAACCAAAGGGGATTTATAGCAGATATTCAAATCTGGTTCAGCATTTGAAAATTAGTTAATCTAATCCATCACATCAACAGGCTAAAAAATAAAAAGTATGTGGCTATATCAATAGAAGTATGAAAAACACTTGAAGGGATCCTATGTGGCTCAGTTGGTTAAGCGTCTGACTCTTGAGCTCAGCTCAGGTCTTAATCGCAGGGTCGTGAGTTTAAGCCCTGAATTCGGCTCCACATGGAGTCTACTTTAAAAAAAAGAAGAAAGAAAGAAAGAAAAAACACTTGGAAAAATCCAGTACTCATTCATGAAAAAACTCTCAGTCAAATAGGAATAGAAGGGAACGCCCTCAACTTGACAAAGAATATCTACAAAAAAAAAAAAAAAAAAAAAAAAAAAAAACTACAGCTAATATTACACTTATTGGTGAGAAGCTCATAGCTTTCTCACTAAGATCAGGTAAAAAGCTGAAGAGTCCCTTCTTGCCACTCCTTTTTCAAAATAGTACTGGAAGTTCTAGCTAATGCAAAACAGACACAGGCAAAAACACAGACACAGACACACAAAAGAAATAAATGATACGAAGATTGGGAAGGAAGAAATAAAATTGTTTTTCTTTGCAGATGACATGATCATCTATGTAGGAAATCTAAAAGAATCAACCAAAAACTCCTGGAAATAATAAGTGAAATTGCAGGATACAAGGTTAAAACATAAAAGTTAATTGCTTTCCTGTAAGCCTGCAATGACCAAGAGGAATTTGGAAATGAGTGGGAAAAATTAGAGAGGGTGACAAAACATGAGAGACTCCTCAATCTGGGAAATGAACAAGGGGTAGTGGAAGGGGAGGTGGGTGGGGGGATGGGGTGACTGGGTGATGGGCACTGAGGGCGACACTTGACGGGATGAGCACTGAGTGTTATACTATATGTTGGTAAATCAAACTCCAATAAAAACATAAATAATAAATAAATAAATAAATAAATAAATAAAATTTGTGTTTCCACACATATTTTGAAAAGTGAAAGAAAAAATGGAATTGAAAACAGTACAATTTACATTTGCACCAAAACAAAATACCTCAGTATAAATTTAACAAAATATGTCCAAGACTTCTATGAGGAAAATTACACAACTCTGATGAAAGGGATCAGCATAAAAACTAAATAAATGGAAAGAAATGCCATGTTCACGGACAGGGAGACCCAACATTGTCATGATGTCAATTCTTCGTAACTAGGTCTATACATTAAAGTGCAGTTAGTGAGCAAAATCCCATCGTTATTTTGTATATATCAACAAACTGTAACATTTTTATGAAGAGACAGAAGACCCAACATAGCCAACACGATATTGAAGGAGAATAGCAAATTTGGAGGACTCATTCCACACAACTTCAAGACTTAGTAGAATAGGTGATGGGGATTAAAGAGGGCATTTGTTTTGATGAACACCTGGTGTTGTATATAAGTATAGAATCAGTATATTGTACACCTGGCTCTAATATTACACTGTATTAAACTAACTGGAATTTAAATATAAACTTGGAAGGAAAAAAAAGTGCATTAAAAAAAGACTTACTCTACAGCTATGGTAATCAAGACAGAGTTGTACTGGTGACACAATAGAGTCCAGACATAGACCCTCATAAATCTAATCAACTGATTTTTTCACAATTTTTCACATTGTGATTTTTCACAATGGAGCAACGACAACACGGTGGAGCAAAGGTAGTCTTATCAACAAATGGTGAGGGGACAACTGGACATCGATACGCAAAAAATTGAACCTGGGCACATACCTTACACTTCTCACAAAAATTAGCTCAAAATGGATCACACTCCTAAATGCCAAATGCGAAATATATAACTTCTAGAAGATAATATAGGACAAAACCTAGATGACCTTGAGGATGGCAATGACATTTTAGACACAGTATCAAAGATATGACCTAGGAGAGAAATAATTGGAAAGCTGTATTTTATTAAAATTAAAAACTTCATCCTTACTCTGGGAGACGAACTAGGGGTGGTGGAAGGGGAGGTGGGCGGGGGGTGGGGGTGACTGGGTGACGGGCACTGAGGTGGGCACTTGACAGGATGAGCACTGGGTGTTGTTCTGTATGTTGGCAAATTGAACACCAATAAAAAATACATTTATAAAATAAAAAAAAATTAAAAACTTCTGGTCTCTCAAAGACTGTGTCAAGAACATGAGAAGACAAGCTACAGACTGGGAAAAATTTACGAAAGTCACATCTGATGAGGGACTATTATCTGAAATATGCAAAGAAATCTTAAAACTGAATAGTAAGAAAATGAACAACCCAATTAAAAAATAAGCAGAAAATTAGAAGACACTTCATCAGAGATATACAGATGGTAAATAAGCATATAAAAAGATGTTCCACATATGTCATCAAAAAAAGTAAATTAAAACAATGAGCTACCACTACACACCTATCGAAATGGCCCAAGTCCAGAGCACTGACGACACCAAATGCTGGTGAGGATGTGAAGCAAGGGGAAGCTTTCTATCATTGCTGGTGGGACAGCAAAATAGGGCAGCCACCTTGGAAGGCATTCTGGTGATTTCTTATAAAATTAAGCATACATTTATCATATAATCCAGCAATCATGCTCCCTATTTTTTGCCCAAAGGATTTTAAACCGTATGTCCACACGAAAACCTGCATACAGATGTTTCTAAGAGTTTTATTCTATTTGCCAAAACTTAGAAGCTGCATTTTGTCCTTCAGTAAGTGAATGAATAAAATGTGATACATCCAGAAAATGGAATATTATTCAGTGCTAAAAAGAAATGAGCTATGAAGCCATGAAAAGACATGAAGGAAGCTTAACTGTGTTATTACTAAGTGAAAGAAACTAAAAAAAAAAAAAAAAAAACTAAAAAAACTAAAAAAGAAAAAGAAAAAAAAAGAAACTAATTTGAAAAGGCTACATACTGTATGACTCCAACTATATGACATTCTGGAAAATACAAAACTATGAAGAGAGCAAAAATAATCAATAACTGCTTGGGATGGGGGAGGATGGATAGAGCACAGAGGATTTCTAACGTAGTGAAAATACTTTTTAGGATACCATAATGATGGATACATGTTATATATTTGTCCAAACCCAAGAATGGACAATATGAAGAGTGAACCCTAATGGAAACTATGGACTGTGGGTGACTGTGGTCTGTCAACGTATGTTCATCAGTTGTAACAAATGTACCGCTCTGGTGGGGGATGATGATTATGAGGCTATGCATATGTGGGGGGGCAGGGGGCATATGGGAAATCTTTGTACTTTCCCCTCAATTTTTAATGAACCAAAAGTTGCTCTAAAAATACAGTTAAAACAGTAAAAAAAGCATGTATCCATATATATCAGGCAGTGATTAAATAAGATACGTTATAGACCTGGTATGGAATGTTGAGGACTCGTGAAAAAGAATGTGTCAGGGGTGCCTGCCTGGTTCAGTGAGCAGAGCATGCAACTCTGGATCTCAAGGTCACAGATTCGGGCCTGGCACTGGGCATAGAGTTTACTTAGAAAAATATATCAATGCTAGATATATAGACACATGCAGGAATAACCATGTTATAGTCAAGCCAAAAAAAAAAATGAGGGATAGTTTGTATAGTATCTTCATAAAACACACTAAGCAGATGAAAAGAACATACCTAAGAGTTTATAACATTTGTTACCACAGCCATGCAGGATTAGAATGATTAGTGATATAATTAACTTTTTTATGCATCACTATATTCTTTATTTTATTTATTTATTTTTAAATATTTATTTATTCATGAGAGAGGCAGAGACATAGGCAGAGGGAGAAGTAAGCTCCTCACAGGGAGCCTGATGCGGGACTCGACCCTGGATCCCAGGATCATGCCCTGAGCCAAAGGCAGATGTTCAACCACTGACCCACCCAGGCGTCCCTATTTTATTTTAATAATCACGCAAGACTTGTTTTCCACAGTGAGAATACCTTTGTTTTTATGACTATATTAACAATGCACATCATAAGTAAAGCCAAAAAATATAATTAAGAATGTAAAAGTCACCTGAAATCGTAGCACCCTGAGAAAATAAGCATTAACATTGTGGTAGTGACTAATTTGTAAAGGCACAAACACATGAGCACAATTTTCCCTTAATGGAACAATGTAGGTTTTAAAAAAATCTAAATTAGGTACTTAAAAAAGAGTCTTTTAGTTGAGTGGGTAGTTCTAGATATAGAATCCTATTACAAACCAGAGAAAGAGACAGGAGAGAATTTCATCTTTCAGTTATCAATATTTATAACAGTCCTTTTTTATTTGAGCTATTATTGCATTCCCTCTAGAATCTCCAAAATAATGTCAAATTATAATATTCTCAGCAGGGATTTCTGTCATGTTTTCTATCTTAATGGAACTGAATTTTGCATTTTACATTCTAGGATGACAGGATTTTTGGGGGGTGACTTATCGTTATTCTTTTAATAGGTTTATTTATATTTTATCTAGATATTTTATGAGAATGTCTGCTGAATATATCTCATAGTTTTGCAATGATTAGTTATCAATTTAAGAAATTATTTTATTTCCTGATTGTATCAGTCGGTGTTCTCTAGAGAAACAGAGCCAATAGGGGCTATGCCTATATACCCATTTATATGCATATATGGGTATATATTGTATATGTGTGTGCATGTGAATATCTATATCTATCCACCTATATACATAGAGAGATTTATTATAAGAAATTGGCTCATAGAATTAAGAAAGCTGAAAAATCCGAAGATCTGCAGTCAGACAACTGGAGACTCAGGAGAGCTGATGGTGTAGTTTCAGTCTGAATCTGAAGGCCAGAGTCCAGGGAGAGCTGATAAATAAGTTGTAGTCTAAAAGCCAGCAGACTGGAGATACAAGAAGGGCTGATGTTTTAGTTTGAGTCTGAAGACTAGGAAAAAAGACCAATGTTCCAAGCTCCGGGCAGTCTGGCAGTAGGAGTTTCCCCTTAATTGAGGAAGGGAGAGTCTTTTTATTCTATTCAGGCTTTCAATTGATTGGATGAGGGCCACCCACATTAGGGAGGGCAACCTTTTACTCGGTCCTTTACTGAGTCCTTTTTTTTTTTTTTTAAGATTTTATTGATTTATTCATGAGAGAGAGAGAGAGGGAGAGGCACAGAGACACAGGCAGAGGGAGAAGCAGGCTCCATGCAGGAAGCCTGATGTGGGACTCGATCCCGGGTCTCCAGGATCACGCCCTGGGCTGAAGGCAGGCGCTAAGACACCCAGGCGGCCCTACTGAGTCTTTTAATTGAAAGTTAACCTTATGCAAAAACACCCTCACAGATACACCTAAAGTTATTTTTGAACACATATCTGGGCACCCCATTGCCCTGTCAATTTTACCAATAAAATTAACTATCACAAATCCATTCCTTGTCAACTCGGCACCCAGTCACATCTCTTTAAACCATAGTAACCTGAAAGACACTAAGGAGGTCATGATTTTCTTGTGTACAGCTGAAAATGCACTACACTTTCTCTAGAAGAGGATGTAAAGTCTTTGATGTTTACTCTGCTTGATAGCCCATAACTTATGTACTATGATGTAAAATTAATAATACTTAAATGTAATAATATAAAGTCAGCACATCTACTGCTACATGAAAAGTAACAGGGAAGGAAAGAAAGATTTGACATATAGATAGATATAGATATATAAACACACACAAACGTTCATAACAGATTAAGGGGGGGGGATATTCATGACAGTTCCAGTCCCCATTTCTGTAAGTGGTAATTTGGTCATAGCTGGTATTTATAACTACCTTCATCCACTACCCATTCCATATTGCCTTTGCCTTCAGCAAACACTTCAGCCGGTTATGGATCTTTGCCTGGTGGGGTAACCCAAATCTTTATTCCCGAAGGGTCTCTGCCATGAACAGTTTTGTCAGGATTACATTGTAGTTATCCATTGACTAATCATGGGGCATGGTAATTCTAAGGGATGCCCTAAAGAACCTCGTGTATTCCAGACATGGTCTTCCTTTCCTCCATTGTGAAGTTGTAGTCCAATTTCCCTTGGGAAACAAGAACAGTCACTCCAGCCAGCACAGGAACTTCCTTCTTTGCCTGTTGACTCAAAGGTACAAGGAGTCCAAAGTTGCCCAGCAGCAGTCTTAAGTTCCAAGTCCATGAAATCATTGTTGTGGCTCCTTATGGAAGCATTCCTCCCTTTGGAGCCAAGATCTCTAAGCCAGTAGACCATAAGGTCATGGGAACAGGAAGCAAAAATTTTACTAATGGGTCCTTAAAAATAATAGTGGTACCACTCCCATTTCCACCCCTTATTTTTTAAAAATTCTTTAATGAATCCTAACTATGGGAGAAACAGCATCATATATTGGCTGTTGATTCAGAGTATATGCAGGCTTTTGCAGAACCTTGTCCAGCCAGGCACCAGTTAGGTATTGCCACCTAACTAGTATTGTAACTCGGTCTTCAGAAAACCATTCCATTATTCTACGAAGCCAAGTGTTTCAGAATGGTGGGGGACGTGCTAAGACCATTGAATTCCATGAACATGGCCCCATTGCTGCATTTCATTTTCTACTAAGAATGCAATTCCTTGATCTGAAGTAATGCTGTGTTGAATACCATGGCAGTGGATAAAACACTCTATCAGGCCATGTGGTAGTTTTGGCTGAAGCATTGCATACCAAGAAGGCAAATCCACGTGCAGAATTAAGTGTCTCTTTCCAGTGAGAGCGAAATACTGGCCATTCCATGATGGAAGTGGTTTGATGCAATCAACCTGCCACCAGTAGATGGCTAATCCTCCTGGGGAATGGTGCCGTATCAGGGACTCACTGTTGGTCTCTTGCTGGCGGAATGGGCACTCTGCAGTGGTGAGTGGAAGTCCATGCTGCTGATGTCATGCAAGACCTCCATCCCTGTGAACATAGCCACTTTGTTCATGAGCCCATTGGATGATGATGGAGATGGCTGCAAAGCAGGTCATCCTATTCACTTGATTATTAAAATTCTCCTCTGCTGAGTTCACCCTTTGGTGAGTTTTCCACATAGAACACAAATATCTTCACACACAACCCCCCCAAACCCTGCCATTCAGAGAGGTCTATCCATATACTTCTTCCTCAAATTTGCTTGTCACCGATTTTTCAGTCATGTTCATTCCTAGTTCCTGACCATCTAGCCAAATGCTTGGCCACAGACCATGAATCCATATAAAATCATACATCTGGCTGTTTCTCTTTTCAGACAGTTATGCCCACTGAGTGGATTTCCTGTCACCACTTCCTTCAGGAATGTCCCAGAAATGGGCTGTATCTGTCCACTTTCAGGTGTTGCTTGCATATCATGCAGAATCATCTAGAAACCAGGCTCAAGTCTTCCCTTCTTCCCGAATTCTTCGGTCATCTAATTGTAAGGAACTTTCCATGAGGCCATAGGTGTAGGTTAAGAGAGAGAAGGTAGCATGATAAGAGTAGGGACCATGGTTATTTGGGCCACTTTGTGTAACTTACTTGTACCTTTAGGGGTTTCTTGAGCCCAGTCACATATATACTGATTCCATTTGATGATGGAGTGCTACTGTTCATACCTGACTTTATGGCTTAGTGGGTCAGGTAACAACAGTTCACGATGGGCAGCTCAGGTTGCATGGTAACTTGGTGACATATTGTTAAACATTCAGTTTCTACTAAGGCCCACAACAGTAGGCCAAGAACTATTTCTCAACAGTGGAGTATGTTGGTAAATTGAACACCAATAAAAAATTAATTTATTAAAAAAAAAACAGTGAAGTAGTTTTATACAGAGGATGGTAAAGCTTTCCTCGAAATCCCAAGGGCCTGCAGATTTACCTCTAGGGGCCTGCCAAATGCTGCAAACAGCATCCTTATCTTCCACTGATACTTAAGCACCATTGGATCTGCTGGATCATATAGCCCAAGAGGCAGAGTAACTTGCATAGCAGCCTGGACCTATTGCAGAGCCTTCTTTTGTTCTAGGCCCCATTCAAAACTAGTACCTTTTTGGGTCACTTGGTCAACAGGCTGGATTTACACATCCAAATGAGGAAAATGTTGTCCCCAAAATCCACTAGGCATTGTGCCTCTTTTTTGCTTATGTAGTAGAGGCCAAATACAACTATTTATTTTTTCTTTAGAAGAGATATCTCAACTTGGATCCCTAGAAATAGCACTGAAGCAAAAGACCTCTGAACTTATATTGGATATATTTTCCATTCTCTGACACACAAACATCTTACCAATAAATCAAGAGTAGTTTCTTGTTCACTAGGTCCAATCAGCTTAATGTCATCAATACAACAGACCAGTGTGATATATTGTAGAAGAAAAAGATGATCAAAACTCCTGCAAATTAAATTATAACAACGCCCTGGAGAGTTGGTATGTCCCTGAGGCAGGACAGTACAAGTGTATTGTTAGCAAACCGCTTTTGGGGGTTCTTATTGACAGGGATGGAGAAAAAGGCATTTGCCAGATCGATAGCTGCATACCAAATACCAGGGGATGTGTTAATTTACTCAAGCAATGAAATCACATCTGGTATAGTGGTTGTAATTGGAGTCAACACCTGGTTAAGCTTGTGATAATCCACTGTCATTCTCTAAGATTCATCTATATTCCACACAGTCCAAATAGGTGAGTTGAGTGGGGTGGTGGTGGGAATCCCAAACCCTGCATCTTTCAAATCCTTTCACTGTGAAGTACAGAAATATCCCTCTGCCTATGTCTCTGCCTCTCTCTCTGTATCTCTCATGAATAAAAAAATAAAACCTTTAAAAAAATCAGAAGAAATATAAAAATATTAAAGACTGACTTAGGTTTGGGAGTGTTTCTTTAAATAAGACAACACAGAAGCTTTGAAAGGGATGAGAAGCATCCCTAAATTTGTACTGTTTCATTAGTCTTGTCTTCTTTAAAAATGAAGATGATTTTTTCAGTTAGTATGGATTTAGCTGGATCACATAATAATATGAAAAGTTCTGCATCTCATTCACTTCGAGAAATTTTACAAAATCAGTACTGACTTCCTCTTTGAACCAAGACAGTTTTAGTAAATTTTCTTAATTACTAAGCATTTTTTTCAACTTTATCTTTTGCTTATTTATTTCAAATTTTATTGGGTTATCATCAAAAATGTGACATGAAAAAGATTTTTATTTATTTTTTTAAAAAGATTTTATTTATTTATTCATGAGAGACACAGAGAGACAGGCAGAGACATAGGCAGAGGGAGAAGCAGGCTCCATGCAGGGAGCCCGATGTGGGACTTGATCCCGGGAGTCCGGGATCACACCCTGAGCTGAAGGCGACGCTTAACCGCTGAGCCACCCAGGCGTCCCTGAAAAAGATTTTTAAATCTTTGTTAAGGTTTCTGTTGCTGTTAAATGATTATTTTTTATAAATATTTATAGACATACACAGATATTTTCTCACATGAAACAAGTTATGTGATTATGTATACATTAATATATACACACATCATACATGTGCATATATGTAATGTATATTACTGATGTATATTAATTAATAAGCCATGTGATTCGTTATTTTTCATCTGATAGATCTATTTGATTATGAAAGAACCCTATTCAAATGTTCAAGTGTAAATTGCACCGTTTTCAAATTCTCCTTGCATTTGTAATGGTTTTTGCTTTATTTAACTTTTTTTTAAGGTTTATTTATTTATTATTCATTTAAGTAATCTCTATACCCATCATGGGGCTTGAACTCATGACCCCAAGATCAAGAGTCACAAGGCTGTTCACCCTGAGCCAGGCAGGTACCTCATGCTTTATTTTACTTCTATGTGATTTTATACAGACATATTTTGATTATCATGTAAAGTATATATCTTACTATTGCTTGATGTGACTTTCATTTGTGTATTGTAGCTAAACTTAAAATTATACTTTGATAAGATAGTTTTTATATTTGTCTATTATTAATTCTATTCATCCCTTTATTTTTTAAATTTTTTAAAAAATATTTTGTTTATTTGACAGAGAGCAAGCACAAACAGGGGGAGCGGGGGAGGGAAAGGGAGAAGCAGGCTCCGCACCAAGGAGGGAGTCGGATGTGGGGCTCAATCTCAGGACTCTGGGATCATGACTCAAGCCGAAGGCAGATGTTCAACAAACTGAGCCACTCAGGCGCCCCTATCCCTTTATTTTTAACCTCTATATTTTTGTCTTACTTAATTTAACTTAATTTATTTTTTAAGTAGGCTCCACACCCAGCATGGAACCCAACCTGGGGCTTGAACTCACAACCCTGAAATCAAGACCTTAGTTGAGATCAAGAGTTGGAGGCTTAACCAACTGAGCCACCCAGGTGCCCATTTTATTTTATTATTAAAGTTTAAAGACATACACAAATGCAAACTTATTGAGTATACTGCAGCTAAATGAGCATTCACAAATTGAACACATCTGTTGAACCAGAACCTGGTTCATCCAATAAATTGTTTAGCATCCCAGATGTCTTCCGCTCATGGAAAACTACCACTCAGACTTGTAATGCCAGAGATTAGTTATGCCTTTTTCACATTAGGTCTACATTTGATCAAAACTGACTATTGTGTATGATGTAGAGTAAGAGTGTGTGTGTGTGTCCTCCGCCCCCACAAGGATATCCAGTATTCCCAGTAGTATTTATTTGAAAGATAATCCTTTCTCCATTATACTGCAGTGACACCTTTTTCATAAATTGGTTGATTGTATACATGAGATTTTGTTTCTGTATTCTCCATGCTATTCCATTGGTCTACTCGCCTATCCTCATACCAACAACACCCTATCTTAATTACTACATTATTATTATAAAAGGACTTGATACCTGGTAGTGTAAGTCCTTCCATTTTTATTTTTATTTTTGTTTTTTTCCCTCAAGATTATATTAACTATTATTGGATATTTGTACATTCATAGCAATTTTAAAAACCAGCTTGTCAGTTTCCATAAGTTCTTTATCATTTTTATACCTTTTTATATCTTTTCTTATTAACAGTTATCACTAAACCCTTTTAAGTCTCCAGTTAGATGAGTTTTGTTAAGTGTATGCAGGTTACACCACTAAAACAACCCAGTTTTAGGATACGCCCTTCATCCTCAAAAGTTCCCTCCTGCACCTTTGCAATGAATCCCCACCCCTATCCTTGGCTCCTGGCAACCCACAACTTGCTTTATATCACTATAGTTTTGTTTTTGTTTTTTAACAAAAGAGAAGTTTATTGGGTACGCCGCAAGGGAGTGGCAGGCAGGACAGCAAAGGACAAACTGTCTGCCTATATCACTAGGGTTTTGCATTTTCTAAAAATTCATGTAAATGAGGGTAACAAAGTTTTCCATGGCCCCCCAGCAGAGACCAAGCCTTGTTTGCACCACCCAGGTCACCTGCTTGCTCAGTCCAGGAGCTGCTCCAGTCAAGAAAGATAATCAGATCAAAGTCTAGAGAAAAGGGCAGTAAAGCTATGCATTTAAGAGCCATTTGCCATATATATGTATACATATATATGTATATATAATTATATTTAATTAATAAAAATGACTGGAAAAACGAACACAAGATATAAATCTATGCAACTAACTATACAATGATATAAAGTAGATCAATAACTATTGTAAAAACAAAAATAAGCCTTTAGATGAAATTTTTAATTTATGATAGCTAATGGGACACTTGAAATTATTTGGCTGAATGGTTTTTGGTGAATTGACAATTAGACCTAGAATACCCATCCATCTGGCTATCTTCATCAAGATTAATTTAAAATATCTCCTTTTTGGGGAGATTTTTCTAATGTACTTCCTTTGTGCATAGGATCACTTCCCGCGTTATACTTCATTACATCTTTTTTTATGTATACAGATATCCTTGTCCTCTTATCTCAGTAGCTTCAGGGCCTAAATCTTTTGATTTAAAAGAAAGTACTACTAAAAAATAAAAAATAAACAAAAATAAATAAAAGAAAGAAAGTACTGGTTCTCCAACTTAGAGATACATGAAAATCACTAGGGAACTTTCAAAAACTGATGCTTGGACTTTGTCTCAGACTAATAAAGGCAGAATCTCTGTGGGTAGGGCATAGGCATTGCTGTGCTTTATTGTTTCTGTTTTGTTTTGTAGCATCTCAGGTCATTGTAATGTTCATTTAGGATTGAGAACCATTGATCTATCCTTTGGTAATTGTTAAAAAAACGAATTTCTGGGGCCCACCACAGACCCACTGAATCAGAAATTCCAGAGTGTTTACCCACTAATCTATGTTCTGACCAGCCCTACTGCTGATACAGGCATATCTCTAAAATGTGGGAACCATTGATCCAGCCAGTGTTACTCAACTTTGACAATAGATTGGAGGCACCTGGATGCTTTAAAAAAGTTCTGATGCCTGAGTACCTCCTCCCTAAAGAGTCCAATTTAGTTGTTCTGGAGTGTGATCTTGACATTGAGATCTTTACAAAAATCCTCCAGATAATTTTAATGTTTAGCCAATATTAAATACTTTACTAGTTCATGAGCCCTGTGAGAACAGAGCTCATGACATAACCAGTCTTAGAGTTTCTGAATTTGGCACAGGATTTGACACATTGAATGAGGGGGCAGGGGAGGAATAGATCAACCATACTAAAAAGGATCAAGCATTTGGATTTTTCTGAAGGAATGCAAGTCAGCTGCATAGTCTTCAATAGTTATCCAGAGGTTCTGACTTTATTCAGATTAACTGAGATTTCTTCATTTTGCTTTTCAGAAGTAAAAAGTATTGGTTCTAGAAAGACCATGTTTGGATAACGCGATTTACTATGCTACTCCTTGTAAATAATCAATTGGAATAGAAAATGTGCTCAAATGCTCAACTATCTCTCAGGTTTAAAAAAATATATCAGGCTTATCATAACTGGAAACCATTCAGCACCAAATGGATCTGTCAGGAAAATAAGGACTTTAAAATACATCCGCTCCAGGAAAAGATCAATTGTAATGGTTATTAAAGTAATCAGCTTAGTTATGTATGAAGACAGCCACATTTCCTTTTTGAATTCTGTTTTACAGCAAAATCTCCACATTTCAAATTGTTTTAAACCAAAAGCAAGAAACAAATATTTCATTATCTTCAAAAAGACAAAAAAGTAATCAACCAAGTTTAGGAGTTATCGAAGATTTTCTAATTGAAATTTGATTAATGCTGAAACAAGAGGGGAAAAAACCTTGTACTATTTTTCTTTTCAATTTGGTAATATAATGTTAAATTATTTTTTAGTCCTTCATTTATCTATTATAATAATTAGTATCAGAAATAGATTAAATTAAAATGTGTGGTTTAAAATATAATTTTCTGAATTATAACATCAAGATATTAGTCATGTTCAAAGAAATACAGTGAGAACAATCAACCAAAATCTTTTCCCATATAGTGTTATTTTAGTTTTATAAAACAAACAATAATCAAAATTTTATCAACAGTGAATCAGCATCCTAATCAAATAGAGTTAATTTTTTTTTTAAATTTCATTCACTTTTGAGCTTGACTCTCTATAAACTCCTCAAGGATCTGAACTCCTCTGGTCATTACCACCTTCCCTTCACTGAAGCAGATGATGAATAGATCTTGATCAGAGGAAATGACTACACCTAGCTTCTAAGCATGACGGGCTCAGTAGACAGGAAGCCACAAAGAGACAACAGCTCATATAAGTTGCATAAAATGGCTGATGATTTGATGAATTCTGTGTTACAATTTGAATAAAAAAGATCTAGAACACAACCATCATCAAAATGTTGGAAGTTGATTTGGTCATTTTCCTTACAGTCATATGATGAGACCTCAATTTAACATTGTCTGCTTCTTATTTCAAGAGAGTTTTAATTTGGTATTAAATTAGTTATCATGCTTGGATGCAAACCTAATAACAGGTAAAACTTGAGGCGCAACATATGACCAGTGAGAGTAAATGGAGCTAAGCTTGAGTTTTCAGCCAAGATCACAGTCTGATGGTCTTGAACACCAGGCTTTTTAGCCTCTCGGTAGCATCTTCCAGAGTAGATAGATGCCCTTGGGTGGACAACACCTTAAATCCTGTGACCTCTTCTCTGGGTTTCTGTCTTCTCCTGAATATTGGCCCTGTAATTTCTCACTGTCCCGTTAGTCCCTTAAAGCTAGCGTATAAAAGTGTTGTCCAGACCCTAGTTGTCCCCAGCATTACGGCTGGCCTGAATTACCTGATCTGCTTTTATTAAAAGAAGAAATATACTTTGTTTTATATTTATTGTATATTTCATTTCTAGAAGTCTATTTCTATGGTAAATTTGCTAGATCTCTGTTTATGGTTTCCTATTTCCTGACAGTTTCATACTTACGTGTTATATCTTATAATAATCATAGTTGTTTTATCATATCTGATCATTCCAACATGCAAAGATTTTTTTCTTTACTGCATTTCTGTTACCTATGTTTATTCATGTTTCTTCTTGTTCATGGCACCTTACATGTTCTTGACTGTGTAATGCTTATTGGCACTGAAAAAATTGTCAGTATGGAGAATGCTGTAAGCAAAATAACGCCCCATCCACAAAGATGTCCATGTCCTAATCTTTGGAAACTGTGAATATGTTAGGTTACATGGCAATGGGAAATTAAGATTAAAAATGAAATTAAAGTTGCTAATAAGCCATATTTAGACTAGAGCTAGTATTCTGAATTATTCAGATAGGCCCAGTGTAACCGCAGGGGTCCCTAAAAATGGAAGAGGGAGGCAGGAAAAAATATTGAGAAGAAGTGAGTGTAAGAATGAATGGTCAGGGAAATGCAATATATTTTTTAAAGATTTTATATATTTATTCATGAGACACACACACAGAGGCAGAGACACAGGCAGAGGGAGAAGCAGGCTCCATGCAGGGAGCCCGACATGGGACTCGACCCCGGGGCCCCAGGATCACATCCTGGGCCGAAGGCAGCGCTAAACCTCTGAGTCTCCCGGGCTGCCCAAGGAAACACAATTATTGATGGGCTTCAAAGTTGTGTGAACCAAGAAATGTAGGTACCCTATAGCACCTAGAAAAGGCAAGTCAATGACTTTTGGCTTAGGGAGACACAGGGTTGGACTTCTACTAGAGACTCTGTAGATTCTTCTAATCTCATCTAATCTGTACTACTTTAAAATAAATCTGTCTTTTAGGCCACTGAGTTAAAGCAGCAAAAAAAAGTTAATAAAGATCCAGGGTAGAAGTACCTTGTTCCAGGGAAGGTTTTTGTTTTTGTTTTTGTTTTTGTTTTTGTTTTTGTTTTTTGTTTTTTGCATCTGTCAGGTGCCTGGCAGCATACTAGCCCAGGAATACCTTAAGCCAATTTAATACCAGGCAATTCCCTGGATCATCCTAAACTAGTTTGCAAATAAATGTGCTGGCCAGCTCTATTCATTAACAAGAAGTCTTTTCTACAGTTCCACGTTATGGAAAAGAAGTGAGTATGTTAGAAACCATTGAATCATATACTTTAAATTCATGAATTATATGGTATATGAATTGTATCTTCATGAAGCTAATATATATATATTTTTAATTTTTTTTAATATGTATTTTTTAATGTGGCTGTAGTTCTTTGAGTTTCTGTTTTTTTTTTTTTTAATTAGGTTTATGCTTTCACTCTGATGTTGGCATCAAAGTTCCTTATTTTTGCCAAATGTTTCATGGATTAAAAAAACATACTTGAATGTATATATATAATTTTGTAAGTATTGAAAAGAATTTCAAATGTCAGGGAGATAAAATAATATTTGGGCTTCTGTGTGTGCATGCTTACATGAGTCCGTGTGTGTAATCTTTGACAAAGCTGGTGTCCTTACTTTTGTTTACATGCCATGGTCAGACTCCTGCCCATTTCTTTACTCATGCTCCTTATGTCCTCCCAAATCACAGCAGTACCTTTGTTTGGTTTGGTTGTGTATTTCGTTAGCATTTTTCTTTAGTCCTTAAGGGTTAAAGCAATAAATGCCGTATAAACATGTATTAAAACGAAAGGTCTAGCCATTTCTATTCAAAAAATCACTAGGATTGTGGTAAAGCACTAGAGAAGATCTTTCCTGGCATAGAAAGGTGATGAGTAATAATCGTGCCTGATTTCCATTAAATTCCTGCTGATAGGGATCCCTGGGTGGCGCAGCGGTTTGGCGCCTGCCTTTGGCCCAGGGCGCGATCCTGGAGACCCGGGATCGAATCCCACATCGGGCTCCCGGTGCATGGAGCCTGCTTCTCCCTCCGCCTGTGTCTCTGCCTCTCTCTCTCTCTCTCTGTGACTATCATAAATAAATAAAAATTAAAAAAAAAAAATTCCTGCTGATATCTCTCAGTCAATCATTTCTAAAGGAATGATACTGTGTATAAGTGATTATTTTTATTGGTAGACTTTATTTTTTAGAGCAGTGCTAAGTTTAGAGAAAACTTGAAGGGATAATACAGGGAAGTCCTCTTGCCAGCAGTCTCCCCCATTAACCTTTTCCAGTAGTGCAGTACATTTGTTACATTTGACTAAAATCCATAGTTTACATTAGTTTTCACTGCCTGTGTTGTACATTTCCATGAGTTTTGACAACGCATGATATCATACATCCACCATGATAGGGTCATTGAGAATAATTTCACCACCTTAAAAATGTCCTGTGCTGCAACTAAGCTATCCCTTGCTTCCTCCCCCAGAAATCCTGGCAACCAGTGATTTTTTTTTTTTTTTTTTTTTTACTGTTTCTGTGGTTTTACCTTTTTTCAGAATATCATGTGATTTTAATTCATTTCTGATCTGAGAACATGCTTTGTGTGAATTACATTCTTTTAAATTTGTTAAGGTACTTTTTTACAGTCAAAATGTGGTTTATCATGGTGAATGTTCCATGTGAGCTTAAGGATGTGTATTCTACTATTATTGGATGAAGAGTTCTATAAATGTCAATTAGACCCAGTTCAGTTCAACTATAGCCTTACTGATTTTCTACCTGCTGGATATGTTAATTAATAATACAGTAGTGTTGAAATCTCTGAGTGTGATAGTGGATATATCTATTTGTCCTTGAAGTTCTATTAGATTTTGGTACAAATGTTTTGATTCTCTGTTATGTTAGATGCATACATATTAAGGATTTTATGTCAGACTTGTGTCTTCATTATGTTATGTTGTCTTAGAGAATTGACACTTCTATCATTATGTTAATGCCCCTCTTTACTTGTAATACGTTTCCTTGTTATGAAGTCTGACTTGTCTCAAATTAATATAGTTACTTCTGCTTTCTCTTGATTTTGGTATAACTTTCCAACTCTTTACTTTTAATGTAGCTGTATTTTTATATATAAAGGGGGTTTCTTGTACACAACATATAGTTGGGTCTTGGTTTTGATCAACTCTGATGGTCTCTGTCTTTTAATTGGTGTATGTAATCATTTACATTTAACATGATTACTAATATGGTTGGATTGATATCCATCATACTAGCAACTGTTTTGTGTTTGTTGCCATCATTCTTTGTTTCTTTGTTTCTTTTTTTTGGTCTTTCCCTATTTTTCTACCTTCTCTGGTTTTATTTATTTATTTATTTATTTATTTATTTATTTTTTAAAGATTTTATTCATTTATTCATGAGAAATAATTCATGAGAATATTCATTTATTCATGAGAGAGAGAGAGAGAGAGAGAGGCAGGGACACAGGCAGAGGGAGAAGCAGGCTCCATCCAAGGAGCCCGATGTGGGACTCGATCCAAGGACTCCAGGATCACGCCTTGGGCCAAAGGCAGGCGGCAAACCACTGAGCCACCCAGGGATCCCCCTCTTCTCTGGTTTTAATTGAGCATTTTATATGATTCCAGTTTTCTTCCTTCTTAGAATGTCAATTTTACTTCTTGTTTTAATGTTTTGATTATTTTCCTAGAGTTCGAAATATACATTTACAACTAGTCTTAGCTCACTTTTAAACAATACTAGCTTGCTACATAGGTAGTACAGGTGCCTTAGAATATTCTAGATTCCTTCCTCTTGTCCTTTATAACATTGCCATCATTCATCTCACTCATCCATAAGCTATAGTCATTTGGCACATTGTTGTTATTATTTTGAACAAATGTGTAAATTATTTTTAAGAAATCTTGGAAGAATACTAATTGATGTTTAGATAACACAATTACTGTCTTCAATGAAACGCACCAATCAACGTATTCTCTAATAATTGGGCTGTAATTTCACATTCAAAAAGATACATGTGTTTCACTGCAAACCTGAGTGAATGTTAAAATTAATAAACACATGATCTACTGAGCATTTGCTATGCTCTAGGCACTGTTCCAAGTTTCTTACATGCATTATCACAGTTCCTTCTCACAAAATCTTTGTACTCTTCCCTTTTTTACAGTTGGATAAACTAAAGCACAAAATATTTACATAACTTGCCTAAGGTCACAGGACTAATAAATTCCAGTAATTGGAAAAGTAAGATTTGAACTCATGCATTGTGGTTTCAGAGCATTTATTTATTTATTTATTTATTTAACACTATTCTGTCTCCAAGTATAGGGAAGGAAATATAAAATAATGAAGGAATGGAAACTAAATATTTATTAAACACTTACAGTGTCCTAGAAATCATTCAATTACTTTATTTAATTAGTAATTACATTATGCGTATCATTTCATTTAATTCTCACAATGTCCTATTAGATTTTTTTTAATCACCATTTATTGATAAGGAAACTATAGTTCAAAAAGATTAAATAATTTGACCAAGGACATGTACCAAAACAATGAGAAGGCCATTATTGTAACTAAATTCTGTTAGACTCCAAATAATATGCTATACTAACTACACTTATTGAAAAATCATCTCAGATTTCTCCATTGGAATATACTAGTAGGGACACTTGCCAGGTTATTATACACTTGAAAATAGCAGGAGCATGAGAAACATGAAACCCTGAGATAAAAGGTGCCAGGCTCCCTAACTGAAAATCATGGAAAAGCCCTTGGTTACTCTTTAAAAGACCACTGCTGGCATCATCACCACTATCATGATTTTCATGTTCATCATTGATTTGGCCAATTAAAAAGAGATTTAAGTTCATTGTCCTCTAAAATATGATTTATATGGTGATGGACTAAGTTATGCCATTACAAATAAAACATTTTTCTGAACTCATTTTAGTAAGTACATGTTAAATACTCTGTAGAAGGTTATGATCTTTTCCTCCTCCAAATGCAAATGCTTTTGACACCTTTCTTATTCTGAAGCTTAGGGAGTTTAATTTAATGATAGGCAATTCTGTGGTTTAAGTTGTGAGAGAGATTTTTTTAAAGATTTTATTTATTCACTTGAGAGAGTGAGCAAGAGAGAGAGAGAGAGAGCACATGAACAAAGGGCAGAGGGAGAAACAGATTCTCCCACTAAGCAGGGAGCCAACTTGGGGCTCCATTCCAGGCCCCCGGGATCATAACCTGAGCTGAAGATAGATTGTTAACTGACTGAGCCATCCAGGCACCCCTGTTGTGAGATATTGAAATGAAAATAATTCAGGACACATTAAAACTTTAAGGAGTCTCAATTTAGAGCAGCTTTTGCAAAATCACCAGTTATAAGTTGTTATTTTCACAGAATCAGTAATGAGTTTTAAGTCAAGCTGAGATAACTCACCAGTTTGTCAGAACCTGGGCTGGGCTATGCACTTTTTAGGGTGAATTGTTGAACATTGGACATCATTTAGAGCCTTCTTCTACTTTTGCCAAAGTAGAGAATAGAAGAATAGAGAAGCCCACATAATTTATGCCTAAGTGTTTTAGTATTTGTCAAAAAAAAAAAAAGAGAGAGAGAGAGAGAGAGAGACATATAGTGTAACATCATTTTTTGTGCATCTTCTTTAAACACCAAAAATCAACATTAAAAAATGTAAAAATAACTCTCATCTTACTAAATGTCATATAGTAATCATAATTACCTCTCCTAATTTTCACAAGGACTTTGCGAGATGGCTATTAATTATAATCCCTATGTTATGGAGGTAGATGAGACTCAGAGAGATTATTAAGCCTTATTCAAAGCCATATAGCTCTACTCTAGTAATATGTGAAGCTAGAATTTGATCCTATGTCTCTCTTTTACCAAAGCCTATGCTTTAAATACTGATTTTGCTAGTCACAGTGAGTATATAGTCTTAGTTACTTAAGACCAAGTTCTCCTCTTGAAATAATAATTTTTGGTTCCATCCCATTACTTCTCTATTCAGAAAGATACTTCACAAGAGAATCAAATAAACTGGTAAATAACCATTGATTGAAAAGTTATTTTTTTACATTGATGTAAAACCTGCCCCCTGTCACTTTCCTCTACTGGTTTTCTTGATATGTAATATGAGACCCAAGGAACCTCTTAAATCACAAAGAACAATGACTCTCAAGATACTAAGACTGGAAGAGGCCTTTTGAGCCACTATATAGCAGATTCTAGTTCCTTTTCCTTCACTGGGACTGTGGTTCTCACAAATTGAATATGGAATTAAGAAAATGATTTAAACTCAAGGGGAAAAAACAACTTCATTTCCACAGATGGCTCCGAAAATGACTGAAAGAAATCCTGAGATGAAATATGTTCATGAAATTTAAGGTTGAGCCTACAGAAAAACCACCATACAGGGATGGTGGAGGGCTAGGAGCCAAAAATTTACTTTATGAATCCACTGCAATGTTTAGTGAAAACTAGGTTAGTCGGACTCTGTGATCTTTGGTAACTCCTATCTCCGCAGACACAGGCATCTTTTTCAATGTTGAACCACAGAGCAGAAATGATTTTCCACAAAATAACATTTTCCTATGATTTATCCTTTTGGTAAAAAAAAAACAAATAGTGTAAAATGGAGTTTGAGGATTTTAAAAAATAGTTTAGTATATGAAATATTATGGAGTAATATGAAATAATGATAAGTTTTATGTTTAATAGACAGTATAACCAACCTGAGAAAATAAAGTTAGACACCCTCGGATTCACCCCTCCAGATGAAAATACACAGCGTGGAGAGAGGAAAGAACATACCTAAGGCCTTCCTGGTATCAAATATCAGAGTTAGGACGGTAAGCTATGTGCTATGCCCTTTAATTCTGTTTTCTGCATACAGAAATAATAATAGTAACACTACTGTAATGTATATACATAATATATACATACATGTGGAGACACATACACACACACACACCTAAATACATGTACACCTCACAAAAGCCCTATAAAGTGAATACTATTCATAACATGTTGGATGGATGAGGAAGCAAGGAGAAAGGATAAATACCTTTTGCAAAGTTACATAGCTAAGAAGTGGTAAAACTGAGTTTTGAATTCAGGTAGCCTGTATGTAGAGTCTGTACACATAACTACTTCACTATATTGCCTCTGTACTCCAATTTGAACCTTAAGCGTAACTAAGATTTAATCAAAACTTTCACTGAGGTCTCAATTGTGGGTGAACCTCAGAATATTATTACCTTTATTTTATCACTTAATAAATAGCAGGTGGAAATACGCCTTGTCACTCAGAAGGCTCTTATATAATACTAACTTCAACTTCAGTTCCCTGTCATGAGGAAATGAAAGCAAGGAATTGTAAAGGACTCACTCAAGATTGTAAGATAAGGAGAAAAATAATTCCAATACTGGAATTCAGATGTTCTTACTCAGAATCCTTCTAACCTGTTGACCAGCACCATGTATTCCCAAAGCACAGAGGTTTGTCTGGCCCAAGGCAGGATCATAGATTTGGAGGGACCTCTAACATGTTCAAAGGCCATGGACCTGTAGATTTTTCAAGAATTCTCTAAGCTCCTGGATATAATATAAACTATTCTCTAAGTAATTGAAAGCTATTTCTTGAGGGAGTCTCTCTTGGAAAAAGCACAGCTTTTGTGAAGGCTGACATGGCCTCTAAGGTCTGACTTTGTCACTCTCTCACTTATTGTCTAACACATGAATACAAGTCAGAGGACATTATTTATATTAACCAACAATCAGCCTTATATTTGAAGATTAACGAAACCACAGTTCAGGAATCTTGTAGATGCTCCTTTAAATACACATTCTCAAATAAATATTTGTATGAGTAGACATTCTGGAATTTTAGTAAGGTGGATGGAATAAATATGCCAAAATGTATCTGTAGGAATACCAGGTCATTCTGATATTAATCATCATAATAGATTTTAGATTTATGTAATACAGTATATAGAGGCAAAATTTCCATGTTTATACCATGCTCATGAAATATAGTTTATATCTGTCTTCTATATGCATGATGTATTCACAAGTGTCAGGCAAAGAGAAGAATAAATAGAGACAGGTACTCCAGGAGACAGGAATTGCACATACATAAGTCTTGCATCAACCTAAGGAATAAAGATTATCTCTCACTTGGCCCTTCCTTCCATGCAACACAACTAAACTTTTTATTTATTTTTATTTTATTTTTTTTAAGATTTTATTTATTTATTCATGAGAGACACACACACACAGAGAGAGAGAGAAAGAGAGAGAGAGAGACAGGCAGAGGGAGAAGCAGGCTCCATGCAAAGAGCCCGATGTGAGACTCGATCCAGGGACTCCAGGATCACGCCCTGAGCCGAAGGCAGACACTTAACAGCTGAGCCACCCAGGTGCCCCACAACTAAACTTTTTAAAAAGGGTTCTGTGAATGCCTAAATTCTAAATAACTCTTCATTCATTGAAAATGAAAAAAAAAAAAAAATTTAATCTGTAAACTTCCTCTCCACCCTGTCTCTCTATCATCACTCCCCTAATCTTCCCCAGATCTGCTTGTTGAAGTCTACCCACCCTTCAATAAGAAGATCAAATGGGATTTCTTCAAGGAATTCACTATTAAGCATGACCACCCCCATCATATTTCCACATGAAATTATTCTTGTTTTCTCCCCTGTGCTCCTGTATCACCTTTCTCATACCACCATTATAGCATTTATATGTATTTAAATTAGAACACTAGAGAAAAGTTCTCAGTGGAAATCTGTCTTGGTCAATTAGTAATTATTGCTGATCATTTTCAATGAAAGCTGACAAAAAAGGTGGAGGAAGCTTCAGGGCTCCTTGGGGGCAGCAATTCCACCCTCTTCCTCTTTTCTAAGAATGGGCTTTCATTTCCAGGTATCAGCCCTCTTGGGTGGCAGTTGACTTGTTTTTATGACTTTCTGAGGTTAAGGAGCCAACTATAGTTTTACTCCTAGGACCAGTCTGGTCCATTGATTTGAATTAAAGGGAGAAAGTTGTTTCTAAGAGAAATGATTTGTGCGCCTGCCCTCCACTAACTGCAGTGGCCCCCCAAAAGCTGATTCCTAATGGTTAATATGGAAACCTTTGATTTTCTGAGTTTCAGGTTGAGCAATTGAAATGGAGTCTTTATTCTCAACCAGCCTCCTCCCAAGGGCACAGTGGTAAACCATAGGTTACAGTGTCATTATTTAGGCTGTCTTAATTGCAGCGATTAGAATTAGAAGGCAAGCTTACATTAATTTTAATAAAAAAATGGGTATAGAGTTCAGGGAACAAGGTAAAATACTGCTTTTGATTCACAGTATAAATATGACAATGTTTTGTACACATCACCATTATAATTTGGCAAAATCAAGACTATTTCCAAAGCTTTATTATATTTAGGTGACTAGACCATTTTTTAAAGGCTATAGTTTATTGTGCTCTGTGGTATAAACTCAGTTTGTAACATGTCTACAAAAATTGAAACATACCTATGCTAGTTCATTGGCATTACCAATGTTGTTTGAAATTATTAATCACGTAAGCCCAACAGTGGAAGTCTGCCTGTTTCCTAGGTACTTTGAAAATCAGTCAGCAATCAACACCAGTGGTGTTTTTAATTTAATTATAACAGATTATGTAGTTATAATTGATATGCAATAAACTTTACATATATAAGATGCATATTTGACCATTTTTGACACACACACACACACACACACATATATATATATAACACACATGAAATCACTGTAATCAAGAAAATGAACATAACTATCACTGTCAAAAGTTTCCTCATGTCCCTTTGTGAACCCTATCCCCACCTTTCCTGTCCTGTCAATTACTTTACATTTTGGGAATTTTAATTAATTAAGTTTTTAAAGTTTTTTTGTTATTTTTTTATTGAAGTTCGATTTGCCAATATATAGTATAACACCCAGTGCTCATCACATCAAGTGCCCTCCTCAGTGCTCATCACCCCAACTGCCTCCCCTTCCACTACCCTTTGTTTCCCAGAGTTAGGAGTCTCTCATGTTTTGTCTCCCTCTCTAATTTTTCCCACTCATTTTCTCTCCTATCCCCTAGAATCCCATTCGCTGTTTCTTATATTCCCCGTATAAATGAAACCATATAATGTTTGTCCTTCTCCAATTGACTTACTTCACTCAGCATAATACCCTCCAGTTCCATCCACGTCAAAGCAAATGGTGGGTATTTGTTGTTTCTAATGGCTGAGGAATATTCCATTGTACACACAGACCACATCTTCTTTATCCATTCATCTTTCCATGGACACCAAGATTCACCAAGGTTATGTATTGGACATTTGGGTTGCTTCCAGTTTAGGTGTAATACAAGCAAAACTCATATAAATATTTCAGTATAAGTTCTCTTGTGTGCATATGAATACATTTCTCTTGGGCACATACCTGAGAGTGGAATGGCTGCATTATATGATAGACATGTGTTTAATTTTTTTAAGAAACTTGCAAACTGCTTTCTAAAGTGGTTGCACCACTTCTGATGGGGCTGAAATTAAGATTTGTTTTCATGCCTCATTAAACACATGGACTGTGAGATGTGTCGGGTATATATAGGTCATGTGGATTTCGGGCAAGAGGAAGAGACTCTGCCCCATTTTGTAATTGCTCTTCTGGGAAGCATCTATTGGTTGATTCTTTAATCATATGTCCTTTAGTTTGTGTTTTGTTTTTGTGTTTTGTCTGAGAAAGTTTTTATTTCTCCTTCACTTCTTTTTTTTTTAAGATTTTATTTATTTATTCATGAGACAGAGAGAGAGAGAGAGAGAGAGAGAGAGAGAGGCAGAGACACAGGCAGAGGGAGAAGCAGGCTCCATGCAGGGAGCCCGACATGAGACTCGATCCCAGGTCTCCAGGATAAGGCCCTGGGCCAAAGGCAGGTGCTAAACCACTCAGCCACCAGGGCTGCCCCACTTCTTTTTTTTTTTTTATTTTTAAACAAGTGTTGGTGAGGATGTGGAGAAATTGGAACCCTTCACAATGTAAGTGGGAATGCAAAATAGTAGAGCTACTACAGACAACAGTATGGAGGTTCCTCAAAGAATTTAAGATGGAACTACTATAAGATCCAACAATCCCATTTCTGGATCTTTATCTGAAAGTATTGAAATCAGGATCTTGAAGAGATATTTGTACTCCTGTGTCCATTATAGCATTATTCACAATAGCAAAGAGGTGGAAACAATCCACATGCCCAGCAGTGAATAAATGGTTGAAGAAAATGTGGTATATCCATTCAGTGGAATATTATTCAGACATTAAAATAAATTCTGTCATATAGTACAGCATGGATGAAACTTGAGGAAATTATACGAAGTGAAATAATTCACAGACGGACAGTTCCTGCATGATTCCACTTTTATGGGGTATCTAAAATAGTCAAACTCATTGAAGTGGAAAGTAGAATGATGGTTGCCAGGGCTAGAGAGTGGGGATATGGACAGTTAGTATTAAACTGAGTTTCAGTTAAGCAAGATGCATAAGCTCTAGAGACCTGCTATACAGCACTGTGCGTATGGCCAGCAGTAATGTATTATACACTTAAAAATCTGTTAAGGGGTTACATCTCATGTTAAATTCTTACAGCAATAAAATAAAATCTAAAAATATGGACTTTTTTTTTTAAGAGTAGTTTTACTTTCACAACAAAACTGAGCAGAAACCATAAAGTTTTTATATATGCCCTGCCCCACCCCCAACAACCTCCCTATCAGCACCCCCACCAGCCTGGTATGTTTGTTAACATTAATGAATCTACATCGATCCATCATTATCACCAAAAATCCATAGTTTACCTTAGAGTTCGTTCTTGGTGCTGTACATTCGATGGGTTTGGACAAAGTTATAAGAGCACATATCCACCATCATAGTATCCTACCGAGTAGTTTCACTGACCTAAAATTTCTCTGTGCTCCACCTATTCATCCTTCCCTCTTCCCAACCCTGGGTAATCACTGATCTTTTTACTATCTCCATAGTTTTGCCTTCTCTAGAATGTCATATATTTGGAATCATAACAGTATGGAGCCTTTTCAGATTGACTTCTTTCACTTCGTAGAATGCATTTCACTTTCCTTCATGTCTTTTCATGGCTTGATAGCTCACTTCTTTGTGTAGTGCTAATACTCCATCGTTAGCTTGGCTTTTTACTCTCTTAAAAGTGCAATTTAAAAAGTAGAAACTCAGGTAGCTCCGGTAGCTTAGTAGTTTAGCGCCGCCTTCAGCCCGGGGTGTGATCCTGGAGACCCCGGGTCGAGTCCTATGTCAGGCTCCCTGCACGGAGTCTGCTTCTCTCTCTGCCTGTGTCTCTGCCTCTCTCTCTCTCTCTCTCTCTCTCTCTGTGTTCTTCATGAATAAATAAATAAAATCTGCGGGGGGTGGGGGTGAATGGGTGGTGGGCACTGAGGGGGGCACTTGACAGGATGAGCACTGGGTGTTATTCTGTATGTTGGCAAATTGAACACCAATAAAAAATAAGTTTATTATTAAAAATATATAAATAAATAAAATATTTAAAAAATAAAAATAAAAAGTAGAAACTTGTAATTTTGATGCAGTGTTATTCCCCAGTTTTTCTTTATTTTGTGGACCATCTTTTTAATATTGTTTTTAAGAAATCTTGGCTTAAGTGGCAACTGGGTGGCTCAGTCAGTTGAGCACCTAACTCTGTTTCAGGTCAGGTCATGCATGATCTCAGGGTCCTGGAGTAGAGGCCAGCATCAGGCTCAGCACTTGGTGGGGAGTCAGTTTGAGGATTCTCTCTTTCCTTCCTCCTGCTTGTGTTCTCACTCTCTCTCTCAAATAAATAAATAAATCTTAAAAAAAAAAAAGAAATCTTGGCTTAAATCAAGGATAGAAAGATTTCTTCTTATATTTTCTTCCAAAATTTTGTAGTTTACAATTTTACTTTTAGGTCTAGTATATGTTTTGAGTTAATATTTGTATATGGTGTGACATTTGAATTGAAGTTCATTATTTTGGCATCTAGAGATCCAATTATTTCTGTAGCACTTCTTGAAAAGACTATTCTTTCTCTGTTGAGTTGACTTTGTACCTTTGTTGAAAAGCAGTTGCCCATATTTATGAAAAGCTACTTCTGGACGCAAGGATATTTATTGATTTATTTTCTTTCTTAATGCCAGTATTACACTGGCATGATACTATAGGTTTTTTAAAGTGTTTTTTTGTTTGTTTGTTTGTTTATGCAATCTCTACACCCTATGTGGGACTTGAACTCATGGCCTCAAGATCATAAGTCACACACCTTCCTGACTGAGCCAGCCCAGCATACCTATAGTTTTTAATTAAAGTCTTGAAATTATGTTGTGTTTTTTCTCTGAATCTATTCTTTTTCAAAAAATTTGTTTTGGTTATTCTAGATTACTTCAATTGCTGTATGAATTTTAGAATTGATTTATTAATTTCTATAAATGTTTGATAGAATTCACCAGTGAAGCCATCTGGTTCTGAAGTTCTCTTTGTAGGGTGTTTTTTTTTTTAATCAATATAGGAGTATTCAAGTTATCTATTTCTTCTTAAGTGGGCTTAGGTAGTTTGTGTCTTTCAAGGAATTTATTTATTTTCTCTAATTTGTTGAAATTATTAACATACAGTTATATGTTATGTCCTCTTACTATCCTTTCAACATCTGTAGCATCTGTTCTGATGCCATCTCTCTCCTCAAGTTGGTAATTTGTAATTTGTGTCTTCTCTATTTTTGTTTCCTGATCACTCCAGTTAAATCTTTTTTAAAGTCCAAGCTGATAATTTCTACCTTTTAAGTGATGACATTTGAACTATTTTCCTTTAATATGACTGTCAGTAAGTTCTCATACTCTGTCTTGAGAACTCTGCCTTTAACTCTCCAGATGCTCAGGGTATCTGTCAGTCTTTGTCTGGGTTCCCCTATTTACACCACAACCTGGAAAATCTCTCAAGACAGTAAGGCAGAGGCTAGGGAATTGGATACCTTATTTGTTACCCATTTCTCAAGGATCACTCTCTTCTACTTCCTGATGCTCAATGCCTTAAAAAACATTGTTTCATATATTTTTCACTTTAAAAAAATGTTTTAGGCAGGACAGGAGGGTATATCTAGTGTCTCTTATGGCATTGTGGTTGAAAGAAGGAGTCCCAAATAATTCTAGTTATATTACTTACAATGTATTCCAAACATTTAGCATACAGAAATATGTATAAACATGTAAAATCTACCTAGCTTGTGACCCTGAACAAATTACAAATGGATTTCATAAAATGATGATTATCAAAACATATTTTTATCATATGTTTACTTAATGGACTATGGTAAGGGTTAAATGAGAGGTAGTACTTCATAATGAAGGCCAAACTGGACATTAGGAGTGAAATGATGGTATATTACAAGCCAGAAAATTTACTTAATTATATTGCATATGATAGATATCCCTGCTTGCACTTACTAGAGAATCTATTTCCTTTTTTACTGATATATAATTGACATATAACATTATATTAGTTTCAGCTATGCAACATAATAAGAGATCTGTTTTCAAATCAGACCCCAAATAGTTGCTTTTCCTGCATAAGGAAGCAGGTTAAATTGTTTCCTAAAATGTTTAGGTTAACTAACTTCACAGAAGCCTTCCCATGGTCAATGGCTTAAGAGCCCTTGCATTAGATCTCTAAGCTTACTTCCAAATTTGGGAATCTTTATTTCTATCTTTTCATTAGAAACATTGTACACCTATGTAAAAGTGGAGGGATATTTGCATAAGATTTTTTTTTAGAGAAATAAACATAAAGTACTGACTTACAGAGATAATAATGGTGACCAATGGCCATCTTAGATTTGCATATATTTTCATTTCTCAGGGTTCCGTATCTAAAATTTATTTTCTCAGTAAAATATGTAAGATGATCATAAATGGCCCAGACTTACATTTCTTACGGCTATTTAAAAATTACTCATCTTTCCAATAGTGACATAATACATATCATTACTCATCAATATGGTTTTAATATCCATGCCAGATGATTTCATAAAATAAAGTGATTATAAAACTAACTGGTCAGGTTAATGAATAAATTACATAATTATTCTATTTATCAATATAATTACCATTATGACTAACATGGTTGAAAACAGCAAACTTATACATCACATTATCAAATTCACTATGCAAAATCAGAAGGGGAATTTACCCTTTAGCCTTTTAAACATGACTCATATCCAGCTCACAAGGCACTGAGATCTGCTGTGGTATCTAGCCTATGTAATAGGAAGCTGAGCAAGGGTCTATATGGGGTCTTCTTTTTATGATAAAAAGAAGAAGGAAAATGACAGGCATCAAGATGTGTAGCACATATTAAGAGCACTGGACCCATATTTTACATTTTTAAAGAGCACTGGACCCATATTTTACATTTTTAAAGAGCTTTTAACACCAATATATTTTTTATCATATTTCTTTATGTTTTAAGAATATCAAGAGATGGTGTTTTATCTTTAAACATTTACTGTTAACCTTCAATTTCTCTCTATAATAATATTGAGTTGTATAGATATTATTTTGCATTTTTTATGGATTTGTTTTTGTGGAATTCTGGGCATCTGCTGAATAAGCACATTTATATCCTGACATTCTATTAATCTAATATTCCCCCAGTTTTATTTGATATTTGATTGCCTTTGGTGGTGTCACACATTGCTGGCATAAATGTGCCTGTGGAATCGTAAATGAACATTACTAAGACTTTACATTTCCTATACTTTACAACTTGGATGTTTTAGGACTTAAAGGAATGGGAATTCTAGTACCATTTTAGTATCAGCTTCTTATAAACAACTTAGGTATATTTTCACCTTTATTTTTGCCATTTAACATATTTTGTAGTCATGTTGGTCCAACTTTCCCAGAAATAAATATAGCTTGAGTTTTGTGTAGTTACTACATAAATTTAAATCTTTCAAATATCCAACCCTTTCATCTGATATTACTTACAACTACTATGAAAGTTATGAGATTATAAAGATTGTTATTCATCTAGTCAAAGAAATATCTTTGTTTTTAATATGAAACAGGAGTCTTCATAAACTAGAAACTTAATATTCTGTAGGTGCTAAGGACAGGCTTCCTCAAAATGTGCCACAATGGCATTTCGATTATTTTAAATAAAAATTATTTGAGAGACAGCTTGCACAAGAAGGACACTCAGGGGACACCTGGGTGGCTCAACCTGCCTTTGGCTCAGATTGTGATCCCAGGATCCGGGATCGAGTCCTGCATCGGGCTCCCTGCATGGATCCTGCTTCTCTCTCTACCTGTGTCTCTGCCTCTCTCTCTCTGTCTGTGTCTCTCATGAATAAATAAATAAATCTTAAAAAAAAAAATAAGGACACTCAGACTCTCCTCTGTCCTCCTAAAAGCAGAAAAAAATCTCCCATGTGAAAGATACCCTCCCTGTACCAGGGGACAAGAACATACTTATCACCAAAGGTGGGAAATTCAGAGTCCAGAAGGCTGTATAAACAACCCTGTTACATTTTACTAATTTACTGTCTCCACTCAAATTCTGTTTAGAATTCCTTACTACTTGAAGCTTCCAAGTTTCCTTTGCCCTGTCAAGTGCTCACAGATCTATTGTCTCTTTGTCTCGAAAATATAAAAACTGCTTGCACTCTGGTCATTTTTTTTTAGGTCTCAATTTCATTATTGAGCCTCCAGGTGCACATAATAGAACTTTGGATTTTTTTCTTCTGCTAATCTTTTTCATGTAAATTTAATTAGTCTGGCTGGAAGACCTTGAGGGTAGAGAAGAATTTCTCCTTCCCTTCAATACACAACAAGCATTTCCATGATTGTTGTTAAGTGTGTATACAATTAATCAATCAGTTCATCATCTTGACTGAATTGGTCAAATTTGGTCATAATCTTGGATCTTTAAAGCTCTAGCTCAAACAAACCTATGTGTCAACCACTGGTTCAGAAGTTTGGGTTTTTTTTTTTTTCATTTTGTTTACATTTTATTTATTTATTCATAGAGAGAGACAGAGAGACAGAGAGAGAGAGAGAGAGGCAGAGACACAGGCAGAGGGAGAAGCAGGCTTCATGCAGGGAGCCCGATGTGGGACTCGATCCTGGGTCTCCGGGATCACGCCCCAGGCTGGAGGCAGCGCTAAACCCACTGAGCCACCAGGGATGCCCCTGGTTCAGAAGTTTTGAGTGAACATCACTGAACTTTTTTATGTGTGTCAGACAAAATATGTGTGGTTATGCTATGATTACAATAGCGACAAAACCTCAAGGGCTTAAAACAATAAAAGGTGTACTCTTGCTTATGCTATATGTGAATCTTCAATTTGCAGGGGACCCAGATCATCATTGTTACTCAAGGACCCACACAGAGCAGCCACCATCTCAACCATCCTTAGTTACTTTACCTCTAGTAATAGTCCTCTGGAGGGTGTGGTTTTGACAATTAAATCCTCCCACTGAGAGTGATCATGCATTATTTCTATTTGCAACTCATTGACCTGATCTCATGAGACTCTCTCAACTACAAGTTTAATTTTACCATGTGGCCAGAAGACAGAGACTTGGAAATATTTGTTGAAGAGGATTCATGACTACTTCACATTACATATTTTTCACATTGTATGATTAAGGACTTTTGCTTAATTAAATGTATAAACCTCAATGTAAAAGACAGAAACATGTGGAACTGACTTACATGTCTTATGTTCAAGTTGAATGCCTCATGTTCAAGTTAGGTGTTCGAAGTTTAAGGTAGACATTTCCTGCTCAAGTTAAACTACCCCAAAAGCCAAAACAAACCAGGCAAAAACAAGGTAGAACATTTACATAGCATATAAGACAGCAGCCCAAACGTTCTGGGGAACTGCCATTCACATTTTCCACCAAGATTATCTTACTTAAAAAAAAAAAAACTATAGTTATTCCTAATTGAAAAAGGGTAAAATTAATTTTTATATTGGTTATACGGAGACCTAATTATATGATACTAATTACATTTTCTCTGAAAATCGTTATTTGCAATGGTTATGTATATAAAATGTTTTTCCTTCATAAAATAAGATGAAATCAGAGAGGGAGACAAACCATAAGAGACTCTTAACTTTAGGAAACAAACTCAAGGTTGCTGGAGGGGAGGTTGGTGGGGGGATGGGGTAACTGGGTGATGGGCATTAAGAAGGGCATGTGAGGGCAGCCTGGGTGGCTCATCGGTTTATTTATTTTTTTATTTTTTTATTTTTTTTTGTTTTTGGCTCATCGGTTTAGCGTTGCCTTCAGCCCAGGGTGTGGTCCTGGAGACCCGGGATCGAGTCCCATGTCAGGCTCCCTGCATGGAGTCTGCTTCTCCCTCTGCCTGTGTCTGTGCCTCTCTCTCTCTGTCTCTGTGTCTCTCATGAATAAATAAATAAAATCTTAAAAAAAAAGACTGATGAATCACTAAACTCTAGCTCTAAAACTAATAATACACTAGATGTTGTTTCTTTTTAAATAAAAATTTTAAAAAAGAAATGTTTTCCTTTATGTTTATGAAGTTCTTAACTAAAAAACATCAAAACAATTTCATTTCTCTTGCTTTTTAAGCTACAATATTGGAAAGTTTCATTCAAAAGGAACTTAAATATGAGAAAATTGCTTTTGGCAAATTCTAGCAGAGCTTAAAAAAAACAAGGCAAATGGGGAAGAAGCAAAAGTTTACCCTTTTAGTCTTAGCCTCTTCACTGAAGAAAAGGAATTCTCTTTTATGCATGATTATGAAACTTTTTTGTGATTTTTTTTCACAGCAAGAAATAATTTTGAATTGCTATTTAAAAAGTGTGTGTGTGCCAAAATAAAAGTATCATGAAATAATACGTACCCTTAATTTGAGATGCTTTTCTGAAATTTCCCACTGTATTTTATTACATTATACTAAAAATACATGCTTCTTGTGATCCACTAAATTTATTTCACAGTTAATTGGATGCTACCTAAAGTTTAAAAAGTATTTTAGTGAACTTAAGCAATATAATCGTAAAAGTGCCCTCAACCAAGGAACATGTAAAATATAATATGTGAATATTGAAAATCAAACTCCAATATTAAATTTCTATTAATAATGGATCAGAATGGACAGAGAATAGGTCTGATTTACTACTGTATCTTCCATGTCTAGTACAGAGTCTCTGTAGAGGCTCACTGTGGAAGGAAGGAAGGAAGGAAGGAAGGAAGGAAGGAAGGAAGGAAGGAAGGAAAGAAAGAAGGAAGGAAGGAAGGAAGGAAAGAGGGGGATGAATACATTTTTCACCATGAAATCTTAGTATTTGCACACTTTTAGGGTAATAAAAATCATTGACAGTGCCTCAAAAAATTAAACCTAGAATTACCATATAATTTCAGAAATTCCATTTCTAGGCATATACCCAAAAGAATTGAAAACAAGGACTCAAATAGATATTTGTCCACCCATGTTCACAGTATTATTCACAATAGCCAAAAGATGAGCCAAAACAACCCAAATATCCATTAGATAGAGGAATGGATAAACACAATGTGGTGTATAAATACAATGGAATCATTCAATCTTCAAAGGGAAGGAAATTTTGATGGATGCTACAACATGGATGAACCCTAAAAACTTTATGCTAAGTGAAAGAAGCCAAACAGAAAAACACAAATACTACATGATTCCATTTATATGAAGTATCACAAGTTGTCAAATTCTTTCCAACAGAAGGTAAAATAGTGATTATCAGGGGCTGGTGCAGGGGGGCTGTGGGGATTGGAAAGTTACTGCCTAATGGGTACAGAGTTTCAGTTTGAAGTGAAAAAGTTCTGGAGATAGGGATTATGGTGTCAAGATCAGGTGAATATACTTGATGCTACTTAACTGTCAAAACAGTTAAAATGGTAAATTTTAGGTTATGTAATGTTTTACCACAATAAAAATGTATCGGTCATTATTACTGCCTTTAACCACGCTTCCTACTTGTTATAGCTCTTTAAAGATTCCAAAATTATTTAGGGGCGCCTGGTTGGCTCAGTCGGTTAAGCGTCTGCCTTCAGCTCAGGTAATGATCCCAGAGTCCTGGGATCGAGCCCTGCATCGGGCTCCCCATTCTCCCACTCCTTCTGCCTCTCTGCCAGCTTGTGTGCTTGTTCTCTCTCTCTTTCTCTCATAAATAAGTAAAACTGTTAAGAAAATAAATAAATAAGTCTCCAAAATTATTGAATATATGATGTCTTTTGATAGTCCTGAGAACAACCCTGCAGTACACACAGCGTAGTAGTTATTATTCCATTTTGAAGATGAGGAAAATGGAGCTCAGGGAGTTTAAGTGATTTGTCCAAATGATACACAGCTAACAGGTGGAAGAATAGAATCTTTAACTCATCCCAAGTTTTCGGATTGAAGTCTGGCATTTTTCTCTGACACTCCATTCAAGAAACTAATGGTTCCATGGGGAATACATTCCCAAGACCCCATGGATGCCTAAATTCAGGGGTAATACTGAATCCTATATAGCCTATGATTTTTCCTATATATACATACCTATGATAAAGTTTATTTTATGAAATTAGGCTGGGCACCTAGTTGGCTCAGTCAGATGAGCATCTGACCTTGGCTTGGGTCGTGATCTCGGGATCCTGGGATCCAGCCCATGTCAAGTCCCTGCATCCATGGGATCCATGCTCAGCCAGGAGTCTGCTTCTCCCTCTCCCTCTCCTTTTGCCTCCCCCCCCACCCCCGCTCATGCTCTCTCTCCCTCAAATGAATAAATAAAATCTTTTTTAAAATAAATTTATTTTTTATTGGTGTTCAATTTGCCAACGTATAGAATAACACCCAGTGCTCATCCCGTCAAGTGCCCACCCCAGTGCCTGTCACCCAGTCACCCCCCCCCCCCCACTCACCTCCCCTTCCACCACCCCTAGTTCATTTCCCAGAGTTAGGAGTCTCTCATGTTCTGTCTCCCTTTCTGATATTTCCCACTCATTTTTTCTCCTTTTCCCCTTTATTCCCTTTCACTATTGAATAAATAAAATCTTGAAAAAAATGATAAATTAGGCACAAGAAGAGATTAACAGTAATAACTAATATATTCTTTATAATAAAAGCTATATGAATGTGGTTTCTCTCTCTCAAAATATCTTGGAATACTGTACCCACCCTTCTTCCTATGATAATGTGAGATGATCAAGTGCCCACGTGATGAGATGCAGTGAGGTGAATGACATAGGCCTAGTGACGCAGTGTCAGGCTATGGTCAGCCTTCTGGTGCTGCATCAGAAGAAGGATCATCTGCTTGCCAAGCGCCACTGACCACGGAAACTGAAAGCAAAACTGAGGTTAAGAGAAACTCCTGAAATCCCAAATCTGTAGTATTTCAATCCTTAGATCTAAATTCGACTCTTATCATAATGCATTCAGATAATCTGCCTTTAAAATTGAAGCCCGAGATCTGATAAAAATCTTTGGAAGAGGACAGTGAGTCAACCTGTCACAAAACAAAGACCTGGATTAGGTAACACTCAGTCAGACAACTTTCAGACTAATAGATGTATGATTTAACACTCAAGAATAATCCAGTAAATTCCCCCAGATAAACTTATTTTGAAACCTAGCCCGTGTCTTCTTTTATTGCCAATCCTCCCTCTCTCATCTGGACACAGATGCTTATTTTTTGGCCAGTGATACTTGCTTCATGTCATTCGTCTGTTTTCCCTGCAGCGAGGCTGGAAATGAGAGAAACGCAACGCATCCCAACTGCACGTGGGTGTCAGGAAGCTCATTTCTATTTGCAAGTAAAACCCACAGCAAGAAAACAAGAACCGAGAAACAAGACCAGAATATGATCATATTGTCTGCTCTATACATATCCAATGTGTATTAAGTCTCCTTCTCCCTCTCTCTCTCCCTCTCTCTCTCTCTCTCTCTCAATACAAGCCTTGCTAGGATATAAAGTCAGCTTTTCCAAACTTGTCGAAATGCAACAAATACATTTGAGAGATCTTTTTGAGTTAATTCTGAAACACAGAATTCACTGCTCACCCATCACTTCCCCAGGAACACAGTGCGGTAGTAACATGGGTGATCAGCACGATGGTTGCTGAAAACTGTCAAAATGATCTCCTCTTGCTTTTAGTCCCTGACAGATTTGACAGGTACAATTTCTTGGAGCTTCTTTCATTATTTCAGAACAGAGATGGGCTGGCATGAAATCCCCAACCTGCCTGGCTGCCTGTGGCATGTTCCAAAAATATCTAACCTACCTCTAGGTTCGTAGGGAATTGAAAAGAAGAGTGAAAGTTCCTTTGGACTTTCACACAGATGTCTTCTTATAGATGTTGCCTTACAAACTACACCCGTCAGCAGGCATGACCCCTTGGTGGGAATCAAGATGGCAGTAAGGCTCTTTCTGGAAGGTTTCTATGAAACACACCTGTCTATTCTTCTCAGACTGAACTAGAGGAAATAAGAAAGCCATATCTTGCCACTTAACTCATTTTTTTTTTCATTACATAAGACTTCTAAGTAATAAAGCAACACAGATGACAGGACAGATGTATTTATCCACAAGCCATCCTCTAGTCTGTGATGTGACACCTTCCATCATTTCTCCCAAATTCATCTCCAGTGGCTCCCATGACACACTGTATCTCTACCTGCACTTAATAGCATCTGACGAGTATTATAGTTCTGCCTATGGTTTCCTGAAACCTACCAGCATATAAGCTCATTTTTATATTCCTAGAATTTGGCACATGGTATTAAAAAACTGTTGTAAATTGGGTTCGGTAAACTAAAACATAGGGTCCTAATAAGTCATCTAAAGATAACTCCACACATCGCTTATCAGTGGCTAACTGAGTAATTCACTTTATATTTTTATTTTTTATTTGTTAGATTTTATTTATTTATTTATTCTTGAGAGACACAGAGAGAGGCAGAGACAGGCAGAGGGAGAAGCAGGCTCCCTGGAGGGAACTCTGGGATCCAGAACTCTGGGATCACACCCTGAGCCAAAGGCAGACGCTCAACCACTGAGCCAGCCAGGCATCCCAAGCTTACATTCACTTTAAATAAAAGTTGATAAATCTAATATAAATGAAGTTTGATGCATGCTCAGACATCCTTGGTCTTGGAGAAAATATAAGAACTAGTTATTACTAAAAAATCAATTGTGGTTGCTCTCATTTCTTATGGTTGCTCTTCCCCCAGTTCAAGGCTCTTGATTCACAACTTATCGAAGGTTTCCAATCCGTTACACTTTTCTGCTTCCTGAAAAGACCACAGAGTCAAATGAGGAGGAAACAGTAGGTTTCCTTTTAGGTTGACCTAAAAGTTGAGAGGGAGAAAACATGGAAAGTGAGGTGAAAGCTTCATGGTCCAGCTCATTCCAGCAGGTGATCATTAAGATACCTAAGGGCTACACCAGCTCCACATTGACTCTGACCTGAGGCACACGAGTCATATAAAACCTGCCCACTGAGCTAAAAAATATATATAAGAAATAAACCCTTTTATTACAGGAATAAACATCAAGTGTTTCTTTATCATCTTAGAGAGTTTAATTCAGACCGAATCAATACACTTGGACACAAGTATGCCGCCCGGAGTAACTAAAATCTGATTCTATTCTTCATTCTTGGGTACAGCCTTATTGGAAATATCTGAGGGGGATACACGATAACATTTAATACTTAGAGGCATCAGAGTGTTAGTTTATCTTTCTTGGTCATCCACCAATCAAGTACAAGTGCAATCTCAGCTTGTCCTTTTAAAAACACCTTTATTTCAATAACCTGATTGTATTTTTTCCCATGTCCTTGCCCCTACGCACACACACCACACGACATCACATCACATCACATCACATCACATCACATCACATCACAGTATATTATTCATTGTTCTCTGAACACATCATAGATGTCTTCAGTTCCTCAACCATGCTAATTCTGTGTCCTCATTGGAGTGTTCTTCTATCTCCCAATTTTTCTGCCTTCCTTCCTTCAAGATTCATATTACATATTAATTCCTCTACGACCACCTATCTAAGTACACCAGTGGCTTTGAGTACTCCCCTAATCTGCACCCTCAAAACACTTTTTGTGTTTATCATCTAAATTACAGCATTTGGGCCTTGGATCCTATTTCTGTTTTAGCTACGAATATATATATATATATATATATATATATATATATTCATGTAAGACACAGAGAGCAGAGACATAGGCAGAGGGAGAAGCAGGCTCCCCATGGGGAGCCCAATGTGGGACTCGATCCCAGGACCCCGGGATCATGCCCAGAGCCAAAGGCAAACACTTAACCACTGAGTCACCCAGGCACCCCTCTGTTTTAGCTATATTAAAGCTATTTAGCCAACTCCTCTTCAAGTTCCCATAAAGTGGGAACACACTTGATCACTTTTGCATTCCAGTGGCATTCAGCACCCTGTACTACAAAGGCTAGTTGTTTAATACACGTGGTTTGAATAGTATTACATGACTATGGTTTTAATGATACTAAGTTCACATTTCCCAATCTTATCAACTCTGATAAACAGATTCCTTTTAGTCCACTTTTATGTCCTTCCCTATACTCCGGCTACCCAAGGAGAGCTACTTCAGAAAATGCAGTGATCCTGCTTTGCAGATACTATCCTTTACTCTCAACACATGTAATTAAACTAAGTCTTCTGTGAATGAAGTACACTATTTCCAAGAGGGGCATCTTCTACCAGAGTTGGGCATCATATTTATACTGTGTCAAATTTAATAAATGGTACTTTTTAAATAAAAGATTTTATTTATTATTTGAGAGAGAGAACATGAACAGGAGAGAGGAGCAGAGGGAGAGAGAGAAGCAGACTCCCTGTTAAGCAGGGAGTCTGACATGGGGCTCAATATTAGGGCCCTGAGATCATGTCCAGAGCCAAAGGCAGATGCTTAACCAACTGAGCCACCCAGGTATCCCAATAAACGGTACTTTTATGCAAAGCCTATGTAAGTTTTAGGGTTAAAATGATGTGAAAAAATAAATAAGCATAAAATGCCTAGAAAGGGAAACAAATGGATATTAAAAATGAAGGAAAACATTGCTGCTACAATTTCTAATATTAAGCCAATGGCAGCAGAAACTCAGCAGAAAAGTCTATTCATTATTGATAATTAAGGGATATCAGCCTTTGATGTAGGTGAGGTATATAATATTGTCATCAGTGACATCAATGGACTCATTCCCTCATGGCTTCTAAGAAAAAAACTTGTAAAAGTCATGGTGACTGAGGTATGAAAATGTTTTTAAAAAGCAAAACACTGAGGAACAATTGATTAGCATTCTCAAGCCAAGGTACTAAATGGCTCTTATTGTCTCCTTATTTCCAAATCATTCGAGAGTCCAAAACAGGTAAGAAAACAAATGTTTAAAATCCCCAACATTTGGGGCACCTGGGTGGCTCATTCAGTTGAGCATTCGACTCTTGGTTTCAACCCAGTCATGATCTCCTGCGTCGTGGAATCAAGCCCTGTGTCTGGCTCTGTGCTGGGTGAGATGCCTGAGAATTCTCTCTGCCCCTCCCCCGACACACTCTCTCCCTTTCTCTCAAATAAAATAAACAAATCTTAAAAAAGAAACACTCCATCACTTATCAGTAGTGTATGCTAACATATTAAAATAAAAATACTGAACTAGATTGATATTTTGTAAAAATTGATGGTTAATTACTTAAGCTAAATTATCAATACATTTTATATATTCAATTTAATTGTATTGTTATTAAAGCAATGTAGGTGCATAATTTTATTTTTTATTATTAGTTTTAAATATTCATTTTATTTGAGAGAGAGAGAAGGAAAGAGAGAGAGCACTTGAGTAGGGGGAGGTGCAGAGGGAGAGAGGGAATCCCAAGCCGACTTGTTGTTGAGTGTGGAGCCTGACTTGGGGCTCAATCTCACCACCCCGAGATCATGACCTGAGCCAAAATCAAGTCAGACCCTTAACCTACGGAGCCACCCAGGTGCTCCATAAGTGCATAATTTTAAAGTCAACTGGCCCTTCAAAGTTTATAGCCTTATAGTAGTCCATGGACTACTGGTGTAGTCCCAGTCCCCAACCATGTTCTTGCCCACCCCTGATTCCCACTCTCCAAACCAAACTACTTCTACATATTAACTGTTTTGGTTTCTTCCAGTATTTTCCTTCGTATTTAAAATAATCTCCGTATATTTTATTCTTTAGGTTTTTAGAGATATAAATAAATATATTCTCTTGACCCCTACTATACACGAAGAGAATTTATCAATCTTTTATCACTACACTTACCCATTACCCATTCAACATTCTTTTAATCACCATCATTTGAATAAAACTATGTAACCATTTTTGGTAAATAAATATTCAGGTTTCAAATTATTATTACCAATATACAAGTATTTTGTATCTGTGTTACTTGGATTATATTTTCTTTCTTGTATACGATTTCCTTTTTTTTTCTTCAGAGAGTTAATTGTTATTTATATTTTCCTATTTGTTTCTTTGCTTAGTCATCAAAATAGGTCTCAGGAATGCCCTTATGCTCCTAGGGCAATGCATACCTTTTCTCCATACAAACACAATAGATAAATAGGTTAATTTTTAAAAATCATGGCTCAAGTGGTGTTCTATCCTCTGGCACCATTGGACTGATTAGTCTCTAGGACTGCCACATAGCTGCCATGTTAAGATGTCCCTTTATAATCATCCTAGAAATTTAATTTACCTCTTTCCTTTGCTGGGTACTATTTCTTCATTTTTATATTTTTCTCTTTTTTAGTTTTTGCCTTCATTTTGTTGTTGTTGTTGTTAGTGATATCTCCTAGTAATTTGTTGAAGAAGAATGAATGCAAATAAACTTTTGAAATGCCTATTGTGTTGCTTTCACACCTAACTGGAAGTTTGAATGCCATGGGATTCTTTTTTTTTTTTTCCAAAGATTTTGTTTATTTATTCATGAGAGACAAGGAGAAAGAGGCAGAGACATAGGCAGAGAAGCAGGCTCCCCGTGGGAACCTGATATGGCACTCAATCCCAGGACCCTGGGATCATGACCTAAGCTGAAGGCAGATGCTCAACCACTGAGCCACTCAGGTGTCCCAATACCATGGGATTCTTGGTTGGAAATATATAATTCCATTTACAGAAAAATATATAGGAAATGTAAATTGATGTACAGTGGCAGAAAGCAGATTGTTTTGCTCAGGGAGTGGGAGCGAGGATACATAGAGGACCCGGTAAGGGAAAGGAAAGAATTTGGGGAGTGTGATGGCTATGTTCTCTGTCTTGATGGTGATGATGTGTTGTTCATGGATGTACATATATGTCAAAAATTATGAACTTGTACCCTTGACAGATGTGCAGTTTATTGTATGTCAATCATGCCTGAATAAATCTGTTTCGAAAATGTTATTAGGCAGGGGCACCTGGATGGCTTAGTCCATTAAGCATCTGACTCCTGGTTTCAGCTCAAATCATGATCTCATGGATCATGAGATCGAACCCCTTGTGGGACTATGTGCTGGGTGCAGAGACTGCTTGAAGATTCTCTCCCTCTGCCTCTTCTCCCACTCACGTGCCCTCTCGTCTGTCTCTAAAATAATAAATAAATCTTTTAAAAATATTATTAGGCGGCCTTGAACTAATGAACTAGGGGTAGAAGGGGAGGAGGGTGGGGGGTGGGGGTGAGTGGGTGACGGGCACTGAGGGGGACACTTGACTGGATGAGCACTGGGTGTTATTCTGTATGTTGGTAAATTGAACACCAATAAAAAATTAATTTATTAAAAAAAAAGGCAGCCTTTCATTAAGGTTGTAGAATAGAGTTCCCCGCTCTCAGACCAAGCCTCATGGTAACTACTCATCATGTCCAAGTCTATCAGTTATCAAACTTTTGTTGTAATCACTACAGAGAAACAGAGGAGTAATCAAGTTAGGAACATGGGCTATTACAGATTTAAAAACTCAGTGGGTTTTTTTTGTATTTTTTTAACTCTTTTGAGAGTCATTTATTGTGACTAGATTGGCGGATGGTACTTTTAAACTCTGATGAAGGTATAACTCTTGAGATGGTTATCTGAAGATAAAAATCTTCAGATTTTTTTTTTTTTTTTTGGTTTGGATCACTTGCTGAAGAGTAGTGCATTTACCCAGAAAGAGATGACAAGAGAAGCAGACTTTGGTGAGAAAATAGTATGTTTGCATATTGTGCTTAAAGGATAGATTTATGTATTATCCAGTAGGCAATTGGAGTGAAAAAGCATGACATTTTGCATGAGATTTCTGGGGATTCGTTGTGGGATCTGCCACATTCACAGTGTATATCTGCGTATTTATTTAAGCATTACTAGCAAGTTTTAGTTTCTTTATGTTTAAATCAGGTTAAAAGTAATACTTATCTCACAGGGTTGAATGTCAGGTTTGAATGAAATAATGGCTATAAATGTGATTTGTAAACTGAATTTCCATGTATGTGGTATACTAGACAGCAGCGACAACAGCACAGACTAGAAGATGTATCCTATCATGGGCTTTGGAGTAAGAAACTTAGACTTGAATTCTAGCTCAGTTCTGCATCTTAAACAAGTCATTGCTCTCAGGGCAGAGTCTTAATTCCTTACCAGGTCAGGCGCGGCCCTTCGTGGCATGACCCCAGCCCACCTTTCTAGTCTCGCCTGCTCCTACTTACCTCAACACTGCCCAACCTGGAAGTCAGCTTCCCCATGGCCACATGCTCTTCATTCTTATTCACCTTTCAAGCGTATTCTTTACACACATATCATGTGTCGAGAATTGCCTTTGTTAAGAATTGAGGGTGAGGAACACCCGAGTAGCTCAGTTGGTTGAGCATCCAACTTTTGGTTTCTGCCCAGGTTATGATCCCATGGGTCATGAGATTGAGCCCTGCGTTGGGCTCTAGGCTCAGTGGGGAGTCTGCTTGAGATTCTCTCTCTGTCCACCCCCGACCCCTGCCCTGCTCTCAAATAAGTAAATAAATCTTAAAGAAAAGCTTTGAGAGTGAGTGTAGTCACTGCTACTTTCTGACTATTTTGTTTTTGGCAGGTATTTTAACCCCCTTGAGCCTCAATTTCTTCACCTATAAAATAAGAATTATAACACCTAACTCATAATAGCTGATAGGAATAATCAAATGTGAACTGATAGATGCAGGGTTAGTTAAGTGTGATGCTTTATGTGTAATTCACAGTCACTTCAAAAGTACTTGCATTATAAAAAAAATACTTGCATTATATTTAAACTGGGGGAAGAAATAGCATTTGACAACAAAAGTATATTTTCACAATTAGCTTTTGGAAATAGCAGAGCTAAGTCAATCTTGGTTCTAGTTATTGTCCTACTACTTATTAGTTTGGTGACTTTTAGCCAGTTATCCCATATTTCTGAAAGTTTAAATTTCCTCCTCTATAAAACCGAGCTGTCAATAGAGTCTACTTCATTGGGTTGTTGTGAAGAATTAAGTTATGCACGTAAAGTACCTGTCAGTGTTCTTGGCAACTAGTGCATGTTTAATTAATGTTAATAATTATTATAATCATTATTGTGACTATCAGTTAAAAGTCAGAGAAAGAACGGGATCGGGAGTGAAACTACTTATGTCAAAGGATTGAATAATGACAGTGTAAAGGGAAATGTACAAGATCCATTGTTAACGTTGAACCACTGGCAGGTACTCAAGATAGAGGGAACTCCATTTTTAGGGTTAACCAAAACATCTTTGCCCAAAAGAAATAAAATTTAGATCAGAATATTTGCTACTTCATAGATGGATCTGTTTTGGAATAAGGAGTTCATCATGGGAACTAGACCACATGAGATTGTGGGAGGAGTTTGGGAAATAAAGGTTTGGAAAGAGGAGGTGAAGGATCAGATAAAAGTCTGAGGTGAACAGTCAGAGCTTACAGAGGAATCTGGATAGACCCCAGGAAAGGAGCTATGGTGAAGTTTATTAAACATTATTGACGGGCAGCCTGGGTGGCTCAGCGGTTTAGCGCTGCCTTCAGCCCAGGGCCTGATCCTGGAGACCCGGGATCGAGTCCCACGTCGGGCTCCCTGCATGGAGCCTGCTTCTCCCTCTGCCTGTGTCTCTGCCTCTCTCTCTCTCTCTGTGTCTCTCATGAATAAAAAAATAAAATATTAAAAAAAAACATTGTTGACTCTTGTGTCTACCACCTCTGAACATGCTCAGGGATGCTTTGGTGGTGGACCTGGGTTGCTTCTGGTCAGCAGGACTGGTAATCTGGAGTAGAGTGGGGTGGAGGGAAAGCAAACCAGGAACAGCCGGCACCTCTGTGTCCATCTCTTACTGCACACAAACAAGGATAACCCTCAGAACACGATGGCTAGTGCTTCTTCTGCCTCCCAAATTTGGCTAACTAGAACTCTGAGCCATACTGGGAAGGAGGTCCTGAGAAACAGAGGTCCTGGTGTGACAAAGTTGAAAATAAACAATCCAGCACAACTTCTAAGTTGACATTTTCATCTGATGTTGTTGTTAGTATATTGGGAATATTATCTGTACTGCTGCTTCTGTATACATGGCCTGCCTCGATACAACCATTCACCCATACAAGGGAGCTCTTCCTTAATAAAAAGTATTTTAGGGATGCCTGGCTGGCTTAGTCGGAAGAGCATGCACCTCTTGATCTTGGGGTTGTAAGTTCGAGGCCCATGTTGGGTGTACAGATTACTTAAAATCTTTTTAAAAAGTGTTTTAAATTGTATTTTTAAATATATGTAATACACATAACATATATGTATGTGTGTCTGCTGTTACCAATGCAAATACTGATTAACAAATGAGTGATCAACTGTCTTGGGTATACCAGGAGGTGGGACTTCTGCACTAAATCCACAAACGTTTCAAGCAAACCGGGAGGGCTGGTCACTCTATGACAAGACTCAGTCAGAATTTATGCCCAATATCAGCCTCCTTCTATGATTCTCTTTATTTTGTTTTTGTATTATTCCATACGTGGGAACTACTGTAATCTTTCCAAGCTCTGTATGAACAGATACAGTGCCTAGAATCAGGTGGACAGTGGACTTCCATGAATTCCCCCTTAGATTAGGAGCTCCATGAAGTCGGGATCACATCTTATCTGTTCACTGCCACATTCCAAACATTCAGCACAGTGTTTGACATGTGATATAGTGTTGAATGAATTAATTCCATAATCTTATCCTCCATCAAGGCTTCAATGGAAGGAGATAATAATGGACCCCAGAGCCCCCTGCCCTATGAACCTATGAATATACCAATTCTCTCTCTCTCAATCTTTATATATATTTGTATATATATATTTGAATATATATATATATATATATATATATATATATATATATATATATATATTTGAATATATATATTCATTGAGTCCCTGCCGTGGTACTCGATCCTGGGTCTCCAGGATCAGGCTCTGGGCTGAAGGCAGCACTAAACTGCTGAGCCACCCGGGCTGCCCATCAATAATGTTTAATAAACTTCACCATAGGTCCTTATCTTGGGTCTATCCAGATTCCTCTGTAATATACATAAATATATATATTTTTTCCCCTAAATGTTGTTGGACATGTTTTTTGTCTGTATCACAACACCCCAAAATCCATGAGTGCATAAATTCTACTTTATTTAGCTTTTTACCCCTAGCTTTTAGCTCTGATCCTAGTACATAGTAGATGTTCAATACGTATTTATGGAAAGAAGAAAAGTGGAAGTAAAGAGACTTAAATATATATCTATGTGATGCAACTGGTATTGAGTTCACAGAGGTATGCCAAGCTGGGGCTTGTTATATTAAGAAAGATGGTTTGAAGTTTATAAATGGACCTAGAGCATCTGAGAGCTTTTGCATTTTTAGTTGTGTACAAGAAACTGTTTCCAAAGGAATGACGGAATGAGGAACTCAGAAAATCTACTCTTCCATAAAAGCAACAAGAACATGGGCAAAAATGGTCAAAACTAACTTTTTCAGAACTCTGGAAATTAACCAAAGTTTTGCAAGAATTCAACTAACTCTTATTCAAGAAAAATGGCTGAATATTTATAAGAACAGAGCTTTTTGACAATTTACTTGTGCTCTCTTTGTCCCCCTCTCCTCAGCAACTTGGTAGCCTGGAATTCTGGAACTAGACAGCAGTGATGATTGCACAATCCCAGGAATATCTTAACAAACATTAAGCTATGCACTTCCAATGGGTCAGTGGCATAGTGTGTGATTATCTCCCAAGCTGTCATTTATTTGGGAAAAAAAAAGGAGGCAGACCATCGTTTCACAGAGACCATCACTGTGAAAGGGGAATAGGGAGTAACCATTGTACTAATGATGTACAAGACTGCTTTGTAGGGGGATGACGATGTTCTGGAGCTAGATAGTGGTGATGGTTTACAACTCTGTGCCTATGCTAACCACCACTGGATTGCATGCTTTACTTATTTATGAAGATTTATTTGTTTTTATTTTAGAGAGAGAGTGCACGTGAGCAAAGAGGAGGGGCAGAGAGAGAGAGAGAAGCGGACTCCTCACTGAGCTTGGAGCCCTATAAGACATCTAGTGGCTGGATCTTAGGAACCTGAGATCATGACCTGAGCCAAAACCAGAAGTCAGATGCTTAACCGACTGAGCTACCCGAATGCCCCTAGATTGCGCACTTTAAAAGGGTGAATTTAATTTATGTGAATTACATCTCAATAAGGTTTTTAGAAAAATAGAGAGAAGCTATTTCCCTATACATACTAAGGAAAACGATGACTATAAAGCGGTATCTTTGAAATGCTACACTTTCTATACAATTTTGGGGAACCTGAGGTGACTTCAACTACTTACAGAGAGGATCCTGATACTATAAGAGCTAAATGAAATAATGTCAATATGACTCTTTTCATAGTAACTGACACTTAGTAGGTACTTGATAATAGGAAAGTTCTAGTCTCCTCTGGGCCGTCAAGGCCAGCTCAAATTCATATGATATGGTATGATAATTTATTAAGTTTTATGTCATTTCCCTATCTAGATTCTGTGTTCTTTCATGGTACAGACAAGCTGATGCATCATAGAAAGTGGTGAGTGTAAGCATAAATCATGTGCATGCTAGATCCCACTCCCTGGTTTCAAACTCTGACTCCTCCATTTCTAAGCTATGTGACCACCTGTAAATTAGTCTCCATGCCTCATTTTCCTCACCAGCAAATGGAGATAATAATGATCCATAATTCCCAGCGTGGTGGTTAATGTATGAGTTAATCCACATAAAGTTCAGCTGACCTTTAAACAACACGGTTCAAACTGCACGGGTCCACTTGTACATGGATTTTTTTTCAACAAATATAGTACAAGTACTGGGCTTGCATTTTCTCTTCCTTATGATTTCCTTAATAACATTTTCTTTTCTATAGCTTACTTTATGGTAAAAATATATAATACATATAACATACACATACATACATGTTATAATACATATAACATAACATGTTAGTCAACTGTTTACGTTACCTGTAAGGCTACATAGTCTACCAAGCAACAATAGACTATTAGTTATGTTTTGGAGGAGTCAAAAGTTATAATGTGAATTTTCAGGAGGCCTGAGTGGCTCAGTCAGTTCAGGTCATGATCTCAGGGCCATGAGATCCCATCCCCTGTCGGGCTCCACGCTCAGCATGGAATCTGCTTGTCTCTCTCCTTCTGTTCTTCCCCTTACTTGCACTCTCTCTCGCACTTAAATAAATAAATACATATTTTTAGAAAAGTTATACATGGCTTTTCAATTGCACAGGGGTCAGTGCCCCTAACCCTTGAATTCTCCAAGAGTCAGCTGTAGTCGGACTGGTGCCAGGCACAAGTACACAGTCGGTACATGTTAGCTCTTATTCCCAATACCTAGCACAGTGTTTGGCACATAGCAGGCGCTCAGTGGAATTTCATGTGAGTAGGATACAGTGCTCATTTGTTGCAGAGGCTCCATGGGAGGAGTTGAATGCATTGCGTAATTTTTGGAAAACCAAATGCTACAAGGCACAGCTATAAACTTGCCTTGGCCTAGTTGGTACATCCTAGCAATTGAGTGGGGCTGGGGTAGGGGTTAGGGCAGGGGAAGTTATCTGCTTCTATTTCACTTGATCCCTTTTACTCTCTAATGGTCCTGCCTTTGCTGGCACAAACAGCATCTCCTATCCATAAAGTGGTCTCAGTTCTCACTTCTACTCCTCTGAGTGGTACACCATGTGCATCAATGGTGACACCGAGTTTCTTCTGGTGATAAGTCAAGGATAGGTGTCATTATTGAAGTGTGAGGAGCCTAAGATGAAGCTGACTGATCATTTTCTAGAGTGATTAAACCCAAACAGAAACAGGTCTTGTTAGGCAGAAAGCTTGTTTGTGCTAAGAGATATGTACAGCTGTATTATGTGTCACCTCAAAATGTCATGGTCCATTTCCTTTACTTACAATAGATTGTGAAGGGAACTTGGTAAAGAGTCCTAATGTTTGCTTCCAGAAATTGTGTATGTGAAAGCTGTTCAAATGAGGAAGTTTAAATTCTTTTTTTAGTAAAGGAATCTAGGCCTCGCTTTATACAGAGATTATTCCAAGCCTGGAATTGAGTGCCTTCCAAAAAAATGGCTCTACACCATGTGCATTGACATTGACTCCCTCAGCCACCATAATTTATGGACATCAATTAGATAATGGGCTGCTTTGCCTGTTTTTATGAAAATGCCAATTTGGAACCTTGGCGTTGATGGAAAAAAACCTCTTTTGCTGTGCATGGAAGGCAGCCAGGCAAATGGTCTGCATGGAATTCCTTCATCAATCTGGAATGGCAGGCAGTAAACGATTCCCTTTGAAAACTGTAATCACCTGCTAGGGGCCTCACCAAGGAGGTATGTAGCTATTTATCCACACCTTTTCAGCCAGGCAGAAAATCCAAGGCTGTATCCTCATGACCAGACATGAGGCTGGGAGGATCAGGATCCCCAGTCAGACCCCAGGGGTTATCCTACATGCTGACCCTTGAATCACCTTCTTCCCCGCTAACAGCCAAGACCTGGTTATTATACCAAAGACCTGGTTAGTATACCAAATTCGCCATACCTAGATCCTTCTTCTCTTACAATATGTTCTGTCTCAGGCAGCTCCTCAATCAGACCCCACCCCCTACCTCCCACCGAAATAATTCTACTGAGATCATCTCTTCAGCTCTCTAGTCTTTCCCAGACACTCATGGGTCCTAGGAGTGGACACAACTTCGGTTCAGAGTCTCAGCATATGATGCAATAAACTCCTTAGCCTCGCAGACACCTTCTGCCTCTCCCTCAAACACAGTCTTTCCAGCTCTGCTGAATTACTTGCAGTTCATAGGGAGCATCACATTTTCTTGTGAAGCGGCCCCCTGTTGGGGATGCTCTCTCTCCCCCTCATCTTGTCTACCTGGAAAACTATGTATTCTTCAAGATTTCTCAAAAATCACTTATACTCCCAAACCTTATCTGACTACTCCCATTTATCTTTTTTTTAAATTTTTATTTATTTATTTATTTATTTATTTATTTATTTATTTATGATAGTCACACAGAGAGAGAGAGAGGCAGAGACATAGGCAGAGGGAGAAGCAGGCTCCATGCACCGGGAGCCCGACGTGGGACTCGATCCCGGGTCTCCAGGATCGCGCCCTGGGCCAAAGGCAGGCGCCAAACCACTGCGCCACCCAGGGATCCCCTACTCCCATTTATCTTATCCCCACTCCGCAGCGCACATAGGTCCACACACACCTGCACACACAGCGTTTCCTTCCTTCATGCTTCCAAAGGGATTATCAAGTGTAACACACTGTTCTAAATACTTAATATGTATTAACTCACTTGATCCTCATGACTGCCCTATGGAGAAGGTATTAATATCACCCCTGTTTTACAGATGAGGAAACTGAGGCATAGAGAGTTTGACTCACTTGCAAGTCATCACTCACAATTAGCATGTTGTGGAGTCAGGATTAGAACCCCAGCAAAGTAGTCTGTAGACTTAATCACTACGCTAAATGGAGGAGCTCTGTCAGATATGTACTCACACTTGGAATATGTGTCCTAGGCTGGTGCAGCCCTGGTGGGAAAACAGGGGTGAGTCTTTCTATTAAACTAACAAAAGAGAGATAATAAATTGTCCGTAGAGTGGCCTAAGTGACTATCTCACAACAGAATATTCCTTGTGGGTTCCAAGCTGTTAACCAGGTTTGTTCCATCCAGTCATGGTTGCAGCTAACACACTGTGCTTTTGCAGTGACCTGTTCTCAAACAACAAATGTCAACCAGTATAAAATTCACACGAAACAATTCTAATCAGAACCATCGTTTGTTGTGTACATTTTCACAGTGGAGTATGAAAAGGTCAAACTTTATTTAACAACTTGAATTTAGAAGAAAACAAGACCAAACAGAAAAAAAAAAGACCCCACCCAAGACAGAAAACAAAAAAAAAAAAAAAAAAAAAATAGGGTTTCAGTACAAAACAATATAGACATTCTTTTCTTACTGATCAATTATAATCTTATATCACCTATATGTCAAAGAGGAAAGAATGTCAAAACTCTAACTGCTCTAACCCTTTGGATTCTCTCTGCTGAATACTGTTGGGTAGAAAAAAATAACATTTCAGTTGGGTCTTTGGAGACTTTTGGAAAAATATTTTGCTCTTCTTTGCAAAGCCTGGGTGTGGAATACAACTTTCAAGTACCTAATGGGATCTGAGTATGGAGACCTAGAGAACTACTCTAAGAGGGAATAAGAAGGTAAAGATTTTTATTTCATCCTCGTCATGTATCTCCACAATCTCAGGGTATTAGTGTGCATGAGTTAATATAAAATATAATAGACTAGTCATAAAGAAAGAGCTTTAAAATTTTGTCCCTGGTGCCTATGTTAAAGAAATGAAAAAAATTATCTGGAAGTGAATGTATGCATTTCTCCCCTCCCTTCACCCTTTCCTAGCTGAAATTTTCATCCAAAAAGCCTTTAAGCAGGACACAGGACAGAAGGTGGCAAGTGGGCTAGCAGACTGAGAGGTTCTGGGTATTTGCCACGTTCAAGAGACTCATATAAAGAAGTTAAGATATTAAACCAATGGGATCCAGGTTTTTCACTGAAGGGAGTTAACATTATTATGGACAGGGAGAAAAATTACAATGAAATCCGTAGTATCATATTAGACTGGAATCAGAGGTTTCAAGTTATATTTTACAATATATAGAAATAACTAGAAATACATATAGCTGTAACGTTGCATATGTGTGCAATGCATGAGTACATCTAGCACCCAAGATCACTCCAGTGTCATCCAGGGCAAGTTACTTTATCTCTCAGTTTACTCATCATGTAATCAAGATGATAAAAATCCTGGGGCGCATGGGTGGCTTAGTCAGATAAGGGTCTGGACTCTTGGTTTCTGCTCAGGTCATGATATCAGGGTCATGAGATCAGTCCTGTGTGGGTCTCCACACTCAGTGTTGTCTGCTTGGCATTCTCTCCATCTCCCTCCACCCCTCCCCTTGCTCTTGTTCTCCAAAAAAAAAAAAAAAAAACCAAAAAAAATCAAAAACAAAACAAAACAAAACAAAAAAAAAAAGGAAAGAAAAAAGATGATAACAATATCTTAGCAAGCTGGTTGCAAAGATCAGAGGTGATGACTGTGTAAAGTTTCCAGCAGAGTTCTCAGATCTTAGAAGATTCTAACCTTGAGTAGACCAGTATATATTTCTTACGAATCCAATATGCCATGGCCTAATATGGCACTGTGATTTGACTTGATAAGGTGGCATCTACTGCAAAATGTGGTGCCTCGGGCAGCCCGGGTGGCTCAGAGGTTTAGCGCCACCTTCAGCCCAAGGCCTGATCCTGGAGACCTGGGATGGAGTCCCACGTTGGGCTCCCTGCATGGAGCCTGCTTCTCCCTCTGCCTGTGTCTCTGCCTCTGTGTGTGTGTGTGTGTGTGTCTCTCATGAATAAATAAATAAAATCTTAAAAAAAATGTGATGCCTCAAAAAATAAAGGTAGGAGGGTGATCATGACGTCTGTGTCACTTTGAGAGGACTGACAATTAATTTTAAATTACTTTCTGTCAAACCTTCAAGTGTTACAAGAGATTATTTACTTACGCACATATTTTGCAATGCATTAATATTTTAATATTGATGATTTTAAGGTCCAATGCAAGGAATACTCATTTCAACAACTCTACTGTCTTTCACTGTCTAGTTGAGACATGGTGAACCAATAAGAAAAGGCTTCCTTCACAACTGAATAAGTTTGGAATCCTGACTTTGCCTAAATTTGAAAAACGCATTACTGTACATGTAAATATGTCATTTATTTGCATATTTATTGAATTATTCATCAAACACTCCATTAAAAACGTGGATGCCTTGATAGTAAATTTTTATCACCATGGAAAATTTATTCATATGGAAATAGCATCAAGAGAAATTTATTAAAATGAAAATGGCATTTAATACAATGTTGAAACACTTAAAGAGATGAATATACAAAGGGAACATGTCCCACAAATGGCTTTTCATAAGATTTCTCAAAATCTAAAGATACAAATTTAGAAAATGCCAAGAGTTTTTTTACAGGTAGGCAGAATTATTGAGTCTTGTAACTCAGGCCACTGACTTCTCTTTTTCTCTTAGGTAGTAAAGCGTTTGGAACTAGCACATCATGGTTTGTATTAAAAATGAGAAGGGTTAAGCTAAAATAAATAGGTGCTAATTTTCCTTTATTTGATGCTTCTTTTTCTCTTAATTAGCTTATAAAAAATCAGCAGTAAAAGGACATTCAAATACATGGCTATGGCAAATAGTCTTTTTTTGTATCCTACTGATTTCATTTTTCTTGACAAAACGAGGTGTTGGTTTACTTTTGTTTTGTAGGTTTGTTTGTTGTAATTGTGCTGACGATTGTCTTCTTCAAACAGGCTGTGTTATGAAAATTAAAATTGAAGACAGGCAACTGTGGACTTAACATTTGGAGCAAAGAGAATGGTTCCACTGTCAAACATGAAAGTACATTGGGTTTTTAAAATATTTTTAAAAAATATTTTATTTGTTTATTTCACAGACAGAGAATGAGCACAAGCAGGGGAGTAGGAAAGGGAGAAGCAGGCTCCCCACGGAGCAAGGAGCCAGATGTGGGGCTCTATTCCAGGACCCTGGGATCACGACCTGAGCCGAAAGCAAACACCCCAAATAAAGCACTTATAAAGACATGCTGGTGGTATGAGCATGGACTTCAAGATAGCTTGGGAGCAGACTCTACTTTTTCTGGAATTTTCATATAAAATTAAGGAAATAAGGCAAGGTAGTAGATTCCTCAATAAATTAAATAAATTCCTAAAAATTGATTTCTTCACATCATATAGTAAAGTAAGTTTTAGATTAATTACAATTCAATATAAGACACAAAATCATGAAACACATGGGCCTTTTGGATTAAGATTTGTAATATTTCTAAAAATGCAGAGATGGAAAGAATTCTGCAAGCCCAAAAGCTATGGAAACCATTACAAAATAAAAATAAAATAAAAAGTAGTTCAACTATGTGCAAAACCTTTTTACTAATCAAAGCACAAACACGTGAAAAAGGCAAATAATAAAGAAAAATTGTGACAAATATGACAAAGGGTTAATAAATTAATTAAATGCTAAATATCTGTTGTAGTAGAGTAAGATACATACATAACTAAGCATTTTCCTTTATCACCAATTTTGCGTGAAAGTAACTGTCACAGAAGGAGAGAAGGGGAAAAAATTCGAAGCCAGAAAGTCTTAGACTCAATAATAGTTATTTTTCTGTAGGGACATTTAAATTAGATATTTTTAGAGCTTAAGACAGTGTGTAGTTATATATCCTAAACACTACTTGGCAAATCCCATTTTATGATTTCTAGTCTAGCATCACTACCACCACCCTTAGTTCATTCTTTCTACCTATTTTTATCACTTCCATCCTTCATGTTTTTTTATGGATTAAACAAAAGTGACTGTAAATGACCCTGTTACAAAGGAGATTTTTGTTATATTTTTTTCCTGCTGTATTCCTGGTGCCAGTTTCAGATAACCAGAATGTTAAAACCAATTGCTAATTATGTTTCCTTGTTAATGGTTCCCATTATACACAAATCTTTCTACGAACACCTTGAGCTGTAGGAGAAATGCCTGGATACATTAAACAGCTCAATAATGAAAGCACCAACATTACAATAAAAACATTCAAAAAAGATATGAACAGTTAATTTCAATGGTGGGCATAGAAATGTTCAGAGTCAGTAGTAAGCAAAAAAAAATATGGAAATTTAAACAAGATACATTTTGCTTATCAAACTGACATGTATTATTTTTAATGACAATACATAGTACTGATGATGTGTTAATGGAAATGTAAATTGTCAAACCCATTTTCAAAAGGATTTGCTAGAGAAGGAGAAAGAGAAATAAGAGCAAGAGAGAATCATAAGCTTAAGGAAAAATAATGTACAGAAGCAAAGATGTTTTTCCCCCTAATTTCCCTGTAAGTTACTTTTAAGTACAACTTACTGCAAGTCAGATTTTTTAAGATAGTTTATTTTTTTAAGATTTAATTTTTAAGTGATCCCTACAGACCAACATGGGGCTCGAACCCACAACCCCACGATCAAGAGTCACACACTCCAACGACTGAACCAGCCAGGTACCCCTAAAATGCATTTTATTTTTTAGAGCAGTTTAGGCTCATGGTAAAATTAAAAGGAAGGTATAGAGGCTTCCCATAAGACCCTTTGTCCTCCGACTCATAGCCTCCTCGTCATCAACGCCTACCACCAGAGTGGTAGGTTCATTATAACTGATGAAACTCCATTGACATCATTATCTTCCGAAGTCCATAGACACATATTTTTATCGAAGATATTCACCATAATTATCATGTTAATTTTAAGAATCAAAATATACAAAATCAGCTGATGTCCAATAATATGGTAACAGTTAAATTCACATTGGTCAATATTTTCAATATTTAACATTTGGAGAATTTTCAGCGCATTACCCACAATATAATCTTGGCTAAAATATGACAAAGCACTAACATATAAATTAAGTAAGCACATGAATATTCTAAATGAATATTCTAAATGAATATTTAGAACAGAAGATAAATCGGGAAAAGTAAAAAGTTTACAAAGACGTTCACTAAGTGTAGAAATACAACATTTTAAAAATTAATTATCTTCCTATAACCCACCTCTCTGATACTCTTCTACATTTCTGGCTGAATATGATTTGATTGATTCTTCGTATGGCAATGATTTTGTAATATCCTCTTATGTCATCAATATCATAGTCAGATAATTTAGGCTTTCCTCTAACATGGTCAACATTTTAAAAATTTAGTGGTACTTTAAAAAAGCTTTCCCAAGCATCACATCTTGTTTTTTTTTTTTTTAATTTTTTTTTTTTATTGGAGTTCAATTTGCCAACATATAGCATAACACCCAGTGCTCATCCCATCAAGTGCCCCTCTCGGTGCCCGTCACCCAGTCACCCCCACCTCCCCTTCCACCACCCCTAGTTCGTTTCCCAGAGTTAGGAGTCTCTCATGGTCTGTCTCCCTTTCTGATATTTCCCACTCATTTTTTCTCCTTTCCCCTTTATTCCCTTTCACTATTTTTTATATTCCCCAAATGAATGAGACCATATAATGTTTGTCCTTCTCCGATTGACTTACTTCACTCAGCATAATACCCTCCAGTTCCATCCACGTCGAAGCAAATGGTGAGTATTTGTCCTTTCTGATGGCTGAGGAATATTCCATTGTACACATAGACCACAGCTTCTTTATCCATTCATCTTTCGATGGACACCGAGGCTCCTTCCACAGTGTGGCTATTGATATCACATCTTGTTATTGGCAGTGCTGTATGTGCCTGATTTGAGACAACTTCTGGCACATTTCCTTCATATACGTGCTATTACAAACATTTTCACTGTTTGTAGTACAGCCACACGTTCATGCCTTAGAAACACAGAAATTCTCATCAATTCTATTCTACCCAATACCCATTTTGATTTATTGTTTTTATTTTCTTAAGATCTTATTTATTTATTCATGAGAGACACACAGAGAGAGGCAGAGACACAGGCAGAGGGAGAAGCAGGCTCCCCACAGGGATCCCAATGTGGGACTCAATTCTGGCACCCTGACATCATGACCTGAGCCAAAGGCAGACACTCAACCACTGAGCCACCCAGGCGCCCCCTGATACCCATTTTTGAAAAGTCTTGTCTTCCTAGGGCACCTGGATGGCTCAGTCAGTTGAGTGTCTGCCTTTGGCTCAGGTCATGATCCCGGGGCGTAGGGATTGAGTCCCACATTGGGATCCCTGTGGGGAGCCTCCTCTCCCTCTCCCTCTGCCACTGACTCTGCTAGTACTTTCTCCCTCTCTGTGTGTCAAATAAATAAATAATATCTTTTTTTTAAAAGTCATGTCTTCCTACAATGATTATGTTATTTTTCCCAGTTTCTAATATTTTCCATGTTCTACAATTAGTATTTATGTGTTTTATGAAATACAAACTACATGATGAACGTACTAAAGCGAGTTAAAAGGCAGGATATAAAATATCTGTCTTTCCAGAAAAATCGACTGGCTAAATGACTGCCAGAGTTTCTTCACTCTCTGTAACATTGTGTCCAAGAGGAAGGTTGAAGGTGATGGTCATGCACAAAGATGTGCCCATTCTCCTTATTGATCTTAAACACGGAGTTCAGATGTACAAGGGCAAAAGACTGCACTGTGCCATTCTCGTAGTTTGGGAATGTGATGTATCTAGGTGGTATGTGTGAATGATGACGTGCCACATCTCGGTTGTAATCACAGCTTATTTATAAAAATTAAAGGAACCTTTTCTCCTGGTGCTCTGGGGAGCATTAAGGCGGGCTATTAGAAGAGCTAATTATAAATGCGTGTTCATTGCTTCCATTTGTAGGCCATGTCTCCATGAGAATCAGCGCATCATTGGCACTGCAGCTTGCCAGATGCTTGGCTCGGAGGGCAGTACTTTTAAGATCATTGGAAACATTATAATTGAACAGGGATTGTTGGTTCCAGCTTCCAAAATTGCTCTCTGCACACAGACATGGTTGCTTGCATCCATATGAAACGTGGATGAAGTGTATGAAATATAATGTAACTGGTCCTCCAGTGTGACCAACCAAGTTCTCAGATAAAGCAACCCTGAACATTTCTGACCTGGCCTTATCATACATTTCTACATCGGCTGACATTCTCTTTGCCTGATTTGGTTTAGAAATTCCCGACGGTATTTTCCTTATAGCTGACCTGCTTCTCACTAGTTTTCCTTCTCAAGCTGTTTTGTTATCCTACCCATCGACTCTTTGCTCTTGCATTTATGTATCTTTATTTTTATCTTAAGATTCACAAGTTAGAACAGCCTTACACTTTCAAACAGACCGAGACAGGATCCATCCTCACCGAACTGATATGGAATTTCCTTCTTGTGGAAACATGCTTTGCTTTTGTAGACGAAATAATTGATTACATAAATAAGCAATTGTCATGTCAAATAAGAAGTCATTGCCATATTTTCAGAGGGTTTTTTTTTTTTTTTTGAGAATCTTAGGATTCTAGGACTACTTTAAAAATTGTACTTCTTCAAAAAATTTTTCTGAAAAAGGATGACCACAAGATTTTTCCAGTATTATATAACCAGGTATCTTACTACTGTGTGTGGGTTGTTTGTTGTTGTTCAATTAATATGGCTTTAGTGGAAACAGCATATTATGACATGATTTCCAATAGGGCTCCTTAGTGCAATAAGACTTCTTATAACATGTATGTGATTATCCTAAAATATAAAATATTGAGTTAGAATAATAAAAACAGCTAATGTTGAGGGCTTATTAGGTCCCAAGAAACTATCCTATGCTCTTTACATGCCTCATTATTATTAATATTATTATTATTAAGAGAGAGAGAGAGAGAGAGAGCAAGTGAGGGGAGAGCCAGAGGGAGAGAAAGAGAGAGAGAGAGAGAGAATCTTAAGCAGGCTCCAAGCCCAGCTCAGAGCCTGACATGGGGCTCAATATCATGATCCTGAGATCATGACCTGAGCCAAAATCAAGAGTCAGATGTTTAAATAACTGAGCCACCCAGGCGCCCCTCTTTACATACATTATAACTTAGTTGTCACAAACCTACAAGTTATTATTTACCACCATTTTACAAATAAGGAAACTAAGGCATGCAGTGGTTAAGCAGCTTGCTCAAAGTCACGTAGTTAACAGCTAGTAGCACCAGGATTCAAATCCAGACAGTTGAGCTCCAGAACTTATACTATTAACACTGACTGTGCTATTCTCATTAATATTCATGAAGAGTAATTTTGAAATTGTGCCATGTTAAGAGTTATATCGGAGGAGGGTTATTCCTTAGAAGATTCCAGTGAAAATCCACCCCATTGTGGCAGTTCGTTTCTGGCCAATGTTTTTGACTTTCAAAGCACTTCATTTTTTTTTCTTTTTATTATTATTTTATTTTATTTTATTTTCATCACGATGAGTGTATTCTTTAATCCCCATCACCTATTTAGCACTTCAATTATTAAGAGAGGTAAAAAAAAAAATCAGAAATAAGGAGCCTACTGGGCTTCATAATTGCTGTAAGCTCCCAAATGTAAGAAATCTGCTTCAAAGTGGTGGTGTTGGTGTTTTATTTCATTTCAACATCATGAAAATTGCCAGATACTGCTGGAACCTAGCCTGCTTTCTTGGCTTAGTTCGTACATGAGAGAATATCATCTAATTCTTTGTCATATGCAAAGCAAAGACCCTCATGGAAAAGTTCTGTTAGTCTCTTTTTTGTAAATCCATTTATTTCTGAACCTCCAATTTTGCTTTTGTGGTTTTTGGATGGTTTGATTAAGTAACTATTGATAGATAACGACATTGCTTTTAGAATGTATCAGCAGAATGCTTCAGTTCTGGCCTTCTTCAGGTTTGAACACACTTATTGAAATTAAAGCTATTCATCACATTAATGCTCTACTGTCATTTATGGTTAAGAAATAAAATTCTTTCCATCTTTTTTGGAAAAGGCAACAGGGTAAAATAGACACTAGCACTGAGATAAGACATCAGACAATGTCACTAAAAATGGGTAATTCCTTCGACAGTGAGAATGAAATACAGATTAAAATTTTGCATTAAATTATGTTGCATTCAACGTTGTTCATTACCGCCCCAAGTGGACAATCTTGTGTAAATACCATTATCATTTTATCCTCATCTTGAGGTTTAAGGCTGAAATAGAAGGAATGTTTCTATACGGACAGTGTTTATGTTGAGACTTAATGTTCAATGTGATGATATTGGGTGGTGGGACCTTCTGGGAGGTGACTAGGCCATGAGGGTGGAATTCTGGTGAATAGGATTAGTGTCCTTACAAAAGAGACCCGAGAGAGCTCTCTCATTCCTTCTGCCGTATGAAGACATGGCAAAAACAAACAAACAAAAACCAAACAAAGAAAAACACCTGTCCATGAAGCAGGAAGCAGGACCTCGTCAGATGCAGAATCTGCTGGCACCTTAATCTTGGACTTCTCCATCTCCTGAACTGTGAGAAATCAATTTGTTGTTTATAAGCCACCCAGTCTAGGTGTTTTTGGTACAGCAGCCCAAACCGACTAAGCTAAATGCTAAACTAGAAACTCCTATGAACTCTCTATTGTGGTATCATCTCATGCCCCCCCACCACTTTTTCCAATCATAATAGTCTTCTGACAGTCTTGGAACATGTCAGTCTCTCTCTCTCTCTCTCTCTTTCTTTTATAATAAATTTATTTTTTATTGGTGTTCAATTTACCAACATACAGAATAACACCCAATGCTCATCCCGTCAAGTGTGTCAGTCTATCTCTTGACTCAATATGTTTTTACTTGCTGCTCCCCAGGTGTGGAATTCTCTTCCTCCTTCTTTTAACCTAGATTGCTTCTCCTCTTTCTTAAATCTCACTTTGAACATCACCCCTCAGGGAGACCTGCACTGATGGTCCTATTGAAAGTACGTCAGATTTTATTTTATTATCTATCACATAAGACTTTTACTTTTTTTCCTTTAAAGCACTCATCACAAGCTTTACTGTGTCGGCACTACAATTTTTGGCTCTCTTGCTAGAAGGTAAGTTCCCCAAGAAAAGAAGCCTTGGGAATTTGGCCTGCTGCCATATTCCCAGTGCCTGCCATCTGGAACAAACTCGGCAAATATATACATAATAAATAAACACATTTCCAACATCACCCACTGTCTGAATGTCTGGAGACAGTTGACACTTTGTCATATTCCTTAGAAACAATGAATGTATGGGGAAAGTCCTGGGAAAAGATGTAGATTTTACTGAAGAATTCATAGGAGAGGAGTTCCTGGGTGGCTCAGTCAGTTGAGCGTCCAACTCCTGATTTAGGCTCAGGTCATGATCTCAGGGTCATGAGATCTAGCCAGGTGTCAGGCTCTGTGCTCAGCAAGGAGTCTGCTTGAGGATTCTCTTTCTCCCTCACCTTCTGCCCTTTCCCCACTTTCTCTCTGTGTGTTTGTCTCTCTAAATAGGAATTCATAGGAGATACAAAAGAAGTCTATATTTCCTTCTCTATAGTCTCTTTACTCCTGCTTAGCTGAGTAGCAGCTTTCCTGAGTCCCTCCACCATCTTCCCAAGGATTTCAGCTCTGTGCCCAAATATGTATACAAACAAATAAGCTTTACTACCCCAAGACCCACCCTCTGAAGGAAATGTAATAACTAGCTATTATTAATCAGGCATGCTCCCAGGGGGCCTACCAAGGAGTATTCCCTTGGGGAGGCGTTTTGAGAGGGAGAATTTTCCCTACTTTGTTACATCTCTAAATGTTTCTTGGTTCCTTGTTGGTTTTGTTTGTTTATTTTGGATCTGGAAAATGTCAGCCCCGTGAGCCAGGGCTGTGGTAAAAGTCAAACTCAGTATGTATGAAAACATCCATTTTTTAAAGATTTGTTGGGAAAATACTATACGTTACACAGTGTGCTAGGTACTGAGCATGAAACAGTGGTCCCTGCTCATGAGCAGCTTACAGTGCCCATTGTAGACTGTAGAGCACGGTGACAATTTAACTACTTATATCAAAGAATTGCATGTTTGCACTGTCACAGTGATCATGATTGCTTATGTTATTAGTAATTCTGAATTCTGAAAACAGCACTCAAATAATAAATTCTTAACATGTTTGATGTGGTATTTCATAAAGGTTATGGCTATGGGACATGATGACATTTTTGTTAAATAAAACCAGCCCTCTTTTCCCATAAGTTGGTTTTATTCCAAATCAGAGTGAACGTTTTATTTTATTTTGTTTTATTTTATTTTATTTTTTAAAGATTTTATTTATTTATTCATAGACACAGAGAGAGAGAGAGAGAGAGAGAGAGAGAGAGGCAGAGACACAGGCAGAGGGAGAAGCAGGTTCCATGCATGGAGCCCGATGTGGGACTCGATCCCGGGTCTCCAGGATCACACCCCAGGCTGCAGGCGGCGCCAAACTGCTGCGCCACTGGGGCTGCCCCAGAGTGAACATTTTAAAGAAGAAATTGCATGTGTTCTTGTCCAGTTGTTACTCATCCACTGTTACTCAGGAGTCGTTCTTCAAATACTCCAAATATAAGTCAAGCATGACACAACTTAGAAAAGAGGTCAGGTTCACGGTGACCCTTAGCCCAGACACAAGTGTCCTCCCACCAGCTCTTATAGCAGTGCTCCAGCCATACGGCTTCCAATTCCCCAAAGAGCCTTAAAGGAGAACTGTGCTACCTGGTCCTGCTTATCTGAATGAAGCTACAGCCCAACAGGAAACACAGTAGAAACACAGTATGTAATTACACTGCAGTATGATAAAGGCTCTAAGAATGAGCATGAGGACATAGAATGAATAAACCATGGGAATACAAGGTATAATATGGAATTTTCAAAAAGAAGAAGAAAAAAGTATGAGCATGAGGGGCTATTGCACCACAGATAGAGGCCCCCAAGGTGAGCTGGGAGCATCAGGGAAGTCCTCTAAACAGAGGTGGTATCTGCTTAATGGCCTAAAGAATGAATAGATGGAAACCAGATGGAAAGGAGGCTGGAAACATGCAAAGATAGGATTTCTATAAAGACAGAGACATCACCTCACAAAATGGTCCAGAAATAAGAGATCAACTTCATTTGGTTTCATCATGGCTGTATAGTGGTAGAAAATTATAAAGGAGGGGAAGTAGTGGAACCAAATGAAGTTGACAGGGGTCTTGGGTACCAAGCTATAACGTGTTGTGGAGCATTTAAGGATTTCTAATAGGTGAGCAATCAATCCGATATAAGTTTTTTTACAAAGAATAGTTAGAGAAGAAGACTGGAAGCAGAGAGACCAACAGTTGGGAGAATGCTGTGTAAGTTTATGATCATCTGGAGCAGGCTGGTAGTAGGTTAAAAAAGGAAAAAGCCGAAAGAGGTGTTTACAAAGCACAGGATTGAGGGAGAGAGACATGAATGACTTCTGTAGACAGGGAGGCAAGACCTAGATACTAGCTCCGACCCCACTACTTCCTAGCTGTGTAATCTCACCCACATTACTTAACCTCTTTTTTTTTTTTTAGGATTTATTTATTTATTTATGATAGACAGAGAGAGAGAGAGAGAGAGAGAGAGGCAGAGACACAGGAGGAGGGAGAAGCAGGCTCCATGCCGGGAGCCCGACACGGGACTCGATCCCGAGGCTCCAGGATCGCACCCTGGGCCAAAGGCAGGCGCTAAACCGCTGAGCCACCCAGGAATCCCCTACTCAACCTCTTCAACCAAGCTTCCATTGCCCCAGATGTCCAATGGAAATGGACTACCCAATCCAACTCATAGGACAGTGCAAAGGCAAAATGTAGATAAAAGCTCCAGTTAGCCAATGTAAGAGATTATTAATGAGCTCTCAGAACCATGGTATTTGTTGAATAGCCACATAATGTCTGATCACCCGCCACTGTCACGTCTTATGTCACTTGTTTTCCTTCATTTTCATGGGAGCACTGATACTTCAAAGCTATGTTTGAAAAAGGTAGACATTCATTGAATATTTGGTACTGGATATTAATTTGTTCAGTGGAGATGAGAGCTGAGAGAAAAATAATTGCAAAAAGAATGAAATTTCTAAGTTTTATCCAGTTTCTTCACATCAGGAACAGTACCAGGCTCCATGGTCAACACTAGGGAGGATAGAGAAATGAGCAAGATCTGCTGCCTTCAAGGAGATGGAACTCGACGGAAAGACAATACACAAATACATACCCTCATGACACAAAATAGAAATTAAAAGTACCCAATAAAAGGCATAAGCCAAGTATGGTTGGAAATCCAAAGGGAATGATATCATGGGAGAGTACAAGACACCGAGGAAAGAAACATCAGAAAGTCTTGGTTTAAAACCCCAGATCTGCCACGTGTTGGCTGTGTGATCTGGGGCAAATTACTTAACTTCTCCAATCTTCAGTTTTCTTGTCAGTTAATTGGGGCTCATGCTAGCATCTGTCCTTTAATTCTGTGAGAATTAAATTAAATAAGATAATGTGGTAAATTATGGGTGAATAAATTTTTGGTAGGCAGAAACTGAAGTGGTATGAGTCTTCCAGACAGAAATATTAATACAAAATTAAATTGTGTGTCCTCTGAGACACATCGAGAGGGGATAGTAAAGAATTATAAACCCCTGTGTCATTAAAGAAAATCCTCTAGGTCAAGTGGGGGATGACTGCAAGAGTCCTCCACAATCACTCAAGACTCAGAAGCTGTCTTCATTACAAAGCTTTGCCCTGGACCTGCCACCAGTCTGGCTAGCCGAGCTGGGAGTGTCTTTTTTTTTTTTTTTTTAATATCTTAGTTTAGCTTTTTTTTTTTTTTTTTTGTAATTTTTAAAAAATTTTTATTGGAGTTCAATTTGCCAACATATAGCATAACACCCAGTGCTCATCCCGCCAAGTGCCCCCCTCAGTGCCCGTCACTCAGTCACCCCGTCACCCCGTCCACCTCCCCTTCCACCCTCCCTAGTTCGTTTCCCAGAGTTAGGAGTCTCTCATGGTCTGCCTCCCTTTCTGATATTTATTTCCCACTCATTTTTTCTCCTTTCCCCTGTATTCCCTTTCACTATTTTTTATATTCGCTGGGAGTGTCTTTGAGATGGTTTTATATAAACGACATCGGGGTAACATAGTGCAGTGCTGGGCACTCAGTGGAGTCTCCAGAAGTGGTTTTCAAAGGAACATAGGATTGCAAAAGCCTAACCCAGGTAATGAATCCTAAGGTGATTGCTTGGGCCAGCATTCCTTCAAGTGTCATGGCAGGTGATTGATTGGCAGTGAGTCCTAAGAAGAAAAAGAAAAAGAACACTGGTGGAACAACATTTCTTTTGTATAGCACAATACCTGTGTTATTAAAATCAAAATTACTTATTTCCAACTGGCAAAAAGAAAAAACAAAAAAACAAAACAAAGCAAAAAAAAAAAAACAAAAAACAAAAACCCTGACATGATCTTTCCCCCTTTTCCAGTAATGTATTACTTCGGAAGAAGTGTGATGAGGCTTTAGTAACTGCTGCTGGAGAGTAATATAAAATTAAATATTATTGTCATTTTTCATTTCTGTCACCAACCGTAAGTGTAATCAATTTTTTTTTTCAAAATAGCCAAACTGGCAGGTTATTTGGAAATTTGTTTTTAAAGTGACATTCATGATTGTGCAAATAAAGCCATGTGGCTAAGTGTTAGTAGTAGCACCAATCAAAGCTGCTGAAATGGTAAGCATCATTTCTGTCTTCTCAGGAGCAGCACCCAAATTAACTGTGAGATAAAAGGACAACATGTGAAAAGAAAAAAAGGCGCATCCTGGCTCCTGGGGTGGTATCAGGGAACAGTTGCATGGATGGAAGCTGGCACCCGGGAGCCTTGGGATCGAGTCTCAAGCTCCTTGGCTTGCTAGGTTTATGACATCAAGCAGATTCATGTCTCCCCAACTCCGAGCTTCCTTTCCTTTAAAATGTGAATCTTAGGGCAGCCCTGGTGGCTCAGTGGTTTAGCACTGCCTTCAGCCCAGGGCCTGATCCTGGAGACCCGGGATCGAGTCCCACGTCTGGCTCCCTGCATGGGGCCTGCTTCTCCCTCTGCCTGTGTCTCTGTCTCTCTCTGTGTGTCTCTCATGAATAAATAACTAAAGTCTAAAAAAAAAAAAAAAAAAAAAAAGAACAGAGCTTATTTTTTTTAAAAAAAATGCGAATCTTAGATGGGTCAATGTATGTGGCGCAGCTAGCATAATCCATGCGATCGATACCTGTTCACTGCTGCTGCCTTTCAAGGTCAAGGTATTATTATTAGCATTAGCACTATCATCAGTGCCATTAATCATGACCTAATTATGCCCCAGTAACTCGACGGTGATTATCTCCTTAACTGAACCTATCTATCCTAAGAGTTGGGCTTTCTCCTCCCGGGAGGGATGAGCCCCTGCTGGCAGGGGGGGTGAATGTGGAGTCTAGGGGAGCTGGCCTGGAAAGCCTACGTTGAGCCCACTGCCAGGCTTCCCTTTGAGAAAGTAAAGGGAAAGATCCCGCCTTCCAGAGCTGTGCGGGCAGCAGTCGGGCGTTGCCAGAGGGTCAGGATTACACAGACTCCGATTTGGTACCCAGGTTAAGGCCATTGATGAGGCCTGACAGAGAACTGGCCTTTTGCACTGATGGAAGCCAAGGGTACCGGGAGTGCTGGTGTGTCTGTTGCGCTGCTTTCGGAACAGTGTGCATTTTGTCACGTAGAATAAATATGCATGAAGCCGTCACCCATCCCCTGGGTTTTCTGCTCATCCTTCTTTCCCACCTTCCATATCTGCCCCCACGTGGCTGCCATCAAGGTCCCACAGGGGCCAATTATATCCAGCTCTGAGTGACGCAAGGTCCACCTACCCGAGGCTGGCTCCAGGCACGGTGCACACCTGCACACTCACAACCGGGTAAGTGCTCTCAGGATTGGGGTTCACAGGGGCTCCCGAGTGCTATCGCAGGACAGGCTGTCACCAGATGAAGGGCAGAGGCGATGGCAAGGGAAAATGTAGCCAGCTGTGCAGTTTCCTCATCTTCTAGAGCCGTCGCAACCTCCACGCTACTGCCCGAGTTCCCATTTCCAAACCCTGAGCTAGTCGGTTGGGCTCTTGCCTGTAAATATCGCAGGGCTCCCTATTGCTCAGAGAGTAAAGTATGGTCTGACCCGGTGGTGCCTTGCCATCTGCATTTCCCATGTTGTTAGACATCCATCACATCATATATCCTCCAGTGCCAGCCAATTGCAGATTATTCCCAGGACGGGATCTCAGATGTCTGTGCCTGGCACGTGCTCTTCTCTCTGCGTGGAGTGTCCTCCCCCTTTGGTCTGTCTGATGACTTCCTCCGCTCTTTTAGTACTAGTAAGCTCGCTAGTCATCTCCCCTGAAAAGCCCTCCCCAGCCTGTCTGTTGCTCTTCTCTTGTGAACAAGAAAGTAGCACTTAGTATTTAATTTTAAAATTATTGTACTTTACATGTCCTTCTTTTTCAATTACACGATGGGCCTCTTGTTGATTTAAAATGTATTTTTTTGTGCTGTGCTCTGATTATAAAAGTAATACAAGACCATTATTAAAAACTATAGAAAAAATGTAGAAAGGAACATAACAAGACATATTTACCTGCAACTCCATCCCTCTGATACAGTCAGTGTTAACATTTGGATATGTTTATCCTCACATGTGCACACACACACACACACACACACACACACAGGATCAAAAAGCTCATGTGCAAAGGGCCTGGCGGAAGAGGATGTGTGGCACATTTGAGGGACTGCAAGAAGTTCAAAAGGCTGCAGAATGCAAAGTAAGAACAAAAGTATGTGATGTTACTATAAAATGATAGCTTGCGGCGCACCTGGGTGGCTCAGTGGTTGAGTGTCTGCCTTTGGCTCAGGTCTTGATGTTGGGGTCCTGGGATCGAGTCCCACATCCCATCGGGACGCCTATGTCTCCCTCTGCCTATGTCTCTACCTCTCTCTCCGTGTCTCTCATGAATAAATAAATAAATAAAATCTTAAAAAAAAATAAAGCAATAGCTTTCAAAATCTCACCATGACCTCCAACAGTTGTGGAAAGCAGTATGCATATTCCTCAAAAAAAATTAAAACCAGAATTACCACATGATCCAGCAATGTCACATCTGAGTATACATCCAAAACAGCTGAAATGAGGATCTCAAGGAGATGTCTGTACTCCCATGCTCCTGGCAGTGCAATGTACAATAGCCAAGAAATGGAAGCCACCTAAATGTTCATCCTCAGGTAAATGAATAAAGAAAATGTGGTGGATACACGCAGTGGAATATTATTCAGCCCTAAAAAAAGAAGGAAACCCTGCCATAGGCAACAACACAGATAAACCTGGAGGACATCACGCCAAATGAGGCAAACCCATCACAGAAGGACAGACAGTGCATCGTACCATCTACATGAGGTATCTAAAGTAGTCACAGTCATAGAAGCAGAGAGCTGAGATGGGGAGTTGTTCAACAGCTACAACGTTTCAGTTATGCAAGTTGAATGTGTTCTAGAGATGAGCCACCCAGCACACTGCCCGAAGTTAACAATAGTGTCTGGTACTGTGAAAATTTGAAGAGGGTAGATCTCAAGTGTTCCTGCCCCAGAAAAGGAGAAGGCCAGAGGAACCTTTTGGAGGTGATGGATATGTTTATTACCTTCATTGGGGTGATGGTTTCACAGGTGTTTACCTACGTATTCAGTGTGTACAAATTGTATACAGTGAATGTGCACAGTTTTTTGTATATCAATTGCACCCCAATAAAGCTCTTTAAAAAAGAAAACAAATACATTTCTATTGTGACGCAGGCGTACACAAATGCAACTGGAACCAATGCTTCACAAAATACCCTTCCTGTGTGAGAGGAAGTCTAATATTTTCTATTCTATTCCGCTCTTATTCATTTAAAAGCAGATGCTGGTCACGACCAACTCAATTGATTTCCTGACCCTCCTAATGAGTTGCAGCAATAGTTTGAAAAACTCTGCTGTGGAAATAGGCAGGGGACATACTCAGGAGGTATTTGGATGTCATACTAATGAGTTTGGACTTTATCCGCAGGGGAAAGGGGAGAATTAAAGGGTCGTGACCACGTCAATATCATGATCAGGCTTGGACTGTGGGGAGAAGGCCTGTCTCCTCAGGGGTAACGGTGTGGAGAGGGGTAAGGACTGATGCTGGGAGGCAGGTAGGGGGCAGTAAAAGACTCAAGATCTGCCCTGGGATGATGGTAGAGACAGAAATCAAGGAATTCCGGAAATTTCAGGTCACAAATTACAAGATGTGTGTGTAGGTATAGTCACTCACATATGGGCAATCAGAAGTTAAAGAAAACCATGTCAGTCATAGAGAGGGAGGAGTCAAGCTTTATTTCCAGTAACCGAGAGGAAGGTGACAGATGTAACTGATACCCAGAAGCATGGGTTTCGATCTTTGCTTTCAGGTGGTGGGGGTGATGTTGAACTGAATGTGAGGGACCTGTGAGACATTCAAATGGTGACAGTCCAGTGTCCTAGCATAGAATTGCTCAGTCTTTGCAATTGGTTGGGGCCTCGAACTGCACTCCATCAGGCTCTGCTACCGGCTGTGCCCTGAAGTCGGGGATGTGAGGGCGAGCACGGGCTGGGCTCCATAATCAGGCAGGCCTCAGGCTGTGCTCTGTTGGACAAGGTCACTGGACAGGCTACCTGGATGGGTGTGCCCATCACCTGTACTCTGTATTTGGATGGGTTTGGAGGCTATGCTCTGGTCAGAAGGGGTCACTATCTGAACCCCCCACTGGCTATGCTCTGCAACTGGTCAGATTGTTGGCTGGGTTCTTTGCCTGGGCTGAACTGTCTTTGCAGCCAGGGGTAAAAGAGCAGAGAGGTGGGGGGTGGGTACCATATGCTGGTATTCAAGGTTGCCCATGGACACTGTTCAGGCTCCCTGGTTAGGTGGGACCAGTGACTGTGCTCCACAGTTGGGTAGGGCTGCTGGATTGGATCCCTGCCCAGGCGGGAGCATAGCTGGACTCTCAGGCAGGACTCTCAGGCTGCCTCAGTGTCATGATTGGTCTCCCTGGTCAGCCAGGGCCCCAGACTGTGCTCAACAGTTGAGCGGGGTCGCTGGTTTGGCTCCCTGTTTGGCAGGCTGTAGGACTGACCCTGCAGCTGTTAGGGTCTCTGATCAGGCCTCCGGGTCATGAGGCTCTGCTCACCAGTTGGGCAGGACTACTGACTTGCTTCCCTGTCCAGATGGGCTACATGGATGCCTGTGTTTTTTGACCAGGCTTCCTGGTTAGGTGGAGGTGGAGACTCTGTCTGAGGAGCTGCTGAGGAGGGCTACCAGCTTGCTTCCCTTTCTGTGTGGGGCCATAAAATGCGCTCCACAGCCAATCTGGCCCATTAGCTGGGGACCCAAGTTGGGCAGATTTGCCAGCCAAGCTTTCTGGCAAGACAGGCTCAGTTCTGAAAATGGGAAGAATTGTTAGCTGGTCTGTGCTCGGGTACCACCACCAGCAGAAGTCCAGTCCACCAGGCTGTGAAGTCTCAGCCACCTTCTCTATCTCTACCTAATCCCCAATGACTAACCCCACTGATTCTCCCAGTGCTCCCCCTGAGGTAAAACCAGAGTGGGTCTCCCGGGAAGTGTCCCATAATTAACACTGAGGAAGCTGGACATCTACCTAGGGCTCTCTTTCTCCCCCTGGAGAACCCATAGGCCCAGGGCGCCCCTCTTGCCTCCGTGAGTGACAACACGCTCAAAGTGAAACCACTCCTCTTATCCTTCTAATGTGTTTTTTCCCTATTTTTGTGGTCCAAGGGGGTGCTTCGGTCTCACCCCTAGGTTCTGGGATTTTCACAGAGGCATCTAATCTATTGATAGCTGCTGGCTGGTCTTTCTGTGAGGTGGACCAAAGTTTGGAACAACCTATTCTATCATCTTGATGATGTCGCTCCCCAGTTTGGCAGCTGCTTACAAAACTTAACACACTTTTACCATATGTTCCGGCATTCGTGCTCCTAGGCATTTACCGAAAGGAATTGACAACTTATGTCCACGCAAAAACTTGTACACAGATGTTTATTACAACTTTACTCATAATTGCCAAACACTTGGAAGAAATCAAGATGTCCTTCAGTAGGTGAATGGACAAATAAACTGGTACATCCAGACAATAAAGTACTATTCAGCCCTTGCAGGCACATCAATGAATGTGATATGCCACATTAATAAAAGAAAGTATAAGAACCATAGGATCATCTCAATAGATGCAGAAAAAGCATTTGACAAAATACAGAACCCATTTTTAAAAAAGATTTTATTTATTTATTCATGAGAGAGAGAGAGAGAGAGAGAGAGAGATGCAGAGACACAGGCAGAGGGAGAAGCAGGCTCCATGCAGGGAGCCGGACGTGGGACTTGATCCCAGGTCTCCAGGATCAGGCCCCAGGCTGGAGGTGGTGCTAAACCACTGAGCTACCTGGGATGCCCTCATTCTGTTTTTTAAAAAAGATTTATCTATTTTATTTGAGAGAGAGAGAGAGAGAGAGAGTATGAGCAGAAGGAGAGGAGAAGCAGACTCCCTGCTAAGCTGGGAGCCCATTGTGGGACTCAATCCCACAACCCCAAGATGGTAACCTGAGCTGAAGCCAAGAGTTAGGTGCTTAACTAGCTGAGCCATCCAGATGCCCCTGGCAGCATCCATTCTTGATAAAACTCTCAACAATGTAGGTACAGAAGGAACATACTTCAACTTCATAAAAGCTATATATGAAAGACCCACAGCTAATATTGTCCTCAATGGGGCGAAAATGAGAGCTTTTCCTCTACAGTCAGGAACAAGACAGGGATGTCCACTCTCACCATTGTTACTTAGTATAGTACTGGAATGTTACAGCAATCAGAGAACAAAAGGAAATAAAAAGCATCCAAATTGGCAAGGAAGAAGTCAAACCTTCACTATTTGCAGACAACATGATACTCTATGTAGAGAACCTCAAGGAATCTACCAAAAAATTACTAGAATACATGAAGTCAGCAAATTGCGTGGTATAAAATCAGTGAACAGAAATCTGTTGCATTCCAAAATGCAACATAGACCAGAAATGAAGCAATGGAAACAGAAATCAAGGAATTGACCCCATTTACAACTGCACCAAGAATCATAAGATACCTAGGAATAAACCTAACCAAAGAGGTAAAAGTTCTTTGATCCGAAAACTATAGAATACTTATGAAAGAAATTGAAGAGGACATAAGGAAATGGGAAAACATTCCATGCTCTTGGATTGGAAGAACAAACATTGTTAGAATGTCTATACTACCCAAAGCAATTTACACATTTAATGAAATCCCTATCAAAATACCACTGGCATTTTTCACAGAGCTAGAACAAACAATCCTAAAATTTGTATGGAACTAGAAAAGACCCTGAATACCGAAAGCAATCCTGATAAAGCAAAGCAAAGCTGGAGGTATCACAATTCTGGACTTCAAGCTGTATTACAAAGTGGAAGTCATCAAGACAGTGTGGTACTAGCACAAAAACAGACACATAGGTCACATAGGTCAATGGAACAGAATAGAGAATCCGGAAATGGACGCACAACTATATGGGCAACTAATCTTTGACAAAGCGGGAGAGAGTAGCCAATGGAAACCCCCAAAATCCTAGAGGAGAACACAGGCAGCAACCTCTTTGACCTTGGCTGTAGCAATTCATTACTAGATATGTTGCCAGAGGCAAGGGAGACAAAAGCAAAAATGGACTATTGGGACTTCATCAAGATAAAAAACTTCTGCACAGCAAAAGAAACAATTAGCAAAACTAAAAGGCAGCCTGCAGAATGGGAGAAGATATTTGCAAATGATGTATCCGATAAAGCGCTAGTATCCAAAATCTTTAAAGAACTTATCAAAGTCAACACCTAAAAAAACAAATATTCCAGTTAAGAAATGGGCAGAAGACATGAACAGAAGTTTCTCCAAAGAAGACATCCAGATGGCCCACAAGACACATGAAAAGTATTCAACATCACTCATCATCGAAATAGAAATCAAAACCACGCTGAGAGACCATTTCACACCTGTCAGAATGGCTAAAATTAACAACATGGGAGACAACAGATGTCAAGGATGCAGAGAAAGGGGAACCCTCTTGCACTGTTGTTGGGAATACAAACTGGTGCGGCCACTCCGGAGAATAGTATGGAGATTTCTCAAAAAGTTAAAAATTGAGCTACCCTATGATCTAGCAATTGCACTACTAGGTATTTACACAAAGGATACAAAAATATAGATTTGAAGGGGTACATGCACCCTGATGTTTATAGCACCATTATCAACACTAGCCAAACTGTGGAAAGAGCCCAAATGTCCATTGACTGGTCAATGGATAAAGAAGATGTGATATCTATATACACAATGGAATACTACTCAACCATCAAAAGGAACGAAATCTTGCCATTTGCAACAATGTGGATGGAGCTAGGGTGGAATAAATCAGTCAGAGAGAGAAAATATCATATGATTTCACTCATATCTGGAATTCATGAAACAGAATGAATGAGCATTCAGGAGGGGGGAAAAGAGAGGGAAACAAATCATGAAAGAATCAACAATAGAGAACAAACTGAGAGACACTTGGATGGCTCAGCAGTTAAGCATTTGCCTTCGGCTCAGGGCATGATCCTGGAGTTCAGGGATCGAGTCCCATATCAGGCTCCCTGCATGGAGCCTTCTTCTACCTCTGCCTATGACTCTGCCTTTCTTTCTCTGTGTCTCTCATGAATAAATAAATAAAATCTTAAAAAAGAGAGAGAGAACAAACAGGGTTGGTGGAAAAAGGTCAGTGGGAGAGGGGATAGATGGGTGATGGGGATTAAGGAGGCCACTTGTTATGATGAGCACTGGGTGTTATATATAAATGATGAACCACAGAACTCTACTCTTGAAATCAATATTGAACTGTATGCCGACTAACTAGAATTTAAATTAAAAAAAAAGAAATATTATTCAGCCCTAATAAGAAATGAGCTATCGAGCCATGAAGAGACATGGAACAACCTTAAATGCATATTACTAAGTAAAAGAAGCCAATCTCAAAAGGCCACATACTGTATAATTCCAACTACATGACATTCTGGGAAAATGCCAAACAATAGATAGGAAAAATAGCTGGAGCACTGAGGATTTTTAGGACAGTGAAACTATTCTCTATAATACTATGAAGGTGAATGCATTTCATGAAACTTTTGCCCAAACCCACAGAACATACAGCACCAAGAGTGAACACTAATATAATGTGTGGGCTTTCAGTGATAAAGATGTGTCAATGCAGATACATCATAACAAATGTACCACTTTGGTTCTGAATGTTGGTAGTGAGGGAGGCTCCGTGCATGTATGGGGTGGCGGTGGAGGGCCAGGGGAAGGCAGGGAATGTATGGAGACTCTGTGTGCTTTCTACTCAGCTTAGCTGTGAGCTGCTCTAAAAAAAAAAAAAAGTATTTAAAAATTTTAAAAATTGGGCAAAATGTATCAAACATAGTTGGCAGAGAAGTAGAGTCCTGGGGTGAAGTCAAAAGGGAGACCAGAGGGAGCACTTGGGTGGCTCAGTCAGTTAAGGGTCCAACTCTTGGTTTTGGCTCAGGTCATAATCTCTGGTTTGTGAGACTAAGCCCCGAGTCAAGAAAGAAAGAAAGAAAGAAAGAAAGAAAGAAAGAAAGAAAGAAAGAAAGAAAGAAAACCAGAGAAAAGAGTATATTCAAGAGTGGGGAGAGGGAGACAGAACATGAGAGACTCCTAACTCTGGGAAACGAACTAGGGGTGGTGGAAGGGGAGGTGGAAGGGGGGTGGGGGTGACTGGGTGACAGGCCCTGAGGGGGGCACTTGACGGGATGAGCACTGGGTGCTATTCTGTATGTTGGTAAATTGAACACCAATAAAAAATTAATTCATTAAAAAAAAAAAAAAAGAAGAGTGGGAAGAGGAACCTGGAGCCATTTCCTAAACTGACTAGCGGAAACATCTTTTTATGAAGGTTCCAGAGAAGGGGTCTACTGGTGCCCTGCAGGTCTGCAAAGAACAAAGCCCACAATACTAAAACTTGAGAATGCTTAATACTGGTTTCTGGATGTGTTGCACAAGCCCACTCAAATCTCTCATCTGCATTTAGGAACCACAGCAACATACACGCGATAGCATTCCCGAAAAGGATGCTCACACACATGATCTCATTTAATTCTGCCAACCGCCCTGTGATGAAGGCAGGGTAGGCTGCTAGCCACATTTTACAGAGCTGCTCACACAAAGTAGAGAGGAAAGAATATGTAGCCAGGATTTTAGCCCGGGCAAAAAAAAAAAAAAAAAAAAAAAAAAAAATCAGATGACTGTGACAGATAAAATCAGCTAAATGGATGACACTAGGATGTAATCAATTGAGGGGCATTTCCTTTCATGCAAATTCAAGTATGTACAGCTAGGCCGAAGGCGGCTTCTAAAAATAGAGAAGGCTGGATACCTTCTGCTGAATCGTGAGAAGTCTCTAGCCTTGTAGGCAAAGCTAGTCCCACCTGAATTCTTGAAGCAGATGACAGAAGCCAGTCACGGCTCTTCTGCTTTTACAAGGGTTCCCCAGAAGACAGAACCTTGGGCAGAAAGCATGTGTGCTACTGCATGTCACGTGAGTACAGTCCTGGGGTGGCAGGATGTGGGCAATGGAGAACAAGGCAGGGAAAGAGAAGAATCCAATACAAGTGGGCATTGCCACTGCAGCCGTTGCTTGTTCTAAGGAGCGCAGCCTGCCGGATTCTGTGAGAATGTCTTCTAAGAGGATACATTAACCAAGGTGGCCTGGCTGGTGGGAAGAAGGAGGGAGAATTTATCTGCCAGACTTCTGTCTCCCACTGTTCAATGTGTGCAAAGGCGCCAAGCAGATCCCAGTGTCTGACACCTTCTCAGCATCTCTTGGGCAGGAGGTGAGGGGCAGGGAGAGCTACCTTAAGTGATGTGCTGTCTGGTTGTGCCTACGTTGAAGCTGGTGGCTCTGACAGCACCTGGGCAAGAACCAAGCAATTTGGTCCCCGCATCTGGGACGAAACAAGTGACCAAGAGCCCCCAAAGACAGGGAACTAAAAGAATCTGAGCGCTTAAAAAGTATTTGAGATACAACAGCACTGGAAGGCTCTAAGAACATCCATGCCTGGGCTCCATATATAACTTAACAATTCTGGGTTATAATATGTAGACTAAATAAAACAATGGGTGAGTGAGAGTGTATGGTCTCCTCATCTGATGAAATGCCTCACCATCCCCTTACCTGCCCCGAAAGCGACAACCACGACAGCCACCATCACCACCCTTAATATTCTTGCGTAAGCAATAAGATACTACATTACACCGCACTTCGTGCACGTAATAACACATATGATTATTTATATTAGTTTTCTGCTGCTGTGTAACAAATTACCACTAACTTAATGGCTTAGAAGAATATATAAATAAACGATGATCTCACAGTTGTGTGGGTCATGAGTACAGGACGGCTAACTGGGTCCCGTGCTCCAGATTTTTACACTTCAGGTGTCAGCCAGGCCAGACTCTCATCTGGAGATCTTAGGGAAGAAGCCACTCCAAACTCATTCATGTTGTTAGAAGAATCCAGTTTTTTGTAGGGTTGAGGCTCTGTTCCCTTGCTGAATGTCAGCTGGGGGTTGCTCTTAGCAGCTAGAGGCCACTGAGAGGTCCTTGTTATGAACCCTCTCACTTTTTAAATTTCCTTATTCCCTTAACTGTTTAGTGTTTGATTGAATCCCCGAAAGATACGTATACACCACGGAGACGGTAAAAAAAAAACTAGGGGCCAATGTAGAATTCTTCCTACCACATAATCGAGAGCAGTTTCTAGCCAGCCCTGAAATGCAATTTGCCTGTTTACTTCCATATAACACAATGAAATATGTACAAAATTGATCTTTCACCCATAATATGCGCCATCATCTCTAAGGAAGTTAGGCCCCTCCCCATATGTATCCTTAGAAGGATATGGTGTAGGCTCATGGGGACTCAACACCTTTGGCTGTAGCTTCCATTGTACCTCTGTTCGGTATAGACTTCTAGTGTATTCACATTTCTCATGTGAATTTTCTGTAAATGTTCCAGGTATTGATTAGTTTTGGATCTCTTAGATGCCTACGCCTTGACATTAATTGTTATTTTCTATAAATTTACCTTAATGGTGATATCCAACTGGTCTTTTCCTTTCTGTCTTCAACTTAAAGCTGTTAGCTAAGGTCTTAGGGAGGTTGGGGGGCACAAAACAAGTCTATACTCAGATGAGCACTAATGAGGAAAACTTGACTAATTTGAGGTCATAATTCTTCATGGCTGGAAGGGACCTTGGATGCCATCTTCTCACAGTTGACCTTAGAAGAGATCTTCCTTTATCTACTGCCCAAATGTTGAAAATATACTACTTCCACGGTTCTTCAGTGAGCTAAAACGTGGACCGGATAGTATCATAACTGGGCTATATTCATTTTTTATGTTATTGGCAGCTTGGAATTCATCACTGTTTTCTTTCCCTAGATGTAAAACTTGACTAGTGAAGCTAACTGTGGTTTGCTTCTGATCTAATTAAAAATAAAGTAATTCCAAGGACACATTTTTATGAAATCAAATGCATAAACTCATTGAAAAATACTTTAATTGTAATAACAGCCTGTGAGAACATCATTTTAATTTAATGAATATGAACAACATTTTCTCAAAGAATCCTAGAGTCGTATGGTAACAAATCATTTGTAACACGATGCAAGGGTTAGAAATAAATTGTTGTTGGGATGAGTAGGCTACAAAGAAGTATTTCATAGAAACCACCATACATTCTGACACTTAGAGAAATGGAATTCATAATATGGTCTACATTATGTCTATCAAGACGTATTATCATGAATTATATCATTCCAGATGATAGCTGTGGAACACTGTGGGTTGGCAGTGATTGAAATGATTTTCAGGCATGTTTGAACACATTAACAAAGATGAATTAATTAATAATATTCCTAAAACACATTTGCTATCTCTACAAACTTCCTATATGTAGTAGTTTGTGGTGTTTTTCAAATTTTGAATGCCAAAATACATAATAGAGCAGTCGCCAAGTAGTCTCTCAGGTTAGACAAGACAGCTGACTTGTTTCAAAGGGTATAAAGAGAAAATGAACCATTTTAACCCTCTATTGGATATTAATCCTTTTGCTTTTGCACCTTGAAGATGTCATTAGCATGATCCTCTTAAAAAACCCTTTCAAGTAGACAGCAAAAGTTAAAGAGAAATCCACTTATGTCCATTTGAATCTTAAAAACTCGCAAATCAACTGCACAAAAGAAAGTCTTAAAATATACGTAAGCGGCTTAATGTATATATTAGGCATCCATGTTCAAAAATCATGTTTTGTTGCTTACTAATCATCTTTGACTTTACAATACCGTTTCATCGATCACTAATGATCCTCGGATTTGATCTTCAAGATACAATTGTAAGGTAAGCTTAGCAAATGTCAGTAATTCTATTTCACGGATAAGGGAACTGAGGCTGAGCAGTTCAGCAGAATGCCAAAGGTTCCAGGTGCGAGGGGCAATGATGAAACTCAATTCTCTGCTTTCAGGTTCTAAGGCAGTTCTCTATTTATACTATTTAACCATAATTCAAAGTGAGAACATTTGATAAAGATGAAAGACTTGGAAAAAATCTCTTACTTTTTTTTTTAAGATGATTTATTTGAGACCTAGAGCATGTGAGTGGGGTGCAGAGGGTGACAAAGTAAGAGGAAGAGAATCTTAAGCAGACTCTTAACTGACTGAGCCACTCAGGTGCCCCAAATCTCTGACCTCTGTGGGTGTTTAACAGAGGTAATGGCATTTAATTTTTGGAGGGGTTGAGGGCCTTCCGATTTGAGCCAAATTTTTAATCTGATATTGCTTACCTCTAAAATATTGGATTTCAGGATGATATTTGCCACATAGAAAAAATATTAAGCCTATTCATATATTCAGTAAGTGGCATAAAAGCATGATGCAGCTAGAAAGATTTACAATAAAATGTATTAAAGATCTGGAAAATAGTAGCTTTCATCAAAGATGAAAGAGATTCTTTTCTCCTTTTTTGTTACTTTGAGCCATGATGAACATCACTGTCCATTGTCAATTTATTCTGTTGATGGCATTGCTTACTGTGAAATAATAAACATTTAAAATACACACACATTTGGGATGCCTGGGTGATTGAGTGTCTGCCTTTAGCTTAGGGCATGATTCTGGGGTCCTGGGATTGTGTCCCGCATCGGTCTCCCTGCAAGGAGCCTGCTTCTCCCTCTGCCTATGTCTCTGCCTTTCTGTGTCTCTCATGAATAAATAAATAAAAAAAATCTTCAAAACTAAATAAATAAGTAAAAGACACACACACACACACCCAACTGGATGGTAATAATAATCACAAAAAAAATAGCTATTGCTACTAAGTAACATCTTCTCTCAGAGCATCATGGCAGCTACATAAACCTTTTTCGATATCAGAAGCTTTAGAAAAATAAAGGAAATTATTTTCTTGACACAAATCCTACATCATTTAGATGCCTTTCCAACAGATATGTCCAAGAGAAGATATCTGATCTTCAGAGTATGGAATACTAGTTATTTTTAACGAAATAAGAATCTTAAAAGAAAAAGAAGAGAACAGAAGGGAAGATTTAATAACAGTCCTCTCATATAGTCTGAATTATCATCAAGAAGAAAAAATCTTTTCTTCCTCTATTACATCAAAGATAAAATGAGAAGAAATAAGAGAGACTTCAAAGAACGAACTTTCTGAATGAAACAGACTTGTCATGGGAGATTCCTTCACTAGAGATCTTTAACAATAAATTGAAAATTATTTTAAAATTTTTCTACCTATCTTCTAGGGAATTCCATTATGAAACTCCTCAAGGTAATGAATCTGATTAAATCCAGTCGTGCATAGACGGAATCCAAGAAAAATTACTGACTGGGAATATGAGCATTATAGAAATAATCAAGATGCTCTGTGATGGAATTGCTCTAAATTGAGTCAACTCCACATGGTTGACTTGATCAGACCCTGATAAGTTGATCACCAAGGAATTAAAGTCATAGTCAAGATTCAGGTAAGGGGGTGAAATAAGGAAATCAGCTCTATTATGATCACTCTAGTCAAGCCATGGGACCTAGATATTACAGCAGTTGGATACGATGAGCATCTGAATCTAAATCAATTTAGCATTGGACAGGAGCATGAGAAGTTTTAAACAATTTGTTTTAAAATTTTCCAAACCTATGGAAATATCATAAGACTAATACACTGAGCATTCCTGTTCCCAGATTCAATGGTTGTTATGTTTGCTGTATCTACCTTACATGTGTGTAGGCGTATATTACATGTATACACACACATTATGTATTTTACTGATCCATTTCAAAATAAACCGAAGATTTATTTACGATACTTAAACCCTAAATACTTCAGCGCACACATATCCTAAAAGTAAGGACATTCTCTTATGTAACCAAATAATCATATCACTTAAAAAAGTTAACACTAATTCCCTAATACATTTAATACATAATATATTTAATGCCTTTTCTATATGCTGATCTCTGTAATTGTTCTCCAAATGTCTTCTCTTTTAACTTTTTTTATTTTGAAATAATTTTAGGCACAGAATACTTGCAAAAATTGTATAGGGAGTTCCCATATACCCTTCACCCAGGTCCTCTTAATGTTACCACCTTGTGCAATCATAGTACATGTATGGAAATCAGAAACTTAACATCAGTATAATTCTCTACTGGCTCCATGAGAACTTAACTGACAATAAAAAAACTTAAGATAATCATCACAACATTGTAATATAGTTATTATCCTCTTTTCACAGATAAACGAACTGACAAAAAAAGCTTAAATTTTTCTCCCAAGGTCATAGAGGCAGCGAATGGTGAGCCTTAGGGCATTATTTGGCACTAAAAGTTCACTTACTTTTCATTACATGGTTCTGTTTTTCCACTGTCTACTCTATAATGGAGCCAAATATTTAAAAGAGGAAAAAATATGACTTAAATAGTTTATTGTGTATAGCTTATTATAAATTAAAACTAGTAGTTCCAGATGATTTCAAATATCATTTAAAAATTCATTAAGACTTATGTATTTAAAGAGTTTAGATTATGAAACTTTACACTTTTTGTAAAACTCGGTCTGTTCCTTCTTTCTTTTATGTCCAAGTGAAATTCCTTTTGGTTGGTATAGTTATATAAGTGGCAGTAATTAGCTCTGCTTAAAATACTCTCATTTTTGTAAATTTATATACTTTTAAAAATCCGGCACAGTGAACATGACACCTAAAGCTTTTGAAGTGAAGAAACTGGGACCCAGAGTGTTACATAATTTTATAAGGGTCACAATAGTAAGCAAGTAATAAATATAGGACAACAACACCTATTTTGTGATCCCAGTAAAATATGTTAACTATATCAAGGTGCTTGGCAAACAGCAAACAATAAATGCTTGTAAATCTATTAAGCCTCGGTTATCAGATAATTTTTTGAGGATGAAGAAAATGTTGCAATAAACCCTTGACATTCATAAGGGATATATATACAAAGATATTTTTGAATCACAAAATTTATAAATTTCAATACAACATAAAGTTCGTCACAAAATATGGTAGCACATAAATGAAAAAATGTAAGTGGTCACTTCAGATTGTAGAAAATTTACTATACACAAGACTAAAGTCAGTTTTTGTTCTGAACTGAACATTTCACCAACTTTTTTCATTATTCTGTAGAGAGTGTATGATGGACATGATGTGACCCATCTGAGTGGCCAAAAAATTTTGACATTTTACTCCTTAATTAAAAAAACTTCTCTATTCAGGTTAAGAGCCACAATTTTTTGAGATCTTTTTGCCTAACCTCTCCTTTCATCTCTAGCACTGACATTTGACTTTCTCTTCAGAAATCTTTGATCCTTCCCCCACATAAATGTAAGGGAGAAAAAAGTCACTATTTAAAATCACAACTGCCTTCTAGAAGGAAAGAATAGATCTTGTTAAAGTAATGTCTCTAAACTAAGGATGGCCCCTTTGTTCAGCTAGAAATGTTGATAGTTTTTATATATAAAAGTAGGTCAAGAACTGAGTTTGGTTTTAGAATTAAGAGAGAACAATTGCCCAGCCTCACAAAGAAGAGAGCTAAGAGATGAGAGATAGTGAAACCAATAAATTGGTGAGAGGTCAGGGTATCGCATGGACTAGTGTGATCTGTGAGAAATACTCAGTGACTGGATGTCCAAAATATTAACTTCTAATATGAAATATCAAGTGATTTGCCATTTGATCAATGCGATGTTTTATTCATTACATGCCGATGGTCCTTAATTGTTCTAGGCACAGCAGTCCTGTATTAGTGGTTGCTTTGAAAGGGCTGAACAAAGAGAATAAATAGTTTAGAGTTTGTGTTTTAGGGGATTCCAGTTTGGAGATAAAGGCTGAAAGATTCAGAACAGAGAACAAGAAATAGGAAGGAGCACCTGGGTAGCTCAGATGGTTAAGTGTCTGACTCTTGGTTTTGGCTCAGGTCATGATCTCAGGGTGGTGAGATGGAGCCCAGCATAGGGCTCTATGCTCAGTGGGGAGTCTGCTTCTGTCCTTCTTCTCCCTCTGCTCCTTCCCCTCCTCGGGCTCTCTCTCTCTCTCTCTCTCTCTCTCTCTCAAATGAATAACTAATCTTAAAAAAAAAAAAAACCCAACAAATTGGTAGAAGTTGGGAATCACAGTAAAATTACAGGTTTCTCCCACTATCCAAAAGTAGAGCATTCCTGTGAAAACTTTCATAAGCCAAAATGGCATAAAGTGAGGAGGTAATTACCATTAATTTATATGGAAAAAGTTTTTAGCATTCCCAGACCCCAAAAATCACCTGTCTTAGGATTTTCTGGTACCTTAGTATACATCTTGCTACGCGATGCCCAAAATAAACCGAGCTAAAGCACAGATGCTCACAGACATAGTTCAAAGCCTTGACAGCTTGATGCTGAGATGCTGAGTGTGGTTTCTAAGGAAGGAGCTGGGCGGCTCCAGTCTGGCTGCTGGGGGGTGTGAGCTGCCTCTGTAACGCGGGCTGCAAAACAAATGCTCAATGCTATTTTCGCTATTCACCTTTTTAAAATAAAAGTAAAAATCCTCTACATATTTCTTTCAGGTAACAAAAACAGATACTAATGGAGGCCATTCATAAAAGCAAAGTGGTAGAAGTCAAACTTTTGAACGTGGGGGATATCTGTATTCTGAAGTTACAACCAGCTATAGAACTTGCTGAAAAACTATTGAGGCATTGATCTCACCAAAGGAGTGGTAGCCCTCTGACTTACACAAATAAATGGTATGTTTTCCTTTAGACTACCTGATGAAGGTGGGCAATGAGAAAAGAACAGCAACACTATTTGGGAATATATATATATATTAATTGTCCACTAGGTTTGCTCACTAAGAAATTGGCTGTTGCATTAGAAACGACAAGTACCCACCATTTGCTTTGACGTGGATGGAACTGGAGGGTATTATGCTGAGTGAAGTAAGTCAATCGGAGAAGGACAAACATTATATGGTCTCATTCATTTGGAGAATATAAAAATTAATTAAAGGGAATAAAAGGAAAGGAGAGAGAATGAGTGAAAACATCAGTAGGGGTGACAAAACACGAGAGACACCTAACTCTGGGAAAGGAACAAGGGGTAATGGAAAGGGAGGTGGGCGGGGGGGGTTGGGGTGACTGGGTGATGGGCACTGAGGGGGGCACTTGGCAGGATGAGCACTGGGTGTTATGCTAGATGTTGGCAAATTGAACTCCAATAAAAAACTAAAAAAAAAAGAAATTGGCTGTTGGCCACAATCTCCATAGTAAATATGAATCAGACAGTGCCTCAAAAGATTAACAAAGTACTAATACATAGTTAGAATCATGAATATGAAATCCATAGATACTAGGCATCTACCATATATTTTTTCCATTTTTCTTTATTAATTAAGTTTATTTTTAAGTGGTTTCAGATTCACAGCAATTGAGCATAAGGTACAGAGATTGTCAACACCCCCAGCAGCGTGGGACATCTGCTACAGTTGAACGTCTATTAACAAGTCATTATCACTCAATGTCCACAGTTTACATAAGGTTCACTTTGGGTGTTTTACATCCTATGGGCTTGAACAAATGTATAGTGGCATGTATTCTATGTTACAGTGTCATAAAGAGCAGTTTCTTTCTTTTTTCTTTTTTTTTTTTTAAGTGGAGCCCAATGCAGGGCTTGAACTCAGGACCCTGAGAGTAAGACCTGAGTTAAGATCAAGAGTTGGATGCTTAACTGACTGAGCCACCCAGGCACCCCCAAAGTAATTTCTTAAGAATCAGCAAAATTTCTTCCTTAAATGTTTCGTAGAGTTCACCCGTAATCCCATCTAGGCCTAATGCTTTCTCTTTTGGAATGTTATCAATTACTGATTCAATTTATTTACTAGATATCGGCCTATTCAGATTATCTATTTATTTTGCTGTTTTAGCAGAAGATGTCTTTTAAGAATTTTGTCCATTACATTTAGGCTATCAAATTTATTGGCAAAGTGCTGTTCACAGTATTCTTGTACTCTTTTTACATGGTATGATCATTAGTGTTTTCTTTTCTTCTATTAGTGATTTCTGCCCTCCTTTTAAAGATTTTATTTATTCATGAGAGACAAAGAGAGAGAGAGAGGCAGAAACACAGGCAGAGGGAGAAGCAGGCTCCATGCAGGGAGCCGGATGCGGGACTCGATCCCTGGACTCCAGGATCAGGCCCTGGACTGAAGGCGGCGCTAAACCGCTGAGCCACCGGGGCTGCCCCTGTCCTGTTTTTTTTTTTTTTTTTTTAAGAGAATTCTGTTAATGTTTTTAAGGAATCATCTTTTGGTCTTAAATGATTTCCTGTTTTCAATATTTTTAATTTCTGCTCTAATTTTTATTATTTCTTTTCTTCTGATTACTTTGGGTTTAATTTGCTTTTTTTTCTCCACCTTATTACTTTTAATCTATATGCATTTTATGTTTAAAGTGAGTTTCCTCAAAACAGATGAACATATGGAAAGGGGAAAAAAAGAGATAGAAGCAAACCATAAGAGTCTTTTAATAGTAGAGAATAAACTGAGGGTTGATGGAGGGAGGTGCTAAATGGTTGGTGGGGGGTGGGCTAAATGGGTGATGAGGATTAAGGAGGGCACTTGTGATGAGAGCTGGGTGTTGTATGTAATCACTAAATTCTACTACTGCAACCAATATTAAACTATTTTGTTAACTAACCAGAATTTAAATAAAAATTTGAGGAAAAAAAAGAAATCTATAGAAAAATTCAGTTTTGATTTAAGGAAAAAGATGAAGTGGGTTTCTTGTAGAAAACTTATAGTTGGGTCTTGTTTTATGATTCATCCTGAAAATCTTTAAATTGCATTTATATCATTGACATTCTAAGTGAGTATTGATTTTGTTGGACTCATATCTGCCATATTTGTTACTGTTACCTATTTGTTCTTTCACTCTTTTTCTGTGTTTCATGGTTTTAATCGAATATTTTATATACTTGTACTTTCTCCCCTTTCTTATCATATCTATTTGTCTATTGTACTTTTTTTTAGTGGTAGCCCTAGAGTTTGCAACACACATTTACAATTAATCCAAATCCACTTTCATTTTTTTTAAAGATTTCATTTATTTATTCATGAGAGACAGAGAGAGGGGCAGAGACATAGGTAGAGGGAGAAGCAGGCTCCCTGTGGGAAGCCTGATACCGGACTTGATCCAAGGACTCCAGGATCATGCCCTGAGCCAAAGGCAGACAGTCAATCGCTGAGCTACCCAGGTGTCCAAATCCAAGTCCACTTTCAAATAATACTATATATACCTCTTCACAGATAGTGCTGGTATTTTTTTTAAGATTTTATTTATTCATGAGAGACATAGAGAGAGAGGCAGAGACATAGGCAGAGGGAGAAGCAGGCTCCATGCAGGGAGCCTGATGTGGGACTCGATCCTGGGTCTCCAGGATCATGCCCTGGGCTGAAGGTGGCACTAAACCACTGAGCCACCGGGGCTGCCCCCTAAAGAACTTCTTTTAACATTTCTTACAAGGCAGGTCTACTGGTGACAAATTCCCTTAATTTTTCTTTGTCTGAGACAGTCTTCATTTCTCCTTCACTTTATAGTATAATTTTGCAGAGTACAGAATTCTAGATTAAAGGCTTCTCCTAATACTTTAAAATTTCACCACATTCACTTCTTGCTTGCATGATTTCTGAGGATATAGGACGTAATTCTTCTCTTCGCTTCTCTGTAAGTAAGGTGGGTTTTTCCCCCAACTTCATTCAGAAATTTTTAATTTAATTTTCTGGAATTTGAAACTTAGATGCTTAGGTGTAGGTGTAGTTTTTTTGGGCACTTACTTATCCTGCATGGTGTTCTATGAGCTAACTGGATCTGTGGTTTGGTGTCTGACATTAATTTGAGAAAATTCTTAGTCATTGTTTCAAATATTTCTTCTGTTCCATTCTCTCTCTCTTCTCCTTCTGGTACTCCCAATTACATGTGTGTTACATGCTTTGTAGTTTTCCTACAGTTCTTGGATATTTTGTTCTGTTCGTTCAGTCTTTGTTCTCATTGCTTTTCAGTTTTGCAAGTTTCTATTGAGGTATCTTCAAGTTCAATGATTTTTTTTTCTCAGTCTTGCCCAATCTACCGATAATTCAATCAAAGGCATCCTTAATTTCTGTTACACTGGTTTTTATTTCTAAGAGAATTTTCATCTCTCTGCTTCATTGTTCATTTTTGGATTCTATCTACTTTGTCCATTAAGGCTCTTAGCATATTCTCCATAGTTTTAAATTTTTTTTTAAATTATTTTTTTATTTATGATAGTCACACAGAGAGAGAGAGACACACACACACACAGACACAGGCAGAGGGAGAAGCAGGCTCCATGCACCGGGAGCCCGACGTGGGACTCAATCCCGGGTCTCCAGGATCGCGCCCTGGGCCAAAGGCAGGCGCCAAACCGCTGCGCCACCCAGGGATCCCTCTCCATAGTTTTAAATTCATGATCTGATCATTCTAACGTCTACATATCTGAGTGGGGTTCTAATGCTTTCTGCCTATTCACACTGTGTGTTTGGGTTTTTTAGTATTTATTGTGTTTTTTTTTTTCCTCAATAGGAGGGCAGGATATACTTAGCATTTGTCCCAGAGTTTTCTGCTTGTTGGTTTCTTCTCTGATAAATTGTGATTCTCTATTTTCATTTGTTGGTCTCTCCAACTGGACATATGCAGGGAGTGGATCTATGCCCTCATTTTTCTTATGGATCTAAGAAGAATTGTTGATATTTTAGTCTGTTCAGCTTTTTTACTTGTTGTTAGGACAGAATCATAAATTCTAAACATCTTACATGCTTGTCTGAGACCTGAATGCTCCATATAATGTTCATTTTAATGTATCATCACCAATAATATCAGGTCAGTTTTATAAAACATTAATTCATTCAATATTTATTGTAAACCTATATATTTATAACTATGCTTAATATCATGAGTTCTTTAAAACAAAGTTAGTCACCTTTTTTGCTAGAAACTAGTGACATGAGACACACTATATACAGAAGACATTGATTTACATTCTCCATAGGTTAGGTAATCTGTTGTATAGTTCCGGAGAACCTCACAGTACTTTGAGAATATTAATTCAATATTGCCTATTTACACTCAACTGTAAGGGTTTGTGTCTCTCTGTATTCGCAGTACCAGTGAGTACATTATTTTAGTGCATACTAACAGTTTCAGTAAAGTCTTGTTGAATATGAGTGAATGAATGAGAAAGTTTTATAAACAATAGTGCTACGTACTCATATAAACAAATATTAAATTATCTGTAGCAGGCAGACAAATAGGACAAAATACATTATATTAATTTGAAGTTTAGCTACTAAATAGTGAAGGAATTTGAAAAGGAAATACTTTTTAAAGATTTTATTTACTTATTTGAGAGAGTAGGCAAAGGGGCAGAAGGAGAGAGAGAAGCAGAACTCCACTGAGCCAGGAGCCTTATGCCAGGCTCAATCCCAGGACGCCAAGATCATGACCTGAACCAAAGGTAGACGCTTAACCAACTGAAGCATCCAGGCAACCTGAAAAGGAAATAATTAATAATGACGATCATATAAAGGTTTTTCTTTCTTATTTCTTTTTATTTTTTAAAGATAAGAAGCACCAAATAAGTCTGAGGCCAAAAGAGAAGAGGCTAAGGTGTGTGGGAAATTAATTTTGCATAAGAAGATATATTACTCTATTTTTATTTCCAAACAGATGATAGCTGGTTATCATTATCAAACAATAATTAACAATCTATGCTGGAAATAAAAATATAGGTGTTGCCTAAGTTTAATCATAGATGATATAAAAGTATCTAGAAAATATGGAAATTGAGTAATCGCCATCCTCATGATAAAATATTTTTCATGTATTTGAAGAACATTAAATGCATCTTTCCTTGATAATGTCATCTCAAAATTCATACATCTATTCCATTAGAATTTTTTTATATATTTTTTAATCAGGCTAATCATTCTTCTCTGGATCCTCTCTAGAATTCCTACCTCCTGTGCAGGGTAGTGGCTCAAATTAATCTAATATTCTCATACTCTTCGGACTGAGGCAGGACATTCCTTCTGTCATTGTATTTGCTTCTTGCTATAATAAGTGTCACAATGACTTTGAGCTCAGGGTAGAAATGTTGCTTATAGGCATTCAGTTCCACCATGAAATATCTTTCTCTCCTAGCTGTAGGCCATTATGTACATATGCTAGCCAAATTTCATTTTTCCAGTTTATCATGATTGCTTAAAATTGGATTGATACTTTCCAGAATGTTGGAAGCTGCAAATGACTTAATTCTATCTGAAATTTTGCTGGATATTACCACAAGTTCTTTATAGTAAAGGTTAATAAGGGTGTCGAATGCTATCAAGGGCCTTCTTCATGAGTTACTATACTGTATAATCAGTATAATCATCAAATTTGACTCCAAGTCCCCCAATAACTTATTCCTTGTTTTTACTCAAAGTAATGTGGTCATTACCATAATTTAATTTTTATTAGTGAGAAAGATATGTGAAATAAAATTGAGAGCCCTACTGAAATTAATATGGACCACATATTTCTAGGTGATAGTATGAACTTACTTGATCAGTCTGCTATTACCTGGGTATAATCTTTTCCTTTGACATATGTAGGCTCTAGATTTTCCCCTTCCTAATACTCTGGGAATCCGTGGTCTCCTAAATATAATAGTTTGTGGTGTTCCCAAAATATCTGCCAGTTCCTTAAGTAGCCAAGAGTGATGGTCACCAATGCTCTGATACAAATCATCAAACTTCCTACCTAAGTTTCTTGATGCAGACACAGCAAGATGCATAGCTACCCTTATATTTATTTGAGCAATATTTGATCTTTGCTGACCTAATTAATATCAGCTGTTCTAATTTTATGTAATGTATTAAGGGCTACAAGAGAAATTCAAATAAATGGCATCTTCATGCTCTGTTTTGGGGTTAAATAATTAGCCTTAACCTGAAACCTCTCTAGGTCAATGTTAGTGCACAAATTTAATTAGCTGATTTTGGTCACAACAGGTCCAAATTGTCTTTAGAATGACCAAGCTTATGGACTTCAAGTTGTAGATATAAAGAAGTGATCTCATTTTCAAAAACTGTTGTTAGAGATGCCCAATTGGACAGAAGAATAAAAAACAAACGTGTCCATCTCACCTCAATATAGAGGACTGCTTTCTTTATTAATTTTTTTAATTTAAATTCATTTTAGGTAACATATAGTGCATTATTAGTTTCAGGGGTAGAATTTAGTGATTCATCAGTAGCATATAACACACCCAGTGCTCATTACATTGTCAAAAGGATAACTCCTCAACAATTTTTCTACTTCTGAATATACTCATCTACCATCACAATGAGTAAGAGCCCCACCAGGTCTCATAAAAGTTCTTTTCACTGTTATGTTCTTACTTCAAAGGGCAAAAAATATGTCATTTCACAATAGCCTTCTAGTCATGAAACACTTCCAGTGAGGGCATTCTAAAGGGATAATCCATAATCAAAAGAACCCAAGCGGATTTTGCGTCCAATTCATGAAGTTGGAATAAAGCACAATAAAGTACCATATATTTATCTGTAGGTTGAGTCTATGACATTCTTTCTGGGGAAATAAAGGACGAGAATTGGACTGCAATGTCAGCAATGACTTTTAGAAAGTTTTGTTTCGTAATCTATTCTATGTTTGTCAGATAATAAATCTTCTCTGATATGGATAAGTAGGAATGTGACCTGATACATCCCTTTAAATTGTAGCTTAAATTATGTGTGTGACATTCTGGAGCATTTTTATAACAGAAGAGATTTGTGATTATGTATACTATCACTTGGTCCTATAATCATAATAATTTATGTGGTATGAAAAGAATGCATACTTTTCCTTTCCTCAGCAAAGGAAATGTCAATGCATAAAAAAACAGAGATGTCAGGCTCTGTTGCATTGCTGACCTCTGAAATCCCCACAAATGAGGCAGACCACATTGTCATGCTGGTTCTCACTGGTTGCAAGGTCAGGTCACTGCACCCTCAAACCTCCTCAAATCTGCTCAACTATCTAAGCTCCCAACTAGGATTAGCCTTTTCTTCTGGTCCTTGAGGATAAGCATCAGCTGGACTTCTGAGACCAAGGGCCCCGAGGGCTCCTCAAGACCAGACATGGCTCTGAAACCAGAGCCCAGCAGAAGCAGCTGGCCCCAGTCATGGGAGGTATAATAAAGCCACTCAGTTCCGAAGGACTAAACCTGGCATTTCAGTACTTTGAACAACCTAAGGAGTGACTGCTTAAAACATTTGTTCTCAATTCTGAGTACTGGTTGGAATCTTCTGGAGAGATTTTAAAATCCTGATGCATGAGACCTACCCCATTTTAACTAAGTTGGAATCTCTGGAGGGTGTTCCCAAGGCAGCTGTGCATTTAAAATGGTTTCAGGAGTTTTGAATGTGCACCTACAGCTGAGAACCACTGAACTTGAAGGGCAGACACTGCCTGGCCCTTTTTCGTAGTTCAGATTCCCAAGGATACAAATGCATTTGCTAAATATTTATTAAGACTCTACTGTGTGCTCTCTTATTTTTATATACATTTAATAAATATATATTTATGCCTGATATATATATTTATATTTTTTATTTATTTGAGAGAGAGATAGTGAGAGAGAGCATGAGCATGGAGGAGAGGGAGAAGAAGGCTCCCCATTGAGCAAAGAACCCAACTCGATCCCAGGACCCTGGGATCATGATCAGAGCCAAAGGCAGATGCTTAGCAGACTGAGCCACCCAGGTGCCCTGGTACTCTTTGAGATAAAGGGATACATCTATGAACAAAATAACAAACTTTACTGCCCTTACAGAGCTTGAATTCTAACAGGAATTGTTGTTCTGTTTTCGGTTTGATGGAGGGCAACAGAACCAGAGTCAGTTACCCCAGAGCTCCCTGAAATATCCAGGAGAAGATTAGAATTCTCTCCAGACCCCTTCTCTGCTTAGCAGCCATGTCTTCTGAACCCCAACATGAGCTAGGGCCCCTAAGTATGAAACCCCTCCCTTATTCACCCTTCTCCAAGAGCTCCACAGTTGGAGAACTGATGTTCAGAGTCAGGGTCTACTGGCATAATGATTGATCCTACCTTGATGATGCCTGTCTTAGCTCAAACGAGGGCCAGTGATGAAATAACCTGTCTATGGGAATATTTGCCAAGAACTATCATCTAGGGCTTGAAAGTTGTTCCTATGAACCATACACTTGACCCGAGGTCACATTCACAGTTTTAACACTCTGAATACCTCTAACCTTGTCAACAAAAAGGTTATATTCCTCAGCCCTTAATCTGGGCTAAGGAATTAGTGAGGATACTTTAGAAGATCTCTGACCCTCAGGGCATCTGGGTGGGGCAATCAGTTGAGCATCCTACTCTTGATTTCAGCTCAGGTTGTGATGTCACAGTGGTGAAATCTAGCCCTGCGTCATGCTCCCCACTCAGCGGGGAGTCTGCTTGAAATTCTCTCTCCTTCTCCCTCCCTGCCCCCTGCTCTCTCTCTCTCAAAGAAATAAATAAATCTTAAAAAAAGATCTCTGACCCTCAAATAACTTATCATAAAAAATGATAATCTCTGCCTTGAGCGAGTGCTGTGTTAAATGAGATCTTTCCTAAACTCCTCAGCCTAACATTCAAGATGGTCTGTAACTTTCTCAGGACTACATCACTCCACATAGCCTGCAGTCTAATCACCCCAAATGATTCCCCATTTTTTCCCTTTCAGTAGTAGTATGCAATAAACATTTATCCATGTTCATTAAACATGTCATTATCAGAATTTTTAATGACTGCATCGTATTCCATTAAGCAGATCCACCAGAATTTATTGTTGTCGGACATTGTGATTGTTTCTAATTTTTCACAACTATAAATAACAAAGCAATAAACGATAATACAATTAAATCTATCTCTCAGTATTACCCTGATTAGAGCAAACACTCCTGTGAATGTTCTATGACGCCTCCTCATTCTCCTTAGCTGTTCCTCTTTATTTGTTAATTTGTTGACAATGAGGCACAGACTTCAATACTTTTTCTTATCTCCCTTGATGAAATCATTGGATCATATGGATTTAAATATCATTCCTACCCTAATAATGCCAAAATCTATATACTCAGTTCAGGCTTTTTTATTTATTTTTATTTTTTTATAAATTTATTTTTTATTGGTGTTCAATTTGCCAACATACAGAATAACACCCAGTGCTCATCCTGACAAGTGCCCCCCTCAGTGCCGGTCACCCAGTCACCCCCACCCCCGCCCTCCTCCCCTTCCACCACCCCTAAGTTCAGGCTCTTTAAAAATATTTATTTGAGAGAGAGAGAGAGAAAGGGCATGACCAGAGGGAGGGACAGAGGGACAAGCAGACTCCCCACTGAGCGGGAAACCTGATGAGGGGCTCCATCCCAGGACTCTAGGATCATGACCTGAGCCAAAAGCAGACACTTAACAAACTGAGCTTCCCAGCGCCCCCAGTTCAGGCCTTTTACTGTCTTCCAGAATTATATAATTTACTGTCTCCCGCTACACCTCAACCTTCAGAGTCAAATAAGCAATTGGAAATTAACATGTCCAAAACCACTCTTGCTTTTTCAGCAAAACACACCATTACAGACTTCTTTCTATATCAGTAAATACCAGCTTCCTTCTTCTGATTGTTCCAGCCCAAGCTGAGACTAATTCCTGCCTCTTCTTCATCACAACCTAGCATATGCTGTTGGTTCCATCTTCAAACTATATCCTTACTCCATTTGAACTGATACCACCGTAACACGAAGCACCACCATCTCCTTCCTGGACCATTCCAGTAGTCTCCTAAAGCCTTCCTGCTTTTCCCTTGCATTCCCCCTGACACAGTCTATTCTCAACGCAGCAACCAGAACGATCTGAAACAGTTCATTTTCCTCTGCTGAAAACAATCCAATGATCCAATGATCCAATGGCTTCCCATCTCATTCAGAGTAAAATTAGTTATTACTGCTCCCTCTGAAAGTTTAGTTTCATGACCTCAAACTTCTGTTACAGCCTTCCCTTAGGCTCCCTGCTCCAGCTACATTGATCTTGAGATTTTCCTAATTGGTCAGGGATACTCCCTTCTCAGGGCCTTTGCACTAGCCCTGTCTTCTATTTGGAATACTGCTGCTAGATATCTTCATGGTCAGCTGCCTCACCTTCTTCAGATCTTTGCTCCTCAGAGAAGCCTTCTCGAAGCATCCTGTTTTAAACAAAGGCCCATATTACTTGCCTCATTTTATTTTTCACAGTAGAAATGGAAGCATCATGTATACTATATATTTTACTAATTTAATTTTTGCATTCTTGTATTTCCCCACTAGGTTGGAATTCCACGATGACAGGGATTTGTGCCTATTTAGATCACTGTTGTCTCCCCAGCACCTGTTCTCAATGATCATGCTCTAATAGCATCACGTTTATCTTCTTTATAACTCCTATCACAGTTACAATTTTGAGTCTTTTAACGTATCTGCTAGTGTCTGGCTCCCTGGCTAAAATGGAGGCTTCGTGTAGGCCTTCAGATATATTTGTTGATATATTTGTTCAGATATATTTGTTGAGTGAGTGAATAGATGCTTAAGTATTTTCATATTATAAAATACATCAAAACATATGCAAGTTTGAAGCTTCATTCAAACTGACACCCTTAGTTTAGTAGCCTTTTTTCCCCTTCCTGCCTTTGGATAGGTCTTAAAAATTTCTTCCTATTATTATTACTTTTTAAAGATTTTATTGATTTATTTGAGAAAGAGAGAGAGCACAGGTGGGGGGGAGGGGCAAAGGAAGGGGGAGAAGCAGACTTCCTGCTGAACAGGGTGCCCCATGGGACTCAATCCCAGGACCCCCGGGTCAGGACCTGAGCTGAAGGCAGACATTTAACCAACTGAGCCTCCCAGGTGCTCCTGTGTTATTTATTTTTTATAACAACTTTAATTACATATAATTATCATACAAGTTTACCATTTAAATAGTACAGTTTAATAGTTTTTAGTATACTTATTGCACAAACATCACGACAATCAATTTTAGAAAACTGTCATTCCCCCCCAAAGAAGCCACATACTCTTTCATAGTTGCCATCACCATAGCCCAATTCCTCTCTATCTTGCCCACCTGCCCAGTCCTGGGCAACCGCTCTTTTGCATCTCTACAGATTTGCTTACTCCGGATTTTTCATAGAAACAGGATCATACAACATGTGGTCTTTTGTGACTGGCTTCTTTCTTAGCATGATGTTTTCAAGAATCGTCCTTGTGTGTGGATTAGTGCTTCATTTGCTTTTATTGTTACATTATAAAGTCTTTGAGAAACTAAAATAGCATCAATCTTTCAAAGAAAGGTTAGTAATTGTACAAATGTCTAAAAAGTATAAAAATTGCCTGCCTTGGTCATTTCTTTGGGTCTCAATTTTATTATTGGGCCTCCGTGTGCAAACTTAGCTTTTCTTTTCCTGTTAATCTGTCTCATGTCAATTTAATTCTTAGACCAGCTGGAAGACCCTGAAAGGTAGAAAGAGGCAAGTTTTTGTCTCCTATTTGCACATTTTACGTTGCCATCAGCAATGTATGAGGTTTCCCGATTTTTCATAACAAGAGAGTTGTATGGCTATGGGACTCCCACCATAGCATGTGAGAGTTCTTGTACCCTTGGACACCAATGAATATGGCATGATATGATTTATCTTAATTTGACAATTTTATGAAAAAATATTACTCTATTGTTTTACTTTGCATTCATTTGATTACTGGTGAGTTACACATGGTTTCATGTTTTAAGCCATTTATTTAAGCACTTCCTGAAATTGTTCCCATGTTATTTGTCACTTTTCGTTTTTGTGTTATAGTGAATTAATGGGGATCCCTGGGTGGCGCAGCAGTTTAGCGCCTGCCTTTGGCCCAGGGCCTGATCCTGGAGACCCGGGATCGAATCCCACTTCGGGCTCCCAGTGCATGGAGCCTGCTTCTCCCTCTGCCTATGTCTCTGCCTCTCTCTCTCTCTCTCTGTGACTATCATAAATAAATAAAAAATTAAAAAAAATATAGTGAATTAATGTTTTAAAGAATTTTTCTATGATAAGAAAATGATCTCTTTGCCAATTGTACATGTTGGATGTATTTTTCTCCTTTTGATGGAAAACAAATTCTTACTTTTTCAATGATTAGAAATTTATCATATTATTATCTTCTGGGAAAATTCAAATATACTTAGGAAGTCATCTTTAGTGTATATAGTCTTCTAATTATTCTTTTCTTAACTTTAACTTTTTATTTTACATGGAATCAATGTTGATTTACAGTTTGAAGTAGGGACCTGAATTTTTTCTATCACCTAACATTTTCAAAAAGTTGTAAAAGAGCTGAGACAAAAGTAATTTTCAGTTTAACTCTTAGTAAATAAAAAAATTTGATGAGCCAGGGCATGTGGTGCTCAATACAGTAATCTCAATTAAACCAAATATGCACACGGTGCTTTAGGAAGATTGATTTCAACTTCACCAAAGCAAACTGGAAGTGCCAAGTATTAGTAATAGTGGCTTTTGGCCAGTTTGAGTAATGTTGCTAGGATCAGATGTATGTTAAAATATCAGAGCTACATTTTAGCAGTATCAAAAAAAGAGTTTGTCCTAAACGAACAAATATATTTTAAATCTCCACAGACTTCAAAGAAAGAAAATTATCATTTTTTTTAAGATCTTATTTATTTGAGAGAGAGAGAGAGAGAGCGAGAGCACAAGTAAGGGGAGGGGAAGAGGCAGAGGGAGAAGTAGACTCCCCACTGAGCAGGGAGCCCGACATGGGGCTCAATCCCAGGACCTCAGGGTCAGGACTCGAGCTGAAGGCAGTTGCTTAACCGACTGAGCCACCCAGGTACCCCCAAAATTATCATTTCTAGTTGAAAAGTAATTCTGAGAGCAGGCAGTGGAATCAGCATTTCTGTATAATATTGGTGATGATGTTTAGTCGCATACTCTTGTGAAATCAAACTGGTGAGAGTGTATCGAGAACTTCAGACATATCCATACATTTTGGTCTCATAATTCCATTTAAATTGAATCATCGATTCCCTTGACGGGTACGGAATGAGTACCTACCATGTGCTGGACTCTCCGATGACTCCTGCTTTTACGGGGCTTGTTATATTCTAACTAGGAAAGAAGTGGAGAGCACAGACCTGAAATGTTCACACAAATGATTTTATAATTACAGTAGTAATGTGTCACCATAGAAAATTCCTGAGTGTTAGCATAACCTGTTAGAGAAGTGCCTGACCTACACTTGGCGGCTGGGGAAGGCTTCTCAGAAGAAATGACATAGAATTCAGGACCTGAGCAAAGAGGAGGTAAGCAAGAGTGCAGATGAAGGGTGGCCTTAATACAGCCCAGACAACTGAGGCAAGTTCCCGGACAGGAAGGAACAGGTGCTGGGCAATGTCCCTACATGTGATAAGCAGAGGAAATCAGGCCTATGTGTGGATGAATATCACATTTGAAATAAATGACCAAGGGGCATGTTCTTTTTTGTCACATTGAAATAAGTCTTATCATAAAAAAGAGTCTTATCATAAATTAATATGATAATGTCTCCAGGTTGTAACTATCAGTAATTTGGCTCTGCTGACACACATGCCATCTGCAATGTTTAAAATATCATGGAATCTCTTTTAGAAACAACCTGGTAAAAATGCCTTGTCATAGTTGAAGGAGAACTTTACCTCCATTTTGACTGGGGTCTGGACTTTCTAATTAAGTTCTTCTTTCCAGCTTATCTCTTAAGTCAGGCAAGACCTGGGTGGGGGGAGCAAAGCATCCCATGATTGGAACTGAAACTGCCCTCTCAAGCCATAGTGACTGCCCTAAGACGGCACACCCTGGTCACGACTGACCACATGACAATCATTGATCTACCTGACTTTACCACCCACTTGCATGTACCCACTGACCTTTGTCTCACATTTTCTTTATATACACTTAGAAGTATTTTCAGCATTTCAGACACAGGTCTTGAGACCCTAGTCCACTGAGTTCTTGGTGTTGGCCTCACTGAAATAAATTCCTTTCTGTTTTCACCGCCACAGTTGTCTCTGCCTTTGGAGTTTGTTGGCTGTGAGCGGCCGGACCTGGTCTGTTTGGGATGCCTGGAGCCAGGTGCTCTTGCATCCTTGTGCCCAGTTACATGGGGGGGGGGGGGGTAATGTGTTTCCTGATGATTCCTGGACCTGCCAGCTTCTCACCTGTTCTCTCTCCTCTTTCCTATCATACTCCTCATGCTGCATGCTTTTCTCCTCTCTTTTTGTCATTCTTTCATTAGCCAACAGCGTTACTGTCTTCTTAAAGAATCCATTGTCTTACACATTTACCTCCTTTACCCTGAGCTCTCCAAAGCTGGCC